>NC_063440.1:12920673-13609446 GCF_020379485.1 Brassica napus
GAATGGTAAGAGATATAACAAATACAGCCGCGTATATATAGCTAGAGAGCATTACGGCTGCATGTTTGATCTTTTAGGTCGAGCAAGGAAGCTACAGATTTTATATAACACATGCATCTGAAACTGATCATGCGGGGAAACATAGCTGAGCCCTTGGAGAATTCATTGCAATTTCTTAAACTATCAGAAGAAGTTACAATAGATTCTTGATCATGACTGAGCCACCTTTGATTAAGATTTATATTCACGGAAACAAGTCTACTTGTAAACAAAACTCTACTTTTATATAAAGAGAGGTGAAAACAAATAGCGTTAGCTAGGTTAGCTTCTCGGAATCACTAATACATAGAGATGACTTCTTGACCAGTTACAATATAACCAAAAGATTAAAAACAAAACATAAACATTGTTTTTTATAGAACATATGTTACTAATCTTTTTCACCTCCAAGCTGAAGCAACGATTAAACTCTTATCCTCCCAGTAAAAAAGGAGCTCACCCATCTCCTCTTTAACCTTGTACTTACTGCAATACTCTTCCTTTATCAAGCTCTGCATACTCCTCGCCACTCTTGAACCCATTGGCCTCGAACTGAACCCCGCCATCATCATCCTCGCCCTCCATTTCCCAGCAACCTCGTACCTCTCAATCCGCTCTTCTCCTTCGCAAGCAACAACGTTGACAATATCTCTAGCGAGACACTGCCTCTCCACGTTCATCCTCTCTTGGCTCTCTCTCGGGAGCGTCACGTCAAGAGAATCAAAAACCGCAGAGTAGTACTCGTAAGCCTCCATGAATCTCGGGAAGAAAGGGCAAGTGTTTGTGTTCACGTCTTGCTCAACGACTGTGACAAGCTTCGGGTTCAACCCTTTGACCATGTGTAGCAGCTCGTCGCGCTGGTTAACTACCGTGACGCTCTGATACGACTAGATTGTAAAAGTTTGCACTCGTAAAGAAACTGTAAAGATATTCCTTGGAGAACAAGCTAATACAAAGGTTTTAGAGTTTTTACACAGGAGTACTCTCTCTCCTCACACAAAAGATCGATGATCACACTCGATACATTTCTCTTATTCATTACTACTCTTATAGAAAGCATAAAGCAAATAGCCACGTCACAGACAACCCATGTGCGCAGACAATACGGTTATTACGTCCTCTCCTCCTTCCTTGTATTCTTATCCTTCTAGATCCTTTCTTGTCTCATTCTTCTCCTCTACTGTTCCGACCTTGGGCCTCCTCTTGTAGTGATGGATAATAGGTGGCCTTATAGCCTCGTACATAACATTACTCCCTCCATTGAAACTGACCTTGTCCTCAAGGTCAAGCTCAGGAAACTGCTTCTCCATGACGCTCTTCCACTCCCACGTACAATCTGCAGCAGGTAACCCATTCCATTTAACCAAGACTTCCTCATGCCCAGTCTGCGCGTTGCTCCTGTGTGCCAACACTGCTTCCGGTTTGACCTCTAACACTCCTTCTTCTGTTAGCTGAGGCGGAATGGTGGCTGCTTCCAAAGACCCGCCCACTGCTTTCTTAAGCTGAGAAACATGGAATGTTGGGTGGATGCGAGCCTCTGCTGGTAAGTTCAAGCGATATGCTACCTTACCCACTCGCGCAGCAACCTCGTACGGTCCGTAGAACCTAGCGGCCAACTTCTCATTCACCTTCCTGGCCAATGACTTCTGTCTGTAGGGACGTAATTTCAAGAACACCTTATCACCCACCTCAAATTCTACTTCCCTGCGATGCTCATCTGCTCGTGCCTTCATGATCTGTTGTGCCTTTAGTAGCTGCTGTCTCAACAAAGCCAAATTGTCGTCCCTCTCTTGCAGACGAGACTCCAAGTCAGCATTGTTGGTAGAACCGTTCTCGTAGTGGAGAAGAGTTGGTGGTTCACGCCCATACAACGCGGTAAAAGGAGACATCTGGATGGTAGAA
The DNA here is from genome assembly GCF_020379485.1 of Brassica napus. Taxonomy (NCBI): domain Eukaryota; kingdom Viridiplantae; phylum Streptophyta; class Magnoliopsida; order Brassicales; family Brassicaceae; genus Brassica; species Brassica napus. The sequence continues at coordinate 12,922,615 of NC_063440.1, forward strand.
TGATACGACGTATTGTAACTGAACTCAGCCCACTGTAAGTACTTTGCCCATGTCCGTGGTTTCTCTCCTGCAAAGCACCTCAAATAGGTCTCAAGCCCTCGGTTTGTCACTTCCGTCTGCCCATCCGTCTGCGGGTGATAGGCTGTTGAGAAACACAGAGTAGTTCCCGACAACCTGAATAGCTCCTTCCAAAACTGCCCCGTGAAGATACGGTCTCGGTCCGACACAATAGTCTTAGGGTAGCCGTGTAACCTGATCACCTCCTGGACAAAAGACCTTGCAACGTCAATGGCTGTGAACGGATGTCTAAGGCCGATGAAATGTGCATACTTAGTGAGTCGGTCGATCACCACCAGTATGACATTAACTCCCTCTGATTTCGGTAACCCTTCGATGAAGTCTAGTGAGATGTCCTCCCAGACGTTAGTAGGAACTGGTAGGGGTTGGAGCAGCCCTCCTGGCGCGAGTGTTGAATACTTGTGACGCTGACAGGTTTGACACGACGCCACGTACTTCCTGATGTCTGTCATCATCCCTGCCCAGTAAAACAACCCTCCAATGCGCTTCTGTGTCTTTAGTACCCCCCCATGTCCTCCATATTTGCTGTCATGATACTCTTTTAGTATCAACTCAATCAACTTGGATGTCTTTGGCAGCACCAACTTCCCGTGCCTCAGCAACCTTCCTTGCACCAGAGTATAATCAGGGTGTGAGCTAGGGTCCTGAGTTAACTCTTGGATCAACTTCGATAACTCACTGTCTCGCTCCACTTCTGATCCCACCTCCTCCAACTGAATTGAGACCGGAACTGATACTGCAAACAGCTCAGTAACTGGACTCTTCCGAGACAGGGCGTCAGCTGCTTTATTTTCTAGCCCCGGCTTGTAGTGTATATCGAAATCGAACCCGAGGATCTTAGTCAACCACCGCTGATATTCCATGTTAATCTCCCGCTGCTCCAGCAAGAACTTAAGACTTTTCTGGTCCGTTCTTACAACAAACTTCCTTCCCAATAAGTAGTGACGCCATTTCTGTATGGCAAAGACTATCGCCATGAGCTCTCTTTCATATACAGACTTCATTTGCTGTCGCTCCGTCAAAGCCTGACTGAAGTATGCGATCGGTCGCTGTCGCTGCATCAACACAGCGCCCAGTCCCACCCCAGACGCGTCCGACTCTATCACGATTTGCTCGTTGAAATCAGGCAATGCCAGTACCGGAACCGTCGCCATTGCCTGCTTCAGTTTCTGAAAGGCTAACGCTGCTTCACCGGACCATTTGAACTGATCCTTCCTCAACAGGGACGTGAGAGGCCTTGCAATATCGCCATACCCTTGAACAAATTTTCTGTAGTACCCTGTCAACCCCAAAAATCCCCTCAGCTCCTTCACTGCTTTTGGTTCCATCCAGTCTAGCATAGCACGTACCTTCCCTTCATCAGCTGCCACTCCTTCTGCGCTTATCACATGACCAAGATACTCTATGCGAGAGCTTCCAAATTCACATTTCTTGCGATTTGCGTACAAGCCCTGTTCTTTTAACACCTCCAACACTAAGCGTAAATGTTCTTCGTGCTCGCTTTGTGTCTGACTGTACACAAGTATGTCATCGAAGAAGACCAAAACAAACTTCCTCAGGTAGCTTCGAAAAATCTCATTCATCAAAGACTGGAATGTAGCTGGCGCGTTGGATAACCCAAACGGCATAACAAGGAATTCGTAGTGGCCGTCATGGGTTCGAAACGCTGTCTTCTGCACATCCTCTGCTTTCACCAGAATCTGATGATACCCTGACTTCAGATCAAGCTTCGAAAACACCTTCGCCCCCTGTAGTTCATCCAGCAACTGGTCAATCATAGGTATCGGATAACTATCGGCGATGGTCACTTTATTCAAGGCGCGATAGTCCACGCAAAACCTCCAACTCCCATCCTTCTTCTTGACTAGCAGTACCGGACTCGAGAAAGGGCTGCTACTATCCCTGATAATTCCCGCCGACAACATCAATGCCACCTGCTTCTCGATCTCCTCCCGTTGCGCTTGTGGGTAACGAAAGGGTCGAACACTTACTGGACTGGCATCCGTCTTTAGGACGATCGCGTGTTCCTTCCCTCTCGACGGAGGCAGACCCTGTGGCTCTGCGAACACTTCCTCGTACTCCTTCAGAATGTTCTGCAGCGGCTGAGGAATTGACCCTCCACCCTTTTCCTCCTCCAGCTGTAACCCATTGTACTCAATCAACATTGCTTCTCCCCCTTGTTGCACCGTCTTCCAAATCGACTTGAGAGAAGCCGCAGAGCAACAAAGGCCTGGATCCCCTTGCAGTACATACTTGTTGTCTCCTATCTTGAACCTTAGTATCTGCAACTTCCAGTTAACCTTCATATTTCCGAGGGTCTCAAGCCACTGCATACCCAAGATTACATCAGCGCTTCCCAACTCTAAGGGTAAGAAATTGGAAACCACAGTACACCCTTGTAACTCCACCTCCATCTCCTTGCACAATCCCGCTCCTTTAAATGTGACTCCTCCTGCCGTCAACACGCTGTAGCCTTGTGTGTCGTCGGTACCCAAGTCTAGTTGCTTCATCAACTCTCTGGACACAAAATTGTGTGTCGCCCCACTATCAATCAAGACTATCACTTCCTTTCCCATCACCGTTCCTTTTAGCTTGATGGTTCTGGAAGTTGATATGCCAACGAGGGAGCTAATCGATATCTCTGCCACCTCGATCTCGGCCGCTTCCCCCATTTCATCCATCTCCACCGCTAAACTCGATATATCCACCTCCGTACCGTCTTCTAGCACCATTATAACCAGCAGCTCCGCCTGGGAACAACGGTGCGGATAGACGTACTTCTCATCGCATCTGTAGCACAGTCCCTCAGCCTTCCATTTTGCCACCTCCGCCGGAGTCAGACGGCGAAACGGCGGTTTGAGACGGTTATGGTTAGGTTTGGTGGTCGTGTTGTTCTGCGACGTCGTAGACCCGGAACCAGCTTTATTCTTGTTTGGGCTCGACCCGTTCCCACTCTGTTGGGCCGGTTTATTGTTTTGGGCCTGCGGACGTCCATTAACGCTACGACTCGTTTTGTCCTTTTCCTCCGATGTTTCCTCCGTCGTATCTCCCCCTTCCGACCAATCTTCGACCAACTTCGCCACATCCATCACCCTCTGCAACCCCCTCGGACTCATCAACTTCACCCCGGCCTTGATTTTTGGTCGCAGTCCGTTCAGAAACGCCATCTCGAGTATCGGATCTGGTATCTCCGGCGCGTTAGACGCGAGTGCGATGAAATCGCGGCGGTAGTTGCGTACGGTGTCCTTTTGTCGCAGGCACAGCACCCGCTCCCCTGCACTCGTATCTTGAGCCGGTGAGAACTGTTCCAACACCCGAATCTTCATCTGCTCCCAACTGAGAAACGGGTTTCGGTTTCTCTCCCATCGGTACCACGGTAGAGCCTCGCCGGTATAACACATCCTAACCGCACGTAGCTTCTCTTCCTCCGTGAAATCAAACATCTCAAAGTACTGCTCGACACGGTGCACCCAACTCTCCACTCCGTCACCGTCAAACAGAGGAATCTCTATCTTCCGCGCGAGTGAATCTTCTCGTTCCTCCATAGCAGTCTTCCGGCGGTATAGTGTCGCTGCGGAGCTTGTCTCCTGCCCCGACTCCGCTACGAACCTTCCACCGGAAACGCTCCTTGGTTCCCCCATAATCGACTTCCCCGATCCTTCTCCCTGATACGCTGTTGGTTTGAGAGCATCGGCTGGGTTGGAGATCAGATCAGGGGTTATCGGCCCTCCTACACGCCGATCCTTCTCCCCTGTCGGATCTACCTTCCTCAGCGCGAGTTTCTCAAACCCACTAGCCATCATCTTCATCAACTCACCCATTTGTTCCTTCATCGTTGATAGCTCCCCCTCCATCGCGACAAATCTCTCGTCGTCACGTTGGGCCAGCTCGATCGCCTTGTCGTCGTTCTTCTTTGGTGCCATCGCCAAGCCGCAGGTTCGTCTTGCTCTGATACCAAGTTTGATACGACTAGATTGTAAAAGTTTGCACTCGTAAAGAAACTGTAAAGATATTCCTTGGAGAACAAGCTAATACAAAGGTTTTAGAGTTTTTACACAGGAGTACTCTCTCTCCTCACACAAAAGATCGATGATCACACTCGATACATTTCTCTTATTCATTACTACTCTTATAGAAAGCATAAAGCAAATAGCCACGTCACAGACAACCCATGTGCGCAGACAATACGGTTATTACGTCCTCTCCTCCTTCCTTGTATTCTTATCCTTCTAGATCCTTTCTTGTCTCATTCTTCTCCTCTACTGTTCCGACCTTGGGCCTCCTCTTGTAGTGATGGATAATAGGTGGCCTTATAGCCTCGTACATAACACGCTCTCGTCAGGCATGTGGTGAAGCTGAAACGCAAAGTTGACGATCAAAGCCTCTCCTGGTTTGCAACCGAGTGCAGATGGAGAGACGATTAAAGAAGTCTTTGACGCTATTGCTCTGAACTTGAAGGAGACTCCATGGTCTTTAGCGAGCTGCTCGAGTCTTAGGCCTATGATTCTCAACCCTCCTACTGATCTTTGTACTGATTCAGGGTCATCAACACCGGTTAGCCTCATGAGAGGGCCCTTACCGGGAAGCTCAGCAATGGTTTTGATCAGCGTCATGTATTGGTTTCCTTGGTTTACATCGAAATCTATTATGTGAACTTCTTTTTCATCTCTGATTGATTCCACTATTGCGCCGTTAGCAGCTAAGTATCCAAATTTGAAGCAAGGGCAGACCTCGAAGAGGACTTGCATAGCAGCTAGCCTCTCATCAGAAGGAGGCTCTTTGCATCTCAACGCTCTGTAGAGGAATTTTCCTGAAGCAGCCATTCTTGCGGCTAGACCTTCAACCATGTAAGCTGCTATTCTCTGAGAAGGGTCTCCTTGGATTGAAACTATCTGTCTCAGCTCGTTTAGTAGTGACAAAGCTTCCTCTGATTTGCCTTCTGATAAGGCAAGGGCACAAGAGATGAGCATTTGCTTTGGAGTTGTTGCTTGTGAGACCACTTCTTTGCTACTACTGGAATGAGAGTTGGAATCTGCAGATGAGGAGTCTTTGTTTGAATGGTTTTGGTAAGACCATTCGTTGTCAACCTCCATCAGGTGATCTAGTCCCTCCATGATATAATTATCATCTTCATCGCTGAGGAGGGCTCTTTCAAGCTCTTGAATCTTTGATCTCATTTGTTCATCATCAAACTCCATGGAGGATCCAAGAACCGGTCTAGACTGATAAGGAAACGAGTCCAAAGAGCCAAATGAGCTAACCGAGGCCGCCCCAGAGGCAACAAGATGTTGTTCTGTTGGGGATTCGAGAAAGTAGCTTTGGCTTGGGTAAGAATCATGAGTCAGACAAGTGTTCTTGGACCTGTCTGGATCAAAGATTTCAACAGAAGCACCACCGTCACTGTTGTAACCATTCTCATTGAGCGAGTAAAGCTTCGGGTTCTTATATGCTGCAGCTGATGGCTCAGCTGAACTCACCAGTGACATGACTCTCGCAGTTTGTTCCACCATCCAACTTCAACTACAATATAATCACACACAGAAGAAAACATCAAGCCACTGAGATTCTAACTATAAAAATGTTGAACCAACCAACATATCATTCTTAAAGGTCAAGCCTTTGTTACTAATGCGTCATCATAGATAAACCAAACATGGAGTTTTATGATCCAAACACTAATAATTATGAATTTTTCTAACTCAATCCATGTAAAGTGTATTCCTTTTGATACCTATGCAATCCTCAAGACCATAACTGATTAACCAAGCAATCTGAGTATTAGGGAGTGTGTTTTAAAGATGTATAATCAAAATCTGAAACCAAAAAGAAAAAGTCAATTACCAGGAGAGGTTCAAGAGCAGAAGGGTCTTCGATTCTGGAGATTTGAGAAAGATGAAGTCTGATATAAACGTTGCAAAAGCCAAAGGGAGAAAGAAAAAGTCTTAAAGGTTTGAACTTTAAGGGTCGTCTCTCTACAGAAGAAGACAGAAATGATAAAAAAAAGGAACCGCCTTGTATTGGTTTGTCTCTGTGACTGTCGCCTTTGTTTTAAGATGTGTTCAACGAACGACTCGTGTGGTGTTTTGAAGTTTTAGTTGAAAAGAAATATATGGAATTATTGTAATGAAATTACTGTTAAATAGATTAAATATCTCATTGGAAAGATAATTAGCGGTTACGTGTCCATTTTGGTTTGATTTCTGTTGACTGTCACTCGTTTCTTTTCTTTTTTTTTGGTAATATTGGATTTTATGATATTTTTGTTTTGGCAATGAGACGAAAACATCTGACCGTTCGATATGGATGAGAACTATGACGAAGGTGGGGAAAAGTGCCAATTTCGACCCCAACTATTTCAGTCTTGCCAAATACGACCCGAACAATTGATCAGTGCCAAATACGACCTCAATTCAATTATAATTCAAAAAAACTACCCGAACTTCTTAAAACGTGCATAAATCTACATTGACTCTAACAGAAGTTAGTCAACCGTTAACAAGATAAAACGATGTCGTTTTGATATACGAGGAAAAGTGCCAATTTCGACCCCAACACTCTAAGTCGTACCAAATAAGATCCGAACAAATGGTCAGTGCCAAAAACGACTTCAACTCAATTATAATTTAAGAAAAATTATCCAATTTTTCTAAAACGTATCTAAATCTACATTAACTCTAACAGAAGTTAATCAACCTTTAACAAAGATAAGACGACGTTGTTTTGATATATGTATTTTTTTGTTAAATATGTTTATTTCGGGACTCAAATCCTTGCTGGGATATCTTTTTAAAAGGGCACACTAACAACTAGACTAAAATAATTTTTTGAAATATTATTACAAATTGAAATTCTCCATTATATAAAATACTATTCTTCTTCATCTTATCCAATTTAAAACTTTGGTGATTGCTTTATATATTTTAGTTATTGTTTAATTTGTCTAATATTTTGTACAACATATCTTAGTGAAAGAAAGGTAAAAGGCCTCTTAACATTTTTGAACAAAATATCAAAATATATAACATCAACTTTGGAAACTAAAAAAATTCCCACTTAATTTTAAAAATTAAAAATAATTTATATAAGAAAATTGTATAAATAAATTCAAAGTTTTAAGCATATTTAATATCGTATAATAATAAATATTTTATTATTTATATTTTAGTAAGATATAATTTTATTAAAGATATGATAAATAAGAAAAACATGTTAATGTATTTATATAAATCAGAAAAAACTGTCATCAAAATTTTAAATTGGATAAGATGAAGAATAATAGTAGTTTATATAATTTCAAATTTGTAATAGTATTTTAAAAAATTACTTTTATCTAGTTATTAGTGTGCCCATTTAAAAGGGTATCACAACATGGTTTGAGTTTCGGAATGAACATATTTTTAAAAAAAAAATAGATATATATATATATATATATATGTATATATAAACGACGTCTTCTTATCTTGTTAACGGTTGAATAACTTCTGTTAGAATCAATGTAGATTTATGCACCTTTTAAGAAGTTCAGATAGTTTTTCTTAAATTATACTTAAGTTGAGGCCGGTTTTGGCACTGCCCATTTGTTCGGGTTCTATTTGGCACGACTGAGAGTGTTGGGGTCGAAATTGACACTTTTCCTCGTATATCAAAACGACGTCGTTTTATCTTGTTAACGATTGACTAACTTTTGTTAGAGTCAATGTAGATTTAAGCACGTTTTAAGAAGTTCGGGTAGTTTTTTCAAATTATAATTGAGTTGAGGTCGTATTTGGCACTGATCAATTGTTCGGGTCGTATTTGGCACGACTAAAATAGTTGGGGTCGAAATTGGCACTTTTCCCGACGAAGGTGCCTACCACAGTTTCCACTTTCCACTAATTGATATTTGATTTAAAAATATTCACGATTTCATGCTCTTGTTAGTGATGTTTTAGCGTGTTGATTTTGTTGAAAATATTCAAACGCTATTTTTTTCCTTTGTCAAACTTTGATCAAGTTACCAGAAACTATACAATATTTTGATTCAAACTTCAAAGCTAGTAGGTTTCGGTTTAATTAGTTTTGATTACATTCTCTTTCAACTCTAAATCCACAACATAAACATTGTGTTTGTCGGAAAAAAAAAACATTGTGTTTAAGTTATGTTATTTGCGAAGTATCTCTTTTTTTGGAATAGACACTATTGAGCCACTATTTACAGAAACGAATTTACTAGCAGCCTACAAGTAAACTGACTGTTTAACGCATACAAGCAATAATCGTTAATCGTTGATCAAAAAAAAAGAAGAAGCAATGATCGTTAATCAGTGTGTAAAGAATCTAATCTCTGTTGGTTCATTTTTTACAACAGGAATAATTGTTTACTTTTAAATATGGTGAAACAACAGGAATAATGAATGTGTAAACGAATTTACTTCGCTAACTTCACACTCAAACGTGTATATTTCACCAAATGTTTTATTTACTTAACATTTGACAAAGATTGTTTATCACAACCTTATCCTCGCAATACCCTTGTTAGGAAGTCTTCTCTCTCTCAAGTTCCACTCTTATCCACTAATAAGCAACTTCTATTTTTATTTGATACCAAAAACGGCTTGCTTTCGAAAAAAAGATTTGAACCTTGACTTTCGATTTTATTTTAAAAGTATATACATTCGTTAATCATCTCAGCACGCTATTATACATTCACCAACTATATATACAGTTGAAATTCATATATGAAAGTTATACATCGCATTGAGTAAAGGAGCTTTCTTGTGCTATAATGTTACCATTGGAAATCAAATGGAAGTTTCTTTAAGCAAATGATGTTTATTAGCTAGTTGGCTGATGAATGACTTTTTTTCTGTTGACAAAATATTCAGTGTGGATTGAATAATTTTACTCATTTATTTATTGTTTTAATTATACTGGACATCGAAGTTTAACAAGAGCTTGCTTTGGATTCAAGATCCTCAAGAAAAGGGAACCACCAAAGATCATTTGGAAAAGATGATTACCTTCGAGGAGTTTAACCGTTTGGTGAACTTGGATTCACAGTACGAGCTCAAAATTAAGTACTCGAATCTCATAAATGCTCTGGGGACAACAAAACCATGAGATAGTGATACTCAATAGCTACAATGGAAGCTAAGCTCTTTGTAATGTATCAACAATATTGTGTTTCTTTCCTTCCTTTAAACATATTCAATAAGGCTAATGTCAACTTATTCTAAGACCTACAGAAGAGTCTTGACATTTAAAAAAAAACTCATAAAGTTCTGATCTAGTAGGAGGGCTTGTTCATGCTTCTCCGACAAACCAGAGAACTAATGTCACCAGCAATATTGTTCTGAGCATCTCTTGAAACACCAGCCAAGCCTTGTCTCCCAACTCTGATGATCCGAGAACAGAGATATAATTGCTAAGGGACAGCGTGTTACTGTCGATTTTGGTTTGTTCATTTCAATTTCGTTCTGGTTGTTTGCAAGTGATTATAAGGAAGACAGTCATAGTCATTTGCGAGTGTTTGAAAATTGTGTGACACACGTATTTCATTTGTCTTACGTAGATATCATCAGTTCAACAAAAGGGTTCTATGGTGTAGTGGTTAGCACTCTGGACTTTGAATCCAGCGACCTGGGTTCGACTCCCGGTAGGACCTTTATTTTTGTATGTCTAGCTCATTTTACATACATACTGAAGTCCAGTGAAGGGCACATTCTATCTATTTATACAATTCTGAGATAGTTACATTTGAGTTGACAAAAAAAAAAAGAGAGTTACATTTGCATCCATCTTACTCTTACCCAACCAAAGAAATTTTACAATCTGATGATCTTCAGTACATTTTAAGAGTAACTTTAACCTTCAACGCTAAATAGTCACAAAGAGTTCTTACAAAACATAGCAGTCACAACAAAAGAAACCTTCCTGATGCTGAGTTTGACAATGTGAATAGTCTGCAATAAGAAGTCTATTTACATCATTAGCCATACAAGAGAATGAGATCCTCTTCACATCTCCTCTAGATTTAGACATGAAAACCAGGAGGACAATTAATCTTGAAGTTGTTTAATTTCTACTAAGTCCTTTAAACGAAGTTATTTCCCCTCTAGATTCTTTGGTTTAACATCATATACATCGGTAATCAATTCCTTGCACTTACAAATCACAAAGGATCTAAACTTAATTATCATTACTTTGGTTATTAAAAGCCTAAAACTAATAAATCTACATACATCTTTGCCTTAAAAGAAACGTGTTTTGTTGTTAAAATAATTAAAAAAAAAAAGTTAGGATTCATGGTTCATGGAAGAAAAGTCAACATCGAAAATGAATTTAGATTTAGAATTAATGAATTTTATTTTGGTGTATTAGTTGCTAATGATCATTACTTTCGACCTAAACTTTATTATATTTCAAGTACAAATTAATTGGAAATAAAATCAAAGATTCTTTTTAATTTCTGTCACCGCCCGTTACTTTATCCTATTAAGACAAAAGCCAAAACACAACAAAAGTTTGCATCTTTGCAAAACAAAAAAAAATAGAACAAAGAAGAAGAAGAAGTCGCAATTTGATTAATGGACGGCTAAGGTTTGACGATGACCTGATACCATCACTCTAAAACTCCGATCGTGCTCTAACACAAAAGCTTTGATCTTTCTCCAAGAATTGTTTTCATCGCACAGATCATTACAGAGTCTCCACAGACAAGGTAAAATCTCGCGATTAGATTACTTTCTTCTCAAGATTTCACTTGATCTGGTCTGATTACAAGTGAATTGTGATTTCATTTGAACTGGCTTGTTCTGTCTTAATGAAGTTTATGTAATTGATGTTATCTTTAGGATCTGATTTTGAAAGAGCGAGATCTGTCGGCAAAAATGGCGAATAACGGGGCGGCTTGTGCGGAGAGGGCTACAAATGATATGCTGATTGGTCCTGATTGGGCTATCAACATCGAACTCTGTGACATTATCAACTTGGATCCTAGGTAACAACATCCTTTGATGTCTTTAAACATCACGTTGGGTTACTTACTAGCTACCTTGTTTTGTTTCTGTAGTCAAGCAAAAGAAGCTGTGAAGGTGCTTAAGAAACGGTTAGGAAGTAAAAACTCCAAAGTTCAGATTCTTGCTCTTTATGTAAGTCCTTTTTCTTCACTCTCTTTTGTTTTTGTTCAGTTTTATTGTACTCATCTTCTCATTCGTGAATGGTTCAGGCATTGGAAACTCTTAGTAAGAACTGTGGAGAGAGCGTGTTCCAGCTTATCGTGGACCGTGGTATATTGCCTGATATGGTCAAAATAGTGAAGAAAAAGGTTCTTACTTACCATCTCTTCACTTGCTTGGTACATTTGAATTCTATATAATCAAACTTGCTTACTACACTTATGCAGCCGGACCTGAGTGTGAGGGAGAAGATACTTAGTTTATTAGATACATGGCAAGAAGCTTTTGGTGGGAGCGGCGGTAGATTCCCTCAGTATTACAATGCTTATAATGAACTCAGGGTATTTATAGCTTGAGCCTTTTTATGTATATATGCAATTCTATTGTTCAAAGTTTTGATAATATGTTTTGAAAAATTTAGTCTGCTGGAGTTGAGTTCCCACCTCGAACGGAGAGCAGTGTACCCTTCTTTACTCCACCTCAAACTCAGCCCATTGTTGCTCAAGCCGTTGCTGCATCAGATGAAGATGCTGCTATTCAAGCCTCTTTGCAAAGTGATGATGCTTCTGCTCTCAGGTACTCTCTCTTGTTTGATAATAGCTAAATCAATATTCTGTGTCTCAAACAAGTTTTTTTTTTGTTCTGCCAGTGTGGAAGAGATTCAAAGCGCTCAGGGATCAGTTGATATTTTGACAGACATGCTTGGTGCTCTTGATCCAAGCCATCCTGAGGTAAGGGTCTTCACATTGATTAGCTTCTGTGTCTCTGTTGTTAAAGATTCACTGTTGTTGATGTTGTGACAGGGTTTAAAGGAAGAACTTATAGTTGATTTGGTCGAGCAATGCCGCACTTATCAAAGACGTGTGATGACTCTGGTCAACACTACATCGTAAGGCTTCCTTCGTTTTCTTCCTCACCCTACTGTTCCTTGTTGATGGTAAGAGAGAGAGAGACTCCTTTTCTTTTTTGCAGAGATGAGGAGCTTCTGTGTCAAGGACTAGCATTAAACGACAACTTGCAGCGTGTTCTTCAGCAACATGATGATAAAGCGAAAGGAAACTTTGTTCCTCCTGCAACAGCTCTCGCTCCAATACCTCTTGTTAGCATCAACCATGACGATGATGATGATGAGTCAGATGATGATTTTGCTCAGCTATCTCACAGGTAAATACCCCCATCCTTTTGCTCGTTTCAGTTGAACCACAAAGACTTGGATTGTGAAAACTAATCGAACTCATGTCTGCAGGTCGAAAAGAGAGAGTGCACGAGTGAGTTTCAACCCTGTCCTTCCTCCTCCACCACCTACAATGAGGCCAGTACATGTTGAATCTGGTGGTTCTATGGACTTCCTCAGTGGTGATGTCTACAAACCTCAAGCAACCTCTGAGATTTTAAAGCCTTCCCATTCATCAGATCGAGACTCTTCTGCTCCTATCTTCGATGAGCCAGCTCCCAGGAGCAAATCCCCTGAGCAGTTACCTCGTGCTCCATGGGATCCTGAAGGAACCAGGGTGTTTTCACCACCAATGTCTGTTAGAACCAAGCATAATAATAACGTTCCTCAACACTCAAGCACTGGCTCTGATTCCTCTTACGATGATCTTGTGGGAAAGTCCCGGAATCTCTCTCTGAATCCAACCGCCTCTGCTGCTGCTGCTACACCACCAAAGAAAGATGATAAGCCAGAGGATATCCTTTTCAAAGACTTGGTTGACTTTGCTAAAAACAGGAAGTCATCTTCTTCTTCTTCTTCCAAACCCTTTTGAGGCAGAGCTCCCCAGTTGTTGCTGTAGTAATAATAAATACTCCTTTTTACCATTCTTCTCTCTTCATTTGTGTTATTGTTTTCTTTGATTGATGAACATGGAGGATTGAACACTTTGTTTCTTTTTCTTTCAAATAAAAAAGTTAATATATAGAGATCTTTTATTGTAGAGAAACCTCATTAATATATTGGTAAATCATTTGTTAATACAGTCTCTCTGTAAATAATACAATGATTCTGAAGTTTCTCTGCTTCTTTGGATGCATTAGACGCTGAGGAGTTCCCAAGTAGGATAATCTTTGAAGATAAGATTTTTTGCTTTCACCCTTATAACCATAGAAATCACAGAACATTTGTATACATAACTAAGTGAATCTTCCAAAACAGGTTGACTTTCTTTGTAATGATACGAGAGCATGATGACGTTTTGTGTAAATGAATATTGCTAGATAACACCACAAAGGTCAATTTGCTATGTTTTTTTTTGTATTCGTCGTGTGAATACTCGAGATTCTTTTATTATCTATAGTAAGCATCAAGTTTCTCAACTCTTACTTGTCTACTTTGTTACTTAATTAACATCGAAATTGCACTGCATATCATATATTCTACGTTGTCCACTTGTCATTATCATGTTATTAGGTTAATCTAAAAGTTCGTGACAGCTTTTAACTAAATCTCAATAGTTTTAGCCAGCATCAGACATTGTTAATTGTTAACGTTAGTCATAGACTCTTTTTTTTTGTATTTGATCTCAAAATGTATATTATTTCTTTGGAAATTTTGTCAAATAAATTTTTTTAGCTAACACCGTTTTCTTCACTTGACCAAAAAGTCAACTTGGCTCACGAAAGTGCCCCACAAGTTCATCATGAGATGTTGCACTTTTAGATGCACATGTGATGTATAATTGATTCAGATTTATTTTCTATAAACCAAGAGATATCTAAGTGAAACTATTGTTTACATAATTTGATATCTAAGTAAAACTCTTGTTTACGTAATTTGATGCATAAGTGAAACTATTGATTTTAAAGTGAACAAAGTTTGAATTGTACTTTTTGCAATTGTTGATAATTTCGTTTTATTGGATTTAGTTCTGCCTTATGAACTGAATTTCTTACTGATTTTAGTGAAACAACTTAAGCTATTCAATTGTAATAGTTTTGTTTCTCTTCTTCTTTAGTTTTTTTTGTTCTTTTTAAGATGAAAATGTACAAGCTATGCTTGAAAAGTGATAAATGAGTGATTAAGATAGTGTTTATATTTTCATATAGATATGTTTATCTCAATAATATTAATCTGTTAGATACTTCTTGTTACGACTATATTCTCTATTTTTCAATATGATTATTGAGAAATTTACCTCTTACGTATATTGATTTAATTTTTCTTTTTGATAATTTTGTTTCATTGGATTCAGTTGCACCTTATGAAGGATGAACCTTAATCTTAACTCATATTTAAAAAAAACCAATTATCCTACTTAATTTAATAGTTTCATATTTAACTTTTCCTTATTGGAGCTTTGATTTTCGTTGTCATTAATTGAAAATATAAAAAACTATGGTTGATAAGTGGAGAAACAAGTGACTGAAGAAGACATATCTCTTTTTTCATATGGATCTTATTGTCCAATAATACTAATTTGTTATATTCTTTTGATTAAGACTATATTCTTTATTTTTCCAATATGATTGGTAAGCAAATTAACTCGTATTTATATCAATTTAGGTTATTGTTTTGTAGATAATTTCATTTTATTCAATTCACTTGGAAAATATGAACCCAAATTTTAGCACATACTTTAATGAAACAACATACCCTATTTACTTTTATTTTTTTTTTCTTTAACTTTTTATTTATAGAGTTTTGTTTTTTAGTTTTTTTTGTTGAAAATGTAAAAATTATGTTCTATAAGTGATAAACGAGTTTTTAAAGACGATGTTTATTTTTTCATATGAATATATCTGTCTAGCTAATGTTAATTTTCTATATTCTTTTAGTTATGACTATATTATTGATTTTTTCAATATGGAGGTTGAGAAAATTAACTCTTCTATCGATATAGGTTATATTGTTGATAATTTTGTTTTATTGAATTCAGTTGGTTCTTATGAACCCAAATCTTAATTGCTTCTTTAATGATGCAACCTAACCTATTCAATTTTAATAGTTTTGTCTTTAATACTACTTCATTAGAGTTTTTAGTTGAAAATGTAAAAACTATGTTTGATAAGTGATAAATAAATAATTGAAGAAGATGTTTATTTCTTCATATGGATATTTTTGTCTAAAAATGTTAATTTTTAGACTTTTTTAGTTATCACTATATTCATCATTTTTTAATTGGGTATTAGGCAAATCAACTCTTACTTTTATTTATTTATTTACTTTTAGTTGATAATTTTATTTTATTGGATTGAGCTGGTTCTTATAAATCTAAATCTTAATACATATTTAAAAGAAAGAACTAACTCTAATTACTTTTAATAGTTTAAAATCTTCTTCGGTAGAATTTTGCTTTTCTTTGATTTTAGTTGAATATGAAAGAACTATGTTAGTGGTAAACGTAAGGTTAAAGAAGATGTTTATTTTTCATATGAATATTTCTTTCCAAATAATATTTATTTGTTAGATTCTATTGGTTATGGCCATATTCTTCACTTTTCAGTGTGGAAATTGGCCAATTAACTCTTATTTATACCAATTTATGTTATTTTGTTGATAATTTTTTTTATTGGATTCATTTGGGTCAGGAATCAAAATCTTCATATTTTAATGAAACATCATATCCTATTTACTTTTAATAGTTTGATAGACACTGATATGGATGAAGCCGTTGATGTGATAGAGGAATGGACTAAGTGAAAATGACATTCTGAATGGTTCAGAGGGTTTGATATTACATGTTAGATTCATATAAATAGAAGAGCTGTATCATCTTCTTCGGTATGCAATTAGAGAGCATCTGAGAGAGTGACTGGGTGATAGCTGTGAGAGATCATCGGTTATGGTTCGTTGAGAGAGGTGATATGCTCGTGAGAGGTCACTGATCTTTTTGTTCGTGTGTGATTGGAGTTAGGTTCTTATCAAATTGGTGTGGTGACGTTTGGATCGATCGTTCATCACGATGGTGGAGAAGATGATCATAGATGATGATCAAACCACGGAGAACTTCATTCCGGTTTTCAAAAGCCCAAAGGTAAAACTCATTCTCAAAAGCCAGCTTATGAGATGAGGGTGTCTTTACAGTAATAAATTATTTGTTATTTCCTTCGCTTTCCAATGTGGACATTTTAACTCTAACTCTCTTTAACATTTTGTCTTCTACCTCCATGTGAAATTTGTTGTTTATTTTTTTTTCTTATTTAGCATCTTATCATAATTTTGTCTTTAACTTTTCTTCCCTAGATTTTTGCTTCTTTTTATTATTTTTGCAAATGTAAAAACTATGTTTGATAAGTGATAAACGAGTGATTGAAGAATATGTTTATTTTTTCATATGTATATTTTAATTTGTTAGATTATTTTGGTTATGACTATATTATTATTTTGTATTTCAATATGGATATTGATCAAATTAACTCTTACTTAGATTTATGTTATTTTTGTTGTTGATATTGATCAAATTAACCATTTCTTTGATTTGCCAGAAAAATTATTATCTGATAAAAGATTTAGTAAGTTTTATTGTGCAATGTATTGTATTACTCCCTCCGTTTTATAAAGAGTGTCATTTAGACATTTTTTCACACATATTAAGATGTATTTATGTTTTCATTAATTACAACAAATTAACCAATAGTATTTGAGATAAACAAATTTATTAATAAGATCAGTGCATTTTACAATTAATATTTAGCTGAAAATGATTATAAATTGTATTGGTATTGTACAATGACATTTTTTATATAACAAGAAAAAAAATGCTAAAGTGACACGTATTCAGAAACAGATGAAGTATATCGTAGTAATCATTAAAAAAATTAAGACACCTCCGATATACAGAAGAAATTTTTATTCATATTAATTTGACATGTTAATGCAATGAGTACATTCCTATTTAAAAGGGATAATTAATTTTAATTTTGGATTCTTAAATAAATAAATAAAAGAGAAATTGTATAAGAACTGATATATACATATAAAGATATATACATTTTCATGATATAAAGTTTTAAGTTCACCGAAAACATCAAATAATTAGATTACTTCTGAATCCATGTTTACATCGATCTTAACCTGTTCAATCCGAATTGTTCCTGAAAGAAAAAGTGAAGCACCATACACATAATCAATAAATATCAACTAAATAAATTGAAAACGTGAATAAGACTATTGTTTACTGAGTGATAACAGACAAGTTGTGAATAATAAGATAAATCTTTTTTTTATAGACAATAAGATAAAGTTATAATAACGGTAATTACCAGAACAATGAAAATCTCTTTTAGAATAGGTGTCAACAATGAGCTTAATGTCTCAATATCTTCTCTAAGGGTCTCATAGCTCTCGTCTCGTCCACCGATCGCGTCCATAAAAGTTTTATTATCAGGCACTAGCTTCAAGCACACCTTCATTATTACATATTTAACACAATATCAAAACCTATAAACCCAAGAAAAACTAATAAATTTTTGTGGGATATACTA
Source organism: Brassica napus (assembly GCF_020379485.1). Lineage (NCBI taxonomy): Eukaryota > Viridiplantae > Streptophyta > Magnoliopsida > Brassicales > Brassicaceae > Brassica > Brassica napus. The sequence goes on from NC_063440.1 coordinate 12,940,269, forward strand.
AAATGATGTTTTAAGTATGATTTAGCTAAAACGAGAGTAATCATGCTGTATACTTTGAAAGCAGCAGAAGCGATCCATCCATGATGCAGTTTTAAAGTCGCCAAGTAGGTTTCTTCTACAAGTTCTTCCATTTTTGACGACATCTCTTTTGACAACAGTCGTAGTAAACCCGCAGTAAAATCCATTGTCCTATGTCGTAGAGGATAGTAACAAAGAGTATAAGTCTATTTACTAAAGAATATATTAATTAATTTTATAAAGCATATAGGACAATTTTCTCAAATAGCTATTTTTAAGTTTTGTCACAAAATAGTTCCCAATGAAAAAATGACCAAAATAGTTTTTTTTTTTTTTTTGAAATTTTTAATATTTTTTTTTTTAAATTTGAAATTTTATCCTCAAAACCTTACTTTTTAACTCTAAACTTTAACTTTAAACTATAAGTCTAGATTAGTTAAACATATGATATAAATGTATTTTTCTTCTTTAATAAAATTTCTTTTGGTTATTTTTTTCTTTGAGAGCTATTTTTATGAAAATAAATTAAAAATTGCTATCCTAAAGAATTTTCAAAGATATATGTAGAAATTGGATAATAACAATAGTTTGATAAACAATAATTTGATAAACGCTTCTGTTTATTTTCTTCAATAAATAATTAAATATTGAGATGACTACTTGGGTACGGAAACATATGTAAGACAAACTTGATACATGTTTTTTACAAAGATACATGTTGTTGGACAACAATATGACCATATATTTTTCGAACTTTATAAGTCCACACTTGTAAGTAGTAATAAGAGAGGGGATACGCAGGAAGGACGAATTAAGTACTATATTGTATATAGTACAATGAGTTAGACTACAATTATGATGTGCATGGCTATTATTTGTAACGAGATTCTATAGTTGGTTGATGAAATTATAAAATAATTCATTTAAGGAGAATACCTAGTGAGCCAAAGAAGAGCTCTACTGCAACTAGCAACCATCTTGTATGTCCCCTCGTTCCTTTCTTTCTTTAAAATCTCAACCAAGTTGGAGTAAATACAAGGATCTGTTTCACAAACCTTCTCTAATCTCTACACACACAGATCAACAAATAATAAAAACATAAGTAATTAATATTTTGAAGTGTAAGAAAAGGAGAGATACAAGATTAGCCATTTTATAGAAAGTCATTTCAAAATTGACTAAAGTCCTCTTGAAAGCAACCAAAAAGGAACTACAAGGCTGAAATTGAATTATTGAAGATATCTTTTATGAAACGATTGGGTGTTCTTATCACCATAAAAGTTCAACAGTCTTTTTGCAAAGATTATTTAAATTTTAAGAGACCCACCATTCATACATACGTAATTACGTACACATGATGTTGATGAGTTTCAATCAATAAAGAAGAGAGAAATTAAAATAATGTAAAGGGTCTTGTCTTGTGTTTATATGCATGAAGTATTGAAGTTACATTATCTTTAATTAGTTTTTTTTGTTAACAACATTATCTTTAGTTACCTGTATATTTTGATCGATGTCTTGTCTAAGAACAGCCATTGTCGGTCCTATCTTATCTGCAAACACCAAAACACAAACATCTCAGGAAACTCATCGTGTTATGCTCAATATGAACATTAGAGACAATCCAGATTCGTTTGGGAACTTTAAAAATGAAATAATTAATGAAGAATAGTCTCCAATAAAATAAAATATGATACCAAGCACTTGAATGATTAAGTTGCAGAAGGAGAGAAGAGGCCTCAAGGGAATATGTGTGGTTTCAGTGTTATCTACAGGTTTAGTTATTATAAAGAGAGAGAGCTCTTCTATGGCCGTTTGAAGCTCCGTCTTCTTCTTCTCCATATCGTATCTCTTTCTCTTCATCTCCTCTCCCTCTCTTTCCTATATCCTCTTATTTTTTCCCTTTCTCCAGACATCTGGAGCATATATATATATAAAGTGTAGTTGTACAAAACTGCAATATATATATATCGCCTCTGACTTTAAATAAACAAGTTGGTTATATCTTTTGTATTATAAAGGGACGAATTAAAAAATTAAAATTAAGGCATCCAACTTTTGTATTATAATTGTTTTGGGTTAGAAGCGGAGACAAGTAAACTTCATCAGCAATGACCATCACGGTCCATATAAAACTCATTTGTATAATTTACGGGTATGGCATGAAAACAGTAATCAACTAATCGCTTAGATTCCTTAGAAGATGTGATTGTGACCTCTGATTTTTGGTTTACCGCTCCAGCCGATCCAATTATCTGAACCCATAATATATTAATTGTATTCATGCACCCACGTATTTGAATGTAATTTGCTCTTTAAGACTTTAACTAACTTAAGCCGATTCAATACTTTTGACTTCAGATGGATAACCCATGAATGATCGAATTCTTACATGATTTGTTAATTTTCAACAAAACATTGTATAATTATACAAAACTAAAACTTTTCTGGCCATTTAATCATTTTACAAATTTACTAAGGCTTTAATTTGCTTAGAACTTATATTTTCAACAAAATAATTTCAAAGCGAATGGATGTTAATAAAAATATACTCTATCCAATTTTCATTTAGTGTCACTTTGACATTTTTCACACATATTAATTAAGTGAATAAAATGTATTTAAATTTTTATTAATTACATCTATTTAACCAATAGTTTGAAATAAATAAAATTATTTATAAAGTCAATATAGTATGCAATTAATTTTCAAATGAAAATACGTATAGTTTACAGTGGACTTCTAAAATGACATTTTTTATGTAACAAGAAAAAAATGTTAGAATGATATTTATTATGAAACAGATGGAGTAATAAATTAATAATCACTAATCACGTATGTCACCTCAAAATTTTATGGAATCATCACCTTTGTGTATAATGATTTCACATTTTGCAATTTTACCAAATCAATATTAATATTAAAATTCAAAAAATAAAAAAAGTACTCTATACGACTATACCAGAGCTTCAAAAATAACAAAGGTAACCATTAACGATTAAACTAACAGTTGAAAAAACTAATTAGAAATTGATTAATGCATTCCGTTTAGATGTGCAGGTTGGTATAAAGGCATGCCAGGGTGAAATAAAAGGAATCTTTCTCAATTTCTTAATCATTTGGATTGTCAGCTCTTCGTTTATGAATCCAATCATTTGCACCAATATACAAATATATTAGTGTGTTAGTGTGTTTAGATATTTGATATTCGCTAGTTATATTTAATTAAATTATCACTAGGTTTTCATTGATCATAGGTCCGGTTTATTAAGTACTCCTATGAAGCCTTAATTTGCTTCAAATTATCTTATCCCAACACGACAATTATGTTCCTCTATGTCAAACATTACGTACTTATAAATCTTTTTTTCTAAAACATTACTTATAATACTACTTTAAGATCATGTAAATTTCGTTGTATATTATTAGAACATGGTAAACTTATAAAATTATAAAGACATTGCAACTGTTACAATAAAAACAAGAGTAAATTAGCTAAATATACTAACAAAGGTGGGATATCATTGAATGGGGGGGAAAATGGTAATGTTGGGGGGAAGAAAATTGGAGGAATATAGGGTATGGAGTGCAAATAGGGAAAAAGTAGTGTGTAGGAAGTACAAATTCTCTAAAAACAAATACCGAACCTAACCAGTTTTTCTTAGTATACCAAATAACTTTGCTTTTACGAATTTACGTAAAAGAACTAATCCTAAAAATTATGCCCTTTTACAAAAAAAAAAAAAACTAATCCTAAAAATTAAATAATATGTAAAGTTATATTTTATGTTGGTAAAAATAACCTATTCACAAAATGATTATGATAATAATTTATATACAAAAGTATAAGTTGCCTTCTAGATATCTAACTACAATACCTGATATCTCCACCTCTACATACGACCATACCATTTTTGGACGTAACATCCATACACACCAACGTCCCATTTAAGATTGAGTTAAACCGTCGATTGACAAAACTAAACGCTTAGGATCCGACTAGTGATCATTCTGAAAACAAGATAAACAGATAGGAAAGGAATGTAGAAGAATAAAATAACATTAATGAAAAAGAATGAAAAGAATAATTTGTTTCTTATCAAATTTAACAAGGAATAATTTTGTTCTTTATTTCTCTAAAAAAATGAATGAGAAGAAATGAGAAAGAAAAATTATTCTTTGTGAATGGTGATTTTTTTTAGGAACGTTAGGAAATACATCATTCTTCGTCATTATTTGATTACCATCTATATTATTAAAAGAGAAGTACAAAATAGAAATACCCCTTAGTTTTACCACTTATTTACATTAAAATGCCATTGAGATATTTATTGAATCTATATTTAAGCATGCTTGTCTTTTCCTAATTTAAATAATAGATTTAAGCATTTAATGTCTTTCCAAAATTTAAATAATAGATTTCTTTTATCAAATCATAACCAAAATAAATTTTCTAATGTATTTCGTATTAACATATTCAATATTTTTAATATTTATAAGTAATAAATAAAAAAATAAAAAAATCACACATCATAATCAATTTGTATAACATATAAATAAAATATAAAATAGTTTATTCATATATTAGTATAATGCTTTCACAATATAAGTCCAATTAGTTATAAATATTGGATTTGTTTATATTATACATTGTGATATAATAGATGATTAAAATCACAAAATATAATTATTCAAAGTAATAAATGAAATTGTTATGTTTAAAAATGTTATATTAACAAATGTGTAGTAAATATATATATATATATATATTTTTTTTTGATGAAATTTCAAATTTATTGATCATACTAGAAAGAATATATGTACAAGCCTATGTGGTTACAACTGAATAATGTGAGTAAACAGCTAAACTAAGTATCATGAGCTCCAAACCACCTTTGCATCATACCTTGCAACCTTGGTCTTAAGTAATAACGCGTAGACGTTATACGGTTGCGAACCGTCTTGTCTACCAGTCTAGCAATATGCTCAACCGGCTTTGAAACATGGTTGTGGAGTCTCTCATTCCGTTCTCTCCAAATGTAGTAGACAGTAACCTGCAGCACAAGTCTGAGCAGAATAAATGTAAGCCGATCATAGTGACCTGTCAAGAGCCTCGTGATGGTAGTATCCCAATCAGGATCCGGGTCCATGCCAAATAAGTTTCCTGTAACCTTGAGCCAAAGTGTGAATGTGTACGGACAAGCAAAGAATAGGTGGTCTCGGGTTTCGTCTGGCTCCCCACAGTAGAGACAATATTGTGCATGACCCCACTGTGCAGTGCGATGTCCAGTTGATAGCCTGTCTCTTACAGCCAACCACGTTATGAAAGCAAATCTCGGCACTCCTTGCTGAAACCAAATCAGCCGACTCCACATTACTTGATCCTTCTTCTTTCTAATATTATTCCAAGTGTTCTTGGAGTTAAACCTGCTGCTATAGGTGTCGTCTCCATCTCTCCATAACACCCCGTCAGGCACGTTTGCAGTCAAAATTAGTGGGAGCTCTCGAATGTCATGAACCAGATCTTGAAGGAAATGGTCACGACATCTACGAAATCTCCACTCACCATCGACTAGCACATCACAGATTCTAGCACTTCTTTCAATACCCAGTCTCTGAGTCCCTATTTCACCCGCTAGGTCAATCAGTCGCCCCCTAGGGTGCCACAAATCTGTCCAGAATCTCACACTACAACCGTCCTGGATCTTCATACGAATGAAACCTTTTGCAAGAGGACGAAATCGTAACAGCTTTCTCCAAACCCACGACCCTATCACAGTATCTCTTGCGTCTCAAAAGACCTCCTGTCTCAGTAGGTAATGATGTACCCAAGTCACCCAGAGCGAAGAAGCCTGAGAAAAAAGCCTCCAGATGAGCTTCAACACAAAGACAGTACTAACATCCTTTATTCTTCTAATACCCAGGCCTCCTTCCTCATAAGGATAACACACATCTTCCCAAGCAATCTTTGCGCGAGTAGTAATGTTTGGAGAACCACTCCATAGGAAAGCCGAGCACAGGCTTTCAATTTCGTCGATGCAAGATTGAGGTAGACAGAATGCGGAACACCAGAAGTTTGTTATGCTGGCAATGACCGACTTAATAAGCTGCAGCCGCCCTGCGTAAGAAAGAGCCTTGCTCGTCCAACTGAGTAATCTGTTGCGAATCTTCACAATCAAAGGCTCATAGTCGCTTCTTGTCATAATCTTCGTAGTCAGAGGCAGCCCAAGGTACTTAATAGGTAGAGCAGAAACAGAGAGGCCCGCCACTCCTGCTTCCCTCTCAAGATCAAACTTCCCTCTACCCGCAGCAAACACTGTTGACTTAGCTACATTTATCTTTAAACCTGACTTTTTTGCGAAATCATCAAACACATAAAGAACACCACGAAGAGATTCTGGCGTGCCATCCATGAATACAACAATATCATCAGCAAAGCTCAGGTGCGACAAATTTACTTCCATGCACTGAGGATGGTAACCAATCTTCTCTTCAGCAACAGCCTTGTTCAGGAGTTTGGAGAGAACGTTGCTAATAATCACGTAGAGGTATGGAGACAAGGAGCAGCCCTGCCTAATGCCTCTAGAGCTAGTGAAGAAACCCTCCAATTCACCATTGACAGACACCGAGAAAGCTGCTGTGTCAATACATCTCATAATCCAGGTGACAAATAAATCAGGATAATTCATAGCTCTCAGCGTGTCTTCTATAAAGGACCAGCTCACCGTATCGAAAGCTTTAGAAATATCCAGCTTAACAGCAGCTCTAGAGGAGACTGAAAGCTTGTGATAATCTTTGACAAGCTCGGTGGCCAGAAGCACATTTTCCAGAAGTAATCTCCCTTCCACAAATGCACATTGATTTAGCTCAATTTCCTGCGGTAGAGTGGCCTTTAATCTCGATGCTAGAATCTTAGATATCACCTTGTAGATGACGTTACAACAAGCTATCGGTCTGTAATCACTGAACTTCTCCGCATCCGTTGTCTTTGGTACCAATGACAGTAGGGTGGCGTTAACGCTGCGCGGCATAAACCCAAAGATAAAAAAGGACTGGACTGCAGTAATAACATCCTTACCAATCACTGGCCATGCCACTTTGTAGAATTCCATAGGAAAACCGTCAGGTCCAGGAGCTTTATTTGCTGGCATGGAGAAAATAGTATCTTTGATCTCATTCGCAGATACTGGTCTCATTAGGAGAGCTGCATCGTCAGAAGAGCACCTATAGTCCAATAGTTCCTGAAGCTCGTCTTGCGAAGTACCTTGGTGATCACTATCCGACCCATTAAGGAAGGATGCAAAGTGAGAGACTGCCTCTGATTTAATGTCCGGTAACGAGGTTAGAATCCGACCATCTGCTGTAACTATCCGCCTTATGGTGTTTCTTACATTTCTGCTCTGAGCCACTTTGTGAAAAAACCTAGAGTTTCTATCACCAAGCCCCAGCCACTGTACCCGAGACTTCTGAAAGAAAAATTGTTCCTCAATCCCCGAGATGTGATGCCAATGTTCCCATGCATCAGAAGCTGCTTCAAACGTCGCAGTTTGCGGATCCTGCATAGCTTCATTTTGCTTTGCACACAGATCATCATAGGCCTGTTTTACACGCCCAGGCAAATCACCAAACATATCTCTATTAAGTCCACGCAACACCGACTTCAGAGACTTGAGCTTCTCCTGGAAAAACTTTAGAGCTGACCGTGAGTGATAGAGAGGGGCAGACTCATTCCAAACACTAGCAACTACCTCAAGAAATCTCGGGTGAGAGGCCGTGTGATTGAAAAATTTGAAAGGTTTCATGTTTCCCTGAGGGCAGCCCGGAGCTGAATGTGCATACGAAGATGATCTGATACACCTCCAGATTCAAAAGTTGCATAAGACTGAGGGAAAGCACTTAACCAACAGCTATTGACCATAACCCGATCGAGTTTCTTACTGATTGGGTTTTCATCTTGGCAGTTTGTCCATGTGAAACAAGGACCAACCTGAGCTAAATCCAACATATCACACTGGAGGACTGCATTCTGAAAGTCCCGGATTGTGCTGCAGTCTAATCTAGTCTCTGTAAAGCGGGAATGTTCCTGCTCGGTCAAAGCCACGTTGAAATCTCCTTGGATAATCCAGGGGTTTGAACTGCCCGCCACAGTGTTTGAGATCGTCTCCATTTCTCTCCACATTTCTCGTCTCTCGATGGCACAGTTAGACGCATAAATGAAAGAACAGAGAAATGTATCTCCTGTTGACTTATATTTTACCCACACAGTTATCATCTGAGCACTTGTCAAGACATGACAAACCTCCATCTCCTCCGACCAAACAACCCAAATCCTTCCCAAGCGGTGATGAGTGTAATTGTGTAGACAACTCCAGCCTGGGAAAGTTGCATCAAAGATTTTTTTAAAACTTCCTACTTGAACCTTCGTCTCCAGTAAACAACCAAAAGAGAGTTTTGCAGCCGTAATCCAGTACTTTACAGCTTTGTGTTTGCGTGGCTGGTTGAACCCACGCATGTTCCAAGCGAAGATAGATGACATCAGTGCTTCCGGAGGGAAGCTTTCTTGCTATTTTGTTGCCCCTTCTGCTGCTGAGTAACAGCCTGAACCAGATCGCGTGAGTTTACTATTGCCCTCCTCAGATTTTTTCCTCTGCTACGCTGAGTTGTACCCTGACTGTGTACTACAACCGAAGTCTTTTTTGTTATGTCATCTGCATAGATTTCCTCTTCTAAATTTTTCCCTTCCTCCTCCATTTCTTCATCCTCAATCTCACCTTCCTCACGGATGTCTTGAAGAGCCTGGAACCCATTTGGGGACAGACAATTGCTACCACTCTTATCCTTGGAATGAGTTGGCGAGATCCTGCGTTGGTTTGAAACAAGTCCACTTGGGACGTCTACAAAGTCATCAGAGACGGCAAGATCCTTTCCCACATTTACAAGTGATCCAGATAAGCTCTCCTTCCCTGACATAGATTCCAGCTCCTCCATTAACTTCGTAACTATCTCAGTACTGGACTTCTCTGTCACCTCTTTAGAAGGGAAACCTTCCAACTCTACATTTACATCTTCCACTATCTTCGTCTGCAGCACTCGAATCTGCTGTTGCCCACTGTTAGGAGAGGGACAATCAGCCTCCGAGTGCCCCCATTTGGAGCAAGATGTGCACCTCGGTGGCAGCCATGGGTAGCAGATAGAGACCAACACCTCCGAACCATCACGTCCTTTGAAACTGATCTTGTTTGGAAGAGGCTTCGTTAGATCAACTTCAACCAAAACTCTGGCAACATCCATTCGAATACATCTCTCGGTGTTCGGGTGAAGCTTGACGAACTTACCCGAAGTACGAGCCAGAAAACTCAGTCCCTTTTTGGAGAAGAGATAACCTGGAACACCCATTAGGTCAACCCAAAGAGGAATGGCCGATAAGTCGGGAGGAGCACTCGCAGTTTCTGGATTCCATACTCCTACCATCAATGGGATTTTCGCAATGTGCCAGAATTTCCTCTTGAGAATTCTACTCCTCACTCCCTCATCCACAATCCGAAACAGAACCGTCGTTTTCCCAATAAACTGAACATCTATCTTTGGACCTTTCCCTGGAGAACCCCAGATCCTATTCACTGTGGCATGAATCGAACCAATATGAGGAGCCCCATTCATGAAATAACCAACCAGAAAACACTTCCACAGAGGGTCCTCCTCCTCAAGCAATTCGGCAGGAACCGCTACCTCCGCAATCCCATCCTTAACCACGAAAACTGGCTCAGCTACCGATTGAGCAGAACCCTCAACCAGAGCCTCAGAGTACGAGACCTTTGCCTGAGCTTCGCACAACGGCCGTCCTCCCTTCAAACTCCTTTGTTCCTCAGATTGGGTTTCGACAGCACCACCCTGCGGCGCAGCAGCCAGAGACCCGCTGGTATCAGTGTCGATTTGAAAACCCTCGACGTCGCGAGCCGCTTCTGAATCGCCCTCGTCGTCTTTAGTCGCCATCGTTCTCTTCCCTATTTGGTCTTGCTCCAGATTCGACTATTTTCCTCCTCGTGTAGTAAATATTCATACGGTCACGGGTCAAGCTCTAGAAATAAATAACAACAGCAAGATTATTTTTCTTTATCAAATTTATTTTAATAGAAATTATAGTTCCAAATATGTTTATATATTTTATGTACTTATAAATTTATTTTCTTTGTCTTTAAGGAAACTTAGATTTTGAAATTGGAAAAAATATGACCACCTATATATTATTTTAATTAGGAAATTTAAAATTTATATCAAAATATTTTATTAAAATTTTAATTTTAATTTTTATTATAGCTGCAAAGATTAATTTTCAATATAAATTTATGTTTCAATATTACAAATGCATCAGTTAATATAAACAAAAAAAACTAAAAACATAAAAGAAATACCCGCCCGGTCGGGCGGGTCAAGATCTAGTTCATACCATTAAATGTGAATGTGATACTTTTTGATGATCTATGATCATTATCCTTTTCTTATTTCATTTTTTTCCACTAACACTCTAATAACAACACTTTATAAACCACATAATAGTCTAAAGTGAATTGGTCTATAACCTGAATTTATGGTCCTCCTGAGTCCCAACCATGACCCTAATTACTTCCATTAGGGCCTCAATAGCCTTTACTAGAACATCTTCAAAAGACACTCTATAACTTTAAATATGAAGTTTTTTGCTCTAAGAGCATCTACAAAAGAAATTCAATAACTTCAAATATAGAGATTTTTGCTCTTCAAAAATGAACTTCAAAACTTCAAATTTAGAGTTTTAACAAGTGAAACTTTATATTTAGAGTTTCACTACTTAAAACTCTAAATTTAAAGTTTCATCTTTTTATTTACATCTTGGTTCTTATAATTAATTATACATCATATTTATGATTGATAAGTATTTTCTCATTCATATTTTTAATCTTTAAAACTTTTGTATATCTTAAATATTTCAAATTTATTTTTTATAAATTTAAATTTTACACATAATTTTTTTTTTTAAATGAATTAAGATTTATAATATTTTAAAAGTAGAATTAGACAACAAGACTATTACAAAAAAAAACTTAACAGTTTAAGAAAAAAGATTTATGAAGACATAATTATTACAAAAATTTAAATATTACAACAACACTAATAGTCTAGTAAATTTTCTCAGGAAATATTTTCCAAACAAATTTTGTGTAACTTGGAAATGGAGCATTAAGAAAATAATTTTATGCAATAATGTGGTATTGTGCTTGTAGTTTAATATTTAATTATGTATTTCTATTTGTAATTTTATATTTTAGTGTAATATTTTATTAATTAATAGTACTATAATATTTTTATATATTTTATAGTTATTTATAAATTTGTTATGAATTTATATTAATTATGATAAATATAAGGACCATAGTGTAAATTAAAAATAATTTTGAAGTTAAATTTGAAATTTTGCTTTTGGAGAATAACACCTTGAAACTTCAAATATAGAGATTTGCAAACTCTATAATAGAGTCTTTTTGGAGTGCTCTAAAAAAAACTTCATAACTTCAAATTTTTGAGGAGTGAAACTCTATATTTGAAGTTTTACTTCTCAAAACCTCAAATTTAAAATTTCATATTTTTATTTACATTTTGGTCCCTACAATTATACATCATATTTATAAGATTTAAATATTTTCTCATTTATCGTATTAATCCTAAAAAAATCACATCTCATAAAAATTTCATTTTTTTTTATAAATTTAAGTTTTAGACATAAAATTAAATAAAACTTAAAAATAAGATTTAAAATATTTTAAAACTATATTTAGACAACAACAATAAAAAATAAACTTAACAACAAATTTTGTTTTCAAAAATTACATTAAGATATAACTATTACACAAATTAAAATATTACAATACTAGCATTCATGTATATTTGATCTAGAACCTCCAAAATTTCCAACATATGCTCAAACAAATTTTGTGTAACCGAAGATAGTTGTTGCTTTGATGTCTATTTTGTTTGATTCTTTTTTATTCAGTTCGAATGTATTCACTTAGTTTTAATATCATTTTATAGAAGTTCAGTCTTTTAGCAATATTTATTTTTCCTTTTACTTTCTTGTTGAGATCAAATGTTTTTACAAGTTTAAAATCACTTGATTTCAACAATTTTTAGTTTGTAATCTAGAAATTAAAAATAAAAAGAATCATTTTTACTTTGAAATACACTAGTTGATCATATATGTATAACAAAAATAGTTTTATGGAATAATATGGTATTTTTCTTAAAATTTAATATTAATTATTTTATTTCTATTTAAAATTTGTATTCTAATATAACACTTTATTAGTTAATATTGTTGTAATATTTTTATATATGTGCTTAGTTGTTTACAAAACTTTTATGAATTTAAATTAATTATAATAAATATAAGAATCTAAAGATAAAACATAAATATTTATGAAGTTATTTTTGAAATTTTACTTTTAGAGAAGAACACTTTTAAACTTCAATTACAGAGTTTTGGAATTGAGTATATTTTTGGAGATGCTCTTAAGAGTCAGACGAAAAAGAGAGAATATAGACTAATCTAATCTATTAAAAGAGGAGTACAAAATTAGATTATCCCTTAGTTTTCCACTATATTTACAATGACATGCCACTAGAGTTATTAATTAACCTACCTTTTAGGATTTTTGTCTTTTCTCTTCAATTAATGTATTTCCAAATCAAATTCTAGCTAAAAATAATGGCAACAATAATTAATAAACCTAGATTTTAGTATTCTTTGTCTTTTCCTATTTAATATGTGTGTTTTAAAATAATTAATTCTATATATACATTTCGCAATTACATACATTATATGTAATTATTTTACTAATTCCACATATACATAATAAATAGTACTCTCTCTGTTTTTTATATAAGTCGTTTAGAAGAATTTTTATGTTCCAAATTATATGGCGTTTTCGGTTTTCTATATAAAATTTATTAACACTTAATGTTATATGACCAATGATAATATACTTTCTATTTTATTTTTGGTTGATTTGTGTTTAGATAAATAATTTAATGATGTTTTTGTTTAGAAAATATAAAAAAATTAATGATTTCTTAATCTATGTACACAATTCTAAAATGACTTATATTAAAAAACATAAGGAGTATACAACAATTTTCTTATACATAATCATAAAATTTTGAAATGTCATATTAAAAAAAATTATTGTGTTTAGAAATGTCATATTAAAAAAAAAAAATAAACGGGTAAATTTTAAAATATATATTATCACTTATACAAATATATATTCATTTATGAAAAAAACTAACATCCGCGCGGGTGCGCGGGTCAAGCTCTAGTTATAACTTATAAAGAAAGTAACCGTTTTTATTATACTGTTCTGTATACGTCATGGCGTGATTTAAATTTTGCATATTTATTGCTAGTTGGTCTAAATTTAAATTTCGCATATTTCTCTTTTTTATTGCAAGTTGAACGGTAGATATGTTATTGATAATCAAGTTAAAGCATTAATTACGATATCGGCTTTCATTCTTTTCTATTGTATACTAGACTTTAATCCTCTTTTAGCAAAGTTACCAATAGAAGATAAAGAAACTAACCATTTAAATACTGAACTTTCTCGAATTCACCAAAAAAAAAGTACTGACTTTACAACGATCCCAATAAATCACAAACTTATATTGATTCAGCCATATTGGATGCACTTTAGGTTAATTATTTTTACTGTTAGATTTATGTTTTTATCGTGTCGTTTACGAAACATAACCAATTTATAAAAATTCGCAAATCGACTCTTAGAACCCTTATTTCCAATTCAATTTCATCTTTTGTCTACAATTTTGGTAAAAATATAAAGATATTATTATCAAGTTTTTTCGTTCTTGACAGAAACACGGAAGATAACACGAAACAGAAAAAAGAAAAAAAAAATTAAACACAGATTCAATCTAGACCGAAAGCAAGACAGATACAACAAATACAACTGCCGACCCGAGGCTCGACTAAAACTGCATCAACAGCTTGCCGTAAAAAGACGAACCAAATTCAACCGAGAGTCTGAACCCGGTAATTTTGGCCTCTCGTTGAATCCGCTCTTAAAGATAATGGCCCTCCTCAGAACAGCTCACCGAGAGCAACAAAACACCTGCCCACAGAAACGTACAGCAATAGCAGCGACCTAAATTCTTGTCTACAACTTGATTTCATAAATTCTTGTCTTGTCAAAAAATAAAGTGTTTGATTTCACCTCTTTTTTCTCTTAAACTCTTATCCTACATAACTTTTACATGCCAGAAAACAGAGTGAAAAATATGAATTTGATTCTTTTGGGAAAACAAGATTTAATATCCAAACTAAAAATCCATGAGAACAAAACTGATTCATATTCCAAGAACAACTCATGTTTGACAAGCCATGACAAGATTTACAATTGGAGATTCAAGACGTACCTTATTATGTACCAAAGGTAAACACTTGTATATCGTGTAACATTAATCTGCTCTAACAATCCAAGAGCTGTGATTGTCCCACGGTCTCAATAAGTAGCAGTTGAATTTATGTTCTATGTACTCATGTTTGTAGTATGTCCGAAACCAACACAAGATCGATGAGAACTGTTAATTATAGTTTCTGTTTCGTTTTTTTGGTAGGAAGATGGGAGAAAGCCTCCCAAATTAGTTTCTGTTTCGTTAGGCCTGGCGCCTTGCATGTGAAAGAAGTGGATTTGCACTAGGTGCAAAATATTTTCAAAATTTTGGTTAGAATTTAAACCATTTTCCAAAACTTTAGGAGTATTTTACAAAACTACTTAAAATGTCTTTTTTATAAAAGTTGAACTTAGATTGGGTCCAGGGTCAGGCCTGGAAAATTTCGGCCTACAAGCACATAAATTCATTCTTTTAACCCTTTATCTTTAAAAATCAGAAAAGTGGTTAAAAGTGCAGTTTTATGAGTTTAATCATGCACATCAAATACGCATACTGAGGTCTTACCCAATACAAGGAAAAATTCTTTAAAAATACACAAAAATACGCGGACTAATTTTCATTTGCTAATAAAATACACTAATTATTTTGGATTCATGTTTAATATACGAACTAATTTTCATTGCCTATTAAATACACAAAATTTTGAAATTCGCAAATTTACACATTATTTTAGATGGTGTTAACTATATTTAACGGAAGTGACGACGGTGTTAGTATTTAATTAATACGTGTTTAAATTGTATAAAAAATTTCTTAAAAATACACAAACTATTTTTCATTATCTAATAAAATACACGAACTATTTTGGATTCTCGTTTAATACACAAATTAATTTCTTAAAAATCCTCGGATAGATTATGTTATTAACTTTCTTCTCCATTACGCTTCCATAGTGTAAATTTGTTTTTGATGAAATTCAAATTTTTTGATCATAGTAGAAAGAATATATGTAGAACTTAATTCATAACACTAAACTTGTTTATCATATTGTAAATCAACCCTGAATCATTATCACTACTATCAAAGCGAAGAACAAGAATTAGAAATGCATAACACTAAACTAATTCCAAAATCAGAAATTTGTTTAAAATTACGTAGTTTTCTTCGTCATTTTTCACGACATGGAAATCGACTCCACTTCGAATCGATATAAAGGGAAATCAAAGTAAAGAAGAAGAAAAGAAACATAGTTTAGAGAATAAAAGAGGCTGGAACAGATTAGAGTGCCAAAATTGAATTGAAACTAACTCAAATTAATTTCAATTGGGTGAGGGTGAGCGTGTTTTTCACAGTTAAACCAGTTGTTTAATTAAAAAAATATTATATCTATGTTTTGGTTTAATTATTCACTTGACCGGGTGGAGAAATGAAATCCAAAGGATATTAAATAGTTTAATGTTTGACACCATTAAAATCATATATATATAGGAAACAAAAGATTGACTTTAGCGTAATATTAGGGAATTTGGTGTAACAAATACAATTTTTAAGGAAACTGAGATTTGTTATGTTTTTATTTGTAAGTTCATTCATTAAAATTAATTATGGTTAAAATGAAAAAAATGAGAATGGCATTAAGTGTAATTAAAAAATTATTTCAAGGGTTAGTTTATATTTGTACTTCAGTTTTAATAGATTAGATACTACTAATATTTCTTTAAACCATTTTCCAAAACTTTAAGAGCATTTTACAAAACTACTTAAATTTTTTTTATAAAAGTTTAACTTGCATTGGGTCCACAAAACCTATGAGCCGGGTTGATAGAGATGCAAACTAAACTTATTGTCTGCTCTCTCTGATTCAGATGGTGATGAACTACCCAAGGAATAATATTCAACAAATGGTGCGAAGGATAACCCTAAACTAAGAGCATGAGTGTTTTTACTAATGCATATGTATGGGTCTGTAATGTAATATCCAAGTTTGTGGTATATAGAAAGATTAAAAAAATGATTTGGCTATCTATTCGTCCAAACTATATTTATATTTTTGGTCACACATCCAGAAAGAATTCTAGAGTTACGTGTACTTGAGGTAGAATAGTGGAAGGATTGGTAACTTATCGGAAAATATTTTGCGGTATCATGTGAGTGAGGCCAAAGCACGGAGAAATGTCATGTAGTGATTGTAGGGTCGGTCAGTAAACAAGACTCTCAAGCCTTAAAAAGTTTAACACACTTGCCATCGCATGGAACATGCCTTACAAGTGAGCGGACGTGGAAGGCTTATTAGTCGTAGCGGGTGGGTGTTACATATAAAACCCAAGCCCAGCAATTTTGTTTGAGCCCGTATGATAAAACGGGTGGAAGACCAAGAAGACGTGTATATGCCAGTATGAAGGTGTATGAACGCAAGACCAGCAATTTTTCTTGAACTCTCGAAGAGCTCAGCCGATAGAATGTCACAGAAGTAAGAAGAATATTACTTCGGTTTTTATCCCTAGATATGACACACCATGATACCAAGACAGATCAAATATCAATTTATTCAATTGTGAGAAGAGAAGGCAAAGCATAAGAACTTTAAAAGCTAAATAACATAGAAAATGTAAGTTGTATCCATTATTCAAGCGAATATACAGCAACCTACTCCACGGATCCTACCGTGGGATCGTTCATGTATGATATAATAAATTCATGAACATTATAAGAATGAGTTTTAGTGTAAATAATACGTTTTATGTAGTAAATAAATTAAGTATATATGATTAAAAAGAAAGAAACGATCGTCCTGGCCGTCAAACCCCGAACGTTGTAAGATCTGTTGAACTCCAATGACCATTGATCATGAAGCTCCCCTGAGAAATTAACTGCTCTGGCACCTCAGAGAATGAGCATTCCAGAATCTCTTGAATATCTTTGTCATCGAGTAAACCTTGGAACTCAAAGATCTCCTCTTGATCTTCTTGGAGAAAGTGACCAACACCTCGTTCATCTTCTTGTATCTTGTTGGTCAGATCGTTGAATTCCCCGTAGAATCCAAGATTCACATCAGTTTCTTGGCATATATCCCAGCTCAATGAATTTAAAGCATGCGTGTTTGTAGTTGTTGTTGTTGTTGTTACTGGCGAATCTTGATCAGATCCGGTGGTATTATCAGTACTTGAAGGGCTCGGAGCATTCACGTACTGCGCGAAAACCGCAGCCAAATCAATATCAGAACCAGCAGGGCTTGACTGGGACCCACTGATAAGACCATCTGGCAGATTTTCGTTCGAACCAAACCTTTTGTGAATGCTCTGTCGTCTGCTCCGGCTCCTCTTCCGACAGCCTCCACCGACGGGAATGTTGCGGAGAGAGCCGCCTTTGGTCCAGTAACGACGGCAGCCTTTGCAGAAGTATCTAGGCTGAGACAAGCTGTAGTTGTTGTAATAACAAAACTTGGTGTTGGAAGATGCACAACGAGGACAAGGAGGAGCAGTCTCCTCGTGTCCGTATGAAATCTTCCATTTCGCTGGAATTTCAATCTCCGGCGAGGGAAACTGACGCTGGCAGACGTTGTGTGCGGTGTACGGGAACATCATTCTGTACTGTATTAAGAATTGTTTTTGTGATAGAAGATTGGAGAAATCTAATAAGTTGGCAGTTGGTGTGTATTCGGATACATGTGACTACATATATATAGTAGGTATAGGCATGTGCATGTATGTGAATGTAAAGGTGAAGAAGAGCATGTGTGTGTGGAGATAGAGGTGCATCGATAAATGAGTGTAGGGTTTGGAAGTTAACGTGGGCGGTTGCCGAGCCGTGCGTCTCCTTTTCCGTTTTCTTTCCCGGCAAGTTACCCACGATTTTGGTTTTATTTAAAACTTATTAAAACCCTACTAAATATTGTAAAACTGTAGTAACTAATATATCCTACGAATCACTCTCTTATAAAAATATTAACGTAGGGCAATCATATTATATACGTCTGTACGTAGGTGATATCATGGGAGTCACTTACATTCTCCGCATCTGCATCTTGTCATCGTGAAACGCAAGACAACAATACAATTCGCATTAAACAAAGCATCGTAACATTTGACCACTTGCACTCTTCTACACCCTATCATTTCAACACTTCAAACCGTCGGTACATGCATTATTTATTATTATCATTTTTAACGGTAAAGAATTTATATTAATGTCATTTGTTTATCCATTTGCCAAGAATATGCGCGCCAAATCAAACTAATTATTCTGCAAATATACAACTTTGATAGCTCAAACATATAATTATTTTACAGTAGTTTACATGGAAATATATTTTGTTAACATATAATTATTTTTACAGTTCACATTTGTTAACATATAAAATCTACTTATCTAGCATCTTGTTTGATAAATTTTGTTTTCCTGCTGAGATGTATTGCGTATGATCATTTTTCATGGCTGATTAAAAAGTTTTCTGTTAAATTAATGACCGTTAAGAGCATCGATTATATCAACCATTAGAGATAGTAAGATAGATTAACGGGAAGGTTAAGGGCCGCACGCACGGGAGAACACGTGCTTTCACCTGCGTGTCAAGCTATGCTCTTCTTATTTCTCTCAATTCCTTCACATCTACGAAGTTGAATTCTCTTCAATTATTTTATTATCGTCGATCGATCAGCAAATTGTGAGGATATAAGTTTGATTGGGCAGCCTTAAAACTAGATCTATGTTAAGCTCCGATCCCAATATTAATTTAGCTTTACGATACGATATGTAATGATTTTGAAAAATAATCTAAATTATGAAGTCAACCCTTAATTCTTTCCGGGATGGCATTTATTCATTCCAGCTGTATTACTATATCAAAGTTTGACTCGAATTTTATTTTGACTTCAATTTTTTTTTTTTTTTTTTGACATCGAAAGATTTTGACTTCAATTTATATTTGCTTATTTGTATTTATTTGAAATAAAAACTTCGGATTCGATGAAACCTACAAGTTTTATTTCATTTAGAGTACCAGTATTGAAATTACCAGTATTATTTACAAGTTTACAACTTGATATTTAAATGAAGTGCGACTAGGCATGCGCATTTTATCTCATGCCCAAATCCGAACCGAAAAATTCGAACTCAAACCCCATCCTATCTATAAAATATCTGAACGATTATTGAATCAGAACAGATTGGATATCTAAATCTGATCGGATAATATTAGATACCCGGATGGGTTCCTCGATTAAATCTCTGAAAATATATATAGTAACCCTAAATCTTTAGTAGCTTAGACTCATTCATTTTTTTTCATAGTTCATGCTACACCTAACCATGTCTTTGCCGTGGATTTTAATGGTTATGTCTTTAATTTCTCCACACCTTTTGATTTTATTAGAGGATACTCTCTTTTTCTAAGGTTTCTTTGGTGAAATATTGATTTTCATCTTTGTGTACTTGATGCCCCACTTTTTGGTTAACAACCTATTTTGTTGTTGTTCACTTAATACTTCTTTCGTTCCAAAAAAAAAATACATGTTTTAGAAAAAAAATTTGTTTCAAAAGAATATATTTTTAAAATTGTCAATGCACTTTTTTTGTCAACTAATAATAGTTAATGGTAAACTTCAATAAGATTAATTGCATTTTCTGAATTTTTATTGGTTTAAAACTGTGAGAAATGGATGTTCACAATAGAATTTTTCTTTTAATACTGTAATTTATTATGTTTTATTAATCTGTGTGAAAAAACTAAAACACGTATCAATTTGAAACATAGGGAGTATTGTATTATTATATCTTACAGCGTACCCAGTACTATTTGATTTATAATTTTTTGTTTAGATTCATCCCGCTTTTATTTTCAAGTAACTTTAAATAACAGAAACCGATCCAAAATACCCGAACCTAAATTACAAATACCCGAATTCGGTCAAATATAAAAATATCCAATCGAGTTCTATATTTCTATATCGAAATATCCAAAAAAATAAAATACTTGATCCGAACCTGAACAGGTATTCGAACGTCCATCCCCTCAACTGCGACGATGGAGTGCCTACTGATCCAAATACTGAAATTCCGTAGGACAAATGATCATAGATTCGTTTGAGATGTGACGAGCTAGGATACTTCCATATGCAATAATTTGGGAACAGTTAATCCAAAAGAGCCATAAACTTACGAATATGTTGCTCTTCTTTTCATCATCAAGATTCAAACGATCAGAATAAGCCACAAAACCATAGTATTATGATTTAAGAAGAAGAAAATACGTTTAAAAAAAGACGTTGGTTGTAAGGTTTAGGTCTAGCATGATGAGTATTTCTTATTAACAGATTTCTCGAAATCATACTGTTCAACAAGATATTACAAAAGCAAAGAAATGATTAAGAAACAGAAACGATCGAAGCATCAATTTTGAATGACTTTAGACGTAGAATTAGAACGGTGGGAACCAAATACCACACGAATCCCCATTAACGTTAATACTTAAGAACATAATTAATGAGAGGTTCTTAGGATATGATTCTTAGTTTTCTTAGTTAAAAGTTAAGAGACGGTTTCTTATATTCCGCTAAAAACTATATATCCTAAGAATTTCTATTAATCATGCTCTAAGGACCAAAGGCTGATAAACAAACCATGGGAAACGGTCCTAACCATTGCTTAAACCTATTAATTGAGAAATTTGTTGAACCAAGATCTGACCGGGTTTAGAGTCAAAGAATACTATAGAGAGACTTGTTGCTGCTTTGACCGAGAGATATGGTATATAGTTGCGACAAATCTGATTCAGTTTGGGCTTTTGCACCATTATTTTTGGGCCCTACCTTATTTTTCTCATCGTCTGACTAATCTTTTGACTAGATCATCTCGAGAGAGACATATTCGCTCGCAGCGACCATTTTTTTTTTGTTGCATATATTTCAAAAATATATATATGGAAATATCAATAGTTCTTATTCTTAACAGAAAGCTAAGTTGGAAAAAAAAAACATTACCAAAAGCTACAGGATTACTCAAATTCAAATCTAGCTTCGATTTAGCCAGAAAAATCAATTCTCATTCTTTTATTTTATTTCAAAACGCTATTAACGAAGATTATATTTCCTAAAAAGGTGATAACAATATTTGAAATTTGAATACTTAGATTTAGTCATAACGTTAATTAAAGAC
Source organism: Brassica napus (assembly GCF_020379485.1). Lineage (NCBI taxonomy): Eukaryota > Viridiplantae > Streptophyta > Magnoliopsida > Brassicales > Brassicaceae > Brassica > Brassica napus. The sequence goes on from NC_063440.1 coordinate 12,961,881, forward strand.
TTAACAAAAATAGAAGAAAACATTAATGAGCTATAATTCAAATAAGGATATAACTATCACTAAACGGACCCTGTAGTCCTAAAAATCACTAGAAAGATCAAAACTTTGTGATTTTACAGCATACACATAGCTCTTTTAGGATAGAAATATAATTTATAAAAAATCAAACTACAATTTGTAATTTAGCCATTAATGCTTATATATAGTCATTATTATCACATATATATAAGAAACTAACAAGATAAAAAGTAACGTAAATCTTCTATATTTTACATCTCTAAAGCTACCACTTTTTCCTGTACGCGTACTTCGTAAGATTGGTGTTCTTGAGTGTAAAGATCGATACTGTTCCAATCTTTTAACAATGTCAGAAGCCAAAACAAGTAGAAGAAGCTTTGGATTCATTAAGTCGTTTATGCGACTGATTATGTGCTTCGATGCGACGGCTGAAGGCGATAGACGGGGAAGATCTAAGAAACTTTCACGGAGGAGCAGCTTGGTTCATTCCATAAAATCAACTCCTCCTAGTGCTTTCCTTAGTGGTCCGATGGTAGACGAAGAAAGGGATGAGAAGATTAAAGATGTTATCCTCTATTGTAAGATGAATTCCCCCCTAAATTTACCATGAATTTTACCGCAATTCCTTTTGTTATTATTTAATTATTTTTTTTTCTTTTTTACTTGCCCATAACGAGGTTGTAGATTACTGATAAATTCTTATAAACGGTGATCCACTTTCACCAAAAAATCCGTCTATAGTCATTTACTTCCTTAATAGTATGTTAGCGATGGATCAAGCAAAGAAAAAGAATATAAACTATAAAGAATAAAATCCGTCTATGGTCATTTACGTCCTTTATATATAGTTTATATTTAGCTAATTGTGTCCACACTCGGATGATCCGAGGTTAGACTTCTGAAATTCTCGGTTTAGTAAAACAATATATATTAACCAAGGTCCATAGTAAAACCATATTTTTGTGAATAATAGGTTTATACGATTGCAGGTTTTATTCGGGGTTTGTTATTAATCAATCTTATATACTATGATATATCTTGACCGAATATATTTTTAGGTTTTGAAAAGGTTTAAGTATGGATTCATATTATATTATTGGTTTGGTTAAAATTATTTCTTTCTTTTTTTATCAAAAATAAACAAAACTCTTTCTTTTTATTTTAAAAGAAATCATTCTAAGTTTTTAACAAACAAAAAGTTTATTTTTCTCTCAAATAAAGAAAAAACAAAAAGTTTATTTTAACCGAAAACATCTTTTCTTTTTGCTTCAGTCGGGGCCATTGTAATTTATTCGAATTGAACACTCGTGATTGTAACTAGCCTTGAAGAAAATAACAATCACAGTACACACAAAATATTGACATTGCTGCGACTGGTTAATGCTATTTCGAATTAGAGTACTTTTGCAACTATTTAATATCTTATGGTTTATTTTTCGCAAATATATTGTGGTTATTACCGTGTGTATATATTAGCAAGACTATGTAAGATATTGGTATTTATTATTTACTATATAATTCCATGAACCGCGTATGACCTTTAACGTTATACGCGTTCACTCATATCCGAAAGTAATTGAGATAACAATCTAATGATAACTGTTGGTCACTGAAAGCTAGAGCTCTATACCTAGTTTAGAAAAGAATAATAATTTTTAACAGAGAAAATATAAGAATTTTCGAAGACTCTCTAAAGACTTGCAAGTCCAATCACTTTCGAGCAATAAGTATGTAAATAGATTGACCTTGTCATTTAGAGATTCTAGTTTGACCAAAAATTAAACTGAAAACCAAACACAAAAGACTTCTCCCTCCCTTTGTCTGTTACCGCGTCTACAACGACATTGCACCTAAACTGTTTCCAAATTATGGTTTTAACTTATCATCTTGGAGTTTGCCAAAATATTTTTTGTTACATGTATCTGTTCAACTTAATAGAAATAAGCAATTTAATTTTAAAAGCTAACTGGAATATAATCAAAAACGAAATCACTAGTTCTACCTACTTTTGTCATATTCAGAGCAAACACGCGCTCCCCCTCCCCCTCGTTTTGTTATGGTTTAGCCAAGACCAAATTGATTTGGGTGAATCTATAACTTTTTTTTTTTTTGGTAAAAACTTCTTCTTCTTCTTTTTGCACAAGTTCATCATCATATTTGTAAACTATAGTCCAAACCGTACCAAACAGAAAACAAAAGTTAGACCCAGGGCAATCTTAATTTATTTTGCTTAATTTTATATGGTTTGGATAAAACACGTGAGTTATATTATAAATTTTGTAATCTTCAGCAGTTTCATAATCGGAGAAAACAGTTTGTTTTTTACAAACAAATTTACATTTGTTGTTTTTGATATAATTACAGAAGAAGGGTTGGTCTACCTAGTAACTACAACCCCCCCCCCCCCCCCCCCCCCCAAAAAAAAAAGTCTACCTAAACCATAAAATGAAGAGTGGGTTGTCTAACATGGGTTATGACTTATCGCTTGTCATTTGTTTATGTTTTAAAACATTTATCGTGTGCATCAATCCTGAAATAAGCATATGCAAATACATATCTGTTAACAAAGAATGCGCGAATTTAAAAACTACTTTTCTAATAACAACCTTTATATTTTATTGGATACGTATAGTATATTTAGTTTTACCGATAAATGAAATTAGTATTAAAAAGAGGACTTTTCAAAAAAAAAAATGAAAAGGTTTCTTTTTTTTTTTTGTAAACTGGCTTTCATTCATAACTTAAAAAAAAAAAAAAAAAACATACAAGCCAAAGTGGGCTTAAGTTTGTGAAGAGAATGACCCAGTGTTTTTACTCTTAAGAAATACACATATCAGAGGAACTAAGGAAGCCCAGTTGTAGTCAGGAGAAGGCCCAGTTGTAACTTTGAACCCGAGAAAAGAAGAGGAGTAGCAGAAGAGACGATCAAAGGTTTTGCGCAGTGTTCATCATCGCCAACTCCGCTCAGCTTATGATCCCTGAAACCAAAGTTGAATCGTCGCCGAGGAGGCCCGCGGGTTAGTGTTTCTGAAACTCTGAAGGCGATTACGAATCTGCTTGTCAATTGTGGAGATGATCGTTTCTGGTGACTTGAAGACTTGTTGGTGAAGTCTGGAGTTACGCTCAGTCCAAATCCAGTAGACGGTGGCTTGCACAGCTAGCAGAGTGAGTCGGCGGGAGTCTCTATTTGAGCGAAGAGCCTGCAGTTGATTAACGGTGTCGACCCAAGTGGAGAGTGGTGGTAGCTGGCATCTAGTTGCGATCTGAGTCCAGATGCGATAGCTGTAGGAACATTCAAAAAAGAGGTGGTTCCTACTCTCATGGTTAGTATTACAAAGCAAACAGGAGGGATCAACATTAAGCCCCCATCCATTTAACCTGTCTCTTGTAGGGCACCGGTCAAGCACTACCAGCCAAGTGAGAAAACTGTGGCGAGGAATACCATAAGAGAACCACACAATCTTCGCCCATGGGACAGGAGGTCGGACCCCCCTAAGGTAAGCATAAACCTCACCAGTATTGTATTTATGCCTCTGTCTTCCGTCCACTTCCCACTCATAGTAGTCATCATTGCCTGAAAGGTTCACAGTAGTCAAGTGAATCTGCAAAGCGAGAAGATTCTCAGTTCTGGCTGGGGGGAGGCGCCAGGCTCCTTCACTGAAGAGAGATGCGACTGTCGCTGCTCTTGAGATGCCTAACCGGGAGGAACTAGCATTGAGATAAGTATACAGATTCCCGAGAGAAGACCAGTTGTCAAACCAAAACCGAGTAGTCTCTCCATTTCCCAGTCTTCTTTTCAACAGCGGGTAAATGTGGTGTCTTGCCTTGATCATTTTGTTCACTAACCAGGAATTCTTGGTGCTTGTATTGATCGTCCAGTAGTTTGATACATCTCCATTTAATATGACTTCTTTAAACCAGCAAACCCACACCGAAGTAGGACGAAAGAACAAGAGCCAGATAAGCTTCAGAATACAAGCAAGATTCCAGCTGTGAAGGTCTTTGACACCCAGCCCTCCTTGCTCTTTGGTAAGAATCACCGTCTCCCAACCCACCTTTGCAGAGTGATGGCCTTCAATGCTTCCATTCCATAAAAAGAGACCACATAGTGAATTTATTCTGTTAATGCAGGCCTTTGGGAGGATGAAACTGGAGCACCAGAAAGTGGAAACTCCTGCTATAACAGTTTTAATAAGTAGCAGCCGACCCGCAAATGACAAAGCTTTTACAGACCAGGAAGAGAAACGCTGCTTGATTTGCTGTAAGAGAGGCTCGCAGTTGTGTAAGGTTAGTTTCTTTGTAGTCAGGGGAACACCTAGGTAACGCATAGGGAGACTCCCATTAGACATTCCCGTAGAAGCCTGAATGGCCATAATTTCCTGATCAGAAAGTCCGGAAGCAAAGAAACTTGATTTTTGGAGACTAACTGCTAACCCTGATCTTCTCTCAAATTCATGCAGAATCTGAAGAACCCGTTGCACAGATTCAATAGATCCGTCTATGAAGATCAAGAGATCGTCCGCAAACGAGAGATGAGTCAACTTTGTCTTATGGCATTGGTGATGGTAAGAGACATTTCCAGACCTCGCTTCTTTATCTAACATCAGTGAAAGATAGTTCATCGCAATTACAAAAAGGTAGGGAGAGAGGGGATCTCCCTGCCGTAGTCCTCTTCTACCTTTGAAAAAACCACTCACCGTTCCATTATAACCCACCATGAATGTAGTTGTGCAGATGCAAGCTCTCAGGAGGCGCGTGAAGGGAGCTGGTAGGTCTAAGCTTTCCAGGGCTGAAAAGAGAAACTCCCATGAGACTGTGTCAAAAGCTTTCGCAATGTCAACCTTTATGGTAATCGTCTTTGAACCTCGATTCTTATGGTAACCATTCACAAGTTCACTAGCTAGAACCGTATTTTCCACAAGTAATCTCCCTTCTACAAAAGCTGTCTGATTTGGCAAGATAAGTTGAGGTAGAATAGGCTTAAGTCTTCGCACCAGTAGCCTTGAAATCACCTTGTAGATAGTATTAAGTAGAGAGATGGGCCTGTAGTCTGTGATTTTTGAGGCTCCCGGGAACTTTGGGACCAAAGACAAGATCGTTGAGTTTGTAGTTTTTGGCAGGAAACCGGAGTTGAAGAATTCCTGGATGGAGATGATAGTTTCAGCCCCCAGCAGCGACCATGATGCTTTGAAAAATCCGGAGGTAAGCCCATCTGGCCCTGGCGCTTTGTTAGGATTTAGCGAGAACATAAGCTTTGTGATTTCCTCTGTAGTTGGCATCAGGAGAATAGCGGCTTGTTGCTGCTGCGAGCATCTGACCGACGTCAAGCTTTGAAACCAGTCCAACCTGGAATACCAAATCATTGGCAGATTGTCGGGCCCTAGTACTGCTTTGAAGTGGGCAACGGCATGGGCACTCATCTCCATCGGATCAGTAATGATAGTACCAGCGAGAAGGAGGAAGGAGCGGATAGCATTGTAGCTGGCTCTCACTTGACAGATGCGGTGAAAGTAAGTTGTATTTAGGTCACCTTCCCTTAGCCAAGTAATTCTCGATTTCTGCTGGAAGAAACACTCTTCGATCTGCCCCAGGAAATGCCATTTCTGGTTTAGCTCATGTTCCTCAGCAAAGGATTGGGGAGAGGGGTCGGAGAGTGCTTGTACCTGCGCAATTTGTAACAAACTGTAAATCTCTTTAACTCTCAGTTGAATATTAGAAAATTTTTCTTTATTTAGTGTTTTGAGACTCCTTTTAATGTTTTTAAGCTTCCAGCACAGAGACGCAAGGTTGACAGACACACTTCCGGCGAGAGACCAAGCATCAGTCACAACCTCTAGAAAACACGGATGTTTGGTTAGGTAGTTTAGGAAACGGAAAGGTTGGGTTCCGGCTTTGGGAAGCTGAAAAGCAAGATCAATAAGACAAGGGGAGTGGTCTGAGGGGGCAGGGGGAAGAAAGGTAGCAGAGGCGTTTGGGAAAGTGGTGAGGATTTCGCTATTAATCAGACATCTGTCAAGTTTTTTAGCCACAGGGGCAGCATCACATTTATTTGTCCAAGTGTGAACAGGGCCATAAAACCGAAGATCAGACACTCCCAGCTGGAGCAGACAGTCCCGAAACTGGAACATTTGAGTGGAGTGGTTGCTATGACAGAAGGATGAATGCTCATGACTGCGAAGAATCTGATTGAAGTCGCCTCCAATCATCCACGGTTTAGAATCTAAGGCAAGCGCAGATTGGACGTTCAAGAGCTCCACCCATAGGTCAGCTCTTTCTTCACTTATATTAGATGCATAGATGGCAGAGTAGATGAAAGGAGAACAATTTGGAAGTTCAACTTCACATGTAATCATCTGCTTTGATTGATTGAGCAAGCGCACCTTAGCTGGATCTTTCCAAATGAGTACAATTCTACCATCCTCATCTGTCTGATGGTTAGATAGATAGTGCCATTCTCTGCATAGAGTAGACATTAACCGGGGTAGAGAGAGTTCCTTGATATGTATTTCCAAAAAAGCACCAAAAATAGGTCTATGGCTATAGAGCCAATCCGAAATAGTCCGATGTTTTCTCGGGTCATTTAGACCGCGAACGTTCCAAAAAAAAGAGCTTGACACTCATCAGGAAGAAAAAAGGGGTTCTCCAAGAGACTGGAGGGAGTCAGCAGTAAGTAAAGGCAAAAAAGAATTTTTAAAAGAGGGACCTATGAAAGAGGAGTTTTCAATGTACTGGACAGTACCAATAACAGGGAAAAGGGGAGGGGGAGGGTTAATGGGATTAGAGTTTTGAAAAGGGGGTTTTAGTGAAACAGGAGGGGAGAGGGAGGGAGAAGATCGACAACGTTTAAGGGAAGGCTTTGGTGGTTTGTCAGAAGGACTATCCATGGAGGGAAGGGGTGGGATGAAGGTCTTAGATTTAAAAAATAAAGGGGGTTTAAAAGCAGAGGGGCTAGAGGGTAGTGAGATGGAATTTGAGGGGGTAATAGGAGGAGGTAAAACTGGAGGGGTGGAGGGAGGAGGTGGCCTTTTAATGGGAACATAGTGTTTATTTTTTTGAGCTTTTGCAGGAGTTTTTTTCGATGATTCTGGACCTTTTGGTTTTTGCTTTTGAATAGACTCAGTGGTAGCAGGGGCCGGAGCATCCTTCGGAGGAGAGTAGTGCAAGCAGTTACGGATCACATGCCCAAGCTCATGACAATGTGAGCAAGTTGGAGGAAGCCACGGGTAGTCAACCTTGACTTCAACAACCTCTCCACTCTGTCTTTCAAATTCAACAACCGTAGGAAGGGGCTTTGTGAGGTCAACTTCCACCTTCACATGAGACAAGGTTAGACTCACCAAATTCAGAGTGAAATCATCAGTTTCCTTTGGATCTGCTATTAGACCAGCAACCAGACTAAGCCCTTGTTGGTACCGTAGGTCAAGAGGTACGCCAGTGAGATGGGCCCAAATTTTTATGGCACTGAGAGGAGGAGTGGAGGAAGAGTGCTCAGATGACCATTGTGCAGTATGGAACATTGAATCACCTATATACCAAATGTTTTTGTCCAAAATTTTTTCCCTAAGGAACTCACTTTGGATTCTAACAATTGCAGAGCGCTGCAGGGGATTGTTATGTATCTCAAGGCGTCTGCCCTTTCCCCACATGTGATTCAAGACGCTCTGTATCTGATTAAATGGCGGAGGACGACCATTGAAGTAACAGATGATGAAGTCTTTATGGAGCTCAGCTCCCTTCTGAAAAACTGAGTCAGGGATAAGCACACGAGGTCTTCCTGATTCAGCCATGGTAATCGGAGCAAGTCTCTGCAGGGTCTTGTCACCTTTTACTCGAAGCTTTTCAGCAAGAGTAGGCAGAGCTGCTACGGGGGGAGACTGGAAAATGGGAGGGAGGTTTGGAGTGACAATGGAAGGGAGAGAATTGCTAGGTAAGTTAGAATTTGTAGGAAGGTCAGGATTTTGGACAGGAGAGTGGACAGGGAGTTTATGGTTTGAGGTCTGAGTGTATAAAGAGGCACGGTTGGTAATCAAAGGGGAGTTATGGTTGGGCAAGAGGACCTTTAGGGGGTTAGAGGTAGGGCGAGTGGTGATGGTAGGAGGTTCCTCCATTGAGGAGAGACTCTCAGTTTGTGTTGCAACAAGTGAACAAGGGTTTCCTGTAGCAGGAATAGTAATTTGAGATTCAATCTCAGTGAAGCTGCCAAATCGAGGAGCTAGTTCAGGAAGAGAAGCCTTTGTGGGCGGGGAGGTAGTTAATGACTTGGTAGAATCACCAAGAGCAAGAGTCAAATGAGATCTCCGCAGTTCAGAACGAGATTTCGGTGGAGTAGAGGAAAGAGGAGGAAATTGGACGGGAGAAAGAGAGGAAGTGGGATCTGGGGGATCAGGGGGGTGGGGTGGCGGGAGGTTTGTGTTTCCGGAGGTTGGAGACGGTGGTTTCGCGGCGGAGGCATGGCCAGTCAAGGCCCAACGATTCTGCATCGGGAAGAGTGTCAGGGAGAGACTGACTAATATTGTAGATATTTTTCAATGGGTGCAATATCTGATAAATGAAAAGGTTTCTCAAGTAAAATCGAGAACATTTTATCACTTTCAGGGTCGTCAGAGTCATATATGTGATTATGAGTCAACACAAAGTACACATCTTGTTTTATCGCTTATTGACAAGCTTCAAGGCTTGTGGACGATATGCGAGAAAGCGCCCTTTTAATTTTTAGTGATGTTTGAGTTAGCAATATAATTGTTAGAAGCAACATGGTACATCCCTTGTATATTATAATTGCTACCAAAACCATCTAACTGTCTTAGAAATTTACGTTACTTTTCTTTACAAAGAGCCATAGACTAGAAAACAACCATATGTGAGAAATGTTACATATTTCTCTATTCTGAACAATCATTTTTTAATTTTGAAAAGCATATTATTATTATTTTTAATTTTAAAAACACTAATTTATGAAAACATTCAAACTTTTGACCACAGTTTTTTTTGTATTGAATAAATATAGTTTGACAAAGGGGAAATTTGTATTGATTATGGTCCACGGAAACAGAGTCATGCCTGGATGAGCAGAACCGTGGAAAAAACCTGTACAAACTAATGCTAAGTCAGCAACAAACTGTCTGATGTGGCACTTATGACCTCTTCTTTGCTTTTGACTTCCTCAAGACTAGACACATTCAAACCCCTTATTATTGTTATTTTTCATTAAGTTGCAAACAAAAGAAACACACAAGTAATACTAATCAATTTGATATGAAGTAATTTCCTCTATTTAATTATTTGATATTATAAGATATTTTAAAAAACAACAACGTGGTCACCATTCACCACCTAACTGGTGTATATACTATATATAAATATATAATATTGATCAAATCAATGTAATTAGCCATAAACGTGTATTAAGAGTAACAACTAGTTCTGGAAGTCATCAAATGAAAAGTTAGTCTTTTCTAACGACTGGAAGACATTTTAACCAAACCTCATCTTGGTAAGAAATAGACATGAACAAACATTAAAAATACAATAATAATAGAAAAAGTTTTGTTTTCTTCATTTGACTTTTTCTCCTCTCCCTCTTTTATACACAAGTGACAAATCATATATATACAGGCATTCATGTACCTTCCCGGTTTCCCCCCAATCATCACGTAATCATTTTTCTTCACAAGAATAATCATCACACTCAAATTTATATACATATCTCTCGCTCTATATATTCATAAATTATCTTCTCATAAAGTGGAATCTATGGATAATAGATGGCCAAAATCTAAAGAAATCTTGGGCCCGAGACCACCTCCATTGAAAATTCGTAAAGAGTCTCACAAGATCATCAAGAAACCACCATTGGTGCCACAGCCACGACTACAACCACCGGAACCCGCACCACCCCAACTACAGCATCAAGAACCGATGCAATCACAACAGCCACGTGGTCCGGTGATCATATACACCGTATCTCCCAAAATTATCCATACGCACCCTAATAATTTCATGGCACTGGTTCAGCGTCTCACAGGGAACACCTCTGCCTCTACAACCTCATCTTCGGCGTCTCAATCCATATTAGCACCAAACAACATGTCAGCAACGGTAGATACATCCTGCAGTTCGCTATCTCCGGCGGCTCGGTATGTTGTGATGGAGAAAGATAATGCCTCAAACGAAGTAGGGTTTGTAGGTGGTGTAGAGACCACTGATCAATCTTATTATTATCATCATCATCAAAACCGAGTTCTGGACATCCCAAATTCTTACAATGGTGGGATTTTACCTCCGGACCCCACTTCGCTGCCGTTGACATCGCAGGAGTTCCTTTCTACAGTTGCACCACCGAACGACCCACAAGATTTGTCGGCGTTGTTCAGTAACTTTAACTCTATCCTACAAACTAGTCCTCCAAAGATTCCATCTCCTTCCATGGACCTTTTCAACAATTTTTTTGATTCTTGACTGGAATCTTATTTGAAGTTGAACTGGTTAACAAGTGTTATAGAGGGTGACACATGATGTTGTTTACGTTTTTCATCATATTTTTAGGAGACTCTCATAAAAATAGAAGGTTCCTCCTACTTTTGCATGCCGTGATGATGACGTCATTTGTTAGAATCATATTGGCAACTTGATGATGTGCATTCGTGTTTGGTGGGCGTTTCACAAAATTTAAACTCTTATCTTTGATGACTCTTGTCCATTCTTAGCTAATATGTGCTCATCAACTATAATCCAATTGGACGCATTTATTAATTTACTCTTTGTATAATAAACATAATGTGTGTTGGTAAAATGGATGTTGTTAGTTTACATAACATATGGTGGGATTTGAATACCAAATGTAGATCGATTAAGACTAAAAGTACTTTCACATGTGTGATTGACTTTGTAGCCAAAAGAGAAGAATAACAATATATAAAAGAAAGTGAAGTTATTGAGTGTATAGTGGTGACAAGGTGATAGCAATGGGGTAAACACATGCGGGGCATATCGGTAAATAATTATGCATTAGTTGGATTATCAACCATTAGGCTTACATTTTGACCCGTCGAACAGGTATGATTTCTTATGACAGTAGTCGCACGTTGTATTTCTCACTGATTTCTCATACAACTTTTCTGCTAAACATCGATGTCGCACATCACATTTCTGAGGGGATTAATTGCTTTGATACCATTTGATATACTTTTATGTATCATTTAGTATAAGTAACCCATAATCAATCTATCTATCACAAAGATTGGCTCAAGAGTACTTCACTGCTCTGACTCATATAGCTGCTCTACTTGTGGAGAAAAGAGTGTTGTGAATCATTTCCTTTTAGATTTAAAAAACACAAGAAAGCTGCCTCTAAATATAAAATGAGGAAACATATCTTTCTTAACTCAACAAATCCCACTAAATAAATATTCTACTAATTAATCGTCTAGAAATTACCATACAAATTAGTATAATTTTATGAGTTAATCAACTTGTCCTGTTGCATGTACCATTTGACACTTCAACGAGTTATGACTATGCAAACTCCATAATTGCCCAAAATCATTGTTCTTGTACTTCTCCAACGACAAAGAGAGATTCAGTGATGATCATTCAAGAAGGCCAATCAGAAATAAAACAAGAAAACACAACATAAAACTAGAGAAATAAAAAAAGAGTTATCTTTCATACCATATCAGCCATTGAATTAACTTCTAATCAAACCTACAAATGGAATCATTACGATTTCTTAATCACTTGTGCTGCAATCTAAAGGCAGACCAAATTATTTTCTAAGCGAGAAGGAAGAAAGGCTTTTTGTGAAATGGGCCAACAGATGTACAAGTTTATAGGCCCGTTAACTTGTAACCAGAATAGACCGGGTCAGTAAAATAACGGGTCGGGTAACTCAAAACTTGACACGAGAAATCGAAATCGGAATTGAAATTGAAGAACAAGCAGCTGGGGATCGGATCGAAACCTTTTCCTTTTGAATTGAAACTAGGTCTTGCGATTGCCTCCGTCGCCGTCCATGGCGGATGGGTACTGGAACCAGCAGAGACAGCATCAGCCTCCGATGTCGTCGATCTCCCACGGTGGTCCTCCAAAACGTCCCCGTTCTGACTTCGGTAAACCTCAATTCTCCTCCTCCTTTGTCTCCGCTCGGTTTTGTAGTTATGAATTTGTGAAACTAACGACATGTTTTATTCAGGACATGATATGCACAGTTACGTGTCACGTGATGAGGATCGAGGAGGCAACCCTCATGCAGTAAAAGATACCAGAACTATCGGCTCAGCTTATGACCTCTACCTCCAGAGTGTGGTACAGTTCTTTACTCATGTTTTGTCTCTTCTTTCGTTGACGAACTGAGATTCCTCCGTGTTTTTGTAGCAAACGTCATCTACGCCATCTGAAGAAGCTGGTCGGTTTAACAATGGTGTTGGCATGGGAAGACGAGGAGGTGAGGGCGTGATGCCTAGTCCGTCCATGGGTGAGCTCATGGCTGGGCGCGGTGGAATGCTGCCTCCAGATTTTGGGCGAGGATTGGGTTTTGGTCAACAAGATTTAGTTGGTAGGCCTAGCAGGGAGCTGCTTCGTCTACCTCCGGATGCATCCAACACTCTGTTTGTTGAAGGGCTTCCTTCTAATTGCTCAAGGAGAGAAGTATCTCGTATCCTTTTTTTTTTCTATGGTTCGTTTAAAAAGTTCTTACACTAGTATGTTTGAGCTGGGCACTGTCCTTAACTATATGTCTAGATATATTTCGGCCCTTTTTGGGATATAAGGAGGTGAGACTTGTGACTAAAGATTCGAAGCAAGTAAGATTCTTTGTTCCCAACTTGAAGCATTGTTGAAACTTAACCGTCCTAGAGTTTCATTAGTTTTCACTTACTAAAGGGTTTTTTTTTGGTATGCAGAGGAATGGAGATCCTATTGTTCTTTGTTTTGTTGATTTTGAAAATCCTGCATGTGCAGCAACTGCTCTTACCGCCCTGCAAGGTAACTAACATTCTCTCTGCTCTTGAAATTGGGAATATTTGGTCACACACATAATGGGTTTATGTTGCGTTACTATCTTCATCAACATGTTGTGGTTTCCTGAAGAAAAACACTTGACCTTGGACTTAACTGATGTTACTATGCATTTTACAGGCTATAGAATGGATGAAAATGAACCTGATTCCAAGAGTTTGCAAATCCAATTTTCAAGAAACCCAGGTCCAAGACCAGGACAACGAGGAGGAAGGAGATGATGACTCAGTGTCCCTAGGAGTAAAATCTCTTAATCCATACATATCTCATTCAAAGCAATAGAGATGTATGGTTAGACACAAGAGTCTAGGAGATGAGTTGATTGTAATCTAAAGTCTCTCGCTCTCCTTTTTTCCACCTTCTTGATAGATTTAGTGCATCATCTTACTACTGCTATTTATCAAGCCTAAAAAACTTGTTACAACCCTTTCCTTTGTATGTGTGGGAATGATACGGTTTATGATTTTGATAGTATCCTTAGGGATTGCACTTATTCATTATATGATTGGGACAGAATCCAAAACAGGGGCGCATGTTACCATCTTCTTTTTAACTACCAAAGATCCAGTTTTTCATTTCTTTACATGGAACGTAGTTAATGCTTAACAGTTAACTAAAACAAAAACTAATTTGAGATTTTTGTTGTCATTTTGACTCAAGTCAATTGCGTTTGCATCTTTTTCATTGCAAGGCTATGGCTTTCTTTTCGATTGTTTGCTTGCTTTTATGTTTAGTGTTAGTTTAAAATTTAGATAAAAATCTATTTGTTGATTTTTAATGTACACTGAACTGAATCATAAGTTTGGCATTTGCGTTTTGAGTTAACAAAAAAAAAATATTTATAAAATAGATGATCCCTTTTATATTTTTAGATATGTTAATATATGTTGTGATTATTTTCATTATTGGTCGCCTATCTCGGTTTCTTAAAACATTACTGTTAAAAAGGTCCATTAAGTGTAATGTTAACAAAAGTATTACTCCGTCCGTTTCAGAAAGATTTACGTTCTAGAAAAAAAAATTCTTTCAAAAATATATATTTTTTACTTTTTCAATGTATTATTTAATGAAAACTTTTAAAATTTTTAAAAATAATGGTGTTTATTAGATTTATATTGGCTAAAGTTTATTAAAAATTGTTATTAAAAAAACAATGCATTTACTATCAAGTTTTAATGTGTTTTTTTAATATGTATGAAATTTTTTTGAAACAGACGAAGTATTATTTTGCATCTTTATGGTAAGATAATGTTATGGTAAAAGAATGGTATGGTCTTCTAGAGCTTTTAGGTGCTTTTGTTTCCTCGTAATAACATAATAATTATGCAAAAGCTGGAACTTTTATATCTCGGATGTTAAAAGTTCTAATAAATAACAACTTGCAAAATGAATTAAGAAATCACAAAACCATATAAAAGTAAAATCAGCGACATTTCCATATTATTTGGTTGACCAAAACAGTCATAGAGAGGTGATAGTAAAAGAGTATATTCGATTTCAAAAGAGCAGATGCTTTTTTCGCGTCCGACTTTTGTTTTAACTTATTTTGGCTTTTCTGGTGTTCATGATTTAATCATCGAGAAGCCTCATGCTCCTGTCCACGTTAAAAAATCTAATAATGTACATATCAATATTTTTCTCTTTTTTTCTTTTCCATCTTTTACAAGCAGTAGATTGCGACTTTTGCAAAAAGATGTAATTTTCTATGAAAAATTATGTAATCGATAAATATGTTCATGTTATTCATTCATGATTTCAAGGTCTCTTTATATTATATACAAACTATAAGGTCATAATCCTATTAACATAAGAAAAATCTAATACAATCATAATAAGGAAATATAAGTTAATAAATAAACATGATTTAGATATATCCTAATATCTCCATTCAAGTTGGATTGTAGAGATTTCGAATGCTCAACTTGTATAAAAAAATGTTGAATTTCTTTTGTCCCAACGTCTTCGTAAAAATATAATCTAACTGATCTCCAGAGGAAACATGTAACGTAGATATCGTGGCTTCGAGAATACGATCGCGGATGAAATAACATTTTGATTCGATATGTTTCGTTTGTTCGTTAAATATCGGGTTCGCTGTAAAGTAAATGGCAGACTGATTATCACACCGGAGAGTCATCGGTTTTGTATGCCTAATGCCAAAGTCGAATAGCAGGCTCTTGATCCACATTAACTCTTTGAGAACCTCTGTCATTGCTCGATATTTAGGCTCGTTAGAAGATAAGAAAATCGTGTCTTGCTTCTGAGACTTCCAAGAAACAACCGACGTGCCTATTTGAACAATCTATCCTGTAAGTGATCACTGGACAGCTTTCCTAATCAGAACTAGACCAACCAGTGATGTAAATAGGAGGAGAAGATCATAGTGTTATGCCTTTACCAAATGTCCCTTTCAAATAACGAATGACATGCATCCCAATGAGCGTATTGTGGTTTCTGCATAAATTAAGTTAGAATATGTAGAATATGTAAGATCTGGTCCAGTGGTTGCTAAGTAAACGAGTTTGCCAACAAGACGTCGATATCTTTCAGGACCAGGAATGAGAGTAGTGTTAGTAAGTGCAAGGCCATGTCTTCATTCTATCGGGAAGCCAGCGGATTTATATCCAAGCATGCCGACTTCTGTAAGAACATCCGTACAATATTTGCGTTGACATAAGTAGAATCCATCGCCGTTTTTGGCCACTTCAAGACTAAGAAAATATTTAAGAAGACCAAGATCTTTCATGTAGAAACATGTGGATAAGTAGGTCTTGAAATCACCAATGACCGATGAGGAGTTTCCGGATGTGATGAGATCATCAACATATACTAGCACCATGAGTGTTACACCATTCTTCATTGAAAAACAAAGGAATTATCACTTCTTGATTGTGTAAAACCAAAAGCACGAAGAGCCTTGGTAAGCTTGGCAAACCAGGAACGATGAGCTTGTCGGAGGCCGTATAGTGATTTCTGTAGACGACAAACTATGTTATCTGATTTTGATCAAAAACCGGGAGGGACCTGCATATATACTTCGTCATCGAGATCACCGTGAAGGAACACATTATGAACGTCTATTTGGTGAACCTCATGATTATGTTTTGCCGCAATATCAAGAAAAATCCGAACCGTAATCATCTTTGCAACAAAAGCAAATGTTTCGCTAGTCGATTCCTTCAATTTGATTGTTTCCATGAAAAACTAGTCTTGCGTTGTTTCTTTCAAGTGTTCCATCTGATTTAAGTTTCCCTTGATAAACCCACTTGCATCCGAGAGCTACTTTACCCAGAAGAAGCTCTACTAAGTCCCATGTGTGGTTTAACTCCAAAGCTTCTATTTTAGACCGCATTGCTTTCATCCAAACATCAAGTAGCATTGCTTCTTTATAGGATTTTAGCTCAGCCACTAGAGATAGGGCCGTAAGATAGCTGGAATGGGATTCTGAAAATTGAGTAATGGTATATTAGTTAGGGATATGATATACCATACCTAAGAACGATGAAGGAGCATGAGCTGTTAAAGGAGTGAGGGAGACTGTATTAATGACAAAATTTGTGAGACGTGTTGATGGTTTCTTGGTTCGACAACCGCGACCAAGTACTGTATCAGCTTGGACTGTTTCTGATTCGACCGGAGTAGTCGGGTCTGTTGATGAAGAAGGATCAATACGAGGTGTAATAGATGTATTTTCAGGTGATGGTAATGCCGAGATATGTTCGTCTTCACGTGCCGTTGATGGCATATTGATCGGCGTTGTCGTGATGATTGGTGTTGCAGAAGTTGTTTTGAGGTAAGGGAATACATCTTCTTTGAAGAGAACAACTCTAATCAGACAAGCACTAGCCTTTTTTACCGTATGGGTAACCGAAGAAGACACAACACCTGCTACGTGAAGCAAATTTATTATCACCAATGTTTTGGTTATGGGCATAACATAGGCATTCGAAAACACGTAACTGATCAAAGGAAGGTGGTCGCCCATACAAAATCTTGAATGGTGTTTTGTCCTTCAAGAGTTTTGATGGTGTTCGATTGATGAGATAATATGCGGTGAGTGCATATTCTGCCCATAATTCAATAGGTAGTCATGCTTGAAAACGTAGTAAACGTGCCACGTGGAGAATATGTCGACCATTCTGTTATGGAGTTCCAACACAAGAAATTTCATTAATGATGCCTTGTTCTTGAAATTACTTTGTGAGACGCATAAACTCAGTTCCATTGTCGCTTCGTAGAGTTTTGATATTTTGATTTAATTGCCTTTGATGAGGGCAATGAAGTCAGGGAGTCGGTTGGGTACGGTGATTTTATCGGGAAGCAGATAGAGCCAGACGGACCGAGAGTATTCTTCGACAATGATTAAAAAATATTGAGATCCACAAGATGCCGAGGTCGATATGAACCCAAAAGATCGTAGTGAATAAGTTCAAACGAAGAAGAAGCTTTATTATAACTCTGAGAAAACAAGTTTTGGGTTTGTTTAGATCGAAGAAAAACATCACAATTTGATAAGCAAAACGCAACAGTAGTAGATTTTAGTTTAACACCGGGAAGAAGACCAACAATGCGAGAAGACGGATGACCAAGATGTCGGTGCCACAAAATACCTTCATTACTAGCGGTAGAGTTGAAAGCAGTCACACTCGAAGCCTCGGAAGTAATACAGTCTCTCTCCCTTTCATTTCACCTGCTTCAATCAGAGTACTCGTTATGCGGTCTTGTAAATAACAAGTTTATCAGTAACTTGTCCAACAAGAAAATGATCAATATGAAGCTAACTGAAGGATATCAAATTAGTGTGGAAGCCGTCCACATAGTACACATTCTGTAAGTATATGTGTTGTAAGTCGTATGGTTCCTCGCTGAGTCGCCAAAACATTAGCACCAACTGGTAGTCTAACCAAAATCGGAGAGACACACTGAATGTTTTGAAGTAATTCAAGGCGACCATTCATATGATGAGTGGCCCCTATGTCAAGGATCCATGTAGGATCGTCATTTTTACCACTTAGACGATTCATATCGGAGTTAGGTTTCGTTGGATTGAGAAGTTTGACCAATGTTTTCTGTTGTGCAGCAGAAAATCCTATCAATCCTTGTCGGTCAAGGTCAAGTTTTCTACGATATCTGTAGTCGGATTGATTAACTGAGAGGAGTTTGCCTGAGAGTTCTGTTCAGATGATTGCGAGTTTTGGTTGTTCTGTCTAGACGATTTGCAAGTTTGCTTGTCCTCCTTGGAAGTTGATGCAATTTTGTGGTCTTGTTCCCCACCATTTCGGTGTCATGTTCTTCCGCAGCTGGTAAAAGTTACATTCACGTCGGGGTTGATGTTTCAAGGTCTAGATTTGTCGTATTATTGAGAGGTTGAATTTGACAGCGAGTTGTTTCTGGTATGGTTAGATGTGTTTTGTTGTGCAGCAAAACTTAAAATGATGGAGTTTCAGTTTTGGCATTGAGCTGAATTGTTTCATTTTGCATGATCGATTGGTAAACTGTATCGAGGTCTGGTAATGGAATTTATGCGCAAATCTGAGATCGCACGGCACCGTGAACGTCATCTAGGCCAAAGAGAAAATCATGGACCCGAATGATTTCAGCTCTGTTTCTTGCGCCATCACCAGATTGTAGTTACACTTATCGCATCTGCAGGTTTTAGTTGATAGGCCTTCAACTATTGAATCCCATATTTTTTTTTCCAAAGGAATATTCGACAGAGGATCCTACTTGTCTGCAATTTGTGAGAGAAGCCCGGAGCTGTTGATAGCATGCTCCAGTCTTGAGTGTAAATCACTTCTTAATATGATCCCATAGGTCTTTGGTAATTTCTTTATGAGAGATGTTAGAACGGAGTTTCGGTTTGATGGTAAGATTGATTCACGTGACAATAAGATGTTTGTTAGCAGTCCAATCTTTAAGGTCATGTGAATCGAGTAACACGAAGATTTTGTGTCCATTCATCGTAGCTTCGTCCATTGAGAAGGGGCTGAGAGATAACTGCAGCAAGATTATCACCAGCTGTTAAATCATAGAGAGAGATCGTTTGTCTGGTTGAGTTTGTTGTTATAAGAGTTCCAGCCATTGTCGAGGTTTTCGAGTACGAGAATTAAGAGATCGTGAATCAAGATCGTTTGTATGGAAAAATATTAGTTTTGTAGCTCTGATACAATGAGAAGTTATGTAACCGATAAATATGTTTGTGTTATTCGTTCATGACCTTAAGGTTTCCTTATATACAAGCTGTAAGGTCTTAATCCTATTGACATAAGGAAAGCTAATATAATCGTAATAAGGAAATATAAGCTAATAGATAAACATGATCTAGATACATCTTATATTCTAATAAAGCTGATCTTATATGTATTGCACTTGTCCTTAACTCCTTATGAAATGATTGGGATATTGGATCAACTAATATGAGCAGGTAAAGCCAAATAAAACACTACAAATAATATGATAAAAATTTTAGTTTGTGTTCTAGAAAATAAAAAATATGTTTTATATGTAAAAACATTTATAAAATTTAAGTTTAATCCAAGAGAGTTAAGATGGATAGGACGATGACAATAATGTGTGGCCAACATTATAAGAGATTATCTACCAGTTAAATATTTCTCATGATTTGCTGAACGTTCTCGATAAGGATTGTATTCAGAGCATCTTCAATTCGTTGCTATTTCCACCTTTATAATAACATTTAGAGATGAAATTGTTCCAATTCACCTCTATTTTTTCATCTATTTATAGATGGGAAAATAACATTTCTCTATTTTTTACTCTATATTTAGAAATTACTATTTTAGAAAAATACATTAGAATATATCTCATTTTTATTATAAACTTTTTTTTAATTTAGAGATGAAAATGGAAAAATACATGGGAGATAGTCTCTTTTCGTATACTGCAAAAGTTGAAATAAATGGTTTTCTTCTCCCAACATTGTATTGCTTTATTTTCTCAGAAAACAAAACAATGTATTGCTTTTAGCCACTGGTTTGGAAGAATATGTTAATTAATAGACGTCACTTTAAATAATTGATTCACTGACATGATAATAATTTAATGAATTGTTTGAATATAGCATTATATAGAAGATATTCTTGGCTCGAACAAAAGACTAACGTTAGGAGACCTAGCGGATTATTATGTATTCATTCATGATTGAGGGAAAAGAGGCAAGATGTTAATTAAAATGAAATTTAGTACATACTATTATATAGAGTATTCATTCAAGTGGATTGAAAAGTCTCATTACCTAATCGACATTATTGTATTGTTCACTTATGGTAGTAGATATAAATTAATTATCGATTAGAGTGGTTCCAAGAGATGTTACACTGGAAAAGACAGTCTAAACTACTTTTTTCAATATTTTGTTTGGGCACTCTTGTATCTTTAGAAGTCGCCTGGAAACAATGACATCTACAATTTGTCATAATGTGACATTTTTATTTGATGAATTCGAGCTAGTGTATCAATTACCGTTACATATTTCGTATAGCACTATATGGACATTTTACACAAAACAAAGAGTTATATAATGTATTAATAATTAACAAAGAAAATGGGATTAGAGAGAAGCAAATCATGACGTTTAGGGACCAGATCTTGTGTATAAACAACTACTTGAGTTTTTAGATTACATATATTTGCTTCATTCAATTCCAACTATTATTTTTTTTTCAAATTAAACAAAACAAAAACATCGGACTATATGTTCTACAAATATTTCTTTGTACGATATTTATTGTAATTATGTTGGAAGGAGCTCCTGTATTTTGTATTTGATATATTGATATATTGATGATGGTATTACTATTATTAATTCTTTGTCACCATAGATAGGTTCACAATTATTTTCTTCTTTGATGATCGACGTAATAAAAAATTTGTCCCCACAGCATTTTTCTGATGCCCCCACAGGCTACAGTACTTACTGACCTGACTACGTTACTGACTTTAATTACTAGCAAAAGACAAATCTAGCTGAGATAAAAAAAAAAGAAAAAAAAGTAAACGTTACCGACCTGACTATCTTTGTCTAGATCTTCAACCTCACTTTAGTAATTAGTGATTTTTCGTAAAGATATAAATATTGTGAGCACAGTTTGTGGTCAAATGGTGATAATCGTGGACGAATTACTGTTCATTATATCCTCGACTATGGATTCTTGAAAAGTAGACAATGGTGCCACGTGGTTTTTGGAGTTGGGGAGTATTTATCTGGATGTGAAAGATGTCTCATATGTTAGGGTTTGGGGGGGGGGAGGGGGTGCTCGAGTTAAGGGAATCTAGCTTTAGTTAAGTGTCGGGTTAGGCGATATTTGCTAATTGTGTTGATGTTTTAGAAGCAGTTCGAATCGTTGAGACTATATGTTTGTATGTCTTGTATTCATTTGTTTTCATGAAAATGTCTATCAAGATCCAAATTGATTTCTACACTTTTCCAGTTTGTGATAAATATTGTCATAAGATGAGTCTTTTATCTTTTACATGATGATGCGTTTTAGATTTAGTATTTTTTTTTGGTAGGAAATATAGATGAAGAATTTAAAATAGAACATAGTCCTAACTCGGATTTTAGCTTACATGGGATCTTGTAACTCGTGTACCGGACATTTTCACATAATAGACATTTGAAGAAATGCATGTTTAATTTTGTAATATATTTATAAGTGGTTAAGATATTATCTAAGGTGTCGGCAAAATATGTAGTATATATTTTCTACTCTTAGAATTTTAATTTTGACTTATTTTACAATGACTTTTCTCTTTTGCCCGGGGGGGTTGAAGAACGGAAACAATAATTTATATATTAAGCTAAACATTGTATATACTTTCTCCATGCATAAATTAAATGTAAATTATAAACTTCAAAAATTATAATTGTATTTATTAAAATTTTATTAGTGAAAACTTGTGAAAAATAGTTCATTACGGAAAATAATGTATTGGTAACTAAAATTTGATATATTTTTTTAATAAGCATGAAAATCCTAAAATATGTATCTTTTAAAAACGGAAAGAGTATTAGTTTAATTAACAGAAACACAAATCCCATAAACCAAAACAATCAATGATGTCCTAACACTTTTAATAAAGAAAGACAAATAATAATGAAATTTCAAGAAAAGTTGTAGTTAAAATCAACACATGTTAAAAATGATTAATACTAATTAAAGTTAAATATGGATTTAAATTGATAGGGTTCATATAGGATATATGGAATTTAATCAATATTATCAAAGTAGATATCTATTACGGCAATGGAATATATTGATTTTCTTATTAGTTTTAGCATAATTGTTTGTTTTTCCTTTTCTGAATAAAATTTGTCAATGAGATTAGGAGGGATTTGGACTGTTGTTAGCAAAAGGGATTTTCCTTATAAGTCAAAAAGATTACGATTGATATCAATAAAATCAACATCTTTTCCGAAAACAATAAAAAGAGTTGTGAACTAGTCCAGTTATTGTGCATTTATGTTCCAGTAATTTCATCATATTAGTCAAAACATAAATTACTTCCAATATAGTTTGATAATTATCTTATTAGGATCATACTATATTCTATAACTAATACCATCAACAGAGGTTCCAAGTTTTGTTCGTTCATCTGATTTAATGGTGATCTCACTTAAACTAAACAATCATAAAGACTTTCAGTTGTCTCAACTAATGTGTAATATATTTAGTTATAAAATCTAAAGATTATGATAGATAGGTCTGCAGTAGTCTCAAATAATGTAGTTTACAGTAAAATTACAACGTTAAGTCTCTAAGATATATATTATACTCTATTTATCTTATTAGTAATGTTTGAAAGATACATATAGAATTTATAGAAAAAAGTTTATTAACGACATTAATCTTAAATTCAACTGCAAAAAATGATAATTCAATTTTGAGAAAGATTACTTTTTTCATGGTCATATTGACTACAAGTTTTAACAACCACAAGTATTTTTTAGTTCTCAGAGCATGATTATCGCTAAAGTGGGTTTAAGGGTTTCTTAAAAAAAATTTTGGTCCAAAAAAAAAATTAAAAAAAAAATAGCGAGCCGCCACGTGTCAGTGAGACCCGCGAACAATACATGAAATCAACAAAAGTCGATCCTAATTTGATCACTTTTGCTATCGGTTTTTCACTGATTTGTGGAACCCACCACTATTTTTTTTGTAAAATCCCTCTCAGAAACCACCGATAAAAATGGCCTTAACTGTTATAAATATAACCGATATAGCACGACAAAGAAGCCGATATTCCTTAGATATTTTCTCTCTTGCAATATTTCTAACAGTTTTGTTATTACAATTTTCTTAGAAGATCTTTTTTTAAACTTAAATTTAGAAGTTATTTTGCCTATCTGATTTAAAGAATTTGAAATCTTTCAAAATTTACAGTCGAACTAATGGCTTTTTTAGTAATACAAATAGACAGTACTTATTTGAAAAGACAGATTGATTATTGACTGCACAATGGAGACACATTCGGCAGCCCGACAAAACTGTCTTACGACAAATAACGATTACGTACGTGTTTCCACGGAATAGTTACATATTCCATATGTTATTATAGATATTGGTTGATATATCGACGTGTAGTCTTTCTTTTTCATATCTTCTGAAAGTGATGAGTTTATTATGTTTTATATTATTTTCAAAGTATATTAACAAAATCACACGTAGCTAGTAGCTAACGGGTCCAGTATATTTTAAAAATTATATCGAACAAGGAGGCCATGTTGCTTATGTCTTATGCATGAATCTATCATGATAATCAAGTCAGTAACTAGACTGAATATATTAGTGAGTCAATATATGGAAGATAGATTTTATTTTCTTTTGCAAGAAAGTTACGTTAAGCCAATAATGATCATATCACCTGTGTCCATGTCAAAATCATTAACCACGATAAAATTATGAAAGTTGTAGATCTCAGAAATTAGTTTAGAGTTCGAACAACCTTATTTTGGAATTCGGTCAAGAAAAATTAAAATTTCCTGTTTAAGAAATATATAACATTCAAGCTTTGGAGGTAACATGATTACACGATATTTTAAAATAATTATATGGCAGAAGATAGGACAATATAAATAAGCGAAAGAAAAGAAGTTCGAGGAATTTACCCTAGGAATTAAAGTACCTAACACTATAAGTTATAACATATAAGGATGGTCCACGTAGTATCTAAATTAATTAAGTAAATGTTCAATATTAATAAATGCATAAAAAATTGATACTATATCGTACGGTCTTTAAATGTTCTTATGGAATTGTTACCTAGTCAATACGTAACTATTTTTGAAAAATAAAATAATATTATTATTTATCTTTTAATACGTAAATATTATTACTTCATAGCTATCTTATTTTGAAGGTGATTAAAATGAGCTAAATTTCAACAAAGAAATCTAAATATATAAACCATATGTAAAATATCATCAGTAAAGATACATATTGTCGTGTTACTTATAAAAATGACAACCAGTGTGACGGTGATTATTCTTGCAGTTCGTTGAAAGTAAGATTTCAAGGATGTGTTAAAGAACTGTGAAGAAGTTGTTAATTTGTCTTAGTCCTAAACCAGCTGGTTAATATCCAATTTGATAAAATAATTCAGGAAACTTTTATATTATCTTGTTTCTTGGCCAAATTTCGTTTATTAATCTATTTGTTTCGTTTAATAGAATATGAACGTTGGCATTTGACTCCATTGTCATCCTCACACCTCACTTATATTCAGAAAGGATCGATCGGTCTTAATAACTCTTCATTTACGTGCTATGTTAGTTAAAACTTATATATCAACGTTTTCTTATCTTGCATATTTCACAGCATATAATTAAAAATTGGGGATTACCAAATATGACTCAAAATTTGACTTTGATTGTAAAAGTATAGCCAAACTTGAATCAAATGCAAAACTAACCTAAAAACTTTGTAAAATTACATCCAGTCCCTTGTAACCAAACAAAAAAATATAAGTCATTTTTACGAATATAATCCCAGTAAGTCATCTGAGTCGTCTGAGATGCTGGAAGTCGTCTGGTGTAGTTTATCTTAAAAATAATTTTTAAATGTTTAAAAAATATTTTAACAAATGAAAAATTAAAAATCATGTAATTATAAATAATTTTAAGTAATGTAAATTAAGATATAATAAAATTAAATAGTTTTCAGCATAGATGAGTGAAAGTAGTTAATCATGATATTCTTTGGCTTTATGTTTTGACAACATATGTTGTAGTATTGTATGTATTCTTAGGGTTAGATTTTGGAAAGCTTGAATGTTTTTTTGAAAAAATAAATTTTTACCTATAAATGTTTATTTTTATGTATAGTAAACACTTTTGAAGTTTAGTTTGATTTTATGAAGTGTTTAGTTAGTTAGTTAAGTTTAGGGTCTAGACGACTAACTTATAAGTCGTCTGGTGAATAATTTAAACCAGACGTCCAAATATTCCTGCCTAAACTTTTTAAAAAAAATATTTTTCCGCTTTGATAATTTAAATCAGGCGATTTACTTGTAAGTCGTTTAGGAGGTCTTCAATTTTAGTTTTCCGCTAAAAATATTAAATTCTTCTGGATGACTTACAAGTAAGTCGTCAAGGAAGTCATATGAATAAAAAATATTTAACTTAATTGGATTTTTTGTCTCCCTATATAAAGAAAAATTTATACATTCTCTCAAATGGCTGCAACAAAAATGTAATGTTCATCATTCTAAAACTCTCCAACCTCTCTCTAATCTCTTTCAACTTATGAACACTAAGCTTTATATCAATTTATTTTTTTTGTTTCATGTCCTTCTTACTAGTTTATCTTGTTTTTGGAGGTTTTTCATCACATGGTTCTCATCTTCCACTCATTTAAAAGTAGATCTATCAATTTTAGATATGTATTTTTGTGTGTTATATAAAAGTAGATTTATCTAATCTTCTACTTATTTTCTCTGTTTTAAGTCATTTGAACGTTTTTTGATATACAGGTTTTTCAGATATAGATTTAGATATGCAAGTTTTTCAGATCTGGAAGACGTCTGGGACGACTTACCTGTTAGTCGTCTAAAACATAATGCGCTAGACGACTTCCAGGAAGTCCAGACAACTTCCACGAAGTCTTCTCCCATGTCTCTCCCTTTCATAACAAATCTGAGCGTTTTAGTAAGTTTTTATGTCTGATTTTTCTTCATTTGGTAACTTTCTGTTGTATAAAGTTCTTACTTTTTTTCCAAACTAAAACTTTCCAAACTCACTCTAATCTCTTTGACTTGAAAACACCAAACTTTATATGAATTTTTCAGTTTTTTCTCATGCTTTTTTCACTAATCTATCTTTTTTTTGCAGGGTTTTAATCAGATGGTTCTCATCTTCCACTCATTTAAAGGTAGATTTATTAATTTTTGATATGTATTTTTGTGTGTTCTGTAAATTTAGATTTATCTAATCTTCCACTTATTTTATCTGTTTTTAAGCAATTTAAACGTTTTTTGATATTCAGGTTTTTCAGATCTGGATTTGATATGCAGCTTTTTCAGATCTGGAAGACTTCTGGGACGAGTTACCTATTAGTCGTCTAAAATATAATGCGCTAGACGACTTCCATGAAGTCTTCCAGACAACTTCCAGGAATTCGTCTGACGAACTCTTCTTCCATATTAAGTGGAGTCCAAGCTTGTATTTGTAGAAGAATGATTTATAATAGTTTTGTTTGTGGCTTGTTTTTTTATTTGCATGTATACTCTTTTAGTTGTGATTTTTTTTTATAAAATCAGTAGTAATGTTTTCCAAGATGTAATATATGTGGTAACAATGTGTTTACACATTTACAAATCAAAGAAATAATATAATTCAATAACCTTTTTCTTATCTTTACATCTGCCATATGCAATAATAAACTCCAATGGCCTTCTTCTCATCTTAATAAACAAGAATGTTGGTAGCCTCGATACAATATTTTAAGAAGCATTTTAACCCTTCTTCCAACTCATAACAATAATCATCATTGGTGTCTATAACAATAATACTTCAAGAGATGGAAACAAATAATAGTAACTAGTCAAAGCATATCACATTTTTTACAGGTTTGTGTTGAAAAACTCAGTCAAATTTAGTAAAACTAAGGAAAAAAACATATTTTGAAAATATGAGTTTTACATATCTTGAAGTTACTTATCACTCTTAAATACACAAGTTATTGAAAAAATAGCGTAGAAGACTTAAAAACTAGCGTAAAAGACTTCCATCAGTTAGAAACTTTAATTAACGTGAATGATGGTAACCTCATAAATATCACCAATTAAGCTATAAATTTCATTCAGTAGCCCTAATATTGACTAATATACATGAATTAACAAAAAAAGTATTAAAAAGACTTTATAGGTTTAGAGAAAATGAAAGTTTATTAAACATTGACGCAGACGACTTCCATTGATTTTTAACGTAGACGACTTACAGGTTAGTCGTCCACCTTTGTTTGATAAAAAAAAAATCGAGACGACTTACATGTTAGTTTTGCATTTGACCGGAATGTGTCAGAAATTTGACTTTTCCTGGACGAGTTACAAGTTAGTCGTCTAATAGAAAATAAAAAAAAATAAATTTTGTTTTTTCTAGACGACTAACTTGTAAGTCGTCTCAGGTTGGTTTTGCAATTGAATTATTAAACAAAAAAATTTGTTTTTTCTAGATGACTTACACGTTAGTCGTCTCGAGTTTTTTTCCTAGACGACTAACCTGTAAGTCGTCAAAGATAAGCAAGGTTTGACTAGAATCTCGGAATAAAATCCTGGACGACTTACATGTAAGTCGTTGACGGATGAATCGTCTAGAAGAAACAGATATTTTTTGTTTAATATTTCAATTGCAAAACTAACCTAAGACGACTTACATGTAAATCGTCTAGAAAAGAAAATATTATTTTTTTAATTTTTTTGCTGGATGACTAACTTGTAAGTCATCCAGAAAAAGTCAAATTTTTGACATATTTTGGTCAAAGGTAAAACTAACATGTTTTTCCTAAACGTCTTATATATAAGTCGTTTCGATTTTTTTTATCAAACAAAGGTGGACGACTAACATATAAGTCGTCTATAAATATATTTGTGTGTATTACAGACCACCTTCTTCTCTTATATTCATTCCACTTTTCAAACTGGCCGCCTTGAGTCAACGCGTTATTTATTTGTATTCATATGTACTTTCTTATTTGAAGATATATTGACTAGAAAATTAAAACTTACATATATAATAAACGAATTTAGAAGATGATGCAAGTTCAAGGTTTCGATGAACATGTTATGTCATTTAATGTTGGTTTATAGGTTCATTATATGCTCCACTAGATGGAAAACAATATTATCCGTAGTAGTATCTTCTAGGTGAAAACTAAAAACGGTATCATAATACCTAAGGATACATCCAAATGAAACTGACTTCTAGGCTTGACCAATATACATTAAGTGCAAATTGTTGGCATATAATGCATTTTAGTTAAAGATGAATAAATTTTACATATTAGTTGATATTATCTTTACTGAATATTGAATTGATTACATTTTGTCATCAAAGTGAAAGTTATGAATAGATTCGGTAACCATTTTTGACCAGTGGCAAGTAGGTGAGTTCGATAACAACCTGTTTAGCTAAATCTAGTTGTATGTGATTTATTGGCCTATTTTTCATCTCTATCTAAGAAAAAGGACGTGTTTATACTGCCGAAAACCATTTATGCATTAGGAAGATCATACACGAACTTCAACAAAATTGAAAAAATAATTTAACAGATTAAATAATTAACTCAAAATGAACTTGCAAAGGCTTTATCTAAAGCATTAAGTGTAAAGTTATTCGTTTCCCATCATTCAAAAGGACTTGTATTTAGAGCAGCCTCATCGGCTAATATTGGGGTAGAGGATCTCAACCATTTTATTATGTTAATAAATTAATACAATTTTTGTTAAGCAATTAAAATCTTTTTTTTCTTTTCTAAAAATAAACCAATCAAAACATGCAAGCTAATGTTGAAGAGTTCTAACAATATGTCTGCTGCGATCCCGTCCCACTCTTTCTCTTTAGTTTTTTCTTTCTTTTTAATAAATTCATCATGAGAACCCCATCGTCATCTTGTTGATGTAGGTGCTCTATAAGGAGCCAAGAAGAAAATATCAGAAAAGATGCAAATGTGATTGATAGGAGGCGAAAATTTAATAACTGTGTTAAGTAAACTACGAAATCGATAGATTTGAATCGAGTGGTCTCGACCATATTTTGTTTTTGATAAAAGTCCGAAACTATATTCGCTGGTTTTGGCTACAAATATTGGATCAAAGATCTACAAACGTGAAACATCTTGTATAGGAACACAAATCTATTCCCCGTCATCTATGTCTGTCACAATGTTCTACCATCATTATTTACGGGTCCCCATTATTTACATGCTTTTGTGATACTGTATAATTGTTCTTAAAAATTTCACAAAAAGATTGATCAAAAGGACCATATAATAAAAAAGTCTCGAGATTTCGAAAAATACTAGATCTAACTTTATATTATTATGGGATTGCATACGTTGTTCTTGACTTATGATTAACTCCGATCTTTTAACCGGAATTCTTAACTTATGATTTGACTTTTTTTTTTTTTTTACATTTTTTAGATAAAAAATAACTCTTATATTTTTTATTTAAGAAACGGTTCTTAACTTTTCTTAGTTAAATCTAAGAAAAGTTAAGAATCATTTTTTGATGAAGGTAAAAACCCTAATTAAGAAACTAGGATTAGTCATGGTCTAAAACAAACATGTCAATCATAGACGGCTAAATAAATAATAATGAGTCGGAGAGACAGATATCACTTATTTCTCCATAATATTATATTTGTTTGGTGTACATAACTGCTTGTACATTTTTACATTACTTAATTTACAATTTTACCATGAGGTACCAAGGTGAAATCGAAAACAGCTATATAAAGGGTGTGAAGGGGAGACTCTTAAGAGCATAAACCAAAGCAACAAAACAATCAATGGGGTCTCCAATGGCCTACTTAGCAGCAACTTTGCTTGTTTTAACAGTCTCTCTGACCTTTGTATCTCAATCAACCGCTAACTACTTCTATTCTTCTCCTCCACCACCTGTTAAGCACTACGAATACAAATCACCACCTCCTCCGGTTAAGCACTACCCTCCCCCTCCGGTTTATCATTCTCCACCACCACCTAAGAAACACTACGAATATAAATCTCCACCTCCTCCAGTTAAACACTACTCTCCACCACCGGTTTACCACTCTCCACCACCCCCAAAGAAGCACTACGTGTACAAATCCCCGCCACCCCCGGTTAAGCACTACTCTCCTCCTCCCGTTTACCATTCTCCACCACCACCAAAGAAACACTACGTGTACAAGTCCCCTCCTCCTCCGGTTAAACACTATTCTCCTCCTCCGGTTTACCACTCTCCACCACCTCCTAAGAAGGACTACGTCTACAAATCTCCACCCCCACCGGTTAAGCACTACTCTCCCCCACCAGTCTACCACTCACCACCACCACCCAAGAAACATTACGTATACAAATCTCCTCCTCCTCCGGTTAAACACTACACACCGCCTCCAGTTTACCATTCCCCACCCCCACCTAAAAAACATTACGTCTACAAATCTCCTCCTCCTCCAGTGATGCACTATTCTCCTCCTCCGGTTTACCACTCTCCACCACCACCAAAGAAACACTATGTGTACAAATCTCCTCCTCCTCCGGTTATGCACTACTCCCCTCCTCCGGTTTACCACTCTCCACCACCACCAAAGAAACACTACGTGTACAAATCTCCTCCTCCGCCGGTTAAACATTATCCCCCACCGGTTTACCACTCTCCACCACCACCAAAGAAACACTACGTGTACAAATCCCCTCCTCCTCCAGTGAAGCACTACTCTCCCCCTCCGGTTTACCATTCCCCACCCCCACCAAAGAAGCACTACGTATACAAATCCCCTCCTCCTCCGGTTAAGCACTATTCTCCTCCTCCAGTTTACCATTCCCCACCGCCACCAAAGGAAAAGTACGTATATAAATCACCTCCTCCTCCTCCAGTCCACCACTACTCTCCCCCACACCATCCTTACCTCTACAAATCTCCTCCTCCTCCATACCACTATTAGAATTCTCTGTCACGGTAATAACTTTCCCAATACTTACATTTACACACCTCATTAAGTTAACTTGTAAAAAGCCTATATGGATGCATGCATGAGAATATTTATATCGTATAGTATAAACTTTTGTAGGAGAACACGATGTGCACAAGAAGACAAAGTCAACACGGAAACATAATAAGAGAAACATAGAGTGAAAGAGAGAATCCAAACATAAAGCTTTCTCAGCATCTTCAACGTATTTTTACTTTTTGTTTGCAATAAATTTGAAACATGTGTGTGTTGATCAACTAATGGTCCATGTACGCATTCTGTAGTCATATAAATGTGTGTAAGTCTTACGTCTTGTTTCTTTCTGATTTCTTTCATGTGCAAGTTTCTATTAATAAAAAGACCATAAATAATAAGTTTGTATTTCTTCAATTTCTCATGCATGCAGCCATACTCCACTATGTTAGTACAATTTCTACCTTTCTTTACTTTTATGAAACAAACACTGTGTCTAGTAAATAATTATATACGAGGAAGAAACGAGCATAGATCACCCCCAGTGAAGAGTTCTAACCAAATTTTTTTTAAAAATAAGTTACATACTTTCAGTTAGGTTTTTCTAATTTTTAGAGACATGTAATTAAATAATATATATATATATATATATATATATGTATTTTAAGAATTTTTGGTTTGAATTCTTTGGAAGTGTTCTTAGCCAACATTAATAGCAAAAGAATATGATAGGTTTCTCAAAATATTTTTTAATAATAAGAAAATGTTAGCAAATGAAAAAGGTGACAAATTTAATAAAAGTCTCTCACCATTGGTATTTTTCGGAAGAATCGATTGACACCTTCTCTTTTTTTTTTTTACTTACTTTTTTGTTTTTTTTTTATTGTTTTAATCATGAAAAAATTGTGGAGATACTCTCCAATGCGGATGCCCTATAGACTATAGTTCATAAAGAAGAATGGGTCAAATAAATCTTTTAAGTTATTTTCAATGTTTGATTTTTCAACACCTTTGTAACAGTTAGAATATTTGAATTTAGAATTATAATATAGGTTTACAGTTACTTTGGATATTTTCAGAACTTTTTCAATATTTGCTTCTCAAACGGCTTAACACTTATCTCCTCTCATGCAATAAACCAATTCGTAAAGCCAGTTTACCAAAAAAAAAAAAACAAACCAATTCGTCTCTTCCGACCATTTTATATTTCTCTTTTAGTTTGGCTTTGTTTTCGCAATTTGTGGATATGAGTTGATTTTGATGCATATCCTTAGAAGTTACTATCTCGAATCACTTATTTTGGTTATATATACCTAATTTACGCAGATTTCAAAAATTAGATATATATATAACTAAGCATAGTAAATTCTGGTTGATTTACCTCATATCATTGTATAAAATGATCTGTGTATTCTTGCAGTCTCTTAGAAACATCACACCAAGCAACACAAAAGAATCAAGTTTATATATACTTGAGGTGAAAATTATCAACTTAGTCGGGATGATTTATATAATAATTGATAATCATTATATAAATAATCATTTATCAATTATTTATATAATGATTCCTAAAACTGTGAGTTCAAGATGGTATACTGAAGGTCCGCTTAAGCATACCGAAGGCCCATTTAAGCATAGAAGGATCGGCTACCAGTTGGCATCCCAATTCAGGGGTTTTATTAACATAACGATTTACAAGAAACTCTCGAAGCAGAAATGTTCGTGAATGTCATATTTGATACACTGGTTTTTAAAATGTTTAAGAGGACAAAAGAGGAGAGAACCAATAAAGATATAGATGAGATTATGTGAGAGCTAGACTGACAAATATTAGCGGCCAGCTTCAATGTGTAATCTTGTTACATTCATGATGCTGTCATAGCCAATGGCGTTAGTATCCCCTTGTGCTGATAAGATTTCAACACCGAGCAAGTGCTCAGCCTCTTGTGGTTCAGGATACTGTTCCGACCACTTATGCTTGGTTTTTGTGCCTCTCAAGCCCTCAAGCTCAGCAGCTACTTCTTTCATCCTTGGTCTTTCCTCTCCCATCAGTCTTGTACACTCAACAGCGATTCTTGCAACTTCCTGTATCTCCTTTTGATTATCCTCATTCATTACTTGGCCGTCAATAATCTCATGCAACCTTTTCTCTTTCATGGCAGAAGCAAAGTAACTCACAAGATGTTTTGAGGTCTGTGGCCTATCAAAGCACAATGCCTTTTGACCAGAGAGCAGCTCCATGAGGACTACCCCGAAGCTATAAACATCGCTCTTTTCGTTCAACAACCCTGTGTTGTAGTATTCAGGGTCTAAGTAGCCTAGAGTTCCTTGCACCATAGTTGTGAGCTGCTCTTTATCCATCGGTATCAGCCTTGAAGCACCAAAGTCAGCTACCTTTGCAGTTAAGTTTTCATCAAGGAGAATATTAGCAGTCTTGACATCTCTATGGATGATTGGAATAGAGGCAGAAGAGTGAAGATAAGCGAGAGTTCCAGCAATCTCCACTGCTATCCTCAACCGGTGTTCCCATGTAAGAGAAGAATCAAACAAGGAACCGTGCAAGTGATCAAAAAGGGTGCCACTGTTAATGAACTCATACACCAGTAAAGGAACTTCAGTCTCTAAACAGCAACCCAAGAGCTTGACCACATTCCTATGGTTGATTTGTGAAAGCACAAGCACTTCGTTGATGAACTGCTCTACTTGGCTGCTGTCTCCAAGACGAGCCTTCTTTATAGCAACTACCGAGTTGTCCGGTAAAATACCTTTGTAGACTGTTCCTTGGCCTCCCTGACCGAGGATTCTACTTTCATCATAACCATTAGTTGCTTCCTTCATGCCTTCCTCAGTAAAGATCTTGACCTCAACATTTGATGGCCCTGCTCCTGACAGTCTCTGTCTCAACATGCCACCACCGTTTTGCTCAAAGAAGTGTTTTCGGAGCTCGGTGTTTTTCTTGTGTTTCATTTTCCTTTGTACACAGCTAACCACAAGTAGGATGACTAAGAAGCCGATGCTTGTTCCTGATCACATAAAACATAAAAATGACTAATTAGAGGAAGTTTTTTTTCAAAAAATAAAGACTCCAGTACAAGTGAGGGGAGCTTACCAAGAAAAATTTGAGTCCATCCATAATATTCAGGCCTGCCTTTACGCATGCAGCTATTGGTGGTGGCATTTAAGTTGAAACCAGATGGGCAAGTACAAAGGAAGTGTCCCATGGTGTTTACACAGGTGCTGGAGTCTGAACAGTTATGTTTGTGGACAGTACTACTAGTAGTACACTCATTGATGTCTGGCGCAAGAAATGTATCAGGATAATAACAAATGAACTCTCAAAAGCATAAATAAAGAAAAACATGAACAGTATGAAGTACCTTTGCAACCCTTCTCATTTGAAAGGTATGGATTCCCATCAAACCCTTCCTTACATTTGCAGATGTAACCGGTTCCACGGACAGAGTTGGAACATTCACTGTTCCAACCGCATATGTTTGCGCTTCCAACTTGCTGACATGAATGTTTACCAATAGACCAATCCAGTACCACAGGGAACCTCGTGATATTCCTCAGATTCATAAGATCCTCTGAAGATCTGAAGTTAAACATACCATCTTCCACTAGAAAGGCGTAGCTGCAAGGGTTGAAGCTATGAACAGAAGTATGGTTTGAAAAGCTATATGGTCTTACTCTGAAGTAGTTGATCCTTCTAGGAAGAGAAGTCTGGCAGCAACCTCCACTAGAACATGTTCCATTTGTCTCCCTAGGAGTGCTACATGTTGACATGCACCCAACTGAGTAATTTCCAACTTCGTTAGTGTTGAGAAACGCGTAAGTGTTACATCCTACTGCAGTGAATCTGTT
This sequence comes from Brassica napus, assembly GCF_020379485.1. Taxonomy (NCBI): domain Eukaryota; kingdom Viridiplantae; phylum Streptophyta; class Magnoliopsida; order Brassicales; family Brassicaceae; genus Brassica; species Brassica napus. The sequence continues at coordinate 12,996,943 of NC_063440.1, forward strand.
CTTGTCGGAGAATGTTAAGTTACCAAGCCTAGTCCACCGGTTACTACGGCCAGTCTGGTTCCCTTGGCTGTTGTAACAAACATAGGATCTAGTAACCAGGACACGTAGCTCGCCGTTGTGCGTGATGTTGATCACTTCATTGCCGCCAAAGATTAGCTTATTTGTTTCGTTACATGTGAGTTTGAAACTATTATCGCCGCCATAGTAACATCCTTGAGAAGTGCCAAAAGGGTACTCGATTGAGACGTTGCCACATCTAGTTTGGCAACCTGACAAAGATTGGCCCTTGACCAGATGTGTATAAGCAAGAGAGAAAATGGCCAGCAAGAACAGACTCTGAATCTTCATATTCTACCTCTCTTTGATCTCTTCTCTCTAACTTTGAACCTCTTTTAAGGTTTATTTTTAAGTCTAATTCTTATAGGAAATAAACCTCAAGTCTTGAGATGTTCTGTTGACTCATTTTGGCCGACATTTTTCCACAAAGCTACACAAACAAGACCATGTCAATGTAATGTAAGGAGGACCAAAAACTAGCCCATATATTATATCCTAACGTCTACATCTGCTACAGTTTAACAATGTGACTTATTTTTGTAGTGTTCAAAGATTACGACGGTTAGTAGTTGCTAGGAATCTTCTAATGAGAAGAAATGGTAAATGTTCGGACAATATAATGATTTGATTATATTAATTATTGAATAGAAAAGCAGTTTGGCAATTTAGAAAGATTAATTAGTGGAGATTTCGTCAAGAACAAAACTTAGAACTCCCTCTTCGTCAACCTTCAAAATAGGCATGGGCGTTTTTACAGCAAATTGAAATCCAAACCTTAACCAAAACTGGAAAAAAAAAATCTGATCAAATCCGTTATAAAAAATATTCAAATTTATTTACTTTCAGATTTGGATACAACTCGAACCGAACCCAAAAAGAACTGAACTGAATCTGGAAGAAACCAAACCCAGCCTAACACGATCCAAAAATTAGTAAAACCCGAATGAGAGCTTAGTACCGAGAACCAAAAAAAATCCAAATTAATCGAACCATACCGAAAACAAAAAAAATCCAAATTAATCGAACCATACCGAATCCGAACACGACACCGAACCGAACGCCTAGGTCATCAATGTATTGTCCTTTCTTCCTCAGAATAATATATACTTCAAGTATAAATTTTTTATATTTTTTATTTTAGTGATGAAGAATGAAGATGGGTAGGAAATTAGGAATAAGGTTCATGATCACAACATGTGGGAGTAGAAACAATTAAGACAAAAGCAAAAACAAAGTGGAACATTACAACCCGTTGAGACATTGCTCAAATGTATTATTCTGATAGTGTAGTGTACAATACCAATAAAGAGTTATAAACATAATGATTGATGACCTGAGGATCAAGAATCTATCAAGCACAAAGATTCAAATGTTTAGTATGAAAAGGAAGATAGAAGAAACTTGGTCAGTTTCAAGGGAATGTGGCCTAATCAGCGGCCAGCTTCAATGTCCAATATTGCTACATTCTTGATGCTGTCATAGCCAGTGCTACTGGTTTCACCTTGTGCTGATAAGATCCCTAAACCGAGCAAGTGCTCACTCTCCTCTGGCTCAGGATAGTTATCCGACCACTGATGTTTAGTCTTACTACCTCTCAGGCCCTCAAGCTCTGCAGCTACTTCCTTCATCTTTGGCCTTTCCTCTCCCGTCACCCTCGTACACTCAACAGCAACTCTTGCAGCTTCCTGGATCTCCCTCTGGTTCTTCTCGTTCATCACTTGCCCATCAATAACCTCGTGCAACCTTTTCTCTTTTGTGGCAGAAGTAAAGTAACTCACCAGATGTTTTGAGTACTGTGGCCTATCAAAGCACAATGCCTTTTGGCCTGTGAGAAGTTCCATGAGGACTACCCCGAAGCTATAAACATCGCTCTTTTCGTTTAGCAACCCTGTGTTGTAGTATTCAGGGTCTAAGTAGCCTAAAGTTCCCTGCACCATAGTTGTGAGCTGCTCTTTATCCATCGGTATGAGTCTTGAAGCACCAAAGTCAGCTACCTTTGCAGTTAAGTTCTCATCAAGGAGAATATTAGCAGTCTTAACATCTCGGTGGATGATTGGAATAGAAGCAGAGGAGTGAAGATAAGCAAGAGTTCCAGCAATCTCCACTGCTATCCTCAACCGGTGTTCCCATGTAAGAGAAGAATCAAACAAGGAACCGTGCAAGTGATCAAAAAGTGTACCACTGTTAATGAACTCATAGACTAGTAAAGGAACTTCAGTCTCTAAACAGCAGCCCAAGAGCTTAACCACGTTCCTATGGTTGATCTGTGAAAGCACAAGCACTTCGTTGATGAACTGCTCTACTTGGCTGCAGTCACCAAGCCGAGCTTTCTTTATAGCAACTATTGAATTGTCTGGCAGTATCCCTTTGTAGACTGTTCCTTGGCCTCCCTGGCCCAAGATTCTGCTATCGTCATAATCACTAGTTGCTTCCTTCATGCCTTCCTCAGTGAAGATCTTGACATCAACATTTGATGGGCCTGCTCCTGAGAGTCTCTGTATCAGCATGCCGCCACCGTTTTGCTCGAAGAAGTGTTGTCGGAGCTCGGCGGTTTTCCTGTGCTTCATCCTCTGCTGTATAGAAGTAACCACCAGCAGAATGCACAAGAAGCCGATGGTTGTTCCTAATTACATCACACATATATGATTAGAGAGCGAGTTGTTATAGAAAATAAAAGAATCCAGAAACCAGTTAGGGAAGCTTACCAAGAAAAATCTTAGCCCATTCATAGTCTGTTGAACCTGAGTCAGGCTTCTCGTTAATCTCGGTAAGAGAGCAGCTCATAGTAAAGTTTTCTTTGTGGTAACCAGTTTTACAAGGACACCAGAAGCTTCCGTTCGTGTTCTCACAGAAGCTGTTTTCTGTACAGTTATGTTCATGGGTAGTACTATTACACTCATTGATGTCTGGCAAGATGCAAACAAGAAACTGTATAATAAGCAAAAGCATCTAACTGAAGTGACCAAAAGAATAAACAAAACAAGTTAATGTACCTTTACAACCCTCTTTCAGATATGGATTCCCATAGTAACCTGGTTCACATTTGCAGACGTAACCGGTTCTGACAGTAGAGTCAGAACATGTACTGTTTACACTGCACAAGCTCCCGTTTCCAAGTTGATTGCATTTCTGTCCTCCGATAGACCAATCTAGCACCACAGGTAACCACGTAGTCTGAAGATAAGAATAATCCACCAATCCTTTATCACTTAACTTAAACTTTCCATCTTCAATATCATTAAACTTAAACTTCCCATCTTCAACGACAAAGGCGTAGATGCAAGAACTTCTATGGGGACGCTCAGAAGTGTCGTTGACAAAGCGATATGGTCTGACTATGTACCAACTGCTCCCTGCAGAGACAGGGTTTTGGCAGCAACCTTCACCATTACATTCTCTATTTGTTACAAGTGGTTCCTCATCACATACCGATATGCATCCGAATGAGTTTTTCCTAGTTCCACTAGTTGTCACAAAAGCATAAGTGTCACAACCTACTGCAAAAAGGGTGTTGTTGTCGGAGAGAGTTAAATTTCCGAGCCTGTCGTTATAGTAGGCAGCGCCTTTTTGAAGATGTCCAGACTCGTTGTAGCAAGCGTAGGATGGAGGAAACGTGATGCTTAGCTGGCTGCTGTGAGAAATGTTGACAACTGGAAAGCCGCCATTAAAGAATAGCCCTTGCTCGTTACATGTGAGTTTGAAACTGGGATCTTCCTCATGGTAACAACCTGGAGTTGTGCCGAAAGGGAACTCAAGTGTAACATTTCCACATTTTTCTGGGCATTTTTGCTTGGTTTGACACTTGATGGGTTGCGTACAAGAAAGGCAGAACATAGCCACCAAGAACAGATACTCCTGCAACTTCATCTTCCTTGTTTCTTTCTCTCCAAACTTGTTTTCTCTTTGAGTTCTCTCTGAAGCTTATTCTAAGAAAAAAAAAGGTAGAAGAGTGATCTTAAAAATGATCCGTTTACCTTCTTAGCAGACCAATTCATATTTTTCTATTTTACTTTGCTTCCCAAATCTATAATACAATAATCCATCATCCAATTACACAGCCAAGACTTTTCTACTTTTATTTTGGTCAAGGGAAGACCATGTCAGTGTAATACAAGTACATGCCATATAATAACTTTTTAACATAGAAAAGAAAAACCCATTTGCCAATTCTTTTAAGAAAAAAAAAACATTTGTCAACTTCAGTCTCTATCAAGATAACTTTCTTCTTCTTCCTACATTAATTGAATAACGGGATTTGAATCTGGACTTTGTTTTGTTAATGCCTCTCTAGAGACTTTCTTATAATCATCACATGTTATGTGTTTTCTTTTAATGTTAAGTGTTTCTTTTTTGAAGCTGTATTTACCTGCAACCTGAAGTTAAGAATCAGTGACTTTATTCCTCAGCACAAGTGGTGATGTTCTCTTCTTCTCCCTCGTGAAAGGGACCCTTAGTGTCTGAAGATTCCATCAGCGTGAATGGAGATCACATACTCCCTGTAATAACTCTTCTGCCTAAGGTTCTCTAGATCCACGTCCAACTAAAAACAAGAAATGAAACATTTGTTACATTCCGAAAATTGTATAAAGTTGTCAGAGATAAATAATACAGCAGAATGATGAAAATAACCTTAACCAGTTGAAGATTACTTCAAGCCTTAAGGTTAATATGAAGAAAGTGAGCGGGAGGTGCTTATACTAAACGATCCTTTCTCACTACATTCTCAACCTTCATTACTGAATGCAACCACAATGATCTCTCATATCAAAGAGTCTCGAGATCATTACAATCAAAGCAAGCTTACAAGAAGAGCACAAAACAATTCTTCATTTACCTAAAGCTATATACCAACCAAGAGAGTTTGAAGCCAATGCCGTTATAATTCAACACCCAATTCCCTTTGCCTCAACTCCAGTCCCATCCTATTATTCTCACGCTTCATCCTTTCATTCGCTTGAGTTCTTGATGCCTTTTCTTACTAAACCTCTCCCACCTTGATTCACATCAGCTTGAGGAAAAGGCTGCTCCTCATACTCATCACCTTCCCCATCATGATCCTCAACTTGATGTTGATCATCACTGTTCCTAAGCGTCAACTTTAAGGAACGCTGCAAATGCAGCATGTTCCCATTGTGATAAGAACATCATCCTTCTCTTTATCATTCAAGTAACCAATAGAATCCAAAAAGCTTAGGATTCTCAAATTACCATCTAATTTCTTCATATATAAAATAAATAGACTTTTAAGTTTCATGAGACTACAAGGTAAGCAGAGCCGGTCCAAACGTGATGATGAACTCTCATCCCATGGAACCTTGTAGATTGAATCCTCCGTACGAGGAAGCTCCACCATTTCGTATCACAAGGGCTTGCGAAAAAACTATGTAGTGGACATTAAAGATCCGAACTTTAGTGAGAGATAACTATAAGTAGTATCTCACAAAAGTTTGAACTTGCTTCGTCTTATCTGTTAATCTTTTACCAACCGCTTGTGTTACACAACGATCACAGTGTGTTACACACGAGTTCGAGAGAAAGAATAAGATAGACGTTTCAGACTTATAAACTTTCTGAAAAATACTTTTGTATTATTGAGATTCGGTAATTATGTTTACAACAGATGATTGATCTTTATATAGAGATCGAATCAATACAAGTATAAGAGACACAACTCTTTATACTAAAGGACACAACATGAAGAGTTACAACTCTTTGTGTAATAACATAAAATAACTAACTTATGTAAATGTATCAAGGAGAGATTAGATTATAGTTTAACACTCCTCCTTAATCATATCTCGACTTGACTCCAAGCTGCTTCCTTAGATCTTCAAATCTTGAACCACCCAATGCCTTTGTGAGAATGTCTGCGAGTTGATCATCCCCTTTGCAATACTTCAGTTCAATGATTCCCTTTTGCTCAGCTTCCCTCACGAAATGGTACTTGATCTCTATGTGCTTCGTCCTTCTGTGTTGCACCGGATTCTTCCCAATTGTTATTGCTGATTTGTTGTCACATAAGATCGGAATGCCTCCTTCAAACTTCTGACCAAAGTCTTCAAATAGTCTTTGTAACCACACTGCTTGATTTGCTGCTGCACACACGGCTATGTACTCTGCCTCAGCCGTTGATTGCGCCACTGTTTGTTGCTTGCTTGACTGCCAACAAAACATGGCTGATCCAAGAGTAAACACATAACCTGAAGTGCTTTTCTTGTCTTCCTTAGAACCACCCCAATCGCTGTCCGTGTAGCCTAGAAGTCTTGGTTCTTTCACGCTTGTGAATTACACTCCAAAGTTTGATGTTCCTTTGACATATCTTAACACCCTCTTGGCTTCTTGGTAGTGCTTCATGCGAGGTGATGACATGTATCTTGAGAGATAAGCGCTTGCATACATCACATCAGGTCTTGATGCACACAAGTACAAAAGCCCTCCAATGATGCTTCTATACTTAGTCGGATCTCCATACTCCTTGTCATCCTCAACTCCTTTTCCTTGTGGTGTAAGTGGGTTGCTTACACTCTTGTTGTCTCGCATCCCAAACTTGTCTACAAGTTTGTTTGCATACTTTTCTTGTGAAAGAAATATGCCTCCATTGTCTTGAATTACTTCCATTCCAAGAAAGTAGTTCAACAATCCAAGATCCACCATCTCGAATTCTTTCTTCATGTTCTCCTTGAATGTGTTGATGCTCTGAATGTTGCTTCCTGTGATGATTATATCATCCACATATAGACTCACGATCAACACATCTCCTCCTTGCTTCTTGATGTATAAGGCCGCATCATTCATACTCCTCTCAAAACCGTTTTGAAGAAAGTATGAATCTATCCTTCCATACCATGCCCTTGGGGCTTGCTTTAAACCATATAAAGCTTTGTGTAGCCTTAACACCTTGTGTTCCTTCCCGTGTGTCACATACCCAGGCGGTTGTGTGACATACACTTCTTCCTTGAGGTCGCCATTGAGAAAGGCTGACTTCACATCCATCTGATACAATCGCCACTTCATCTGAGCCGCATAGGCAAGTATGGCTCGTATTGTATCATGTCTTGAGACAGGAGCAAACGTCTCAAGGTAGTCAACACCATACTCTTGAGAGAACCCTCTTGCAACTAGCCGCGCCTTGTGCTTGATGTGATTGCCATTTGCATCGGTCTTGATCTTGTAGATCCACTTCACACTTATCACATTCTTCTCCTTTGGCTTATCCACTAGTTCCCACGTCTTGTTCTTCTCAATCATGGCTATCTCCTCATTCATTGCTTCTCTCCATTCCTTGGTACCACACGCTTCATCATAAGTGTATGGTTCTTCATTTGCATGAAGACAAGCTTCTATAGCTTGAGCCGCTTCATCAAGCTCTACTCTCGGTGCCATTTCCATGATATCAACCATGGACCTGAACTTCCTTGGTGCCTCAAAAGTTTCTTCATCTCCACTACTAGTATCATGATCATCATTTTGAAAAAGAACAGGACTGAAAGTACCTCCAAACTGTTCCTCAGGGCTGGATGCACCTTCGGTTTGTTCCTCAGGACTGGATGCACCTTCGGTTTGTTCTTCAGGCGAGTGAGAGTCTTCCATAGACAACTCCAATGTCTTCCTCACTTCTTCTTGCCTTTTCCAATCCCACTTATTTCCTTCTTCAAACTCGACATCTCTTGATACTTCAATCTTCTCATTCTCCAAAATGAAAACTCTATAGCCTTTGGATTGGTTGCTATATCCAACAAAGACTCCACGCTTTGCCTTGACGTCTAGCTTCCTCCTCTTTTGATTCGGGACATGTATGTAGCATATGCTACCAAACATTCTCATGTGTGACACATCTGGCTTGTGTCCACACCACTTCTCTATAGGAGTGACATCTTCTTTTATTGCCTTTGATGGCAGACGGTTTTGAAGATATGAGGCAGTGTATACCGCTTCTGCCCATAACTTGAGCGGTAAGTCTTGCTCTGCCAACATCGATCTAGCCATCTCCACCAATGTCCTATTCATGCGCTCCGCTACACCATTTTGTTGAGGTGAGTAAGGTAAGGTGACTTGCTTATTGATTCCTTCTTCTTCACAGAACCGGTTGAATTCTCGTGAAGTGAACTCACCACCTCCATCTGATCTCAGTGTCTTGATGGTACAATCCGATTGCTTCTCCACCATTGCTTTGAACTTCTTGAACAGTGAGAATGACTCTGACTTTTGCTTCATGAAGTATACCCAACACATGTGAGTATGATCATCCAAGAATAGCAAAAAGTATCGGCTTCCATCAACAGATTGGTGCTGCATCGGCCCACATACATCCGTATGTACAATCTCAAGCTTCTCTCTTGTCTTAGTTTGAGATTCCTTTGGGAAGCTTTTGCGTGATTGCTTTCCAAGTCTACACGCCTCACATGCTTCCTTCTTGACTTTAAACTTTGGTAATCCCTTTACCAAGTCTTTGTCTTGCATTTGTTGCAACCTTTTGTCGCCTACATGACCAAGTCTTTTGTGCCATGTCTCCATCTTTCCTTGCTCACTAGCGCTCAAGGCTTCTTCTACCTGAGCCGAACTCATCCTGATTCGATAGCTTTTGTGAGTCATTGGGATAGTTCATTATCCTCCTTCCTTTTGCATCATCTATGATGCATCTCTTCTCTTGGAAACTCACCCGGTATCCGCTTGAAACAATTTGTGGAACACTCAACAAATTTTTTGCCAAACCCGGAACCAAGAATACATTTCTGATGGTCTTCTTGCCACCTTTAGTCATGACGGTAATGTCTCCTTTACCGGCTGTCATGACTGTGCTTCCATTTCCAATCTTTATTGGAACCTTGATACTCCTATCAAGCTTTGAGAAGTAACTCTCCTCCTTTGTCATATGATTAGTTGCTCCACTGTCTACTAACCAGACATCTTCCATCACTGTTGTTGCTGCTTCGCTCGCAGTGAACAACATGTGATCTTCATTTGAATCTTCTTCGAGACTCACATGTGCCTTCTCTTTCTTCTTTGAGTAGCACTGATTTGCAAAGTGGCCTAACTTGCCACAATTGTAACACTCCTTGTTACCTCTGTGATCCTTCTTTGGATCATCCTTCTTCTGTTTCCTCCAACACTCGCTCTCATTGTGGTTGTTTCTCTTGCAGAAACCGCACCACTTCTTGCCTCCTTGGCGCTTTGAGTTGTCTTGTGTAACACCAGAATTTTTGTGTTTAACACGAGCATCGAATGCTCCTTCACTGGTGCTTTCTTCTCTTGCAGCCAGCCTTGCTTCATGAGCCTTCAAGATCCCGATCAACTCTGTCATCTTTGTTGAAGTCGAATCGCTTGTTTGCTCCAACACACTGACTATGCTATCAAACTTGGCTGGGAGAGAGATGAGTATCTTCTGTATGAGTTGAACATCCGACTTCTGTTCACCATGATAAGTTAATTGATTTGCCAATTCAACTATCTTATCTGTGAAGACCTTAATGTCTTCATTCTCATACATCTTCAGATTCTCATACTCCCTTCGCAATGTTTGAAGTTTAATCAAACGAACTTGAGGAGAGCCTTCATACTCCTCCTTCAATGCATCACACGCCTCTTTGGATGTTGATGCTGCTGCAATCCGTGAGAATATATGATCCGATACAGCAGTTTGCAAGATTTGCAAAGCCAATGTATCGTTCATCATCGCTTCTTCTCTAAGCGATCTTGCCCTTGCTGTTTCAGGGGTTTCATCCACTTGTGCTGGTGTGGCTGCTACGCCTTCTTCAACCACAGACCATAACTTCCTGGTCTTGAGAATGGTTATCATTTTGATGCTCCAGAAGTCGTACTTCTCTCCATCAAATATGGGGATTACTTGATTCTTCATCGTTTCGAATGATTCCGAAATCGTATGACAAAATTCTCTAGCCTCCTTTTCTCCACGCCAAGTGTTTCTCTTACTAGTGCTTTTTTCTTTGTCCTCTCAAACGTAAAGCTCTGATACCATGTTAATCTTTTACCAACCGCTTGTGTTACACAACGATCACAGTGTGTTACACACGAGTTCGAGAGAAAGAATAAGATAGACGTTTCAGACTTATAAACTTTCTGAAAAATACTTTTGTATTATTGAGATTCGGTAATTATGTTTACAACAGATGATTGATCTTTATATAGAGATCGAATCAATACAAGTATAAGAGACACAACTCTTTATACTAAAGGACACAACATGAAGAGTTACAACTCTTTGTGTAATAACATAAAATAACTAACTTATGTAAATGTATCAAGGAGAGATTAGATTATAGTTTAACATTATCCACTCACCACCTTCTTTGTGCTTTCTCTGTCTCTCTGGATGCGAAAAAGGCTCTCCTTTTTGTTTAAAATTTATTTTTTCTTTTCTAGTCCAAATGTTTAGTACATTTATTATCTTAGCCGCACAAGTATTATTGTAGTTATAAAATGACAAGTGTTTCCTTGTGCTTGGACTTGTATTTGTGTTATTATTATTTTTTTTCCAGCATTTATATTATTGAACTCCATTATAATGGTTCATTTAACCTGGGAGATTGATTGTTTTTCAAAAAAATATATTTTAAAATTATTTGCATAAATGAATTCGATTTTGATATAAAAACACTCACATAAAATTTCTATATTATTTAAAGAGAATCAACCTAAAAATTTACTTAAAAAATTTGTTGCACCTATTCATTTTTAGCCATCTATTACGTATAATCAAATATTATAACAAACTCTTATTATAGCAGCCACATAACATCATCTAACTTTTAAATAAACTCATATTGTGACTATTACATACATTGATATAAACTTTGCGCTGGTATATCTCGAGGTGAATCATTTTTTTATAAACATTTGATATCAAACTTACTATCATATATGCAACTGAGATATCATACCACTCAAATTCTATCTACATTCCGAGAGGTCAGATACTCGAACTATGATAAACTTCAGATAATGAGTATATACTTATTTGGATGTTTTGAAGTTCAGATGTTTGCTGAGGAAGAACCTATAGAACCATCACCATCAATAACTTACCTTTACATGTAGAAATTTGATCAAACAAAATTAATTGAATTTCATATATCTAATCATCCTCATTAGAGCATCTAACTTTTTTACAGAGATTCATTACTATCCTGCATTTAAAGCCTTTGTATACATTATTTTATACATCATATTATTCACATTTGTATAATTACCCAAAACCAAACCATATAACATAATTCAATATATTATAACCAAACTGCATAATTGCATCCTTAAACCGAATCGTATAAATGCTTTAGATATGATACTAATTTACATAAGATTTCCCTAAATTCACGTGATTAAGACTCAACAAATACGATTTTATACTATTATAGATACAAAAATATTTATCAATTACATATTTAGATTTAAACAAGAATTTTGAGTGTATTATAACCAATCACTATTCTTTTTGAGTTGTGTTTTCTTAATATTTATTAGAGTATATTCTAATAACGTTACGATATTATGCTGATTTATATATTGTATTTAATTTAACTTATTTTTCAAAAATGAATCTATACTATTAAAACTCAAACAAGTACTAGAACAATATTCAAATACTCAAAAAATCCTAAAACTTACCCAAAATACGATCCAAAAGAACTGAAAATACCCAAAATTTATCCGAATACACAAAATACATATTCCTAAAACTGGAAATTTTATCTGAAACTCGAAGCTATAACCAAAAGCCCCATCCCAAAACTTAAAATATGTATGTAATACCAAAACATATCTGAAATATCCAAATATACACAATATACACCAAACATTTTGGGTACTCTGGATCGGGTCTCGGATAGGACCCGGACTCAAACCAAGACCCGCGTGTCCAAGAAAATACCCAATAGGTACTTTTTCCTGAACCTGGACCTGAACCAAACTTATATTTATGGATCGATTTCGGTTTTTTTTTTGGATCCAAATAAAATATCCATACATAAGATAGAGTTACATAAGAGTGTATATATATCTCATATCAAATTACTCAAAAATTATTTTTAAAAAGTTAAAAAATTCCTTCTTCAATATGATATGAATTTGTAACATAATAATACAACAATCCCAAAATACTAATTCATATGAAAATTTGTATATGATCCAAAATCTAATATTTTATATACAACTGAAGCTAACTAATTGGACCAATCGATGGAATAATACAACATAAATATTATTCCATGATACTAGTTGGACTAATCGATCAATAAACTAGTCAAATTCTAGGAATCAATCAAATTGCAAATATACAATATGAAAAAGATACATAATGAGTAAAGAATGGAGAGAGAGAAGAGGAGGAAGACATGTTGTTAGTAGCAGAGAATGGAAAGGGTGAAGGAAAAAAGGAGGCGGAAGAAAGAGAGGCAGAAGAGACGAAAAGAATAATTGGAGAGAGAAGATACATTGTTTGGGTGTGTTTAAGTTAAATAACTTTTTAGATATTTAAAAAAAAAAAAAGTACCTGATCAGTTCAAAGTATGTGTAAATGTAAAAGAAGAAAGAAAAAGTATGTCTTGACGTAATTTTTTCAGATTAAAATAGGTTGTGTAAGATTATTTTGATGTCTAGTGGTCCATATGAGAATATTGTCAATGTTATTACCACATGTTAGGAATCAAAGGTAGTGTTTGTTTGACCTATAGAGACATGCACTGTTCAAACGAGTCGTCTCCTGCTCCAACTGAAGCATTTAGTAAACAGCTGGGCAAGAGCCTAAAGCACCAGTAACAAATTAAAAAGAAGTGTGAACAGAAAATAACTTGAATATAACTTCTCTTGGTTGTGTTCTTGTGGCTTGAATGCTGTGACATTTAATTTGATATAGTTTCCAAGTGATGTTACTTTCATGCGAAACGAAAGTAAAATTTAAAAGATTTATTTACCTTTTTGGATATCATATAATTTACTTGAAGGATTTACCTTGTGTATCTTTATATTGCTTTTCTAATGGTAATTTGTTGGTTACTTGGTTGTGTATATTTTGTATATGGAGATATATCTGTTTCTATCATTTTATAAAAGTTCCATTTCCCTTGTTACGAGGATGTGAGAGTTTACACGCAATCTCGTCCCAAAACCAAGCATAAAATTTAGAGCATCTCCAATGGTGATACCCAATCAGAGTCTTTAGAAAAAATATTTTTGTTTTTTTAATTATTATTTTATTTTCTTTTTCATATAAAGAAAAAAGAAATATCAACCAATTGCAGGTTGACACATGTTGTGGGAGTCTACAAATAGTGTAAGGATTCACTAAAAAAGAATCTTTATTTAGATATTTTAAGGATTGAATCTTTCGTTTTTTATGGAATCCACTGATTATTTAATTATTTTTTTCTTAAAAACTATCCTTAAGAATTGATGTTGCAGGTGCTCTTGGTTTTACATATCGGTAATACATATGAGATCATTGAAAACGACAAAGATTCAACAACTAGTTCTCTTTTATTTTTCTTTCTTTCGGAGATCATTGATTTGTCATGAAGAGCTTTGTTTATGGTCGAACATGATCAAACTCTAAAGTTTCTGATCTTTGGTGGTGATTTTTTTTTTTCTTTTTGGAACGTAACTCATTCGTGTTTCTAGTCTAAGAGTTCAAAATTTGAATATAAATTCATTCACAAACACATTATTTTCGCAGGCAACAATGAAACGGATAAATTTTAATTAATTAGGCTCTAGTAGATGTCATGTAGTTATAAATGCTAACGGGTTATGACTACCAACAAATTAAGTGGTATTTTGGCGGATGAGGTTTTGACCAAAAAATATACATTTTTTATGTTGGTGTCTGAATAAAATTAAAATTTTATATTCATGATTACGCTTTCATCTAATATATATTAAAAATGAAACTTTGCTTGCATGTATTTTACCAGTTTTTTCGAGTAAAATTAGAATGCAAATGGAAGTATAGTTGTTTTACATTATTATTTCGTATTTGTTATAATTAATACCTCTTCTCTCCAACCTCTCTCTAAAAAACTCTCAACTCAAAAGCTTGTTTCCGGTGGCCGGTGGCCTTTCGCCGCCGGTTACCATACTCTTTTGTTTTTGGTTTGTTGTATCATATTTCTAAAGTTTCGCTAGGCGAATTACTCTTCGATCAATAAATCGATCAATACTTCCGCATAGTCGGACTCATCTTCGCTAGGCGATTTTGTTGTGGTTAATAAACTCTGATCGTTTCCGATCGGTTTTACCTTCTCCTCTTTCGCAATTAAAACTGTAATATCATTTGTTGTGTAGTCAATCTGTTCCTTCTCCAAGGATATGCATCTAATCCTTTCTTTCAAGAGTCAATCTTTACCGTGTACTCTGTGAAAGCCAATAAAATTGCTTTGGTAAAGTATCTTTGTGGAGAGGAAGCGATGATGTAGGAGTTGACTTCGATGGACTTTAAAGGAGATTAGTAGAACTGGCATCCTCTCTAAGTAGATGATGGTCCGGTAAAAATCTCTGAGTTGGTCAATCGAACAATCCCCGAGTTATCATCCATGAAGATGGAGAGGTCTCTACATAGACAAAGGATGAAGCGAATGATGGAGTTCAGAGATATGAATGATTACAGAGAGGTATCCTTGATCATGTTGAGAAGCAAAAGATGGAGACTCGATGCACAGGCGGCGGCGAACTACGGTGACTAAACATGCCCTATTGCATGAAGAACACGTATCTCTTATACGTGTCTTCTGTTTCTTCAGCTGACGCCACGTAGAAGGATAACAATTACACAGCGATCTCCTTTACGATTTTTAAATTGAGCTTCTTTGTACTTTATTTTCATTTGGGTCTCGTTTGTAATAGTTCATACTCTGCAATGTTTGGCCATTGGGCCTGAATCAATACAATGGTTGACAAAAAAAAAAATGGAAGTAAATTTACGGAAATCTTGCCGTTTGTCTATTAGAGCTACAAGTGTTAAAAAAACTCAACGCGCCATTTATCTATTAAGAAATACGCCATTTGAGAGATTTATAAACATATTGGCTTTTTTACATAAATCTAGAAACAAGCCATGAATCCATAGACTCCAAAGTTTCTTACATAAAAAGAAACGTAACCGCTGAAAGTAGGTTGCATGAAACATGAAGAAGGGTTCGGTCACGTATGTAAACACACACACACACACAAAAACTATCACATACCATGTGATCCGACCAGTTTGGTCAAACCAAACGTAACGGCCATAGCTAACCATCCTCCAATCAAAACCCTAGCCGATGACTTAACCACCGGTGCTTTCCCCAAAACTGCTCCCAACCAACCAAACATAACCAAAGCCAACGTCACCGCCGCCAGAATCACTCCAACCCTCACTTTATACTCTTTCACAAACGCAGCCGCCAATAAAGGCACAATCGCTCCAAGAGAAAACGCTAACGCAGACGCAGCAGCCGCTTGCATCGGGCTCGGAAGCTTTTCTTTCTCTATCTCTCCTCCGTTCTCTCTCTTCATTTGAGCCACCTCTATGTCGTACTGAGAGTAAACAGAGACAAACTCTCCGATCGCCATGCTACAAGCTCCGGCGACTAAACCGGCAAAACCAGATAACATCATGGTTTTAACGTCTCCCTTAACCGCACCGACACCCATCATAAGCGAGGCCGTGGAGACAAGACCGTCGTTGGCACCGAGCACAGCGGCTCGTAGCCACTGAGCTCTTTTGGAGAAGTCGAAAACCTTTTCTTGGTCTTTCTCCATGTCTACGTTCAAGCTGTTGTTCACGTTGTGGGACTCCATAGTGATTTTGGTCTTTCTTTTACTTTCTTTTGTAAGTTGAAATGAGAAGATAAGAGAACGTTTGCTGAAGTGTGGAGAACACACGCTTAGGTTGAGTTCTATTTATGGAGAGATTTCGTGTGAAACATTATTTAAAATAAAGAATATTATGTGGTGGAGTCGACGATTCATATATGTGGCCCATCATCACAACTAATGGAAGTACTTTTACTATATTGGACAAATTGGACTGGAAATTAACCACTACCTCTGTTTTCATCTTGTTACTGAATTTGTTTCCATTAATTACATATTCAAAAAAAGAGTTTTGTTTACCAAACATAGAGCTTGACTAATTAATATATGTGGATCATATCCACCAGTTAAAGAAATAATTTTACTATATTGGCCAAAATGTGGACTAAGTAACACGGACCTCTTTAACTTTTAGTTCTGGTTTTTTACCTTCATTAATAATCTTCAAAACTTGAATATTTCTTACCAAACACACAAAAACATGGTTATCACTTCTATGTGCATACCAAATTCAATGGCTGGAGATGATGTAGTGAACTCAAACTGTGAAGAATCAATTTGTTCTTCAGTATCTCTAAGGGCATCTCCAATGGTGCTCTATAATCTCTTCTATAATTTTCATTAAAATAGAGTAATGTAGAGTAAAAAGCAACATTTTTCTATATTTCATTCTATTATAGAGTTAACCATTGGAGCAAAACCAACTCTATAATAGAGTTACTCTATTTTAATGGAAATTATAGAGGAGATTATATATTTTCTATATAGAATAAGACATTTTCTTTAACAAAATTAAAGTAGATTGGCACATTGTTTATCTTGTGAAACTGAGTTTCTTTGTTACGGTTAGAGCGACATATACACCGACGAATTATGACCTCTATTCGATAAATGAATTTGAAAAATATATCGTGTCTTAAATATAATTAGAAACACTATATAAAATGGAATTAGCGTAATGATGGTACCTTCGTGATTACTAGTTTACTATTGATATTATTATTCTCACTGCTGTCTTGTATGCATAGACATTGCATAGAAAATAAAATTAGTGTAATGATGGTACTTTAGCATTCTATATTTTTTATTTATTTTTCAAGCACTAGAATATTGAATTTAGCAAAGATCTAACTGTTTTGGCACTGTGATTGCATGTTTGAAATGAACAAATAAAGCTGTAGACGTATAATTAAAGTGGATTTCCGCGTACGATCGGTAAAGTTAAAGCATACGATACTTGGCATAAATATACCCTAAAACCGATCTCAATTGAAACTAACTACTTTTCTAGCAAAAAAAACATAATATTAATAATAATTGAAATACAACGGAAAAGAAATATGAAACCACGCACATTTGTTTTCTGGTTTATCTTTTTCTTAGGGATTTGTGTATTTTGCCACTTTATTTTATTCGCGAAGGTCAAAAATAAAAAGACATGTGAGACCGAAATGGGTATGCATACGTACAATATGAATTGTTTTTTTTTGCTAACCGAGTATCCTGGCCCCACCGAGGTGGTCCAGACTAGAGACCGAAGTGAGCAAGGACGCTGCCAGGGCGTCACCATGTGGCTCACCGTGTAACGGTCTTCGGTCTCGGATGCTGCAGCCCATATGTAAATTCCGCAGTGGCCAAGGCTCGAACCCAGGGGCGGGCACTCCAGCTGGAGCTCCTATGAATTGTTCTAGCGTCTTCATGATTCATAGCCATGCACATTTTTTTTTTTTGGTAAAATCATAGCCATGCACATGTTTCTTGAGAGAAAATATGATACAAATTAAATAAAAATGAAATCCCAACTTCTTAAACGGTGACCTACCGGTGGTATTAAATAAGATACGAAGTCTGCTGACCACTATTCAAAGTTTTGTTAAACTTATAAGGATTTAGTTCGTCATCTTTCTATATACTACCAATACAAATATGACACAATAGGTTTTCTTTTGGCAGTACATAGAGTAAATTGTCTCAAAATACTAACTAAAAGAAGTTGGATATTAAGAATTTGTCTAACACAGTAAAATTTTAGAGCAAATAGTGATGATGGAACGAGCAAAATAACAATTTTATCTCCATTTGCAAAAATCTCTCCTACAGATTTGATCATATTTACAATAGTTTTCATGCTCGATAGAGATACCATGATCATATAAAAAAATGACAGTATCCAACAGTGTGTTTAGGTAGATCACTAAAAATGGTAAATTGTATGGGTAGAGAGGGCAAATACTCTACATGTTATTATATTGACTCAAAGTACCATATTCAAATTCCGAAAATACTTTAATTAATTAGACTATTTGCAACTCCCTAACCACACAATATACCATATTTAGTGATCTAGGTAAACACATTGTTGGGCACTATCTTTATCTTAATGTTTTGCTCACTCTATCATCACTATGTCCCTCAAAGTTTTATTGTGTTAGGCAGATTCTTAATATCTAATTTCTTTAGTATTTTGAGCAAATTTACTCAATAAAAGATTAATGGAGCAAAAAGATTAAGAAAGTGTGTATCAACGTAAAATAAAAAGAGCTTCGTATTAAAGTTCTTACTTTGTTTTAAACTGTAGAATTTCAATCGGGGTTTGATTGGTGGTTAATCCATTTCTGCCTAAAATAAATAAAGAGCTTTCTCAAAGTTTCAGATTTTCTCATATTTTAGTAAATAAAACAAGTGATAACATTTTATTACTTCCTTGTTTAATTCTTAGATTATTCATTGTGATGTTTAATTATACAAACTTAAAAAAAAATAGTGGTCGGCTGATTTATTTTCTTCTATTATTCTTTTTATTCCTTTTTCTTACTACACGGAACCTGTGAAAGCGTTTTTCTATTAAAGAGAAAATAAAACAACTCTGTCTTCCTTTTACTTTCTGTTGGTTGATTATACTTTTGTTCGACAAAGAAATGACCCAAAACAAAAAGAGATATTATCAAGCACACAAACTCTCTGTATTATTTGTTAACCGTTCTCTGTAAGTTTATTAGTGTTTGACCAAATTTAATCAATGGATAATATACACATACATTTTGATAGGGCGCTGGTTGATAAGTGTAATCATAATCTGAATCTTCTGTTCATTATATATTTAATAAAAGATGGATTCATTAGGATGAATGGATTAATGTATACACCACTACTTAAAGACGGACACATAATGGACAAATTAAATATTGGACAGTATAATCCAACTAGCTTATGTATATGAAGGGGATTAAAGTTGAATCAGATGCTTTTCACATTATCATTCTTAAACCCAGAGAGCCGTCTGCAAGCTAAAATCATAAACAACAAATTGATAGTAGATAATGAACGTACAAAAAGATTACTTTTTCTTGATTATATAAAATAAATAAAATAGAAGGATTGATGAATTGGAGAGCACTGAGAAATACATTTTGTATGGGGATAAAATAATGGAAAGAGTTGGATATATAACATAAAGAAAGAGGAAGAGTGTGGTTGCCACACGAATAGCACTACACATCACCATCATCACCACTTGTTACAAATCTACGTATTATGTTTCTTCAGATGAATGCATGCATACGTAGTCGCCTACGTACGTATATGCCAGCTCATTTAAACATTCGCGAATATTGAATTTGTATAACCCAAAGTATATAATATATATATATCAAGAAACCCAACGGCTAATGGTAGTTGATTTGATAAGAGGACAAGACGTAAACTCATTCAACTACTACCGAATACAAAAACACGCTAGCCCTTTCTAAAAATCGTTGTTGGGCATATTCTGGAATTAGTTGGGTTCATGGCCAGATCACTGGAATTATCAGATATATATATTCATAAATCTTGTAATGTTAAAGAATATATAGATATTAATATCATCATTTACCTATGTGAGCAGTAATTTGTTATTTATTTTCTCTCACATACCGCGCGCATTCCAATTAATTGTGGATAATTTTCGATATGGTTGTATGGTAAAAACCACTAAATCACAAAACTGCAAGATTGCATTTTTTTTTATTTGAATCTGAATTAGGACGATTTTTATACTTCTGTTATTAAAAGAAATGTTAAAAAACACGTACATTATGTACCAATATGGAAATCATAAAACATACTGATCCAAAACATAATGTGAACATGTACTAATCCCTTAGACCACCTCCATTGGTTAGAGCCCTTAATATATTTTTAAATTTAATTTAATAGTTCATTGTGTACTTTATGAAGTTTAGAACCTCTATTAATGTAATTAGTTGTGTGAAGGTCCAATGGGAGAACCCTTATGAGATTCTTAAATTTTTTTTTTTAGAAATTGAATTATTAAATTTAAATATTACAAAACTCATAAATTATTGGATTTCATAATATTTAAACAAATATGACATAAAAACATATGAAAAATAGAAATACAAATTTATAATTAGAAATTTTAAACAAACATGAAAGAAACAAAGTAAAACTTCCTATAGAATTTGACGCAAAAACCAGACAAACAACCCCTAACTCAAAAGCAGCTCTTGCATATAATTAGATAAAACATACGAGAAATACTTGGAACATGGGAGTGATGCCTGAGCCTCCAGCAAGCATTCCAAATGCCCTAAACTGACCTGGCTGATACTTGAACCTTCCATGCCAAGTTAAAAAAGAAACAAAACAACAAATAAGTTTCGAAATTTAAGAAAAAGTATAGAATAACAAACTGAATTGTAATATCAAGTAAGCAAGATATGTGAATTGATAAAAGAGTACCTTTGATCCCTTAACAGCAAAATGGTCTCCAACACACATCTCCCTGAAATGATGAGACATCCTTCCTTGCGGATACATCTAGTTTCACAATGTTAAACATGGTTCCGTTTTTCTTTATTTTGCAGAGAGTTGAGAGACAACACATCTTGATTTTAGTTTTTAAAATGAGGAAACTAGAAAATCATCTGAAATATTAATACCTCTAACTACGTTCTTGTCTAAAGGTAGACCGGCTACAACACCATGTTCAAAATTCAGGAACAATGATAAATTTTGTATTTCTACAGAAATAACAAAAGACTTTGATACTCTCAAGAGATAAGATGATATCATAAAACTCATGGTGGCATTAGCAAAGCGATCATTGAGAGCAGCTTTCCATCCATCGTTTGGATTCTCATTCACTTCCTTTACAATCTCATCCAGAAAAAAAAGGTACAAGAAAGATTAGAGAATCTAAGAAAAAAATGCTTAAAATAGGTTTGGTTTAAGATGAAAACCTGAAGTATTCGTGAAGTCAGTTTCTGCTGGGAAAGGTGAGCTGCAAGCCTGCAACACCCTGGTTTAGACAAAAAATCAAGACCAAGTTTGATCCTTTTTTAACATGTAGCTTCAAAGAGTAAACGCTGAAAACAAAGGCAAATCAAACTCAACAGCTAGAAAATGATTAAATCCCAGGAGCTAAAATGAAAATAAAAAATACCTGCATGTTGAAGGATGAACTGATAATCCCTAGAAGCAAGATAACATATGCTAAGTAGAGCATGATATGATTATTACCCATGAATCTCCGTCTTCTCCCTGATACAAAAAAGAATCTGGAATCAAACAATGATTTGTCCAGACTTTGGAAAGGACAGAAGACTAATCAAAGAGAGAGAGAGAGAGAGACGAGACACACAAATCAGGTAAGATATCACAGATCAGGTAAGCAAAACGAGATAGTGACATTTACCTCAACAAGAGCAGCTTCTTTCCTGGAGAAAGACCCAACAATGGAAGGAGACACACCAACGTCTCTGGAGCCTGCAATCATTGCTTCCTCCGTCCAACCTAACCAGTGCCGTGCGAAGAGTTTTAGGGGCCTAAAGCAAGTTTTAAAAATAAATTTATTTACAATCGTAATAAAAATAATTTTCTAATATGATATATTATTTTCACCAAATACACAAGTCTAATATTGTAAAAGAATAAGTTTATAACGTAAATATGTTATATTATGTCATATAGAAAAAAATACATGAATTCAAAAAATGAATTAATTAATTTTCGTAGAAATGTTTTTTTTTAAATAAGTCTAAACCACTATACTAAAAATTATTTTAAATTTTGGGACCCTAAAAACAGTCATATTAATCGGGGACCTGAGGCGAATGCCTTTTTTAATACACTGTAGGCACGCCTCTGAACCTAACCTCGGCTTCAGAATCTCACAAAACACATTAAAGATAAACGAGGGCAAATCTTCAAAATAGCACATTTCTAAGTTTATATCACAAAACTAGCACTCAAAAACTAAAATGACCAAAATAGCATTTTATCTTTTGAAAAATTTAAAATTTTTTATTTTTCAAAATTTGAAATCTTATCACCAAAACCTCACTTCTCAACTCTAAACCCTAAAACCTAAACTCTAAACCCTAAACCCTAAATTCTAAACTCTAAACCCCACCCCTTGAATGCTAGTTTGGGAACAAAAACTTGATTTAATGCTATTTTGATCTTTTTCTCATAAACGAATATACTTACACCACGTGACGAAGAGACGTGGCGAGGACACGAGCCTGCTCTTCCCCAAACCCAGCTCTCCGTTTCCTGCTCTCATCTCGACAATGCCCTTCCTCTCTAGTCGTGGAAGAAGACGCCGAGGTGGGATCCGAATGATTAGGGTTTACGGATTGATTACCGATCGGCGATTCAGTGTGATTCATGGAGGAAGTGCAGAGAGGTGATTTCAATTTCAATTCCGACGAGGAGTTTAACAAGCTTCAAATAAATACATAACTCAAAGAATTCGAACTTTCATGGACGGATTTGGAGAAGGAGAGCAACAACGATGAGGAAGAGAGAGAAGACCAATACAAAGAGGACACGTACGAGGTGCTAAAACCCTTTAGTTAAGCTCCTGTTCTTTGGTTTTATCTCATTTATTTTTATTGGTTCTTTTGAGAACTCTTTTTAAAAACCTCCAATGGAAATTCTACCTATTGGTGTTCTAAACTTGTCATATATGTATATGTATATATTGTATGTGTGTATGTAGTTGTGAGTCCATTATTTTGTGGAACAAAACTTAAAACAAAACTTTAAGAAACTTTAGGAAGAGTTCTCCACTTAAATAAAATACTCCACAACTATATACACATATAATATATACATATATAGAAGTTTAGAATTCTAATGGGTAAAACCTGCAAGGTATAGTGAAAATGATGTCATTGGGCATGCCTTTTATATTGATGCCGATGGATATGAATTCCAATTTTGCTCGTGTGGTCCTTCCGAGCTTACTCATGAGACGCTAAATCACATAAATCTGTATATTTATTGTTATTAGTTAAGACGGCACTAATTAAGTTGTCAATAGTTAATATGTGCTTCACATAGATGAGAATTGAATATATCAAAATTGTAGGCTTGAAAGGAGTTTTTGCAATGATTAACAACATTTCTATTAGATCTTAACTAATCAAATTACAATTCTTCACTGTCATTTCATGTCGACAGAACACTTGAAACTTATTTGGGACTAACACAAACGGGCTTTATTATAAATGGGCTGAACTTATTAGGGGGCCGATAATATACGAGCATAAATTAAGCAACGGCCTATATTACTATATCTACAAGATTGACTAATCGAATGAGATAATCATTAAGGTCACCATCTTTCATACTTAAAACTAAATAAATAAAACAATTCCAGTTGACAATAAATAAGACAAAAACCAGTTGATATATCTGAAAGGTTGAAACGATTTAAAAATAATAATGGCTGTTCGAAATATGCAGGGCATATACGTTAGAGCTTTTGTCAAAGGGCCTTGTTTTTAAGAAATATTTTTTATTTAATTTTTAGAAATATTTTCTTATATTTATTCGTGAGATTGAAGGGAAATAACACAAGAATAGGAATAATAGAGGAAAATAATTAATAAATTAATTTAGTATCCAAGAAGCACTGGTCTTTTGCTAATCTCACTCCGTAGTTGTCGTGATCAAGTGGTTGCTATAATATGCACCGTTGTAGTGTTAAATTAATTGATATGTCGATCAAATTGAACAAATACATAAACAACAAAACAGATAATTAATTTAGAATAATTGCTGTTTATAATAACTAATTTGTAGACTTGGAACAGATGATTTAGAAAGGATATATTTTTAATAGCCCGCCAATGGTAGTAAATTTTAATTGAATCTCAGCTTTGAACTCTGACTAAATCCACTGACTTGAAAGTTGAAACAAGATATCACAGCCAAAACTGGTTATTAGTTTTCTAACAGAGACTATTCAGCGCCCAAGATGGACCGGCGAGCCAACAATAATTTATATGAAATTAAATAAATAGAAAAAAAATATCTAAACTTTAGCTATAAAAGGAGAATCCAAGATGCATCAGAAATATACTAAATCATTATATCCGACGCTACAAAACGGACACACACAAACACATACTCTCCTTCTCTCACTGCTTCTCATCAGTGTACGGTGCCTTGAAAGAGAAGAAAGAAACAATGGGGTTCCCTTTTGAAGAAACCTTAAGCTCTAACCCTAAACCCCAAACTGTTATTGATGATGATAATGAGTTGGGTTTGATGGCCGTGAGACTAGCCAATGCCGCAGCCTTTCCCATGGTTCTCAAGGCTGCTCTTGAGCTCGGTGTCTTTGACACTCTCTACGCCGATGCCGCTCGCACCGACTCGTTCCTCTCACCATCCGACATAGCGAGTAGGCTACCAACTACGCCACGTAACCCTGAGGCACCGGTTTTGTTGGACCGGATGCTTCGTTTACTCGCTAGCTACGCCATGGTCAAGTGCAATAAGGTCTCATCCGTGAAGGGCGAGAGAGCGTATAGAGCCGAGCCAATTTGTAGGTTCTTCTTGAAAGATAACATTCAAGATATTGGATCCCTTGCTTCACAAGTCATCGTTAATTTTGACAGCGTCTTCCTCAATACATGGTAATTTTCAAAATTAAATGAGTAACAATTTTCATGTTATCAATGTTAGAATCGTTATTTATACGGTTATGAAATCTTAATCTTATCAATATGTGAATTATAGGGCACAATTGAAAGATGTGGTGCTAGAAGGAGGAGATGCATTTGGCCGAGCACATGGTGGCATGAAACTCTTCGACTATATGGGAACTGATGAGAGATTCAGCAAGCTCTTTAACCAGACAGGATTCACAATTGCGGTTGTGAAGAAGGCTCTTGACGTCTATGAAGGCTTCAAAGATGTGAAAGTGTTGGTTGATGTGGGAGGAGGAGTAGGTAACACCCTTGGTGTTGTTACTTCCAAGTATCCTCATATTAAGGGTATCAACTTTGATCTGACTTGTGCCTTGGCACAAGCACCCTCTTATCCTGGGGTGGAACATGTCCCCGGAGATATGTTTGTTGATGTTCCAACCGGAGATACCATGATTTTGAAAGTAAGTTCATCAACTTATCATTCATATTTATTGACAGCGTATGTATACTAGTATTTTGTACTTACTGATGGTATTATTTTTGTATTACAGCGCATACTTCATGATTGGACAGACGAAGACTGCGTGAAGATTCTTAAAAATTGTTGGAAATCACTACCAAACAGCGGTAAAATTGTTGTCATAGAATTAGTCACTCCTGATGACGCAGAGAATGGTGACATCAACGCAAACATTGCCTTTGATATGGATATGTTGATGTTCACACAATG
Source organism: Brassica napus (assembly GCF_020379485.1). Lineage (NCBI taxonomy): Eukaryota > Viridiplantae > Streptophyta > Magnoliopsida > Brassicales > Brassicaceae > Brassica > Brassica napus. Next base: position 13,022,476 of record NC_063440.1, read on the forward strand.
TTCTGGTGGAAAAGAGAGGTCACGTGCGGAGTTTAAAGCTTTAGCTGCAGCTGCTGGCTTCAACCAGTGCAAATTCGTTTGCCAGGCATATCACTGTTGGATTATTGAGTTTTGTAAAGAAGATGTGTAAAATATAAAATAAAACCTCTTTAAATGTTAGTTTCATCTTGGTTCCGATTCTTTGTTTGTGATGATTATACATTTGTGTGTATGTGTATGTTCAAGAAATGTGAAATAATAATAAGCTTTTTGTTTTACTCTTTGAGAACCAACTTTATCTAGTTAATTAGCCACATGAAATTCCTTTTGAAGAGCTCACAAGACTCACACAAAGGTTACTTCTCTAATTTAAAGTTCGATTTTCTAGTATTGCAAAAAAAACATGAGATAATATTCTTTGCTTTAGTTAAATTTAAAAATATATTTACATATTAGATTTAGATTGATATAAATATGAAATGAAACGTATAAAATATTTATGCATGTATGTACGGGCGAAACACCTAGTTTTATATGGTTTTGGACAAAAAATTAAAAGTAGATGTTATCTTCTTGTTATTTCATAAATTTAAGCATATATACATTTGCATGATATTATATGAAACCTTCTTATCAACCGTCTATACATTAGCTATACTGCCTTTGTTTTTTTTTTCTTAAGAAAAATAGAGAATATCGTTTGGACATTTACCAACTTAATTTGTAACTTAACTTGTTATTTTATACTATGTTTTTTTTTTGTGGAGAAATCCTTTTATATGGTTACTTCAAACAAAAGAATTCAGTTTTGTATATGCTGACTAAGTCCAACATGGCATAATTAATGAAGTTTGACAGCAATTTGTGAACTTCCTCCAAGGATAGACAAATTAAGATGTAGGCCATAAAGGACACTTGTGATGTTACACACTCGCTTCGATGGACCAAATGGTTGCCCCCTTCCTTAGTCACACTCGTCCGGATAAAGTTGGAGTCATGCATAGTTGCATACGCATGTCTCGGGTATTATAATATTATCATGTTGGTCAAAGTGAAGAACGAAATACTTAGCAAACTGAAGATTTCCCAAGATTTTCTTCTATAGGTTATGTTACTCTGCAAACATGTATAAGATGAACTTATATAGTCACTTGGTTGTAGACGTGGATACGAATCGAATATCTAATTTTTAGAGGTATTCTTGATTTGATTTGTTCTGTCTGAATAATCATTTATTTGATTGGATTCAATCTGATTTGCAAATACACGAATATTTGGTGTTCAGATTAAAAAAATCTGATTTAATTTTTATTACTAAAATAAAATTGTAAAAACTAAAAAATAAATAATCTTGCAATAATATAAAATAATAATATGCTATTACAAAAAAAAGAATATTTTCTATTAAAACTCTAATGTCTAAGATAATCATTTTAAATAAATATAGTTATTCTAAAACTTATATAAATATAGTAACTATATAATTTTATATATATACAACGGACCGGATCGAATATCTATTTTTAAAAAATATTAGTATTTGTTATTTGTTTCAGTTTTAATAAATAGTATTTTATTTTTCTGTTAGAATAAAAACAAATAAAAACATATGACGAATTGAATGGATATTTTACTTATCCCGACTTGGTTGCATCATAGTGTTGAAATTAAAATGCCTTGACTTCTACTAAAAAATGCCAACTAACTTAAAAACAAAATCTAATTGTTTCAGCCGCCAAAACTGGCTCTTACTTTTCTACATAAGACTCAGACTATTCAGCCAACCAAATGGATCGGCAAGCCGACGATATAATAAAATAAATTAAAGAAAGAAAGAGGAGGCTAAGCCTTAGCTATAAAAAGGAGAAACCAAGATCCATCATTTCATCATCCTCAACACTACACATAAGAAACAACTACACACACACACACATTCTCTATCTCTCTGTTCCCTTGCTTCTGATCAGTGTAATCACCAAGGCACCTTGAAGGAGAAGAAAGAAATATCATTAACAAAAAAAAATGGGAATCCTTTTTGAAGAAACCTTAAGCTCTAACCCCACAATCCAAATTGCTACCGATGATGATAATGAGTTGGGATTAATGGCCGTGAGAATAGCCAATGCTGCAGCCTTTCCAATGGTTCTCAAAGCTTCCCTTGAACTCGGTGTCTTTGACACTCTCTATGCCGCCTCTGTGTTCCTCTCACCATCTGAGATAGCAACTAGGCTACCAACTGCACCACGTAACCCAGGGGCGCCAGTTTTGTTGGACCGGATGCTTCGTCTACTCGCTAGCTACTCCATGGTCAAGTGTGATACGGTCCAATCTGGAAAGGGCGAGAGGGTCTACAGAGCCGAGCCAATTTGTAGGTTCTTCTTGAAAGATAACATTCAAGACATTGGATCCCTTGCTTCCCAAGTCATTGTCAATTTTGACAGCGTCTTCCTTAATACCTGGTAATTTTTTATTCATAGATTGAAAGTTATTACAACATTCAGTTTAAATATAATAAATCTTACCCTTATTGATACGCATTTTTCTCAGGGCCCAATTGAAAGATGTGGTGCTAGAAGGAGGAGATGCATTTGGCCGTGCACATGGTGGCATGAAACTCTTCGACTATATGGGAACAGATGAGAGATTCAGCAAGCTCTTTAACCAGACCGGATTTACCATCGCTGTCGTAAAGAAGGCTCTTGAAGTTTACCAAGGCTTCAACGGTGTAAATGTTTTAGTTGATGTGGGAGGAGGAGTTGGTAACACTCTTGGTGTTGTTACTTCCAAGTACCCCAATATTAAAGGTATTAATTTTGATCTGACATGTGCCTTGGCACAAGCACCTTCATACCCTGGGGTGGAACATGTCGCCGGAGATATGTTTGTGGATGTTCCAACCGGAGACGCCATGATCTTGAAAGTATGTTTAGTAACTCTCTTTTCATAACACATATTCAAGTACGTATGTATGTAGTACTTCGTACTTATTTCTTTTGATTGTTTTTGAATTGCAGCGTATACTTCATGATTGGACTGACGAGGACTGCGTGAAGATTCTTAAAAACTGCTGGAAATCACTTCCTGAAAATGGTAAAGTAGTTGTCATAGAGCTAGTCACTCCTGATAGTGCTGAGAGTGGAGATATCAACTCGAACATTGCTTTTGATATGGATATGTTGATGTTCACACAATGTTCTGGTGGAAAAGAGAGATCTCGAGCTGAGTTTGAAGCGTTAGCCGCAGAGTCTGGCTTCACCCATTGCAAATTCGTTTGCCAAGCTTACCACTGCTGGGTTATTGAGTTCTGTAAATAAAAGGTTTAAATTAATGGTTAATCCAATGTAATGTCTCAATTCGTCTTCTTGCTGTAATACAGCTTCAAGCAATAAAAATATTTAATTTATCATTGTCTCTCTACTCTCTAGGAACTAGTTCTAATTAACTGAATTCAGATTTACCCACCTTTTACTCTTACAAATGTAGAAACAATCATCGTCCCCAAAAGCTATGCAAAGCTAGTTTTTCTCCACATATACTATTCAGCCACCGAGCTGGACCCACGAGCCAGTGATATACTTAAATTGAATGTTATAGAATAAAAATTAATAAATTAAAAAGAGAAGAATCTAAGCTTAATGAACCTATAAAATGACAAAACACTAAATCCTGGAAAATTTCTATTATTGAAAATGGTTGAAGAATCTAAAGCTTGTTCATAACTATAGAATGTTATCATAAAAAAATTATCTGACCAAAGATATATTTAAGTTAATCATTGTTAGCCAATTTCAAGAACAATCCCTTTGGAAACAAAGGTTGTACCAAAAGAAAAGAGCATATACAATTCTCATATATACAATCTATATTTATGAAATATGAACCGAACGTTTTATTATGCACCACATACACAATATATAATTAAGAGATTCGAAATTATGAAATCACGTGGAATGTATTTCATTGTAATTATTAGGAAAATTAATATTTATGTGTAAATTAGATTTTTATTCTAAAAACTATTTAGATAATTATACAGTTTGTATAAATAACTCTATTTGTTCGCTAATGAATAAATCTGCAAAACAGTTATGTTTCCTCCAAACTTATCGTTTTATTATTTTGGCTTCTATGTTCGTAGCATGGATCTTCTTATGTTCATAACGAAATAATTTAGGATGTGTATCATGTCTTTAAGTTAGTTGATAAGGTTGAATTATATAAGTTGAAATTAAGATAAGTAAAAATTAAGTATATTAAATCATATGTTTAAATATGAAACAAAACCACTAACTAAATACCATGCTCGCATATGGTTTTGGAGGAAAATAAATATTAAAGTTTGTTTTGGTGTGATGTCATTTATTTGAATTATTATCTTTTTGCAAAAAAAAAAAATGCAACTTTCTTTGTATAACCACTCATTGCCTCCCTTACATAACCATGCGAAAACAAAGGCAGTTTAGGTCGCACACGTAACGTATGTAATTTTTTTTTTGGAGTAATATGTTAAATTTATTCAAGAAAAAAGCTTTGGTACATCATGTGTAACTTGATTTTGTTTAACTGAACATTTTAACTAAAAGATAGCCTTACACCCGACATAAAAATTTGAAATTTATGCTTGTGAAGCAAAACCATCGCTGCAAAAGAGCTCCATGCTTTTGACTCCCCATTGCTGAGATAGACAGGCCATTGTTCCTGACTTGGCGGTCAATAAACCGGACCAGGGATGCGACTGGCACCGGTACTGAACCATTGTAATTTACTTATTTTGGTCCATTATAAGGCTGCTTTTAGAAGAAAAAAAAACTCAAGTATCTTATGATTAATTGGTGTAACTAATCCTAAATTATGTTCTGATCATTGAGTCCTAGATAATATAGTTAATGAAGTTTGACAATCCAAATTCTTGTGACCTTCCTGGAAGGACAACTCATGATGGAGGCCATAAAGGTCAACGTAATGTTACACTCACAAACTGAAGAATCAATATTTATATTGCCTTCCTATGTTGTAATCGTTCTAATCAAGTGGCAGCTTGCGTTTTCTCGAGTATATTATAATATTATGTCGATCAAATTGAAGAACAAAAAAAGATACATAGATACATGTAAAGATTGTTGTCCAAAAAAAAAAATACATGTAATTTTTTTTGTTACAATTAACGATCTACCATTCGAAGCCTAAAACACACTCTTTGGTTGACACAGTGATTAATTTAGGGTGTAACTGGTAAAACAATGAATAAATTGATGGAATGAAAAAAATTGAAATTATAAGAATGGAATACAGTAAAAAATAGAATCGTATTCATTTCATTCATTTATAACCAAATTTGTTTTAGAATCATTCATTTTTGTATTTATCTATTTTTTGTGGATTGATGGAATGAATATTTCATTCAATTCATGTCAAATGGTGAATTAATAGAATAAGACATTCCACATCATTTCATTCCAAAAATTAACAATCCAGTTGCATAACAGCCTAAGTAAATCTCTCTTTTGAACATTGACTTTATAAACCAACTGACTTGAAACAAAGACTGGTTCTTACTTAGAGAGACTGTTTCAGCCGCCAAGAATGGTTCTTACTTAGAGACACTATTCAGCCAGCCAAATGGACCGGCACACCACCAGTATTATTAATTGAAATTAAATAAGTAAAAATAAGCCTTGGTTATAAAAAGAAGTAACAAAGATCCATCAAATCATCATCATACTCAAACACTACATAGAACAAAACACACAACATCAGCCTCTCTCTCTCTCAATATATTTGCTTCTAATCAGTGTGGTAACTGACGGTGAAAGAAAAATGCTAAAAGAAAAAAAAATGGGAATCCTTTTTGAAGAAACCGGAAGCTCTGACCCCAAAACCCAAATTGTTATTGATGATGATAATGAACTGGGTTTGATGGCCGTGAGACTAGCCAATGCTGCCGCCTTTCCGATGGTTCTCAAAGCTGCTCTTGAGCTCGGTGTCTTTGACACTCTCTACGCCGCCTCTGTGTTCCTCTCACCTTCAGAGATAGCATCTAGGCTACCAACCACACCTCGTAACCCAGGGGCGCCAGTTTTGTTGGACCAGATGCTTCGTCTACTCGCTAGCTATTCCATGGTCAAGTGTGATACGGTCCAAGCTGGAAAGGGCGAGAGGGTCTACAGAGCCGAGCCAATTTGTAGGTTTTTCTTGAAAGATAACATTCAAGACATTGGATCCCTTGCTTCCCAAGTCATTGTCAACTTTGACAGCGTCTTCCTTAATACCTGGTAATTTTCTATTCATAGATTGAAAGTAACTACAACATTCAGTTTAAATACAATAAATCTTACCCTTATTGATACGCATTTTTCTCAGGGCCCAATTGAAAGATGTGGTGCTAGAAGGAGGAGATGCATTTGGCCGTGCACATGGTGGCATGAAATTCTTCGACTATATGGGAACAGATGAGAGATTCAGCAAGCTCTTTAACCAGACCGGATTCACAATTGCAGTTGTGAAGAAGGCTCTTGAAGTCTACGAAGGCTTCAAAGATGTGGAAGTGTTGGTTGATGTAGGAGGAGGAGTTGGCAACACCCTTGGTGTTGTTACTTCTAAATACCCTCATATTAAGGGTATTAATTTTGATCTGACTTGTGCCTTGGCACAAGCACCTTCTTACCATGGTGTAGAACATGTGGCCGGAGATATGTTTGTGGATGTTCCAACTGGAGATGCCATGATCTTGAAAGTAAGTGTTCAACAACTCTTTTATCTTAACACATTTTTATTACTTTGTACTTACTTTGGGGTTTTTAATTGTTTTACAGCGTATACTTCATGATTGGACTGATGAAGACTGTGTAAAAATTCTTAAAAACTGTTGGAAATCACTACCAGAAAACGGTAAAGTTGTTGTCATAGAATTAGTCACTCCTGATGATGCAGAGAATGGTGACATCAACGCAAACATTGCCTTTGACATGGACATGTTGATGTTCACCCAATGTTCCGGTGGGAAAGAGAGGTCACGAGCTGAGTTTGAAGCTTTGGCTGCAGCTTCTGGCTTCAACCATTGCAAATTCGTTTGCCAGGCTTATCACTGCTGGATTATTGAGTTCTGTAAATAAAATGTATAAGAATACAAACCTAAATCTACATAATAACCAAGTTTCAATTCTTTGTTTTTAATGAATAATGAGCATATACCTTTTTTGAATTCTAGCAATTTCATACAAAAACGAAGCTTCTTATTTTATCTAATTGTACTCTTTAAGAACAAGATTTAATTAAATTTTGTCACAAGTCACAAGTGCATATTCATTACTCAACGGTCGGCTAGTTCCATTTGTTTCCTTCCTCTTTGTCTTAAGTCAATTGCTTGTCGTCATGTATTCACGAAATATAACGGCTATTTCTCTAATTTAATGTCTTATTCATCCCGTTATTCCAAAAGATCAACAGAATCTTGTTCACATTAATCTTCAAATGATTTTAAATCTAATTTCCCTCTATATCTGTCTATATTCTATAATCCGAAATTAAAATTAAAACTAAAAGGAAATGTCAGTGTATAGTACAGGTCGACTAAAGCAAGCTATACATTCTGAAAAGAAATCTGAGACATTTGAGTGAGTAGCTAGTGGAGACCACAAAGAGATTAGAAAGAAACAAACAACATTGATTTATAGCACATCGCCCTAAGATTCTCACAAGAGACCACCTAACCATAAGAGCAAAAGGGAGAATGCATGATTACAAGATTAACCTTAAGTTGTAATTAGCAATTAAGATCAGAAAACGTAATCATTCCTCCCTTGTAAAGCTACTGCTATAGAAAACCTTCTTCTCTCTCTAGAGTAGATAAAACATGGCTACACAAGACAAAACTAGCTTCAGCTTTACTGTCATCATCATCACCTGCACACACACACAACATCAAACATTCCTATAAATAAATTCAATTCGTATTGAAAAGAAAATATAATATTTATGTGTGTTTATTGTTGTTGCACTGAGTGTACCTGACGTGCTGAATTTTTGGAAGTGGTGGGCAAAGGGTTAATGGAAGTGGAGTCGACATCTCCGGTGGGAAGTGGCACAGCCGGATTACTGTTGATGAACGGAACTCCGTCTCCTGGTACCGACACCGACGTGATCTCTGACGGAGATGGTCCCGGAGAGACAGCTGAACCTTCCCTTGGACCTAATGGCCATGGGTAAGAAGGAGATGATGAGACCACTCCTCCTTCCGAGACAGGAACAGGAGCGACTGCTGGTGTTGGTGGTTGTGACGGTGGAGATGCATTGGCGAGGATGACTTGAACTGAGAGCTTCTGGTTGAGTTGGCAGGTCTTGAGATGAGATGTGTTGTTCTTGAAAGAAAAGTAGTAAGAGCCTGTTCTTGATGGGTACCACTGCATTTGAATTAAGGAACCATACAAAGATTACTAGAGTGAAAGTTAACATGTTTAGGTTTGAAACTTCGAAATCTAAGAATGTAAAAGGAAGATTTGATTATCATTGAGCCTTGAACATATGACTTTTTGTGTATAAAACTATGACTCTTTAATCAATTTAACGGTGTGTTCCAAAAAAAAATCAAGTTAACTTTTTTTTCTTGTCAGAACAAAGCATTGGATTTAAGTTATATTTAATACTAATCCACTGAAACTATTAAATTAATGATGAAAAGAGGGTTTCAGACATGAAACTTAGGAAAACAGAGGAATAGGCTTTTCTTTGTCAATCTCAAGAACAGAGAGGAAAAAGGGCAACTAGTAAATATCAAAACTTTATGAAATTTTAGAGGAACCCGTATTAATTTCAGACCCTTTCAAGCAATTAACCAGATTATTTTCAAAATTTGTAACGAATTAAGAGAAATGTGAATGTGAAAAAGAAATATATATACCGTGAAGGAGGTGGAGTTATGTTTTGTAAGAAGAGTGGCTTGAGTGAAGTTGCAGACATTGAATGCATCTTTAGTCCTGAAGATGTAGAGATCGTATCCGTACTTGTGTCTGAAAACTGGAGGAATAAGAACCAACAGCAAAAAAAAATCGTTAATTAAGAGAAAATCTAGCAAAATAGGAGAAATAAAAGGACTACTTGAAAATACACTTACTAACGGAGTCGCCGACATGGACAACGGGAGTTTTCCAGACAGAGACACCATCCACGAGAAACGTGGCGGAGAGAGAAGGACGGGAAAAGAGAGAGAGGAAGCAGAAGAAGAAGACCAGCATTAAGGAGGAGGAAGAGAGATGTTTCTGATATGAAACCATTTTTTTTGCTTGAAATGGGGAGAAGCCTAGGTTAAGAGATTGTGAACAAAAAAGAGGTAAAGAACTTCAATGATGTCTTCCCTTTTTATCTTTGCAGGCTTCTCTCTCACTCGTAGTAGGTCAAAAGAGAGGTTAGTGTGCCTATGGAGCTTAGGGAGAAGAGATGAAAGAAAGAGAAGAGTATTTTGAAAAGTGTGGAGTGAGTGTCTGTCTGTTTTACTTTTATGTGTCTGTGTTGAATAAATGGAGAAGATTGAGAATTTTGAGGAGTGTTTTTTTATTTGTTAAAATTTTCCATAACTATACTGAATTAACAACGAAATGAAAATTATTCGAGTTTGAATTATGAGTACCAGGTACAAGTTTGCATATAAAAAAAAACATTTTGACTAGTTTAAGCCTATAACTACTTTTCTTTCTTGGATTTGTTTAACTAGACTCTTATCTTCTATCTTGTATGCTTCAAAAAATTAATATAAAAACAGTATTCTTACATATCTAGATCAGATTGATTACTCTTGTTTGAACCAAACTAACACTGCTCATGGTTTATTAGTTCAAGAATAAGATTGGAAGAAGTAAATTTATAGAAGAGAGGTATAAATCTCATGGTTTATTAGTTCAAGAATAAGATTGGAAGACAGCTGATCTATAGAAAGAAAGGTTTCTCTGTAAGCAAATAAGCAACTATAGTAAATGGTTTAAGAAATAAAGGTGCCATCATTTTTATCACGGGAAATAATGCTGTACCGATAGAAATCTGACAAAAGAGTGTGAACCATCAAAAAAAAACTTACAACTATAAAGAGGCATATAAATAACAAAGAGTAAAAGCAATAAAGAGAGAATTATATAACTAGATAATGATGGTAATTGTGATTCTTAAATCATTAAGCCTGTGATTTAACCCCAACATGTTTCTGATGATCCCTAATTTCCCTTTGATTTTATAATTATCTTCTACAATTTTTTTTTTGTTATTAGAAACTTTTCTCTCTTTTATCAAACCAAAACAGAAGGAAATGTAGCCAATTTACTTGTGGACTCTCGACACAACTTCATGGGCTGGAGGCAATTAATTAAACGCATATCTTAGGTCATAGGAGCCATCAATGACAATCTTATATTTTGTTAAAGATAATTTGAAATATTAAATGCCTTTCGTTCCTCCTTATTTCTTGAAATTTCTTGCATGCGATCTTTATCTTAGTTTAATTAACATATGTCAAAATAGTTAAACCGACGTATAGATCAAAACGAATAAACTCCAAACATAACTGTTCCAAAATCCAACATACTGCTCAAAAACAAACTTAACCTTAAGAGATTTGTCTTTGCTTGAAGTGTGTTCCTTATGTAAGATAATTAAATTCACTCATTTTAATTCGCAGTGTTGCAAGAAAATGAATAGAGCAAATCGGTATAAACAAATGAGACGAGCATGGTCCAGCTTTTCTAATTTGTATTAGAACCATACGGACGGCACAGCCTTTTGTTCACACGTCTCGTCGTATTTGTGTTTAGCTTTATGCATATGCTAAAACGACAAGTACTACGTGACAAAACGCGAGCTTCGGCCAAACCCCCAAAAATCCGTTGCCGTTTCTTTTCATGGACTTCATGTATATAAATTTTCTTTTAGATAATCAATGCATGTGGTTAAAGCGCAAAATACAAAGAGTACAAAAGTTTGCAATTCTTCATAACGTAAATTCAAAATAATTAATGTGAACCAGGACTCTTCAGATATATGAATGTCTAAAACATGTGATCATACAAACGTAATTTGAAAAGTATATATAAGGTGCGAAAGTGGCTTATTGAAGTCATGATTTAGCTTACGTGATCTCATTTCGCTCTGAATGTTGAGAGATCATAGAGTGTGCATTTAGTTGAGAGATGTTTGAATGACTTAACAAACACGACATTCACATTTGGTTAATTATGGCGTTTCCAGGAATTACGAATATCAGTTAATATCTTGTTAAAAGAATCAGTACATGTGATTCTATGTTTTGATGATAAGAACATGTTGGAAGTCAGGGATTCAAACGTTAGTACATTTTATTTGTTCTCTTGTGATAGTTCCAAGAAGTGACTCAGCTGTTTGCATCATATGGAGTTTGGGACATGGATCTTCATCATGTCACCAAAGAAATTGGTTAGTTTTCAGTTCTTACTTGTGTTGTTCATTCTTGCAGTGAGATCATTGATCCCGCGGCAATATTTTCTATGCTTTATGGGAGTGAACATTTTGAAGAATACATAGGGCAGCTTGATGTGGTGTCAATGGCTTCACTTTATATCCTCTCTGAAAGGGATCAGATTGATACTAAAATGATCATAGAAAAAAAGAGGGTGAACTTATCATCTATCAATATGTCCTGCTTAATGAAAAGCCTTTAATTACCTTCCCTTTCTGACATACATCAACCACGAAACATGAGAAACCATATCTAAATTTTGTTAACTCTTCTCACACTCTGTTGAGAAGGTTAAAAATCTGTTCCTGAGAGACAGTTGTTTAGATTATTAGAAGGGATAAAAGAATTGTGCTTGACATTGCACTTGGACATAGAGTATTCACCCTTTTATTCTTATTTGCTAACCATGTTAGATTGCTTTTGGTTTCAGGCTGTTGAGAAGAAAAGAAAGAGAAGAGAAGCTTGCACATATTCTTAAGGACCGCCTCAACGTTCAACCTATATGTCACGAACAAAGACAATTTATTAGCAATGTTAAAGCTGAAGTAGCAAGACTCTCAAATGCAGGTAACATGTTATGTAGCATATTGTTCTCCTTTCATAATTCATACTTTCTCTTTCAATCAATGCCATTTCTGTGATAAAGAAAGCAGACTCACCTCCTTATATATCTATTCTTCAACAGCATACGGTGTGGAAACGTTGTAACACAATCAGATATATATGTATATGTATGACAAGCGGTGAAAGATAGCTTGGGAAGAAAGATATATACCTCGATGTACCCTTTTGTTGCTGAATGGTTTTGGACGAAAGGTCACCTCATCAAATCCCAAGTGACAGCTGCAACAGGTTAGTGACATAGGAACTAGGAAGAAAGGCAACTTCATCAAGATCATTCATATCAGGTTCTACAAGTTGTAGTGTTGGTTATATAGTGAACATCAGTTCAGCCACTGAAAAGAAACCTTAAGAATACTTTCCTAGCCTTCTAGAACTTGGACTCAGGTTCTTCAAGTTCCCACTGCCAAGAGAGATCTTCGTGCAAGGGCCAGGGGGTTAAAAAATTTGGGGAAGATCTTCAGGTAAGTATGTTGACATTTGCTTCTTGGAGAATATAGTGCATATTTTTTTTTTTTTTTGCTTAAAATATAGTGCATATTTGTTCAACATATTCATTAGAGAAACCAGAAGGAAAGACTGATTAACAAGACTATAACTTTCTGGTCGTATAGAAGAGCAAGAAGATAGCCAGTGAGGGTTATCCTTTAGTAAGAGCCGAACTTCACAAAATATACGGAAACTGTCAAGACCGTGATGCATCCACATGACCAAAATCCGATGAAGCATCTCATTCTACTTTTGGGCCTCAGGTACATCCATCTCCTTCCTCCTTAATTATCCTCTCTATCAACTACACACATTATGTACGTATTACTAGTATTTTCTTACATCAAACATATATAACTGACTGAACATGACATTGTTTCACACTGTGAGACACAGCTCCATGTTCGTAATGTGATTGAGATTCAAAAATCATTTATCGTAGATGTTAATAGGACGTGATGGTATATGAGAGATGATAAGATACTAGTATACTACTGACTGTGTTGGGAATACTATTACGTAGCCGTAGCAAACTAGTTGACTCATAGTCTCTCTCTTACATATATTGCTCTGAATTCCTGGATAGCAACAGTGTAATTGCAACTCTGAAAACTCATGAAATGCAATTTATGTAGGAACAGTGCCGGTTATGGGCGGTCAGTGCGACCGCCTGGACCCACTCCATTTTCTTGTTTTTTTTTTGTTTTTATTAATATTCATGTATTAGATTTAAATTTAGATAGTGTTATAAAAGTGATGATATAAAATATTTTAATCAAAAATAAATAAAAACATGTAAATCAACACTTTGTTTTAAAAATACTTTTAATAATCATGAAAATTTTAAAAATTAATAATAATAGAGCTTAAAAATATTTGTGGCCCTATAATGATATTAGCCGACATATGTAAGAACTAGAAAACCCTCATGTGGAAGCGAGCATAATTAATAAGGGTTCTTAGAGCATCATTATCCAAAGTTTCTTAGGATGGAGTTCTTAAGGAAATATAAGAAACTGTTTCTTAATTTTTAATTAAAAAGTTAAGAAACTGTTTCTTAAAGTAGTAAACCTAAGATACCCTGGATAAGGATGCTCTTAGAGTGGAGTTCTTAACAGAATATAAAAAACCGTCTTTTTACTTTTAACTAAAATAGCTAAGAATCGGCTCTTAAATATCTTATTTAGGAACTGTTTTTTAGTTTTTTTAGTCAAAAGTTAAGAGACAATTTCTTATATTCCGCTAAGAGTTTCACCCTAAAACCCCCTCATTAATCATGCTCTAAGTTTGGAGATGAGAAATTCAACTATTACTTTCCCAGAGACCGCGTCACCTAGACACTCTCAAGTCAGACAAAAGATTGTGAGAGGTAATTTTCATTGTGTTCATATAATATTTTCAAATCAAAGCCATTTTGCATTTTTTTTTTTTTTTGAAACAAAGCCATTTTGCATATATAGCGGTAAACATTATGTAATTTGATTATTGTTAGTAGGAGAAATTATTGGATCTTTGAAAAGCACATGAAATCTCATCTCTATATATCTTATCTATTAAAACATAAGTTATGACTTCTTTCATGTGTGATATTTCATTTTAGATCATCTCTTAGAAAATTATCACATTTAATTATCATATTATTCATTTTTATAATAATTATAATCAAAAATATATATTATTAATATCTTAACAAAATCAACAATATACTATTTTTAAGGAGAATCTCAAAAAATTCACTATTAATATATGCTAAATCCAAAAATCTGTATCAATCAATTAAATATAGTTAAATATACCAACTGATTTATAAAAAAAAATTATTTTAACCCTTTAATCTAATAATTATTAACAACATTATTAATTATTTTCTAGACCATTAACTATTTTTTAGGTCATGTCATTAAAAAAAATCATATGTTATGCAATCATAATATATGATTATATATACATATGATCGTGTATACTATTTTTAGCATTATATTATGCAGCCATAACATATGATTATTGTTATTACTTTGATGATTACAAAAAATTATCACAACATATGATTGTTCTTTAATATAACTAGCTATCTTTATCAAATTAATACCATTCTAAAACATATAACATAATTTTTTGTAATCATATAATACTTTGATGATTACAAAAATGTATCACAAGATAATAACATATGATTGTTCTTTAATATAATTAACAATCTTTATCAAATTAATACCATTCTAAAAACATATAATATAATTGTTTATAATCATATAACAAAATTTAAAATATATTTAATAATTATAATCTATTAGACGTATTTTATATCGTGGTTTTAAAATTTATTTATTTTACCAATAGTATATTTGTAAATCACAAAAATATTATTTACATAACATTTATAACAAAAAGATCTAAAATTTTTTAAAAATATTCTACTTTTTAAAATTAAACTAACCACACAATTACGAAATTATAAAATCTTAAAAATCACTTATATCTCATTTTTAGTATAGTTTACAAAAACTATAAATACTTGCAAATAAATAGTAAAAATTATATTAAAATTACATAAAAAATAGATTTTATTAAATACTTTGATGATTAGAAAAAGTAATGAATACCATGTTTTTATACCTTTATATTAGTGTTAAAACTAATCAATTATCAGCTGAAATAATATCTAGAGTTTACAACGCTATGCTGAAACGTCGTCAAGCTCTCTCTGGAATGTTGTTCAAACGTTAAATCTAAATTGAAACATAATTTGATATATAAAATAAATTGTAATCTATATAATAGAAAAACATATAGCATATTTTTGTCTGTGAAAAAAATGTATATACAAATATAGATGTACTAATATATATAATCAACTAAATGACATTATTTTCAATTTTTCACTTGATATTTAGATTTTTTCACACCAATTAAAGAAAAACAATAATTTTCAAATTCACCTAATCATAATTCAATCAATAAAAAAGCTAACTGGAGAATATAAAAATTATAAAAAATAAATAAATAAATAAATTTGCATTGAAAATTAAAAATATCATCTAATTTGGAGTGAAAAGAATTCTCTAAAACGTCATTAAAAACAAAGTGAATATGTTCTACAAACAAAAACACTAGAGATTTTTCGCTTTGTATAGAATTATCAACTTACAAGTTACTTATCAAACATATCAATTTGATTGTTTCACCTCCAAAACCTAAATACGCACCTGACATAACTTACAATTTTCTCAATTAAATTTGAAAAAACACATGCGCGGTTGCGAGAATCAAAATCTAGTAATTGTTTTAATTATATATGAATGTGATGTTTGGAGATCATATGTGCTGGGATCATATGTACTTACCTCCTGTCTTATACTGTCTCGATAAAAGAAAAGAAGTAAATTCTCATTATACAAGACCATAGGCTATAATTAAGATATGTGAAGATGAAGGAAGATCTTTAGATGCCATTGAGAGTGAATGTAGTAATGTGCAAGTCATATAAATGAACTGAATATCTGCCAAGTTTCCATTTTAAGTTTTCGTTTTGTTATCAGGATTCTGCGGCGATAATATTAGGGATAGGTATCTCACATCGAAAATTCAAAGAGACTTTAAATAATATATAAAGGGTTAGGGTCAATTCACTAATCACCAATTGATTTTAAGTTGGAAACTCATAATTAAACTCGAATCTAACATGGTATTAGAGCTCAGATCCTAAATACCCTAAACTCTTAATTAATATAAACCTTTCGACGGGGTATAAAGGTCATGCTTAACGCTTCCAACCAGATATAAAGGTTGTATTAAACTCGTTCGATCGAGTATAATTGACTTAAAGTTCTGAAATTTTCGGTGGATAAAAGCCATCATCACGAAGAAGAGTATTAGGGATAAGTATCTCACATCGGGAATTCAAATGGACTTTAAGTAATATATAAAAGTTTAGAGCAAATCCACTAATTACCAATCGGTTTTAAGTTGAAAGTTCATAATTACCCCGAATCTAATAGATAATAAACTGTTATCAAGTGAAAATCCACCTAACAATAAATTGGACAAAACATAATACTGTGCTCACTCACTTGGTTGACATCCAAATATTGATGCTTTTATACACATGAAAAACGTAATCATAAATATCGTATGGAAACGTATATCAAACGATTTTTTCTTGTTAGCTACATGTATTCTATCCGGTTAGATCTGGATGATATCAATTGCACTAATACATACATGCATATAAATATATATCATAAAATTTTAATTTAATAATGAGAAAAGGAATCAATTGGGGACGAGAATACACGTGAAAATAGACTAAAGGAGATGCGTTGTGGAGCCAACTATGTTTATATGTTAGGTTTATATTGTACCCTCGTGTGCATCTCCCATTTTTCATACCTTCTCACTCACCTATCCTTCCTTAATTTTATTCATTCTCTTCTTTTGTCATTATTTAATCATTACATATTACAAAAATAAAAGCTTTAAGGATTTTGAGAATCTATAATGGAGAACATGAACAATCATACAAATAGTACTAACTCACACAAAAGAGGGGACAAAAGAACATATCAATAAGAGAATAAGACTATAAGAGTCTAACATACCTTGCTGGATATCACGATTTTGCATGCCTCTTTGTCATTTTCTGGGACGTCCGCTTCTATATAAGTATTAATTATAGTGTGTTTATTTGTTTTTCTTGCTATCAATAATATTAGTTATGTCGAATTATTTAATCAGTATTTGTGTACAATGAATGTATCTCAAGATATCGATCAACAGAAGTGACTATTGTTTTTATTTTTCTGACGTATCATGTGAAATAACTTTCTTTTTAATCGGTTTTCTGTGGGAGGATAATTCCATGATTGTATACTGATGTTCTTTGTTTATTGTACATACTACAACTGATAAAGTCCTTGTCTACATTCTCTGAACAATACAATGTATATTATAAATTAGACGAGCTAGAGCGTACGTGCGTATATATTATAGTAATAAGCCAATATTATACTATTGTATCCAACCAGAGATTCAATTGACAAAAAGTTTTTTTTTAAAAAATAAAAAAAGGGAATGAGTGACGTCGAAATGAAGCTCGGTGCGATCAAAGAGACAAGAAACAAACAGAAAAACAAAAGCAAAAGAGAAACGAGGTCCGACAGTGGCACTTCACCGTAACTAAAACAAAGATACTCTATCATGTGGTTCTCTGTTTGGTCCCAATCGCACATTGCTTTAGCATGAAGTTCATGACGCACCATACGTTCAATTGACATGCCTACGGTGTGGTCCCTTAGGAAATTTTCAACGATTACATATTCATGATGATAAAATGTAGCCAATTGAACGCAAGTAATTCAACCAAATTGGTATTAAAAATAGGGTTGTCGTAGTCTTTTCTACAGTCTAGTTTGTAAATTTTTTGGTTAACAAAAATGGTACAAATTACTAGATGCGATAAACGTCTAGCCTCACTCCCTTTCAAAGTTAACCTACCAACAAATACACCCCAAATCTTATAATTATTGTTCTTAATCATCATTACCTTATTTGCAGTTTAGATGATCTTTAGACTAGTACTCATTAAGGTCTCCAACATCAAAGCAATTCAGTTTTTGGGGTAGTAGCTAACTAGCTATGTCTCTAGTCTCAACAATATTGTAAACCGTTATTTGGTGAGTGGAGTTGGTAGCCTTAACCAAAAGAATGAAACTACAACACTTGTATCCGGCATATCGTAAGAATGATAGCTGCCTTTAGTTGATTTTAAGAGGTTTAAATTTTAGCTAGTGACTTGAGGATCGTAGATGAAATAAAGGGACGTTTAAGGGCAACACCTAAACCTTTTAGAACAAAAGAAAATAATAACCACTATGAATTGCACATATATGTATTAGATATTACTTGATGAAAAATATGTACATTTTACTCTTTTGGTAATTTTACTTTACAATGTACAGTACACGACTAATAAATGAAACACGAAAATGGCAATAATCTTATTAATTTGTAACTACAACATACTCATGAATATTTTCACGATCTCAAAAGAAATATACTAAGGTCCTGTCCATAACCACCTCCAGGATTCATCATATGAAACGATTCCGAGTCACTCGACCCAGTGACTCGTTCGAACCTCGCTCTCAAGTACAGCGTCTGCTCCTCTTTATCCACCGGCACAACTCCAGCTCCGACTGAAACAGACTGCATCATCCTCAAGAAAACAGCGTCGTTCTCCGTCACCTTCCTCCTCACAGCAGACCCCATTTTCCTTCCGTTGCAATACATCGACCACACCGGAACATCAAAGATCGACGAAGGGCCACTGTTGCTGCTTTGACGACGGTCACACTCGAGGGCTATGCGTAGAACACCTGCTTGATCCATCTCCTTGGCTAACGTCGCCGTGGGAACAGCTAGTTCGAGGAGGAGAAGCGGAGGAGATCCCACGGCGGTGTCTTGAAGGCAGAAACTGACTCTTCCACGACGGTGCCCGAAGAAAGTTCCACTTATGATGCTGTTACTACGGGAAGAAGAGGATGAAGAAGAGGAGGAGGAGGAGTGGTCTGAGGAGGAAGAGGAGGAAGAAGAGGAAGAGACCGAAACAGTGTCGTTTTGGTACGAAGGGGAAGGTTGTTGGTAAGTGCAACAGTATGGGAGTATGCATTCGATGAGTGAGCGGAGAGTTCGTCGGTGACGTAATTCACGAGCGCAGTCCACGGTGGTTGGAGTGGTTATGAGTTGCATGTGATGATGATGCTTTCCTAAATCGACCATCGTTCTCATGCTTGTTTCTCTCCTCTTTTGTGAGTTAACTTAGTGAGAGTCGAGAGGGAAATTAAGAGTATTGAGTTTGTTTTTGGTGTGTAGGAGAAGAGGAAGTTTAGTGGCATATATGTATAGGAAGGAGGTGCTCATGGAGAGTGGCGACCTTTTAAAAATATTATTATTATAGTGTATGCTTTATATCTTTCTTTAATCTAGTGCACATTTCTAGTAATGCGGAAAGATTTTTTTATTGCAATAAATTTAGTATTCTTTCAAAAAATATAAAGCAAAAAAGATTTATCTTATTTGTAAATTGATTTAATCTCGTGACTATTTGTGCCTTTATAACCAACCCCAAGATCATCACGGTTTATATAATTGGAAATGATAGAATTTGGTATGCATTTAGCTTTTCAATTCATGAAGAATTCTTCATTTTATGTGTGTGTTTTGTGCTAACAAAGCGCTTGTGTTTTTAAACCTAAAATTTTAAGGTAAATCATGTAATTTCAAAAATAAGCTCGAAAATTCTTCTTTTTTGGTGTAATCGTAAAATCTTCTTGTTCTAAGTTCTTGATGATCTTAATAAATTTTAAATAATAGTGATTTGAAGTCAATAAAGTAAGGTTGCAGAAATTTGCATCTTTTTTTACCAATTATTTTTCGACAAACTATAAACTATTATCAAGTATAAAGCGTGAGAGAATATAATCCTTATACAGACATGAAGTGAAAGAGGAAAATAGGAGGCAGTGGTGGACGGAAGGAGCAGAAGTGGGCCAATTTGTTAATGTAATATCCAATCGGTGCGTTTGGAAGGAAGCGAATGGTGCGCGTGCGTCACTCCAAGTGTAGTCCCACGGCCACTTGACACTTCCAATCATTTTTCACATTTTAATTTTTTTTTTGTTTAATAATATTATACTTCGTCTTTTTTAACATCTGTGATATTCTATTTCTTATTTCTTTCATAATCAAATTATTTAGCATCATATAAAATTAATTCAAATCATATCAATAAAATAATCACCCTAAAACTCGGGCTTTATTTGCATCAATCTATCTATTGTATTAAAATAGAAGTCATAATTTCATTTCATGTATGATTTTTAAGTTAAACTATCCTAAATATTTTTTATTAAATGTATTTTAATAAAACTAATAATATATAAAATATTTGAATTAATTTAATCATAATATCTTTTCATTTAAAATAAAAAAATAAATATTAAAAATTTCGAAGAAATCTGTTTAAGAAGATTTTAACAAGATCTTAAAATTCAAAAATTATATGTAAATATTTTTACTAATTTCGTGATTACTTTTGAAATATTATTATGCACTAATATATTCAGTTATTGTTTAAAAATGAAAAATAAATATATATCATATTTTTATCAATTATATAATCACAATCAATCATATTAAATGAAAATTATTATGTTCATCAAAATATTTTAACAATATATTAATTTTCAAAAAATTTATGTAAATATTTTTCACTAATTTCGTAATTATCAATGAAATATTATTATGCATTAATATTGTTTATAAAATTTAAAATAAAAATTTGATCATAATTTTATCTATTTTGTAATCATAATTAATCATGTTAAAATAAAATTATTATATAGAACTACATATGATAAAATTATATTAAACTGATTGATTTATAAATTTCATTTTCAAAAATATAAAAGATTTATTTAAAAATATAATATGATGACAGACTACAATACATGTATAAAAATTACATATCTTTGAATTTTATAAATATAATATTATATTATGTAAAATGAATAAACGTAAAAATATTATTAAAATGAAATCCAGTTTTAAAGGGCGGGTAAAAGTTTAACATAAATTAAATATAAATAATTTTCAAATATTGTTTTTCATGCATATATTAATTTATTTAATACTAATTAAATGCAAATACAATAAGATAAATATATAATAAAATAATAAACACATGTGATAGATGACAAAAAAAAAAAACACATGTGATGGTTTTAAACAACTAATTATTTACAGCATATAAACTAAAAATTATTATATTTGAAATAGTTATATAAATATTTATATATATGATTAAAATTAAAATATATACTAATGATCTAAAATAAATATATTCATACATATAAAATTTAAAATAACATCTGCACGGTTACGCGGATCAAGATTTAATTTGCTTTATATTTGTTGATGTTTGGAAATACAATTCCAGTGGCTGGCACTAACTCACTTTTTCTTATATGATATCTACATATATAAATATGCACATATTAAATCGAACTAACTAAATGGAAGTATTCGTAGGAAAAAAAAAGTTTAAACATTTTTCCTCAGGTGTTAAAAAACATTTTCCTCATTTTCTCATTTTCTACTATTCATATGAAAATGGAATTTAATGTTCTCGAAATATGTTGTACCATTTTCTTTCTTTTGCCATCACTATAAGATATGCTTTTACCAAGAAAATGTAACATGAAAATAATGATGTAGGGCATGAGGCCTAAGAACAAAGCATGCATAGAGCAATGATTAAAGCCCAATCATGCTCCGCTATTTTTTATAGCATTTCGTAAGATGTTTTATATAATCATTGATTCTAAATTACATATATTGATTTATAGTGCTTGTGTAATGAATGGAATAATGATACTACTGGATTTTAAACCTAGAATTTAAGAAATGCTCGTAGCATGGTACCTTGAGAAAGAAAAGTTCAGAAATCTTTATCAACATCATCCTTAGCATTTTTATATAAGAATTAATTGGCCGCTTCCTTATACTTATTATTTTCTTTTCGAAGACATCACTTTTACAGGAAATCAAACCATGGTTCATATGTCATCATAGATTCACACAGTCGAATTTGAATTTGATATTCGTATATATATATATATAACGGCAAAAGATTATTAAAGTATTGACTAAAAACATTTATATTTCATGTTATAGCTAGCTAGAATACACCAGAACATTCGCTTTATAATCATTTAGAAAAAAATACTGGCTTCGAATGGCATGCAGATAAAAAAAACGCAGATCAAATCCAAAACGCAGATCAAGCAGAACATATGCAGATCATGCAGAACAAATGCAGATTTAACTGGTTAAGCTAATTTATCGAATTAGTGTATTTAATCAAATATTAAAAATAATTTTGTAAATTAAATATCTAAAACAAAAATACAAATTCTTATCAATTATTTTTGTTAATTTAATAAATGCAAAGAAAGTTTAAACATTATATAAAAGTTAAACACAATTATAACAAAAAAAATCATAAACAAAAAAAAATATAATTCTAATAAATATATTGAAACTTAAAAATTATATAAAATTCATTAAAATGACAAAGAATATTCCATTTCCATTTAATTATTTTTATAGTCCAAATTACGAGTTTTACCAGTTTTTACGAGATTTGAAGGTTTAATTCAAATCCGATCTTTAGAGCAACCCGAAACATGAAGATGGATGAGTTACGGTTTGACCGGCCAGTCCAGTCTGGTTTTCAAACACTATTCAAAACAGTTGTATCTTTATTTATCAAATAAACTTACTAAATTATCATATTTTATTAAATGTTAGAAAATAATAACTAAAATTAAATATATAAACCAAATATACAAATTCTTACTTATAAATAATGAAATTTAAATTACCAAACATCGTAGATATATTCATTAGAATAAGTTTTACAAAATATTAGAAAATAAAAGTTTATAAAAATTTATTAATTATTTTAATTATATTACTCATAACAAGAATAAAAATAAAATATACTATAGTATATATGTTTTCTATCAATGTAAATATTATAAATGATTTTTAGTAAAGCAAAGAAAATAGATAATACAAAAATAATATATATATATATATATATCTATATCTAGTTATTGCAAACATAATATATAAAAATATGAATATGTTGAATATATACTTTTATGTAAATGTTTTATAAAATTATTTAAATTCTATAAAATAAACTTGTTTTAAAATAAATTATTTATAAAACGAAATTATTAAATTTTGTTTTAAAGATTTAGTTATTTAGTTTCAAAGTGAATAACATGAATTAGTAAAGTGGACTTTCTATTAATAATTAATAGCCAATATAAATAAATTTATATGCTGTCAAAAAAAAAAAAAAAAAAAAATAAATTTATATTATTGATCTGTATGTGTACAGCTGCTTTTTCTTCCTTAGTTGCAGATCAAAATATTTATGTGCAATTTAGATCTGCATGCAGATTTTTTATTTTTTAATCATTTATTTTTGATCTGCAAAAATTGTGTTGAATGGCTTCGAATGGCATGCAGATCATAAAAACGCAGATCAAACAGAAAATGCAGATCAAGCAGAACAAATGCAGATCAAGCAGATCATGCAGTACAAATGCAGATCAAATCTTTATGACTAGTATTAAGTTTTACGTTTTATCCACGGTGATGCCATATTTATAAATTTTAAAATAATATTAGTTCAATTATATGAACATAGATATAAAAAACTGATAAAACTAATTAAACATAAGATTAAAATAATGCATGTGTTATAATGAGTATAATAATCATTTTAAAATAATAATTAATTATAAAAATATTTAAATTTATAATTATATGAAAATAATACACGCAATATAAATAACATGCACAAATTTATTAAATTAATATATATATTATTTTTACATATATGTAAATAATTATATATAAGTTATATAAATAGTATAAAGAACTAATATTTAAATTCATTAAATCTGGATATCCATAGGAAACGAAAAAACCACAAATATTAATATTTTTAAGAATAGATATCCAATCCGTTATATGCATATATATACATATATTTAAAGAATTATATAAAAATTATATAAATTTTATATTGTATATAAGTTTTACAATAGTTTTTTTTGAATTAGTAAATTATTTATTAGAATTTTTAAAAGTAAATAATTCTTTTGTTATAAAATATTATTATTTTATAATATTTTATATTATTATTTTATTATTTTTTCTTTTAATTTAATTTCTAATATATTTTTATTTTTATGGATCAAATCGGATATCCAGTCAAAATCTAAAATTTTCCAGATATACGGGACATAGAATATTAAGGGGGCTACGGATTGAATCAGAACATATAATTGATTATTCGGACGAAACAGATTGGATCATCCAAATATTCGATATGTGTTCACCCCTATTTTGAATATGTATATTATATATATATATATAAGTGTTTATCAAATTTAATAATATTATTTTATATATATAATATGTCATTTTAGTTATTTGTATAAGAAAATTCATCTTAAATTATTTATAAAAAACAAAACAAAAAACTTACACTTAAAGAAGAATTTTAATTTGTGAAGAAAAGAAATAAAGTAATATGAAATATTGTTAACTAAAGGAGAAAAAGTAGTTGTCAAAAAAAAAAAAATCAAAGGCAGATCATTGGGCTCCTGTGTTCGATCAGCCCACTTATTCCTATTACTTGCAGATCAGTTTTTTATCACATGAATTGTCCTGCATGCAGTTTTCATAATTTTTTAATATTATAATTTCTTCTGCATTTTTAATGTTGATTGGAGATAAAGTGCAGATCAATCTGCATATTAATTTTTCTTGCATTTGTACTGCATTTACTCTGCACTACATTCATAAATGGCAAAAAAATTGCAGTCCAATCTGCATTTAAAATGTCCTGCATTTATTCTGCATCTTTCCTGTGTTACATTCAAAGCCACTATTATTGCTTTTCAAAAATAGTCGTTTGTCACTTGAGTGATATAATTGCGTTACAAAATAATAAAGACTATTAAATTATATTTTTATTCTATCACTATTAATTATTTGTTTCTAAGTTTTTTGTGATATATCGATGATACAATTTCTTACATGTTTAATTTCTCGTTTGGGAAAAAATTTCACGATTGAGGAACTTTTCAAGAAATAATGAATATAAAGCACAACAGTAGGTTATTACGTACACAAAAGTAGATATAAGCATACATATCGCATCGACTTATTAAGATTGCATGCAGTCTAATCTCTTAGATTCATAATCTAACAACTAGATTCACTCGTCATACTCTAAATCATGCAGTTTATTGATTATGTTGATTTTGGAAATGATTTAATTGCTTACACTAGTATAACACTAATATTATATATTTGCCAGACTCAATCGCGACTGATTCATAATCAAAATCAGACATGGACGATGTAAGAGTTGTCTTAACCGGTAGTTTTTCTCTGTCTTCTCTTGATGGCGAGCTGGATCGTTGTCGTTGCCAAAATCTCAACCAGATGTTCATGGGAGTTTAGAAAGCTCATCGGATTCCTATTGCCTATGGCAAAGGTCCTTTGGAGCTACCTTACTTTCCTTTGCAAGGTTACAAAGCCTTAGTTCTGGACCATTTCAAATTTCTTCAATGGAAAATGCACCACTCGGTGTAATGGAGTTGGTCATGTACTGCATTCATATTATTCGGCACCAACTATTCTGAGCTTATTGTCTAGTTTCTATTGAGGCCATTTGGTCGGTTTTGGAATAGCTTTGCACACTTATCTTTAGAAGTAGAATGCAGGTGGTGTAAGAGGCGGTTCACCTTGTGTTTTAGGGTGAATTCGTCCCATGTGGTTGCAAGAATACAACAGAGTTTGATTAGATAGCATAGAATCTATAAACGTATTCTTAGATGATACTAGATCACTCTATTGTTTTGCGGTTGAATTTCGGGTGAAGTCTAATTTCATTGTAAAACTCTTTGGCTAATAATAAAACTGATATTGAGCTAAAAAAAGGAGTTGACAACTCTGGACTTTTAGTATTAAAAATATATTTACTAAAATAAGATTTTTTAAAAAATGGTTATCAAGTTTTGAAATAGTATAAATATGAGTTTGACGGATTGTAAATATATTCACAAACTTTAATTAGATTTTTGATTCAATCGTGTTTTGATTTCTTAGTTTTGTTTGCTTTTTCAAAGATATTTTTTATTCCCAATATTAAACTAGTAATGTATTGATTAATTAGCTACAAAGGGGGTGACTGGCATTAGATTATGAGAGTTGAATTTTACCACATCTACAAGTTACCTTACAACCAACTTTTTCTTTAGTTTCATACAAACATTTAGATTAGGGTTTGAAAGTTTTTTTCTAACAAAAATATTCAAAGCACTCATTAACAAAACATATATGACACAAAACTTTTTTCGGTTTTGGATCATATGAAAAAGGGGGAAAACATGAAAAGCCAAATATTTATGTGAATGCTTTTTTTTTTGTAAAATTTTATGTGAATGATTTGCTCGCATTATGACTTTTTATTCTTCCACAGGAAATTGTCGGCTTACGTTTCCAAGTGTAGTATCTCCAATTTCTCTATATCAACTGAGGAGATAATCACAGAATCAAGAAATTCCATGATGTCCATAATATTCTTTATTATATTTTTCAAGCAAGTCAAGAGATTTATACGACATCAGTTTTAGTTTTGTATGGCTATGCTAACTACCTATTTTAGTATATATGATCACATCATTATCATTCGTAACAGGTCTTCTAGCATTACAAGAATAAGTTTCCATGCCAACCGTGAGATACGTCGGAAAGTCGTCGAAATCCTTGGGCTCCAAAGCATTTTTCACCTAGCAATTTGTCAGAGTTTGGGTCTTAGAATTTTTTTTGATTAATATAAGTCAATTGATCACTGGAACCATCCACTTATAGACGCTAGAGCTAGTTAATTTGATTAGTGGGAAATAATATAAGGTTAATGTTTATGACACCAGGCTAAAGCTAGTTACGATTCAGTTGTATATAGTATTATATAAAGGTGATCAGTGGGCAATAATATATAGCTAATGTTTATGACAATGTAATGGATTTTATGATGGCATGCATTCTTAAGCCGTTTATATGTGCACTGAGCTAGTGGACTCCAAATTCTTTTTAGTCAAATATTCTTATATTATACAACATTTTTGACCAGCTAATTAAAAGCCTAATTGACTGGTACTTGATATACATCTGATCTGATGCCATGATAAATACATAAAAAGACATTATAGTAATCAAGGCACTAGTTAACAAAATTTCGACTGATATTTAGAAACGTGTCCCCTACCACATCCACATAGCCTAAAAACTTAATCATGTCCATAATCCCATAGATCTATATATAAAATAATTTATTTCTTCAGTCTAGTCTATGTTCTAAAAATCAGATTTTTAGAACCTTTACATGAAGTTTTTCACAAAAGAATAGTTTCCATACTTGTATACACTTATATAATATATACATATATAAATAAAAACGTTTAGAACTATAATGGATAAAATTTTATTGGAGATGCTCTAACTACATATGCTATGAAATTTTAGTCAAACACCGGAGTTATTAAAAATAACTAGTACGTCCAGAAAATTAATCTAACCAACCGTTTAAAAAGAAAATCGACCTTATGAGCACCACAATCTGTTGTTCAAAAAAAAAAAGAGCACCACATATTTATATTAATTCCTATAAATGTCACTAATTTTATGAATGCACCATCTATGACGTTTTTTTTTTCTTAAATCTAGAATTTCAAGGAAATATATCATTCAAAATTCAAACAGCTTTATAATTTGATGAATGAGAAAATTTATAGTGTTATGAACAGCAAAATTTTAATAATAATAACTATGTTGTATCTTGATCCGTATAACATAGTTTTTTTTTATAATCTAACCTATTTTGTCTTTGCAGTAAAAAATGTATCAAGTAAAACCATATATAGTATTTCTTTCTGGATTGGGTTTTGCTAAATAGCATGTCTTTTTTTTTTTGTCAACAAATAGCATGTCTAATAAAGTAACATAAAACTTCGAGTTTTTTCAAAACAAAGTAAGAACCACATATCAGTGCAATCGCAGACTAGGTATGGACTCGGGCCTTTTCTGAAGCCACCACCCATGTTTATGATACAAGCACCATTTTTAGATATATAATTATATTATTTGTAGATATAAATTATATTATATATAAGTTGTAAACGATTAAGGTAAGAAACACGTATTAGGTTTTCGAAAAGTTAAAAACTAAATGATAATCCATGTGTTTTCTATTCATAACTTAAATATAAAAACTCTCTTTGATTAAAAAAAAAACTCTCTAAGAACACTCCAGCAAAATTTATTTTGTTTATTAATATTCTAGTAAGCAAACTAAGAGGACCTCCTCAAGAACTAAGTTGACTTTGCTTAGATAATCCGATTGATAACTAAGAATAAGAAACTGGCCCAGTTTAACTGGGTAAGCGAGACCTACTCTAGCATATATACTTCGACTTCACAATGCTATCTAGCTTTTCGACGATATAAAGTAGGTAACATAACTCTTATCTTTGAAAATATTGTAGCAGATAATATAAAATATTAAGAGATTCTTTGAATTCTAAAACTGAATAGCACATAATTTCAAAGTTTGATTTTTTAACATGGAATAACTTATTAATAAAATCAGATTCGTGAATAAGTACCTGAAATATTTTAGTAATTTTTTCTGTGGTTATTAATCAAAGATTTAACCTACAACATGCCAACATTTTGGAACAGACATAGACATGAAAGAGTTAATTTTGATGGTCAAGAATCTAATATCGTAGCTAGACTTTTCAACAGAACTAATTAGAGGTAGCATTTTTTTAAGAACGCTTCCAAAACTTTGAGATTATTCACATTTCAAAAACACAAAATAGAACAACCGGCTCACTAGTGAGGTTTGCGTTCCACATGAATTTAAATTTTATTGGTTATTCTATTACAGTCTAGATTTTCTGACTCCCTCTAGTTTGAGTGATAAACATTCATTTGTTGTTAAAAAAATACAACATTTTCAATTTATAAATTTAAAACTAATTGTTAATCTTACTCTCCAAGGCAAAGCTATTATACTACCCACTTGATATACTCAGTTTAAATTTAAATAGCAATTAAACGTTACAAGTAATTTAGCTTCAGATTATATTTCAACGTATGGAAGACAACCCATATAAAACATTTCATACAAACAACCACTTTAAAGTTTTATATCTTACCACAGTATTATTAACCTCACGTATAATTGTAAACTATGATTGTCTAATTATAGAAACATAGCCAATCATATGCATACTTTGTTTGGGAACATATTCTATATACAAACAAACAAAAGTTTACGAGTAATATAACGAATCTAAACGACGGCGCCTTCGTGTATGGTTGAAAGTTTCAACCTAAAAGATCGAACCGCCCACTTTGCTCGCGTAGAAGTATATCTTCTCAAACTACGAACCAAACCAGACCGGTTATAACCGCTCGATACCTTTAACGGAACCGTTTTATTCCTAACCGTCGATTCACTTGTTTTTCCGTTAACAACGGCGACGGAATCGTTAGGCTGAGTAAACATCATCATCGGCGAGATTCTCCCCTTCTTACGCCGGCGAGATTCTTTCCCCACAGAGTTCTGCATCGCGACGCTTGCTTTCACGGCGAGAGCCGCCATATCCGAGGCCGTTAGACGGCTCTGACGCTTAGAGATGGGGAGGACGAAGTAGATCTGCTCGGCCTGAAGCGGTTGCTCCGATTCAATCGCCGGAATGAAGTCGTCGTAGCAGAGAGAATCTGAGTCGCAGATGAAGTAAGAGGAAGGTCTAGAGGAAGAAGAAGATAAAGGAGCAGCTGCTGATTCGGCTTCCAGGACCTGAGATGCTAGCACCGGAGCGTTGTATTCTCGGAGATCGCCGTTAACCGTCACGATCTTCACCGTCGGTGGAGAAGTGGACTCTCTCTGGTTGAAGGACACACAGATTCCCATTTTCGAGTAGTGATGTGAAAACTCAAGAAGATATTTGAAATGGATTGAAATGATAGGACGCGTGGAGCAAAAGAGTCGGTCAGTGTTGGGTTATTTATAGGAGAAGGAAGAAGTAGTATTCCAAACCGGATGATCAAATTCGGAATTTACTATTCCGGTTACGGTTCAACTGTCAAAAAACCGGTAGCTGACACGTAGGCCCCTAGCTTGGTCAGTTTGTCTGTCCGTTAGTAGATTCTTGCCACGCATAGTAAAAGGACATTTAATTATTATTTTTTCGAACATTAATTTAATATTTTTCTAATCGTGACTAAAACTACAGTTTGCCTCCTAATAAGCCCTAGCTAATTAACTTTATTTTCCATAACCTTAATCTCTTTGATTGTCCATATTTATATCAGTGAATACAGTGGTCGTGTCATGCAATACACTGAGATCAAGAACGATAGAACCAATTTTGTATGGATTAAGATGTGAATGACGCGTGGTCAGAAAAGCATGGCCGAATGGCCGACCAAACCGGATATGGGAAGGTTAGCTGCACGGTGCAGTAGATAAGGCCCACTTAGCTCAAGTCTCGGAAGGAGTCTCACATGCAACCAAAAAACATTGAATAACCAGGCTTCACGTGTTCATACGGTGACTTAATTCAGATGATCAAGCTATTTACACACTCGTGATTTAGTAGTTCAACTTCAACATTTAATATCTGGCTTAGATTTTCTGAATGTGAGGACCGAGTAACTTGCCAAACTTCAAAGTTTGGAGTTGAACTTACACATATACGGTCAAACAAACAATATCGCCCATTCTACGACCAACGGCACCATGTTCACATTTTCTTTTTGGTATATATAATGCGCCGATATTCTATCATTTCTTTTTCTTTCTTTTTTGACATCTGCCAATATTATATCAAATCACAAATCAGATAATTGTTTAGCATATGTGTGTATTGTTATTACTTAGTAGATGAAGATTTTCGGGGTTTTTGTCTATTTTATCTTGGGTTTCGACCTGAGTAAGTTAGTTTGGTTACTAAAGCTATATATATGAAATATAGCCATAAATATTTCATTTCAGTTATAATTCTCAAGCTTGTTACAATGTGTTTCGGTTGGATTTTATACTTTTAATTTAATTCTTAACTAGATCTCGATCCGCGCAACCGCGTGGATTTTTGTTTTCATTTATTCTTATATATATATATATTGTTTTCAATTTTAAATTGGTATATATTATAATACATGTGTCTATCAATTTTTAAAACATAATAAGTTTACGGTATATTTTTTTCATTTAAGAGATTGTTTTAAATTTTCACATGTATTTGTATCTTCTTCTATATATATTGTTTCATTGGCGTATTCAAAGATATTGTAACATTTTACAAATTTAGAATATTTTTTAAAAATTAGACTTTTCGCTTCATAGATTTATATTATCATGTAAATAATTAAACATTTAGTTTTTGTTTAATTTTTAAAATCAAGTATATAGTTTAAATTTTGTTTTCATTGGTTTAAAGTAGTAAAGATTAATCATTGTTAGATAATATAATTTTTGTTATTTAAAAAAAAATTATAATTTTAAAAGTTAACATCGACAAATATTTAAATATTTAATATATGGAGGCATAGAGTTCTTGGTCGTATGTGGGGTAGTTGAGCATGGCTCCTCCAAGCTTCTCACTGAGGTATAGTATTACAACATTAAATTATATTTATTTAATTTATACTATCTATAAATCTAATGGATCATATATTCTTTAAATCCAATTATTGATAGTCCAATAAAAATTTCTGGTATGTCCAAAATTTAAATGATATAAGATTAGAGATTAAATGTAACGTGACTTTCTAGGAATATGTCAATTTTTTAAATAATTACACATGAATCAAAGTTGTGACTTCTGTTTTAATATATAAGATTTTTAATTCTAGCTTCCTTGTCTATGCATTAGAAAATTATAGAATCTATATTAGATATGTGCCATGGTTTTCAGAGTTTCATGTGGTTTCAAGTCTTTACAAGAAAAAGAAGTAACAAATATATTACACTAGACGCAACAAAACTGAAGTCTCATGTTTTTATCTGGTTCTGTTTTAGTAAATCTGTTAAAATTATAACTATATTTCTAGTTTAGTGCAGTTATACGTTATAATGTTCAATCAACTCATCCTAAACCTATTTAAAAAGAGCAAGAAATTACTCAGGAAGTATAACTTATTCTTATTGTATTTCCGTAGCTGTTCTTTTTCCTCCTTTCTCTTAAATACTAGTGATGTTAAGTAAAAGGTACTTATCGAATTCATTTGTCTTCGCAGCGTGTTTAGTTTTCCTTTCGTCGGTGTTTAATTAGCACATTTCTATAATTAGCGAATCAAAACATATATTAACATGTATCTAAAATATCAACAAGAATCTAAACTAAAAAAAAGATTAGCTGCATCTGCAAATAATTGTCAGTCACACATTCAAATTCGGACATTTCATAAACAATATAAGATATAAATTCAAATAAAGAAGCTCGAGTGTACCTAAGACTAATTAATTAATAAGTGTATTTTAATTTGTTCGACAGTTGGATTTTGTTTTTTTTTTTTTGCTAAATTGATTATTTGGAACGATCGATCGCTTATATGCGTAAATTAATCTGTTATGCTCTTGTGTGTATGACCATAGTTGCTTTTATTCGTGTGACTAAACAATCACGTTATCACGTTATTCCTAGCTAGCGTCTTCTTGGCAAGAAATCACTCTCAAGAAATATACGAGAACAGATCTTCACCCATGAAATTAGGGGCCATGAAAATGTGATTTGCGATATGTCGTATGATTAAGTGTCAACGTTCACATGTTTTCGTGGGCATGAAATCATTTACAAGAAATCCACTCGAGAAAAGATCTTCACCCATATCAAGTCAATATGCAATATTAAAATTCATAATTAGGGGCCAGAAATTTAATGTGAATCGCGATATATAAGTCGTGTGATTAAGTATCGATGTTCACATGTCTACTTGAGAAATTCGAATATACTAACAACCATATATCACCCAAACAAGACAAACTAAGCCATCTAGTGTGCACAGAACCTCTTCACACGTCGTCTCTTTCCTTTACCGAATGTATTCCAGTTCTGCCTTACATAATTCGTGCTGATAAGTTGATAACTTCCTCTTAGTCATATGTTCCGATCTTTTTGTTGTAAACAAGTTCATGATGGAAGGAGCCAGGAGTTGGGCTCATTCGGGCCCATTAATAACTTCGGCTAAATTAAGCCAGCCTATATATGGTTTATGATAAATTACTACAAACGAGATAATTCCTCACCGATATCATGTCTCATTTTCTCGATCATATCTTTTCTTTAATTTTTTATTTTCTTCTTCTAATTTTCACTTTTAACATCTCAAACATGTGCAAAACAGAAATTAAATGAAAAACGTTTTATCGTACGGTAATATAATTACAATCTTTAGCTAAATATTACCAACTAAACACCTAATTTCATTTTTTTTTCTTTTAGAAAGTGTACTATTCAATATAATATTTGAGATGATTTGACTTTTAATAGAGTTTTAGATTATTTCAATAAGTTACAGAAATTTAAGTAATTTATGTTAAATCACTTTAGAATATAACCTAAAATCATGGGATTTGAGTTTTAATTTTTTTAACTAAAAAACTCCGCCTAAACACCCTAAAATCACCTCAAAACTTTAAAACTCCACAACTTAAAATATTTTCAATAACAGTGAATTTTAGAGTACTCTACGAAATGTTAAGTTCAATAACCGTTTATTTTAAACGAGTTTTTAAAATTTATGTTTGAATAAAAGTAGATTTGTCATTTTAATATAAATCACCTAAAACTCTCAGTTGAATACACCCGCCTTAATTATATATAAAAAAAGAAACATAATTAAATTTATGTTAGCGAATAATTTTTTTTCAGAAAAGATTGTAAATACATTTATGATAGTATATTTCTTTGAATACATATATGGGAGTATGCAGTACCAACTTTGTTTCTTTAAGGAATTAAGGTCCTATTTTGTCAAAAATATACAGATTTAGGATTCTACTTTTGGATTTATAAAAACATAACTTCAATTTTGAAAAAGATAATTTCTAGCACATGACCCATTAAGTTAATAAGCCGGCCCTGTGCCTGGGTATATGTGTATGCAGTAATTTGGGTGTTTGGAATTTCTGTATATATTAATTTTTGTAATCATTTAGTTAACTTAAATATTTTATTTGGATTTTATAAATTTTTGTTCTATAATAATTTCTTACTTTTAGATAATTGAAACATTAAATAATTGATATACGTGATTTGGGGTTTTCACTAATATACAAAAGTTAATGAATGAAAACTATTTTTTATTTCTCTTATACTTGTATTACTAGGTATTTTGCCTCCACATGCGGACATAATCTTCTTATAGATATTTATTATTTTATATTTTATTAATTCAAAAACAATATGTTAAATTATTATTTATATTCTTAACAAGTTTATAGAAACATAAAATAATTTATATATGACAGAAAATTTTATTAAAATATATATACTAATTATTGTGTAGAATTTTTCAAAACACTTATATATTAGAAATGTTTTAAACTATATTTTTATACAAATGTTTTTTCTTCATTAATATTTAATTATATATTGTTTTATATCTTAATTTTTATAATAGAAATATTATTTAAAGATAACAACACAATATATAAGTATTATTTTATTTTTTTAAAATATAAAATATTATTATAAGATAACAATAAAATATATGAGAATTATTTTTTTTTAGAAATTTAATATTATTAATATAAAATTCGTTTTTAATTAAATTATTATATATAAAAATTTATTAAGGATAACAATAATATTAACCAGACTAATTTTTAATGTGAGTGTTCGATTCTGAAAATTTACTTCGCAAATAATAGTATATATAAATTGATTATTTCCTAGATTATTAGTTAGTTGTGAAATGTCTCATTCAAAATGAAGATGCTCTAAGATAATAGAGGGAGCATACATAATTAGTAAATTTCGCGAATCGGAGCCTTGTGGAAAACGGAACTTATCCTTATGTATAGGATTTTGCTTTGTTTCTTGGTCTCCTCTCGCGTCTCTTTTTAGTTTTTAGGTGTCTTATAGTCAAACAACTTTGAAGCATACATCTAACTAATATTTATATTCACTGTGGAATGTGGAAAGCACTTTAGCTATCATCATAACGAAAAGTGATCTAACCGTAACTTATCTAATTTTTATGTTTTGCTAACTCGATTTCTATAACTCTTTAGATTCTAGTACTACATTACAATTCAAGTAACTTTGCAAAGAATCAAAACGAAACAAAATATCTAAACAATTCGCAATTTCGCATAATCGACATCAAAAAAGTATAGAAACAGTAAAACTCTAAAAAGACATCACAAATCCTAATCTGACCACTTCTCGTGTCGCTAGCGTTCCCATTAATATTACTTAACGTCTTGGGAGACTGAACAAGATAACTCTCACACAAGGTCTCACGTGGTCCCCTCTCACCTCTACTCCTACACACGTGTTACCTGATCAGTGGTTTCACTAGACAAGTGTTGTGTTCGTAGAGACGAGGATGCGTAAGTAGTTAGAAGTTCGACCTTCTGAAAAGTCAGAAACCCACCCGTCGCCCGCGGGGCAGACTGAGATGTTTCGTGCAAAGCCGCCGTCCTTGGGCCGGAATAGCGTAGCTCTCGTTTATGTATCCTTTTGGGTAAGGGTGGGTTACATTCAAAAATGAACTAAAATATTTGTTTTTGGACAAATCTCATAAATAACATTTTTTATATTTTTTTTTACAAAATAGTACATTTAATCGAAATATATAAATATATATATTTACTATTTTAAATGAATGTTATTTTGGAGATTTTTTTTTTGTTTTGTGTTATTTCTTGAACAAAAACATAATTTAATGCTCTTTGAAGATAATATTATTATATATATTTTTTAAATAATACAGTTTACTTTCTCATATTTTCCTTATGTTCATGGATTTTGACAGTGATCCAACCTATCATGCATATATCTTGTGGTCTACTCCTTCACAATTCACAAAAGTAAATCAAATAACTTAACCCTATTTAAATCATAATTGAGGAAAATTTATAAGGTATCAAATAACTTAACAATACTTAAATCGTAATTGAGGAAAATGTGTAAGTTATCAAAAATGTGGCAATCATTTGATTCCGTGGGTTAATAGCTGCTAGAATGAAGTTGGATAAGATACTATCAAAAGTAATGAACACCCGTCTCTTAACGGTAGCAGAGAATCGCACGAAGCCTTTCTGATTCCACACGGCTCTTGTTTCCCTCTATCCACTTGCTTACTTTTCTCATATATCGCATATTGTTCGTCTGAATAAATATGATAAATTTCCATAGCCTAATATTCTTCTTGATAACATCAAAGTATAATAAGTTACAAAAAAAAACATCAAAGTATAATAACTCAACCAACATTACTGAATATTAAAATCTCAGTCGCACTCTTACGACTAACACACATCCATAACTACGACGTCACCACTTCAATTAGAATATTATCACAACTTAGTTCTAACTTCTAAGTCACATAAGATAACTGGATAAGTACTATAATTGCCCAATATTACATTCATTATAGTAATATCACTAGACATTATTAACTATCGTATGAACAAAATGATAATGCACACTTGCATTACACATGCCCTTTGAACAAGCTACGAGCTAACATCAAACCCTTCACAATATAATGTAGATTCTTCTATATTTATATTTATACAAATGTATTTTATGTATGTCTAACTATGCTGCCTTTATCTTAAAATAAAAAACTATGAGAAAAAGACACTGGCCCATTTACAACATTATGACTCCATCCATTTATAAATATTAATGCGTATTATCTATATTTAATTAATTAATTAATTCGTTTTTTTTGTTTTTTTAGAACGGGGCACGGTGTGGGATGCCTTTTCGTCTGCTTGAGTTCCGGTGATTATAGATCGGAGGTGTTCCCGGAGAGAAACTTAAACCACCTTCTTCGCCAGAGCTTAAACACCGGTAATCGCTACCTAGACCATAGTCGTCAAATCTAACGGTGGAGATAGAGAGACCACTCATCAGACGGTTGAAAGCATTCGTCTTGCGCATCTTAGTCGGTGTGGTAGCCTCGTCCGACTCCGACCCGCCGCCTTGGTACTCTCTCCCGTGCTTCCCTCTCACTGAGAAAGTTAGACTTTGATCTCCTCTCTTCATTCCACCAAGCTGAAACAGTAAAACAAAAAACAATATGATCATTGCAAGCATATGTACAGAGGAGTCCACATAAAACACGAACGAAGCTTTAATTATTTCTGAATAAAATTTGCAATATAATTCATTAAGAAGTAAAATGTGTGACGGGTCTAACGATTTTTCGGTTCAAACTATTGAAAGTTCTCATTTTTAAGACAAGAAGTGGTGGAAACAGAGCAAGAGAGTTTAATTGTTTGGTTGGTGTACCTTGCAACCGAGAGAGCAGAAGCGGAAAGAATCAAGGAGGCTTCTACAGCAGATTTCACAAGTGTTTGTAACACCTTTTCCGATTCTTGGCTGAGGTCTTTCGTTGAGGAACACGATCTTTGCGCTGTTGATGATGTATGTCTGAACGCAAGTGATGTCTATATACTTCTGTATCTCATTCACTCTCACCACGTTGTGGTAAGAAGATCTCCTTATCTGCAATTTAATTCCATTTACATTTGCATATTAACATAAATAAATAAATAATTTGGGAAAACAAGAAAAGAGATATTGGACCTGAACAACACGATGGTCTTTATGTTTGACCATACAGTACGAGCAAAAAGCAGTTCCAGCACAATCGAGACAGAACAAGTTGCACTCGTTTTTGTTTGAATCGGCGTGGATTGAACATGGGACGAAGTAGCTGCCTCGTAGCATTGGCATTAGCCACGGTGGACTCATGTAATCTTCTTCCTCCTCTATTCTTATCATCGGGCCCTGAAAATTTGAAGCTAAAAATCAGAAACTGGAGAAGAATGATTAGGGCAGGCAAAAAAAAACGGTGAAAGAAGAATCACCATTACTTTCTTGTAATCAGCCTTGAAGGCCCCGAAGCTAAGCTTGTGGTTATGGTATTCAATAGCCAGGTTTTTGAGCTCCACTGTGTAGAAAAACTATAGACGAAGGTAGAAGAAGGAAGGGGAAGAGGTAAGTGAAAGCGGCTGCTGAAGAGAGAAAATAAAGGCTTTTTATTACTTTTATTCAATTTTTCTTAAGGCGGTCATTAAAGTTTATGCGGTTTATATTTCATATGATGATGGGAACACCATTTTAAAAATATTTTTGAGTTGTTTTGTATTTTTGTTACTCCCTCTGTTTTTTTTATATAAGTCGTTTTACGGCTATGCACGTAGATTAAAAAAACCATTAATTTCTTATATTTTTTTAAAAAAACATCATTAATTATTTACCTAACCACAATTGAACCAATAGAAAAATAAAAGATATATTACCATTGGTCATACAACATTAATTACTAATAAATTTTACATAAAAAAATGAAAACGACATATAATTTGAAACAAAAATTTTTTTCTACAACGACTTATATTAAAAAATGGAGGGAGTAATTAATAAAGACAACATTATTGCAGTTTTTAGTTTGGTCTTTGAGAGGAGGGGTCCTACAAAAACAGCAGAACCTAAAGAAAAGTCCACAACTAAGAAATATTTTGGTTTGGACCCCATACTGTTTGCGGACTCCACTAAAACATGGTGATCTGTGATTAGTTAGTTTTTAATTTTTTTTTAATCGGATAAAAATAAAATAAAAAAGTTGAAGGACCAATTATTAAGGACTTGGCAATAATAATACTCTAAAAGTCTCTTTTTGTTTTTTTCCTTAATTATATTTTCTGACTCCTTTATTTGGGAAAAATCAATTAATTTTATTCTTTATTTAATTTGGAGAAATCTTTATTTCCTTTTTTTTTCTGTCCTCCAAAGACGCACGTATCTATGAATTTGCGTGTCTGTTCAGTATGTATGTAGCAGATCCCTAAAGAAAACAATCAAAATGTTGAAATTGCATATTATTTACATATGGTCACAAAAATTTGCGTTTTAGATATTTCCCTCATCTATTATCCGGCGTTGAGTATTCAATACATTTTATACCATGTTAATTATACTTATGAACTTGTGTTATACGATGATACTAGGTAATAATCCGCAATGTGTACAGAATAAAATAGTTTATTTGATTATTTATTGTATATTGTACTAAAAAATTTGTTGTATACTTTTTTCGAGAGATAAGTATTCATATATATGTTCGAATTCAGTTGATCTATTCGGATTTTGAACTTTTTGAGTTAAAAATTTAAATCGTAGTCGGATATTACAAATTTTGATCTATATTTGGTTCGAATCATTAAAGGTTTGGTTTAGATTCGAGTTCAGGTACCCATTTTAATTATGTATTTTTTTAGAAAAAATCTAAATATACTTAAATCCTAAAAATCCAAAAATAAAATAATATAAAACATAAAAAATTGGATAATGTAAAACTAAATATTTAAATTTACATAAATATTAGTTCAATTTAAATATTTGGATGGAGAACAAATAAATATTTTCAATATTTTGAATATTTTCTGTTACTTTTAGATATTATTTGTAACTGTGTTGATAATTTTTAGATATTTTCATATTTTTGAATATCTAATAG
Source organism: Brassica napus (assembly GCF_020379485.1). Classification (NCBI taxonomy): domain Eukaryota; kingdom Viridiplantae; phylum Streptophyta; class Magnoliopsida; order Brassicales; family Brassicaceae; genus Brassica; species Brassica napus. The sequence goes on from NC_063440.1 coordinate 13,062,464, forward strand.
ATATACAAATTAAAATAATTAACATATTTAAGTTTATAATTGTGATTTAGATATTTTGGTATTCAAAATATTTTGGTTTGGATAATATTTGAATCTGGTTATCTGGATATCAAATTTTTAGATCCATCTGAGTACTTAATCAGTTTTAGTTTGTGTTTAGTATTATTTTCAAATCTACTTTAGTTCGGTTCTTCGGATCCATATATTTTATCCAGATTTACTTTCTTTTAATAATATAAACCAAATTAAAATAAATGTAAAACAAATAGTCAAGGTTTATTTAACATACATAATTGTTGGATCATACTTTAAAAATAACAATAAAATGATTGGACATCGTGTCAATATTGTTGCGCATGTTACAAAACTGACATAGTCTATAACCAATAACGTGTATTTTCTTATAAAAATTCTTGGTAAATATAATAAAAATTTGATACAATCGATTGAAAAGTGTTATAGTTGCATGAAAATAATATGATCTCTTTAGTTGGCACCTGAATTATGTTTTTCAATCGATTTCATGAACTTTTTCCTTTTAAAGCTTTTTTATTTCTATTTTTTTCTAGCCATCTGATTATGTTTTTAATTCTTGGTCTGATATGAAAACTCCGTAAAAAAATCAATATTTGGCTACTAAAGATCCGACTTTACGTGTGGTGTTTTTTACCTCAATTTCTTTAATTCCTAACCAAACACAATTCTTTTTTTGCATTTGTGTATATAAACTTCAACCATGGCTAAGTTCGGCAAGATACAAAACTTTCAATTTCTAAAAACATTCTCATTCCAGTATTTTAATAATATGTGAATCTTAATGATTTTAGAATTTATTTCTTTCAGAATGATATTATTCACTAGTTATACAAAGAAATTTTCAGTTCACTAATACAAATGATAAAAATACAAAAACTAAAAATGAACTATTTAAAAAATTAGTGTGAGCACATTAAATTGTTTGTGGTGAAGTTAAAAAATTAGTATGTAAACGTATTAATTGTTAAATAATTGTAATGTCGATACGTCAGTATACTCTAATTGAAATCAATGTAAAAATGACATGTGTCCAATATAGTGTAAAATCATTAAATGACAATATTTTTCGTTTAATATAAATGAGTTATATTACATTTTTGTTTACATGTTATAGTAGACAAGCACATATTTGGATTTCAAGTCTAGTTAAGCCTTGAGAGTGATACAAAGAAAGGAACAACCACACTAGAATTTGAAAAAAATGTCAAATAAGAAATGGAAATTAAGTAATGGTCAGAATTAGAAAGACACATTATCCTAACTCTTTGTATTATCGACAATTTAAATCAATAAAAAAGAGAGAAGCAGAGGTGGCGATGGATGAGATGAACCTTCTCGTCTAATCGTTTTTTTGTTGAGTTGATTACATAAAAGGGCACATTTTGTCTTTGTCTTTCACTCTGAGTCACATTGAACATGTGACACACTTTCCTTGGAGCCAGCCAATATTTCAGACAATAGTGCCCTTTCTTCTCTTTGCGATTTTGTTTAGTTTTCCAAAGTAAAATCGGTACAGTTTTCTGGTTTAGTTTATTTGTTTCAGACATTAATTTGTTAGGTTTATTGATTCAAGTGATTTATTTTTGACCGTTGAATTTCGATCTGGTACTTTTCATCCAAAGGCAGAAATTAAAACTTGATCAGTAGGTCAATTTGATAAAGACGTGAATTTGTTGTGTTGGATGTGGGGAAACGATCAAATACAAACTTTTAAATTGTGGTCGGCCTAAGTATTTATTCCGGAATCCGTCTACAGTATCCTTGTACTCCGTACACAAAATCTTCTGATGTATAAATCATGCACAAAATTTTTTGCACCTATTCTATCCATATGCATTTCTCAAATATAAATCATCCACAAAATGTTCAGGAAAAAAATATAGAATATGGCTAGTGCTGATCGTTAACATATTACAAATCCTAAAGAAAGTATACAGAGATAGGTTTAACATATTATATTGGTTGTGGGTATCAACCACAAAAACACAAAAGCCAACTTGAAGGTGGAAAGCGAAAAGCATAAGCTCGACCGTAGTAAGCAGGTATATGGAACCTGTGGCCGAAGAGATGTGGGAGTAGTTGGAGTTAGATGGAAGGGGGTTTCCTTGTGGATGAGTGTGTTGTGGATAGGGGAGCTGTGTATTGGAGAGTTGTGGACGGTAAAAGTGTGGTCGGTTGGTTGTTGAGCCGTCCACTAGCAAAACCAGTCGGTGGCGAATAGTCTCGATGGGAAGCGGTGGTCCGGTTGGTTGTTACCTGAAATAATGGAGAAAATGAAATAAAAATTAACCTTTTCAAATCTAAAAACAGTGAAATGGAGTTTCTGGGTACGAGAAAAGTAAACCAAATCTGTAAAGGAAACAAACACAAAACTGTGTTCTTTAGGTTTGAATCGAGAAATTGATAATGTAGATTAGGAAGAAACTCGAATATGAAACATGTTATAGAAACATATAGTAATGGATCTGAACATATAAAGTGTAGATTAGGAAGAAACAAACTTTGCGCATGATTTGAACCGGAGGGACCGAGAACGGTGGTGTTGATTCGTGAGAGCGGCGGGGTTACGGAGGCGACAATGGAAGACTGAGAAGACTGACAGAGACGGATTGATTGAGAAGCAAGAGCTTGGCGGTGTTACGAAGGTAAGAATGGAAGGAGAGAGTGAAGAATCAAATCTAGGATTCTAAAAAATCGTCGCAAAAGGGATGTTTTTAGAGAGGCTGCGATTTTAGAATAAGAAAATAGGGTTGTGAGTTCGAATTAGAGAGGGGTTGGTACATTATGTAAACCGATAAGCTCTGATTGGTTTTATTTTTTTTTTTACTTTCCAAAGGAATAAGGACATAAAAGACATTGACTAAAAAGAAAGGTTGTCACATGTAGTAAGTGTCTTAGACTGTAAATCTAAAGACATAAAGTGTCTCAGAGAGTAAAAATTCTTTTTTGTTCTTGGTGGGATGTGTCTGACGCTTTTGTCCTTCCGGTTCAAAATTTAAGATCATTTTCAATGAAATTCTATTTTTTTATAATTTACGTTAGAATAGAATAAATCTATTACAGTGTAATTTATACTCAAATTAGTGTTATTTTATTATAGAGTGTAATATAGAAAAATATTATCTTTTACTTTAAATATAGAGTAAAATGTCATTTCACTATATTTTACTCTATTTACTCTTATGTTCGAAAACTTGTTAGACGCAACGCGTGCGGTCAGATATCGCCTAGCGCCGAATCAATTAATCGGAACGAGTTGTAGCTAGCATGTATTGAACGAATAAAATATTTTGCCAATGCAGTGAATTTTTTATTAAATTGCAGATATCCCATATATTTAGAGCATTAATAATGGCGGTTCTTAGGGTGGAGTTCTTATCAGAATATAAGAAATCGTCTCTTAACTTTTAACTAAAAAAGTTAAGAACCGGTTCTTAAAACTCTTATTTAAGAGCCGGTTCTTAATTTTTTTAATAAAAAGTTAAGAGACAGTTCCGCTAAGAACCCTACTCTAAGAATCTCCCATTAATCATGCTTTTAGAGGGGTCAGACTTAACGTTAAGAGTAAACACAGCCGACATTTTTTTTTTATGTATGCAAATGGATAGTAAGCAGAGATTCATATACGGTAAACTTCCATAAATTAATACTCGATAAATTAATAATCTCAATAAATTAATATTTTTTACCGGTCTTCTGGACCGGTTCAAAATCTGACACAAATTGATAAAATAATAAGATAATAAATTTTTTCTATATAAATATATGGTCCCATTAAAACTATAAATTAATAATTTATATGTATACATATTTTATATAAGTAAGTACTTATTAGTATGTTGTTTGTTTTATATTCACAATGGAATTAATTTTATATTTTCTTAACGCTTAGTATATTTTTGATGAAATTTAGTAATATTATATCTAAAACCATATTTAATTTCAAAAATAACTTAATGTCTATACACTAAAATTAAATATTTCTTTTTATCTTAGAATAAATACATCTCAAAATAAAATCTAAATAGCTTTTTTTTGTAAATTAATATCTTTATTAATTAATTAAATTTAAAAATTTCAAAATTATTAATTTATAGAGATTCTAGTGTATGTGTAAGTGTAGAGAAACAATGTGATTTCATTTCACGGAGCTGATAGATCAAATATAACGTCTTTTTTACCACTCTGCCCGAACCGGTGATATTTTCCTTGTAATAATATATATTAAATCCTAAAAAGATATAACTTCGTATAACCCAAAGTATTAGCTTTTTCTGCGTGATGAAATAAAATATAGTAGTTAAAGGGATAGCCATGTATAAAGAGCAGTGTTCTAAAACGTGCTAGGCGTTGATTACACGTTAGATGACTGTATAGTGCCTAGCCGTATAGACGGACGCCTAAACGGGGTATATATAGATATATACTTTTATACAAAATATAAATATAAGATTAATATATATATATATATATATCATTTTTGAAAAAACTGAACATGAATATATTTTAAATCCATTTTATGTATAAGTATATATTTTAACATATATAAATAGTTTTAAATTATAAAAATTAAAGCAAGATTAAATATATAAAGATGATAAATTTAAAATGATTTTGCAACAATTATACTAATATTTACAATCATGTAAATACATAAAATAAGTAAAAATAATATAAATAATAAAATTAATAAAATATAATAATAATATTAATAGTCTATTTTTCGTATATTAATGGTTAAAATCCACCTAAGCATCCGCGTAGACCGCATAATATCCGTCTAAACGCTGTTATTCGCCTAAATTATACAAATTTGCATAAAATATTGTATAACATAAAAACAGTACGATATGTTACCATATAGCGTTTAGGCTGACATCTAGACTATATTTTAGAACACTGATAAAGAGAATATGATCCACGTCATCAAAAATAATATACATGAACGAAATGTGACCACTAATACTTAATAAAAATCCAACCGAAGAAAGTCAATAGTGAACAGTGATGAGGAAAGTGAAAGAAACATCTTTTTGTAAGTTATCTCTTCAAGTTAGCAAATAGAAAGAAGAACAAGCAAAAACTATAGATTGGTGTGGCTCGAAAGTCGAAACAGTTGCACTTGACTCACGTGACTTATATATGTGTATCGACTGACCACGTGAGTCGTTAGATAATACGAGCCCAAAAACATGAAAGTTAACTATAGCGTGCCTGAAGTCTAAAACCACCTTTTGTTTGTCTATAGAATTACTATCAAAACCAGACCTGGATAAATATAGTAGTTACACTAATATAGTACATTAGGGTCTTTTAAAAGTTTGGGAATGCTGACCAATGTAATCGATCGGACCTTACCGGATTGTTCATCTGCTGGTTTTCTGTAACCGGTTTTAAATGAAGAAGCATTAGCTATTGACCCGCTTGTATGAGGTGTTTTTGGTCCAGAGCTGTTTATTTTATATCATTACCTAAATCGTGTACAATTTTTAATGAAGATTAATGCGCAATTTGGATGACCAAAGTAAAAGTGCAATTTGCAGCACGATAAAAAGGGAGTTAAACCCTTTCTTAAAGATTTTTAATATTTTTGGGTACTTCACTTTCTTTTGCAACTTGCTTCTGGTGGTGAAAAAGAGCCAATTGGAAACATGTTTGGTCTTTGATTGGAAACATGTTTGGCCTTTGATTAACTGCGCTCTTCCATAAAGTATATCCTCAAATTCATAAATTACAATTTTCATTGCTTTGTGGTTTGAATTAGATTAGAGCTGAGCATCGGGATGATGCGAGGGAAATAGTCTATAAAGATCAAGTAATATATTCATTATGTTCCATAATAGTATAAGATGTTTTGCAAAAAACACAAGAATTAAATAACTTAATTTTTTAAAAGATTACATTATTAACAGTATAATTTATATAAGTTAATGAATCATAAATAATGTAATAAATTATTATTCGCCAACCAGTTTTCTAAATTTAAAGTACTTTAGAAAATATCAAAACACTAGGTGATTTTTCCGTGCTCATGCACGGATATAATATTTCAAGAGTAAATATATTATAATAATAATTGATTGCTATTTCATTTTAGTTTAAAATTAATTTACAATTTGTATGCATCATTTATATTAATAATATTATATTACTTTAATTATACATATAATTTTATATATGTTATATCTAATCGGATTTGTTATTATTATAGTCGAATTAGTTATCATTTGGATAAATTGGATTGCATTGCTGAATTCAACTGTAATATTTTTATTCTAAATATATTAAAAATTTGATTAATTTCTTATTTACCTTTAGATGGTTGTTGTCTTAGATATGCAAATATATTTTATTAAGATTATGTATAACTTAAAAAATATTATGCTTAGAATGAAATAAAAATAAACTAAAGTTTTTGATTCTAAATTACATAAATTAATATAACGATAATATCCTGATGTCTTATGCATATATATAAATTTTACAAAAGAACTAAATTGTAACAATTGTTTAATTTTTTATTTTCATTTTTAATATTTTTGAGTTGTCCTATGATTTATTTTACAAAATAAATTACTATTCTTATAAAATTATATATTCTTATCGTAATTAAATCTATGATTTTAGGTATAAGTTAGATTAGTCGAGTCACTCATGTTGTGAGTATATTGAGTTACATATATTCTTCCAAATTCAAAATAACGTAAAATTATTTTTTATTATAATTAAGTCAAATCAAATAAATTTTATTTCTCGTTTAAATGTGCATGTATTTTCATAATATTTATCAAATTATATGTTGATGTTTTTAAAAAATATTAGAAAATATGGCGATGATCAATCGAAAGTTACATGCATAAGTAGCTGATACATTTTTGAAAGCTCATGAAGACATATCAATATTTACAATAAATAAAATATTTTATAAATTCTAAATAACTTTATGCCTTTGAATTTTTGAATGGAAACTGAAATTTATTTTAAAAAACCTTTAAAATATAAATAAAAATTTGCTTTGATGTTTTGATTATCGTTATATTAAGTTCCACAAACATAAAAAAAGCAAATTTAATATTAAGAAAACAAATAAGTTTAATAAATAAAATATAATATATCTACCTTATTAAACTATTTTGTAACTATTTGATCAGACGATGTTTATTTTAAAAATGTATTTTTATTTTTTTAGTATCTCTTAAAACTAAATAGTAAACAAAATTGTGATTGTATTTGAAAATAATATTATATAAGTATTATATAATTTATCTATATTTTTTTGATGTAACTGAAAGATGTTATATAGTCAACTAATATATGAAAAATAAATAAAACATTTCAATAATACTTATTATAAACTATTTTTAGTTAATTAAACATATATCAGTTATGTTTTTAATTATTTTTATGCGATCATCTAAGAAAATAGATAGATATATAAAAGAATTTATATTACTTTGTTTTTTTTTGTATTGTGTAAAATTAAGTTTTAAAAGAAATAATATTTCTTTTTCAAATATCAAGATTATTTGTGTAAATTGTTTTTAATGAAATCATATTATATACAAATTTATATTTTTCATTTAAGAAAATATAGATATAAAGAAAGTATTTTATTACTTCAAAAGTATATTGTATGTTATTTAAAATATTTTTTAAATTAATATTACTGTTTTGTGAACTTTCCCTTTTTTATGAAATTATATTATTTATACATATATTTTTCGTTTTTCAATTCGTTTTTTTAGTTTATAAAAATTTTGCTTTTTATTATGTGTATATGTTTTGGAAAGTTTTAAAAAGGAAAATAAATAAAAAATAAAAAATAATATTTTAAATATAATATTTTAATTTATTAAGGGTATTAGTGTAATCAACTATCGTGAAAGTTAACATGGAAGCGACACATAAGAAACTGACATCTCAAATAATATTATAGAGATATTATATTTTTAAATATTAATTTTCTTTATAAAAAGGGAGCATACAAATCCTTGAAAGAAAATAGTAAAGATGTTCAGATTAGGTTTTGGTTCACAGCTCACTTATTTACAAAGTATTTCTTACTCGATTTTTTTATTTGTAAAAAATATCTATAATTTTCTTCTTATATTTGATATGTTACAGATAACACAAAATGTTTATGTATCAATCACTTTTCAAAAAAGGTAAGTTCAATATATTTGAAAAAGGAATTCTATTTTTTCAGTAAACTAATTACTACGGGTAAAACTGATAATATATATTTGAATAAGAAAATCTTGCCTCAAAATATTTATTGATATATGGTGAACGGTGAACCACGCGGGAAGCGCCGCAATTAGAGTAGTGTTATGGTCGGACTAACCCTCCGAAATTGTGAGAAGTTAATTGTCAATACACTTTATAAATTCAAAGTTGTCACTGAAAAGTGAAAATTCACTTCGTATAAGGACTCCCTGTTATTGAGCAAGGAGATGCATTGAAAGAATGAAAGTAACGAAAAAGATTAATGGATATTAATATATATATATATATATATATATATAATAGATATTAAATTACTACTACTATAATACTTTCTCTGTTGTCTTTTACTTGACGTTAATACTTTCTCTGTTGTCTTTTACTTGACGTTTTACAGATTTTTGCAAATTCAGTCAAAACGGAGGGTACTGACATTCATGAAAAAGTTAAAAATAGGTACTCTACATAAAAAAAAAAAATTAACCGTCATATAAAAAAAGTGGAGGGAGTATGTAAATATTTTTTTCCATTTTAAAATACTCTATATTTTAATATTTCCAAAACATATTAAATTTTAACCATAAATACATAACTTGTGATTTATATATTTCTCATAGTTCTAAATCTATAATAACTCAATAAATACAATTAAGATTTTCTGAAATTTACCATTAATCATTATTACTTAATATATTTTTAATAATAGATAAAAATATATGATTTTAGAAAAAATAAATATATAATTTTGAAATAATTTTCTTTTAAAAACGTGTATCATAATGCAATTCAGTAGAACTTCTATAAATTAATAATGTTGAGATTTTAAAATTTTATTAATTTATATAAATATTAATTTGTAAAAGTTTTGTTATTTAGATTTATTATTTTAAAATATATTTATTATAAGATAAGAAAAATATTTTATTTTAGTATATAAACATTAATTTTTTTTTAATCTGACATTTATATTAATTTTATTATATTATTTAGTGTATATAATATATATTTACTAAATCTCGTCAAAAATATATTAGGTATTAAGAAAATATAAAGATAATTATATTGTGAATATAAAATAAATAATATAATAATAGATTCTTACTTATATAAAATATATATACATATAAGTTATTAATTTTTTATTTTAATAGGATTATATATTTATACAGAAATTTTTTAAAAAATATTATTTTATTATTTTATCAATTTGTATTAAATTTTGAATTGATCTAAATTAAGATCAACGAAATTTATTACTTTATAAAAATTATTAATTTATCGAGTATTAATCAATAGAGGTTTTATTGTAAATGGAATATGAATAAACTAAAAATATAACGTACGAAGATACAGACATGAAGTTCAAACAAAGAAAGCAGCCTGTATTTTTGACCCAAAAAAAAAAGAAAGCAGCATGTATAGGAGTTAGGGAAGTAACTTTTCAGAGGAGCCAAGTAACTATTTACAAGAGTCTTTCACTATTTCATATGGGCCGAAAGTAGAAATAATATTATTGTGGGCTTCATTATAAGCCTAACTAAATGTAGAACTATTAAGCCTGCATCGACTTCATTTTCAAAGGGCAATATTGCGAGTTTGATTGATCTGAATCTAGAACATGTATACTTGTATTTTTTTTTTTTTTTGCTAAGAATGTATAGTTGTATTTTTATCTAGCTATAATATGAAATCATCTACATATATAGGTTAACTTACTTAGATCTTAATTGGTAGAGCATTGGCATTATGCTCTACATTATCCAATCAACAATTGTTAGAAAAATATTTAAAAAAATATTTATTAAATGCTAATACTCTCCAAATGCTCTCTCGCTAATGCTTTCATATGAAGTTTTAGGAGAGCATTTGCATTTATAATTTATAAAATTAAGAAAAATATATAATGAATTCATTTATTTTATTTAATAATATCATAAAATTATTTTTATATCTAGAAAATAAAATTTTGATTTCTAAAATTAATTTACGATAATTTTTTTTTTTTTAAGTAGTTTTTCGCATTTAAAATATAAAATTTAATTCATATAATTTTATTTTATATAATTTATTTTAAATGTGAAATATTATTTTTAAAATAGATATTTTAATTATAGAATTTATTTTAAAATAATATTTTTCGATATAAACATAAGTTTTAAATTATTAAATAAAATAAATTTATTGTATATATTTTTCATTTTATATGTTACTATATTTATATATATATATATATTAGAAATATATTCATTAAAAATAAATATATTATATATTATATATTAATTTTTATAATAATTTTAAATAGCATATTCATACAGCTCTACCAATTATCTTATTAAACAGTTTAGCAAAAGCATACAATTATTGGCTATTGCTGCATACTGCTTCTAATGCTAACACTCTACCAATCAAGACCTTAATAGGTTTGGCCTAAACCGAACAAAAGAAAACCAAAATGCCCCTAATCATAACATATTGTAGAGACTAGAGAATATTCGTATGGTCATGAGGAAATTAAAGTATATTATTCATGACAACGTATGAGGATAAAGAAAAAAACTACTGTTATGGCTAAATATTCTTTTATTCGCTTCACTACCTTAACTATTTACGTTTTTATTTCGTCAAATTGTAATGAATGATTAATCCGAAGATGAAATGACAGAGTGGAATAACTTTTGAAATTGAACAAAGCGAAACAATTGGCTAAAATCAAGACTTGTACTCAAGCTTTTTATAGACTTTTAATTGAGTGAGAATCTTAATTATGGTGTCAGTCCTCTGTTGTTCTTTGATGCCTTCTCCTTCCCTTACAGCGCATACATAGCTGAAAGGTATTTGTATTTTATGGTTCTTTTTTCATGAAATGGTTGAAAATTTATAAATATTTTCAAAAGTGTAGTAAAGAAACGGTGAGTGAGTTTTTCTTAACTTCAGTAGCATGTACGTTCTGAGAAGCTTCTCGTAGAGAGGAATATTACTTATTCCCACGATCGACTGCATCCAATATGCATGATCTGGTGTGGTCATAAATGTTGCTCATATTCAAGTAATTGAGAATTTTTTTTCTCTATATTTTATTGATCCACACAATATGAAATTCTTATGCATTAATCCCGAAATTTAATTAACAATTCGTGATTCTGAACAACATTTATATAAAATTCTTAACGTTTATAATAGCAACGATAATTGTATTTTGAATGATATCATATAGAATGATCATGTGTTTAAGCAAAAAAAAACACCTTTTCTTAAATCGACCACTAAGTAAAACATTGAACAAAAGTCTAGGAACGAATACTACTTTTTTGAATTGGTTACTATAAGAAATTAGTTCTATAGTTGATCTTTTGGGTTTGCTTGGAAACTATCACTATACTTATATGATTTCGCGAAGAACTAGAATTAAAACGGGTCCCAGTACATTTCTGTGATATATTCCAATGCTGGATTTGGTAGGGAACTAAGCATTTCTCATTACGTGATTTTTAAAAAACCAACTCTTATATTTCGAACCTTTACTTTTCCCTTCCTTCTGTGCATACACTCATGACTCAACATAAAATGTGTTGGTGGGTGAACAAACGGAAACTTCAACGCGCAATGTGATTTTGTAAGAATACATTCAGTGGAAATTTTTTTACAAGAGTTCTCAAAATTATATAAAACTATAGTTTATTTTGGGTATCTAAAAATGATTTACAGTACTTCAAATACTGTATAAAAATATATATGTATAAAAAATGTTTCAACAAAAAAAATTCAAATATATTTGAGAAACTCTTAATTTGTCAAAAAAAATATTTGAGAAACTTATTGTGAAAGAACTTGAGTGAGATTGCTCCAAAGGATTCTTGTTAAATGGTGTGAAGTCCAATCCAAAAGAAAGGTAACTAAGATGTGTTTACATTTTAGAATTTGACTGAAAAACACTGGCATTTCTAGATTTCTGGTCATATCATAGTAAACTATATATATTAGGCTTTTGTTTTTGTGCACCTACATTAGGGCTGGGCAAATAAACCGAATCCGAAAACCCGAACCGAACCTGATCCAATAAAAATAAATCCGAACCGATCCAAACCCGACATAAATACCGAATGGATCTTGTTTTATGGTATTTCGGGTTATGAGTATTATCCGAACCGAACCCGAACCTAAATGAATACCCGATAGAACCCGAAACATTCAAAATTTTCAAAAAGAACTTGTACCAAACATGATCTCAATTCCTAATATGTATTCAAAATATATTGAACATCTAAAATAATTATGTATTATATGAAGATTGATGGTTGAAGGTGGCTGTTGAAGGTTAAAGTTTTTAGATTTTGGTTTTGTTTTCATTGAATAATATTTTTTATTTCATGAGAACTTGGTTTTCGTTTTATGCTTTCATTTATTTGGTTTTCTTTCGATCAATAACTATTTCACTTGATTTTGAATGATCACATTTGATGTTCCTTTTTTTTTTGAACCGATTTTATTTATTTTTTGGTTACAAAATAGTTACAAATCAAGTATTTTAAAACCAAAGAACCGATTTTACTTACTTTTTGGTTACAAAGTAGATATAAATCAGGTACATTTAAAACCGAAGAACCGATTGGGACTCGAACCCGAAAGTATATTGGGTTGTACCGGTTCTTTGAAGATTTACTAAATCCGACCCGAACCCGATAGAACCCGAACCGGTCCCGAACCGAATTTTTATATAACCCAAATGGGACTGGTTTTGATAAACCCGGAAAACCAAAACCCGATTGGACTAAACCGAAACCCGATTGGGATCCCGAATGCCCATGCCTATACATATTAGGCTAATGAAAATAGACAAAATATACAATCATTATTTAGTTTAAACTCTTTAAGTCTTAACGTAAAACGCACAACCAATTAGTGACAAATAAGTCCACGAAGCATCTTCTTTCCTTTCTAGAACCCTAAAAGCAAACCATACACTTCTCTTATCTCTCTCTTTCTCAAAGAACCTGTCAATGTAATTAAAACAGTTTCCAATATTTTCGCCACCATAAATAAACTCTCACCTCCACCTCTTTAACTCCACCACTCCAATTGAGAAAATAATTTATTTTATAAAACTTCACCACTCTAGAAATTTCATACCACGCAAACAAAAACAAACTCATAAACCCTAATCAACCACAACTTCCACCACCAACTCAAAGCTTTCATTTTCCAAATTAAAGAAGAATGAGCAGAAGCAAATCCATAGTCATCAATTCCAGTTCCGAAAATAGTATCTCCACGGTCGCTGCCGCAGCTGTAGCTATGAGACGTTCTGCTTCAAACGCAAGCCCCGTGGTACATACTAATGATCTTAACAGAGAACCGCGGCGACCGCGGTCAGTTAAGTTTCCGGTATCTCCCCAACTGATACAAGGGGAAGAGATGGTCCATTTCGGACATCCGCAACACGTGCTGGTTAAAGTTGAATTGCCAGATATCTACACGTGTGCAGGTTGCAAAGAAGAAGGAGCTGGGATTAGGTACGTGTGCCAAGAGTGTGATTATCAGCTCCATGAGTTTTGTGCTTTGGCTCCTCCTCTACTCAAGTCGCATCCTTTTCATTACCAGCATCAGCTTCTGTTTTTTGCCAAGCCTGGTACGCTTCTTTTACATGTCCCCTCTTCTTCAGATGCTCTTGTTTGTTGGAACTTTTTGAATAAAATCAAGAGGTAATTTTGGAAATGGCTGGACTTGGTCGGTTTTATTTTCTTCAGCATTTTTTCCATGTTGGTGCTAATCTTATATTCGTTTTGTTTGTTTTTCAGACCAAGTACTAGATGCATGTCACTATAAAGAAATCCTGATTATTGTAGACTATATATTAGTTGCTTTACAAAGAATAATAATGATTTGCTTTATACACGATAAATATACGGTTAAGTGGGCATCAACATTAAGAATTAAATTTGGCCATGTTGAGCAACAGATAATAAGCTTTCTAAGAGATCGTTAAGTCTTAAAAATTGAACTTTAAAACAATAATTAGAACTGAATCACTAGCTAATAGCATTAATATTTGTCATTAGATATAACTGAACAACGTAAGGGCTAAACATCTATTTCGGTGAATGTTTTTGCTCGACACCATGCGGATTTTAACTTATAATTTTACTATAAGTATCCCAATAACCGTATATACTAATAAACATAGATATGTCTCATGTTAGTACGTTATACTTTCGAGGATATTATATTGCTGAATAGTTTTTTTTTTCAATGATGTATAACAGCTAAAGGAGGAATAATGAAATCAAAATGCGACGTGTGTGGAAGATCACCTAAAGGTTACACCTATAGATGCAAAGCTTGCAGTTTCCAGATGCATCCTGGCTGCGCCATGTTATCTCCTTCCCTCTCCTCTTCCTCTCTCCATCGCCACCCTCTACAGCTCCTCCCCTCTTCCTCCCCTGCCAACACCACCGGCGGGTTCCTCTGCGGAGAGTGCAAGAGAGGTAAGCGAGTCGGGAGGGTTTACCGTTGCACCGTTTGTGATTACCACTTGCATGCCGTATGCGCCAAGGACGCCGCCGTGAACGGCCTTCGTGAGAACGGACACAAAGGGAGGGATAGGTCTCCAGCGGTTTTGGGAACGGCGGCGAGGTTAGCGTCGCAGGTTGTGATTGATTTTCTTGGTGGTATGATGGAAGGTCTAGGTGAAGGTGTTGGTGAAGCCATTTTGGACGGTGTAAGTAGAGGCGGTGGTGGTGGCGGTCGCGGTGGAGGAAATGGAGGTGTTACTGGGGTAACTCCACGTGTCAGAGGAGGCTAATTATGGAACTTTGGAGATAATTAATTAGGAGTGTTTATATGCATATTGAAATGATTGTATTGTTTTTTTTTTGCCGTGGTGATTGGTAAATGGTAATTACATATAGACTTTGTAGTGTTGATGTTATTGGGTTGGGTGAGAGGGAGGTAGTATATTGATTAAATTTGGGGATAAAGTAACAAGAATACGAAAAATGTGTAATGTTTAATTAGTTTTGATATTAATTAAAGTAATGTTGATGTATATATCTGTGTGCTGTTCTTTTTCAATAATTCAGGAATTTGCAAGTAAAATATCTTACGTTTTACGTGCATAAGCTTAATTGAATACATTGTAACCAAACGTATATAACCTTTTTGGTGTATTTTGAAAATATGAAAAGTGTGTTTATATTTATTTGGCTTTTATTATGTTACTTACATAACGAGACATAGAAAGAAAGGCAAAAAGCTACTACCTAATGCTGATGGCATCTTGGAAAAGAGAGGCACCTCAGCTGTAACTCCCATTCAAATATATAGTGATCACTGAGACCCACCACTCACAGTTTATCTTCCATCCAATTTTTGGTTTTGGTTAAATGTTAAACATGTTGTTCCCATTTTTGTTTGTGAAAATTAACACCAAAAATACACCACAAATCTTTAAAAAATCATTACAATTTGGCGAAGCTACATGGACAAATTAAGGGTGGGGCAGTTGCCCACCATGATTTATAAAATTTCAATGTATTTTCTTTAAATTTTTAATGAATTCCCTATGTATATACAATAATTTGTTAATAAATTTTATGTTTGTCATAGAACAAAATAACTTCTAGATCATCCATTGATTGCAAGAACCACGCATTGTTTCAAGGCAATTGTAGATTTTAATTTGACGTTTATTTTGTATTGACTAAGTTAAAAACATGCGAGTTCGCCCTAGAGAAATCCTCTCTGGCCCGATTCCCAAGGTGCGCCGCTCAGATGAATCTCCTCCGCTCCAACGCCGCCGTTCTTTCCCCTTCCCTCTGAAGCAGCTCCTCTCCCTCTCCATGGTTCTGATGGTGACTCCTTTTCCATCACGGTTCAAACCTCCTCCAGATCCACCTCCTCCAGATCTGCCGCCGTGGTCGCTGTGTAAGTCTCGTCCGTTTAAAGCTCGCTTCCTCATCGTCCCTCCAGAACCTCCAGAACCCCCAGACGTTCCCCTTCTCCTCGCTCCTCTCCTTCATACCCTCGAATCCTCCATCAATCCCGTCGTCTTCCTCCCTCGTTGCAGCTCTCTGGTTCCTGTTGCTGTAGCTTCTCCTCTGAGGTTCTTTGCATCGAACATTGGTTTAACCGGGACTGTTTTCGGGTTATTTGGAGTGTGTGTTTCTACTGCTTGGTGCAGATTTCAGCACAGTTCCTCTTTTCAGCTCGAGCCACAGTTTATTTTTGCAGAAACCTCCTCTCTCTTAGTCAAGCTTTCAAAAGGTATTGTCTCTGTTTCTTCATGGAACAAGTCTTACCTGTATGAACCTTCCCTCGTTTTAGGAGTTAGTTGTCTCAAGATGAGTCCTTTACCTCTGAATGAGGATATTGTCCTTCCTTTGAATCTTACTTTACCTCAGTTTGAGGATGTTGCAAGCGATCGGTCTTTACCTCTATATGAGGATGGTGCAAGCGATCTGTTGTCTTTACCTCTATATGAGGATGTTACACTGTGTTCTCCCCCTTTAGTACCTCAGTATGGGGTTGGTACAAGAACCTTTGTCTTGTTGGCTTTGGTTTCTATGGTTTCAGGGAATGATGCTTCTAAAAATGGAGGTCTTGGATGGTGTATCCATGGTATGGATGAAGCCCATGACTCTCAAAGCTCTGCTAGGATACTATATGTGGTCTCAACTTTTGCAGCCGAAGCTTTGACGTTGCAGGTGGCCCTTCCTTCAGCATCATCTGCTGGATTTTCAAAGCTTCAAGAAATTTGGGACTCTATTGTCCTCTTCTCTGCCCTGCATTCAGGGATGGATTTGAACGAGATCGCAGGTTGTCTCCTTTCAAACCTTGCCACTCTCTTCAGTCCTCTATCATTTAACTTTTATCAGTGCATGGCATTATGTTTGGCTGTTGCAATTGCAATGTGTGTTTTCTTCAGACTATGTTCCTCTATTACTCTATTTTGAGATATGAATGAATGAAAGAAATGTTTGACAAAAAAAAAAAAGTTAAAAACATGCATTTGCTAAGAAACTAAGAATTGATCAACAACTAATATATACTATATTTTAAAAACAATTAAAATAATCTATCAATATTACCCAAGTAACGAAACTACACTAATATCAAGAATCCTTCAGTAGTACTTATGAGTGGTGACCCAAAATATATAGTGACTTGTGCTATTTCAAGAAGCTCCACAATCCACGTGGGAATCGTTAATCTGTCATGGCCTTTTGGAACTCTATGTGACAAGATTCCTATTCTCAATCTGTCATTGCTTCCTCCTCTCTTGCTTTCCACCGATCTTGTTTCATATAATATACATAGGATTTTAAATGGCAATGTAGAGAATCAACGAGATACCCCAAGGATAACATGTTAGTTATATTACCCCCGAATACACGTTAGAATGAATAATATAAATTGTTAAACTTGGTAATTCTTCTCGTTATTTTTTTCTCTATTGAAGGTGATGAGAGGATTGTACTGCAAAGAATCTGATTCACTATTAAAGGTTACGGAGACACAGCATGTATATAGAGAGATAATGATATAACTAGGCATATGAAGTGTTGAACTCTCCTCTGTTTTTTATCCGAGCACATGGTCGTTGTCAAGTCCCTGAGCTTTCCTTCGTCCGTAGTATAAAGTCTCTTTCCTTTTTCTTGTTTTTATTTTGTTGAAACCAAAAGAATAATTTATAATCGACTTTTGTCTAGATGGAACTCTTCTCTGTTTTTAACTCTCATCTGTTTTAATCAATCATTAATAAATTTGAAAATATTTCTTCATTATTGGATATTGTATTATTTTTACATTTAAAAAACTTAATAACTAATAAATGATTTTAAAATCTCAAGAAACTATAGATGCATACTAATGTTTTGAATTTCCATATTTTATCAAAGACAATTAAAATTAAAAAACCATATTAAAAAGTAAACAAAAATTTAATAAATCTTATTTCAACTAAAATTAATAATTTTAAATTTGTTTTTGATTTTTGATTTTTTATAGTGGTGAAATTATTGTCCTATACATATTTTTTTCTTATACAAAGCTAGAATTTGTTGTTTATATATAGGAATGGCAATTGGTACAACCTCATCCGTAAATAAATGAGATGAAATTGAGATAAAACCAGAATAATAGCGCAAAATATATGTAGCTAGAGAAATTGACAAATCAAGTCAACTACGATCATGAATGTTTTATCTTTGCAACTTCTTTGATGAGATTTTCTTCAGATTATAACCCAAATCTCTGAAGATGATGCGATGCACAGATCATTTCTTCCAAATATATTTATCTGACACAAAATTTGGACCATGTGTCCTTCATGTGCCATCTTTTTCTCTATTGAAGAAGATGAGCAGAAGAGTTGGGGAGTTTAGGGTCAAAATCACACGTTGCTACATTGTATATAAATGTATTATTCTCCTTTTCTTCTATATTGACGTGGATGAGAAGAAGGTAACTATAGCTTCTAAAGTCCGACACATCTCCTCTCTACATGCGGTTATGGAACTCATTTGATAAAACCAAGTAATTAACAATCTCTCATGTTTGATTAATTTCGGGTCCATAAATAATATCAGAGAAACTATTATATATGATTGAGAATGCTTGCTTCCAATCAGTGGCGGAGACAGTGAACAAACAGGGTGGTCAATTGACCCACCTCAATTTTAAAATTCAACTTAATGTGAGTATATAATTGTAATAAATATTGATTAATTAGTTCAATTTTTACAGTTTGACCCTCTTGATAATTATGAAACCTCCACTGCTTTTTATATAATCTAATTTTGACCCACCTAGATTTGGATCCTACCTCCGCCACTGCTTCCAATATGATTCTCTAATAGATATCTCATGGTTTATGGTAAATGAAGAGTAGTATATATATTGCAATAGCAATAAGGAGAAAAAAATTCAAAGTCCATGCACGTCAATGTTTTAGTGGAAACACTTGAATCAAACTCAAATGATTGTTAAAAAAAAAACAAATTTGAATGAAGTGTCTCATTTGAGTCTAGGTGATCTATTATTTTGATTTGGAGATGATGATGATTCTATTTGTAAATAAGATAAAAGAGTCGAGGCATAGAAGCCGACCCAGTTCCGTGACCAAATATATGCATAAACGTAGTCCAATAATACAAATTTAATTGTTAAAATTATCAGAAAGTTTCGAAAATAACTATTCAAACCAAGTAACCAACGGTTTAACTCTTAAGATATATCATTTTAATTTTAAAACAACTAATAAAATCAACTAGAAGACACAATTATATTAGAAAGATACCAAGAAAAAAAAGAGAATCTAGCTGTGGTCGGGTCGACTTCGAAGACGTATATACATAGAGGAGACCATGAGAGTTGGAGTTTGATTAATTGAAATTTGATAATTTTCAAAATCGCAAATTTAATTATAACTAGAGGTCAGCTGGAGGCAGTTGAATCTTTATTATAGAAAATAAAATAGATTTATTGGATTTATATACTGTCGAGTCTCTTTACTTTAACCGGTCTGGTTCGGTTCAGAAATCCAATTTAGTAAACAAGTCAAAATCTGTTCAGATATTAATAGGCGAACCTAACCGGAACCGACCTAAATACTTGGGCCGGGTATGGGTTTTGGGAGCGGTTAGTTCGATAATAGATAGTTAAGGATTCGCAGTCTGTGAAATAAGATCCGTCCGTCGGAGTTAGTTAGAGAACGCGAGAACGGAGAAACCCTAATAATCTACACGAAGCTTCACTCACTCTCTGCAGAGAAGAAGATTCGAGCTGTTTCCGTAAGTCTCCTTCTCTCTCTCTGCTCGGCGGTTCTCGTCGGCGTTTCTAAATTCGATTAGATCCGATTCGTGGTGTTATTAACATTGTTTGATTCTGAATCTTAGGGTTTCCAGTGATGGCGAACTTGGGAGGCGGTGCGGAAGCTCATGCTAGATTCAAGCAGTATGAGTACAGAGCCAACTCCAGCTTGGTGCTAACCAGTGAGAATCGTCCTCGCGACACACACGAGCCTACGGGAGAGCCTGAGACTCTGTGGGGGAAGATTGATCCCAAGTCTTTTGGAGATAGAGTTGCTAAGGGGAAGCCTCAGGAGCTGGAGGATAAGCTTAAGAAGTCGAAGAAGAAGGAGCGTGATGTTGTTGCGGATGATTCTGTTTCTGCTCGGCAGAGCAAGAGGCGTCGGCTCAGGGAAGAGAGTGTGCTCACGGATACTGACGACGTGGTTTATCAGCCCAAGACTAAGGAGACGAGGGCTGCTTATGAGGCTATGCTTAGTCTGATTCAGCAGCAGCTGGGTGGTTTGCCTCTGAATATTGTTAGTGGTGCTGCGGATGAGATCCTGGCTGTTCTCAAGAACGACGCAGTGAAGAACTCTGAAAAGAAGGCGGAGATTCAGAAGCTGCTGAACCCTATTCCTGATCAGATTCATCAGGTTTTTGATCAGCTTGTTTCCATTGGGAAATTGATCACCGACTTTCAAGAAGGTGGTGATTCCGGTGGTGGTAAGGAAAATGTAGATGAGGGGCTTGATGATGATGTTGGTGTGGCTGTTGAGTTTGAGGACAATGAGGAAGATGGCGAGGAGAGTGATCCTGATATGGTACAGGAGGAAGATGATGAAGAGGATGAGGAACCTCAGAAAACTGGAGGTATGCAAGTGGATGCAGGGATAAATGAAGAGGATGCAGGAGATGCGAATGAGGGCACCAGTCTGAACGTTCAGGATATTGATGCTTACTGGCTCCAGAGAAAGATATCTCAGGCTTATGAACAGCAGATTGATCCGCAACAGTGCCAAGTACTAGCTGAAGAGCTGCTTAAGATACTCGCTGAAGGGGATGATAGGGATGTTGAGAACAAGCTGCTTATGCATCTTCAGTTTGAAAAGTTCAGCCTCGTTAAGTTTCTGCTGCGGAACCGTTTTAAAATTGTGTGGTGTACGCGATTGGCTAGGGCAGAGGACCAGGAAGAGAGGAACAGAATTGAAGAGGAGATGAGAGGGTTGGGTCTGGAACTGGCAGCAATTGTGGATCAGTTGCATGCAACAAGAGCAACAGCGAAAGAGAGGGAGGAGAACCTGCAGAAAAGTATTAATGAAGAGGCCCGACGTCTGAGGGACGAAACTGTTGGAGATGGAGGTCGAGGCAGGAGAGATGTTGCTGATAGAGATTTAGAGAGTGGTTGGTTGAAGGGTCAGCGTCAGATGCTGGACTTGGAGAGCTTGGCTTTTGACCAAGGTGGTCTCCTGATGGCGAATAAGAAGTGTGACCTTCCAGCTGGCTCCTACAGAACTCATGGCAAGGGATATGATGAAGTTCATGTGCCATGGGTTTCTAAAAAGGTTGATATCAGTGAGAAGCTTGTGAAGATCACCGAGATGCCAGATTGGGCTCAGCCGGCTTTTAAGGGAATGCAACAGCTGAACAGGGTTCAGAGCAAAGTGTACGATACAGCGCTATTTAAGGCAGATAACATACTTCTTTGTGCTCCAACTGGTGCTGGGAAAACCAATGTTGCCATGCTCACCATACTGCAGCAAA
Source organism: Brassica napus (assembly GCF_020379485.1). Classification (NCBI taxonomy): domain Eukaryota; kingdom Viridiplantae; phylum Streptophyta; class Magnoliopsida; order Brassicales; family Brassicaceae; genus Brassica; species Brassica napus. Next base: position 13,084,270 of record NC_063440.1, read on the forward strand.
TTGAGTCCAGTAGGAACGAAGATGGAACACTCAACCATGGAAAGTACAAGATTGTGTATGTCGCACCCATGAAAGCCCTAGTTGCTGAGGTTGTAAGTAACCTGTCTAATCGTCTGAAGGATTATGGAGTCACTGTGAGGGAACTCAGTGGGGATCAGTCCCTCAGTGGGAAGGAAATTGAGGAGACCCAGATAATTGTCACCACACCAGAGAAGTGGGATATCATCACAAGGAAGTCTGGTGATCGCACTTACACCCAGCTTGTGAGACTTCTTATAATCGACGAGATCCATCTTCTTCATGATAATCGAGGGCCTGTGCTTGAAAGCATTGTCGCTAGGACTCTGAGGCAGATTGAAACCACGAAGGAGAATATTCGCTTGGTGGGTTTGTCAGCCACACTGCCAAATTACGAAGATGTGGCCTTATTTTTGCGGGTTGATCTTAAGAAAGGGTTGTTTAAATTCGACCGCAGCTACAGACCGGTGCCTCTTGGTCAGCAGTATATTGGAATCAGTGTGAGAAAACCATTGCAGAGGTTCCAGCTGATGAATGATCTTTGTTATGAGAAAGTAGTGGCTGGTGCTGGAAAGCAACAGGTTCTTATTTTTGTTCACTCGAGGAAGGAAACAGCAAAAACTGCGCAAGCAATAGTGGACACCGCAATGGCGAAGGATACACTCAGTAGATTCTTGAAAGAAGACAGTGCAAGTCGTGAAGTTCTTCTGAGTCAGATTGAACTTATAAAGAACGGTGATCTGAGGAAACTTCTGCCTTACGGTTTTGCTATTCATCATGCTGGCCTAACAAGGGGTGATCGTGAGATAGTTGAGGCCCTTTTTGGTGAAGGGCATGTGCAAGTCTTGGTTTCCACAGCAACTCTTGCATGGGGTGTGAATCTGCCTGCTCATACTGTCATAATCAAAGGAACGCAGGTCTATAATCCTGAGAAAGGGGCGTGGATGGAACTCAGTCCCCTGGATGTTATGCAGATGCTTGGTCGTGCTGGAAGACCTCAGTATGATGAATATGGAGAGGGTATAATTATCACTGGCTACAGCGAGCTGCAGTATTATCTCTCTTTGATGAATGAGCAACTACCTATTGAGAGCCAGTTCATTTCCAAACTTGCTGATCAGCTTAATGCTGAAATTGTTCTTGGAACTGTTCAGAATGCTAAAGAGGCTTGCCACTGGCTTGGGTATACGTATCTCTATATCCGTATGGTTCGTAATCCAACGCTGTATGGTTTAGCGCCGGATGCCCTTGTAAAAGACGTAGTCTTGGAGGAAAGAAGAGCTGACCTGGTACGTACTTTCATCTGCTTTTACCTGTTGTTATCTACTGTTAAAAATTTACTTGCTATCGTAATGCCTTAACTTAAGCTTTTCCACTGTTAAAAATTATTTGCTATCGTAATGGCTTAACTTAAGCTATCTACTGTTAAAAATTAGTTTGCTATCGTAATGCCTTAACTTAAGCTTTCCTACTGTAAAAAATTATTTGCTAGCTTAATGACTTAACTTAAGCTTTCCCACTGTCTAATATGTGCGCTCCATGATGAGCTATTGTTATCAACTTTACTTGCTTTTTATCCTTCAAGTTGATTACAAATTTAGTATTCATTTCATATTTTCTGAGAATTTGAATAAGAAGTTTGCATCTGATAAATTGATGTCATATCCCTGAAATTGCTTTTCATATGTTTAATATTCTTGATGAACTCTTGAGCTTAACATGGGTAGCATTGCCTCTGTCCACTATATATGCCCTTGATGAACTGTTTGGATATCTTGTGCTTATCACGTTGATTGTGAAATTGGTATTGTAGATTTCTCTGTGAGTCTCTGTGAGAATTTTTAGTGGGAAGTGTATATGATGATATAATGACGTTGCCATTTGTTTGCTCTTTTCCTGTAAATGTTGTTCCTAGTATCGGTAGCTTTCTCATTGTATGTTACAACTTACAAGCACTCCATGATGAACCGTAGGATGCCTTGTTTCTTTCATGTTGATCACAGATTTAATGTCATTGCTCCAAAGTTTTTTTTTTTTTTAAAATAGCATTTATGGCCATCTGTGTCTAACGTTTACTTGAATCATTGTTCTTTGCAGATACACTCAGCTGCTACTATCTTGGACAAAAACAACTTGGTTAAGTATGACAGGAAAAGTGGATATTTCCAAGTTACTGATTTGGGAAGGATTGCTAGCTACTACTATATAAGTCATGGGACCATAGCTACGTACAATGAGCATTTGAAGCCAACGATGGGTGATATAGATCTTTATCGTCTGTTCTCACTGAGTGAGGAGTTCAAGTATGTGACTGTTCGGCAAGATGAGAAGATGGAACTGGCCAAACTTCTGGATCGTGTCCCAATTCCGATCAAGGAAACACTGGAGGAGCCCAGTGCAAAGATTAATGTTTTGCTACAGGCATACATTTCACAGCTAAAGCTTGAGGGTCTTTCTTTGACATCAGACATGGTTTATATAACTCAGGTTTGTTGCTTGTTCTCTCATCTCTACATTATTAAATTGCTGTGTCTGTTCTCTGGTTTGTTCCTTGTTCTCTCTGCTTTTATCTCTCATCCCTCCTAGTTACATTATTAAATTGCTGTGGTCTCTGGTTTGTTTCTTGTTCTCTCTGCTTTCGTTTCCCATCTATCCTAGTTACCTTATTAAATTGCTGTATCTGTTCTCTGGTGTGTTCCTTGTTCTCTGTGCTTTCTTCTCTCATCTCTCCTAGTTACATTATTAAATTTATGTATCTGTTCTCTGGTGCTTACGTGTCATTTTTTATATCATTTTCAGAGCGCTGGACGTCTTGTACGAGCTCTCTATGAAATTGTATTGAAGCGCGGATGGGCTCAACTGGCTGAGAAAGCTCTGAACTTGTCTAAAATGGTTGGGAAGAGGATGTGGAGTGTCCAGACACCTCTCCGTCAGTTTCATGGAATTCCTAATGAGATTTTGATGAAGTTGGAGAAGAAGGATTTGGTGTGGGAGAGGTACTATGACCTGTCGTCACAGGAGCTAGGAGAGCTTATTCGTAGTCCTAAGATGGGCAGACCGCTTCACAAGTTCATCCACCAGTTCCCAAAATTGGTTCTTGCAGCACAAGTTCAGCCTATTACTCGAACTGTTCTGCGGGTGGAGCTCACAATTACACCAGACTTCCAGTGGGACGAGAAAATTCATAAATACGTGGAGCCGTTTTGGATCATTGTGGAAGACAATGATTGTGAGAAGATCCTTCATCATGAGTATTTTCTATTGAAGAAGCAGTATATCAGTGAGGATCACACCTTGAACTTCACTGTCCCAATCTTTGAACCGCTGCCACCTCAGTATTTTGTCCGAGTGGTTTCAGACAAGTGGCTTGGGTCGCAGACTGTGTTGCCTGTATCTTTTAGACACCTTATACTTCCAGAAAAGTACCCGCCACCTACAGAGCTACTGGACTTGCAGCCCCTCCCTGTCACAGCGCTTAGGAATCCGAATTATGAGAGACTCTATCAGGATTTCAAGCATTTCAATCCGGTGCAGACTCAAGTCTTTAATGTTTTGTATAACACTAACGATAATGTGTTGGTTGCTGCTCCAACGGGAAGTGGGAAGACTATATGTGCTGAGTTTGCTATATTGAAGAATCATCAAGAAGTACTCCTAAGGCAGGAAGATGATACTAAAAGGCAAAGTGGACCTGATGCTACAATGCGTGTTGTCTATATTGCTCCGAAAGAGGCTATTGCTAAGGAGCAGTTTCGCATCTGGGAGAGGAAGTTTGGGAAGGTTCTTGGTTTACGGGTTGTTGAGCTGACCGGGGAGACAGCGTTGGATCTTAAGCTGCTGGAGAAAAGTCAGATAATTATAAGTACTCCTGAGAAATGGGATGCTCTGTCTCGCAGGTGGAAACAGAGAAAATACGTACAACAGGTTAGTCTTTTCATTGTGGACGAGCTTCATCTAATTGGTGAAGGTCAAGGTGGTACAGTGCTGGAGGTGATAGTCTCTAGAATGAGATATATTTCTAGTCAGGGTGATAATAAGATTAGGATTGTTGCGCTTTCTACTTCCCTTGCAAATGCGAAAGATCTTGGGGAGTGGATTGGGGCCAGTTCTCACGGCCTATTCAATTTCCCTCCTGGAGTCCGTCCTGTTCCACTGGAGATCCACATTCAAGGAGTGGATATATCCAGTTTTGAAGCCAGGATGCAGGCAATGACCAAGCTAACCTACACCGCCATAGTCCAGCATGCCAAGAACAAGAAGCCGGCTATAGTTTTTGTCCCAACTCGTACACATGTCCGTTTGACTGCTGTGGATCTGATGGCTTACTCTCACATTGACAACCCACAGAGCCCTGATTTCCTGTTAGGGAAACTAGAAGAACTTGAGGATTTTGTTGATGAACTCCGCGAGGAAACATTGAAGGAGACACTGCGCCATGGTATTGGGTACTTGCACGAGGGTTTATGCAGTCAGGATCAGGAGATCGTGACACAGCTCTTTGAAGCTGGACGGATTCAGGTTTGTGTGATGAGCAGTTCATTGTGTTGGGGCACTCCATTAACTGCACATCTGGTGGTGGTGATGGGGACGCAGTACTACGATGGAAGGGAGAATTCACACTCAGATTATGCAGTCTCTGATTTGCTTCAGATGATGGGGCGTGCTAGCCGACCTCTACTTGACAATGCTGGAAAGTGTGTGATATTCTGCCATGCTCCTCGTAAAGAGTATTACAAGAAGTTTCTTTATGAAGCCTTCCCTGTGGAAAGTCATCTCCAGCATTTCTTGCATAATAATTTCAACGCAGAAGTGGTTGCTGGGGTTATAGAGAACAAGCAAGATGCAGTTGATTATCTTACATGGACTTTGATGTACAGGAGGCTTCCCCAGAATCCTAACTACTACAATCTTCAAGGAGTGAGCCACAGACATTTGTCTGATCACCTATCAGAGCTGGTTGAGAACACCTTGTCTGATCTTGAAGCCAGTAAGTGCATTGAGATAGAGGATGAGATGGACCTCTCTGCTCTCAACCTTGGGATGATTTCATCCTACTATTACATCAGTTACACCACCATCGAGCGCTTCAGTTCTCTTCTGTCTTCTAAAACCAAGATGAAGGGACTTCTTGAGATCTTAACATCGGCTTCAGAGTATGACATGATCCCAATAAGGCCTGGCGAAGAGGACAGAGTTAGGAGGCTCATCAATCACCAGAGGTTCTCGTTTGAAAACCCAAACTGCACAGATCCTCATGTGAAAGCAAACGCTCTTCTTCAGGCTCATTTCTCGAGGCAAAGCATTACCACGAACTTGGAAATGGATCAGCGTGAGGTCCTTCTATCAGCAACCAGACTTCTACAGGCGATGGTGGATGTGATATCAAGCAATGGCTGGCTGAATCTTGCTCTTTTAGCAATGGAAGCAAGCCAGATGGTGACTCAGGGCATGTGGGAGCGTGACTCGATGCTTTTGCAGCTCCCTCACTTCACAAAGGACTTGGCAAAAAGATGCCAGGAGAATAACATTGAAACCGTATTTGATCTTGTGGAGATGGAGGATGAAGAACGCCAAGAGCTTCTCAAGATGAAGGACACTGAGCTCTTAGACATTGCCAGATTCTGCAACCGCTTCCCAAACATTGACCTGACTTACGAGGTTGTGGGCAGCGAAGATGTGACCGCAGGGAAAGAGGTGACATTGCAGGTGATACTTGAGAGAGACATGGAGGGGAGGACGGAAGTGGGAGCTGTGGATGCACCCAGGTATCCCAAGACCAAAGAAGAAGGGTGGTGGCTGGTTGTGGGGGACACCAAGACGAACCAGTTGGTGGCCATCAAGCGTGTATCCTTGCAGAAGAAAGCGAAGGTCAAGCTGGATTTCCAAGTACCAAGTGAAGCAGGAGAGAAGTCGTACACACTCTACTTCATGTGCGACTCTTACTTAGGCTGTGACCAAGAGTACGCTTTCTCCGTTGATGTCAAGGAATCTGGCGCTGAAAATCAGATGGAAGAGTGATCTTGTGTTTCAGGTTAGTGTGTTTTAGTGCATTTGTCAGATATAAACTTGGATTTTTGTAGAGTTTGAAAGTCAGAAAATGAGACATGCTTTCTTTTATTTGCAGGCGTGCTGTGGATTCTGGAGAGCATTCTCACTTTTATGTAATATGTGTCTTGAGTTTTAGAACAAAATGTGTGCTTCTGTACTGTTTGTTTTTGTTTTGTCTGGACCAAAATCGAAACAGTAGACGTGTCAAAAACTCGTTTTGAGTTCTGTTTCTCTGAAAGCTGAGATTTGAGAAACGAATATTAATGAAGTGCAGCAACTTTTATTAAGTGACAATAGTGAGGCCAGGATGATGTTGTAGAGAGGCGTATTGAAAAGCACTGAGCAGTGACTGAAGTTCTCACTACCATTTCTCATCGACTCTTTATAAACTTGTAGTATGAATTTTCCTTTGCATAAGCACTTTAATCATCCATCCAACACACTTGTGGGTGTTTCAAGTGTGTTTTGTCGTTTTCTTTTGCGTTGCTACTTTTGTTGTTGTCCGAGTTTGGAAAGAGAAAAGACAAAAAACAAGTATTGGACTATAGAGTGAGCATCTTCAATTTTGTTAGTTACACTCAGAAGTCGGAAGGAATGAAATCGTTAAAATCTTATATTATGGGGAATGGATAAGCTTTGACTTGTAGTAACAAAATTGGATCTTAAACTTTCATGTACAGTATTTGTTTTGGTTCAAATAAAATATGAAATACCGTATAACAAGATCCATATAGATATTTATGTTTGATGGTGTTTCAAAAAAAAATAACAAAAAAAATTAATGTTTGATTAGATTGGTTTTTTTTTTTTTTTTTTTGTCAACTTCTGATTTTATTAAATACTAGGTAAAGAACCCGTGCGATGTCGCACGTGAACTCATTTTATAAAAATAAATAACATATCACAATAGAAATTTTTATAAATGTATAAATAATTATTCAACCTATTTTTGGTCTTAAAAATATATTCAATCATGTTTTGAGTCTTTAAAGTATTTAAAATATTTATTTCCAAATTGTTTCGTATCAAATATATTATAATTAATTATATTTATTTATTTGTTTCCATTTGTATCGTTTTCAAAAGGTGTGAACAAAAAAAATATGATTGTTCAAACATAAATCCATCATCCTTCATTTTTTATGTTTTTATAATATTTTGATAAATGAAAATCTATTTAATATTTTTAAATTATGTCTTTATCAATGAGGTTTATCAATGAGTCTAAAACATATTTAAATTTATTTAATCAAAAAGGCATAGATACACCCATATAAACAGATGATTTTTTATCTGAAATATAATTTAAATTTAAAATTATTAACATTTTGAAAGGATACATTTTTACAACATTTTTTGTATTTTTAAAGGATGCATCTATTCAACAGAAGAAACAAAATTCATATTTTGCATGTAAAATAAAAAAAAATTGATTAAATAGAGATAAATTGAGAATTATAAAAGTAAATACTCATAAAGTATTCAATTGTTACAAGAAAAATACACAGCAACTAATAGAATATAATCAATTGGTAAATGCGCACACATTGAAATTTGTATGCATGTTTAAGTTATTATCGTTAACTATTTTTATATAAAAATATTTGCCATTTTGTATAATTTATAATTTTTTATCACCAAAATTGTTGATTATCAAAAATTGCAATTATTCATCACTAAAAATTACATCTATCAACAGTTTCAATGTTTCATATAAGAAGTTGTAATTGTTCCATCAAACACTTACAATGATTTACTTAAACGATTGCAAAGATTCACTTAAATCGATAATTATTCTCTTCAGTTTACACGTAATATTGATTCACTAAATAAATAGCACATATAACAAACTGATGCATAAAATAAAAATGTTTTAGCGATAGAATTATTAAGATGAAAAACATATTAATTGACAACTTCTTTTAAACTCATTCAATTCTTAGGATTAGAAAACACATTGTTAGAATAAAAAGACATATTTTTATACATGCAATTCTTAGGATAAGAAGACATGTTTTAGATGGTAAGATTTATGTAATATATAAAAACATAAACATTTGGCCAACTGCTTGAATACCAAAGCAATTTTTATAATGAACATACACATATTAGATAAGAAATAACTCCTAAAACCTGCACAATTTATAGGATAACTAAATATATATTTAGACATATTAAAACCTATTCATTTTTTAAGGATTAAAAAATACATTATTATGAAAAGAGCCATTCTAAGACTTTTTTTATATAAATTTCTTGAAAAAAAATATAATCATTATAATCAAAATATACATTTTAAATATTTCATCGATACTTTCTATTAAACCAAACTTAAGCATTGCACTGGTCACATTGCATTTTTATTAATAGTTTCATTGTTAAAATAGACGTCTTTTCTGATAATATAATGAACTATAACTCTAAAGTTTACTTTACATTAAAAAGTGTTTGGTATATTAAGCATGAACTGTAAACCAGATTATTTGTTCTAAGTTCCCGTATCAAATATGCATAAACAAAAAAACAGAATAAAGTCGCTCACATAAACTATATTTAACGTTTCGTTCTCAGTTTAATTAAGATAAAGTAAATATAAAAAATTATAAGACATGCAAATAACCTTTTTTGTTGAAGAATAATTGAATAATGAATCTTTGATGATGCAGAAATGTAATAGACACTCTTGGTATTTTTGAAGGCAAATCTATTATCCTGAAAATTAAATATGAATTATTAAAGTTGTGATTTACATTTACTGAACGTTTACTCATTTGATAAATGGAAAATACAAGTTGTATTGGTTCAAGAAATAAAAAATAGTAAATAAGAAAAAAAAATATTGGAGTTTTAGCCAAGATATTCTACAACACACTATATATAGATATTATTATTATTATTTGTCGACTAATAAAATGTTATTAAATGATACCGAAATTACAGTGTCGATCATACATATTATAGAATGCAAATTATTAGCTATGTGCGCCATATGCTGAAAAAAATATTAAAAGTAATTTTCAGGACGCATCTTGGTCGAAAACGCCTTACTCGCTAACAAAAACACATACTCGTAGTACTTTTTAATAGCCTCTTGCTCCAATACGATGCTTTGCCTTTATTTATCTTGAGGCTGTTTCTGGATCATATTAGTAAAACCCATTACACCTAGTATTAGCTCTGAGAATGTGACAATCTGACACCAATTAGTCCATATCAGTGTCTTTCTAAATATCATAGATCTCTGTTCAATTCCAATATAATCCATAAGCACAATCTTTTCTTCAAAACCAGCATTGCCATTTCTCTTTACAAGCGTCCCCATAAATCTTTGACCATCTTCTGCCATCCGTTCATTGAAATGCAACAGATGTATAATCCATTCAAAATCACGAGATGAGACCAAAGCCGGATGGTGATATACACCAATGCCAAGTATTGTTGACTTCAAGCGTTTTTGTATTTTCCTTCAAGAATATATTTCTGGGTTGTCTTTGTTGTATCCCCTGGCCACGGTGCTTTAACGCTTTGGTTTATTGTTCCAAAAAATTGTACTTTCCTAATCAAGTTTCGGGAAAGAGAAAACCGATGTGATTCAAAGATAACGGAAATACGCTGGCAAAAGAGACTTTGAAGAAATCATGTTCAAATGCCAGAGAAAACACTCCCATAAAAAAAGACAGACAACGCCAAATACTATCAGAAATCATAACCCAAATGGTAACGGCAATGGCATCAACAGCAGGAGGAAAGCGGGCCTGAAAGCATCATATCGGCACACCATAATAATTAACCAGAATTGAATTGCCTCTGGAAGTAGATGTCAACCGTAAGGGTTTGGTTTTATAGATATCAAAAAGACATAGTAACTGATACAACTTTTCATACCAATGTTCATAACCATTAGATGCACCTTTTCATGATGAAAATAATAAAAATAAATACAAAATTCTAAAATTGAAAACGAACACATGCATCTTTTAAAATTCAGTTAAAAACAGTTATTTGTTAATAAAATAATAATATAACTTGTAATGATTTAAGTTAAATGATCTAAACTTAAAAAAAAAAACTGATAAGTAAATATTTAATTACTTAAGGCAATCTAACTTTAAACTACATTGGCATACTTTGATTTACAGTTGTCGTGATTGAATAGTGTTTTAAAGCATTTTTAAATCTAAATAACACAATTATATACTTCAAGTATTTTATATGATAAATTATGTTGCTGCGAACATCATTAAAGATTAATTAATTATTTAAAATTAAATAAAAATTTTGCATAAAATAAAATATATATTACAACAAAAACTATAAACTACATTCTTACACATGTTCACAATCTCTAAAAAAAAAACTATTGCATGATGAAAGGACACCTCCCTATAGAAAGACCTATCTGTATATACTTTAGTAACATTTTTTTTTATATTTTATTAACTTCTTTTAAACTAATGCAATTTTTAAAACCAAAAGATTAATCCTTAAATATTTTATTTTGGATTTTCAAAAAGTACTTTCTTAGCATCATAGGATGCATCCATACACATTTTAAAAAACTTTTTATATACATTATATGATGAAAAGGCACATCAATATAGAAAGATACATCTTTTGACATTTTAACTTCTTTTCAACTAACACAACTTTTAAAATAAAATAACACAATCTTTCACATTAATTGAGATTCCTATAAAAACACACAACCTTTGGAATTAATTGGGATTGCTATTATTAGTAGATAAAGAATACAATATCCCTACACACATTACAAAGTGAAATACACGTGTAGAGTAACAAAATAATTTTCAGCCACGTGGGATAAATGAGACATGCAAATCTAGATCTTTCTCTTTACTGCCGCCGGCAAACTTCCGGCCACCGTCGACGATAGAGCTTCATCTTCCCACCTTCATTCTTCGTTTCACTTTGATTTTGTACTCTCTATATTTAGCTTTCGCCTTCAACTGTCACTAGAAGTTTGAATCTCTTACAACTGCTGCTGAATTTAAACTGAGATAACTCTAATTGATTCAACTAGAAGACTTTTAACTGGACCACCTTTATAGAAGATGCCAGTTTCTACTGAGTCTCCATTAAATCAACCGAGTAATTCCAACATCACCATCGTCCTTTTCATCTGAGATGCTCTGTTTTTATGTTGACTTATACTCTTAATATATAAGAGAGAAAGAGCCTCATACAAAAGGGATCTGTGCTCAAACAGCAAAGAAGAAAAGTTTCAAACCCAAGCATCAACGGAATATGGATTAGCCCAACGAAAGAGATAAACAAAAAGTCGCCTAGCGAAAGATTTATCCGCAACGGAAGGTACTTTGATCTAGTGATCGATAATATGATACAATATAAACAAGAAACAAAAAAGAGGGGTGGTGACCGGTGGCGAGTTGCTCACCGGCCACCGGAGATGATTTCAAGTTCGATGTAAAACTAGAGAGAAGTTGGAGCACGGAAGTGGGATTAGTGTGGGAGAAAGCATGATTAGATTGGGTTTAAATTCATTTTTTCGGGTCAGCTCGATACATATTATTCGGTTTCTTTTTATTTGCATGCCACACCAAGCTTCAGCGTGACAAAAGCAAATAAAAATTATTTGCACACTGATGCGTCCAACGAGATGTAATGGACTTTAAAACGGGCTTTATAAGGGTGAAAAGATAAACTGGGCTGATAACAAAGTAAAGCCCACAAGCACTAGATTACGCCCTTTTCATCATATTTATTCGTAGCCACTGAAAAAAGGTAAAGAGTATCGCCGCTGCACTGTCTGAAAGGGTTAGTTTCCTAGGAAGAAGGAGAAAATGCCAGGCCCCGTTGTTGAAGAAGTGAAGATTGAGGAAGCCATCAAAGAGCAAATGAAGCTCGAGGTTCGTTCCCTTCCCTTCCCTTCCTCTCTCTCTCTTTTGTTCATATGACGATTGTTTCTTCTGTCTGTGTATTGAGCAGAAGGAAGACGATGTTGTCGTTGAGGATGTCAAAGACGAAGACGATGATGTCGATGACGATGAGGACGATGACAACGTCGATGGTATAATCTATTCTCTCGATTTGATTCATTCCGTCGATGTGTTGGTTCTAGTGATGATTAGTAATCGTTTATTTATTTATTTATTTATTAATTGAATCTGTTATGTTTGTATTATCGTTTGTGGGACTCTGTTAATACTATATAATAAGGTCAAGGAGCTGAGAGCGGTAAACAAAGTAGGAGCGAGAAGAAAAGCCGCAAAGCTATGCTGAAACTTGGAATGAAACCTGTCACTGATGTTAGCAGAGTGACTATCAAGAGATCAAAGAATGTAAATAACCTTTTTTTTAATGTTTAATTAATCCTTATCTTTCTTGAAAACCAATGCTTGATTCTTGCATATTCAGGTTTTGTTTGTCATCTCGAAGCCCGATGTGTTCAAGAGTCCCAACTCCGAGACCTATGTGATATTCGGCGAGGCTAAGATTGATGATATGAGCTCTCAGCTACAAGCTCAAGCTGCTCAGAGGTTCAAGATGCCAGATGTTGCTTCAATGATCCCCCCTAACGCTGAAGCAGCCGCGGTTGCGCAAGAGGAGGATGATGATGATGATGATGTGGATGAGACCGGTGTTGAAGCCAAGGATGTTGAGCTCGTGATGACTCAGGCTGGTGTTTCCAAGGCCAAAGCCACTAAGGCTCTTAAAGCCAACGATGGAGATATTGTTTCCGCCATCATGGAACTCACTACATAGGTTGAGTTCTCGCACTTTCGTCCTCTTTTCATTATTAAACGTTTCATTTCTCGAACATTGTTTGTGTTCCGCCACTTTAAAAAGGGTATTTTTCTCCTCTACTTTAGAGCCACAAGTACCACTTGATGATAACTTGTTTGTCACTGAACTTAATCTCCTGCTTTGAACAATCTAGATGTTTAGTGAGACTTGCTTGTTTCTTCTGTCGATCATCCCATCTGAAACAATGATGAAAACCAACTTTTTCTGTTAGAAAGAAAGAAACCTCTTGTGGATCAATCATTGGTGAGAAGATGGGTATAACAGAGTAATGAATGAGTAGTAATTGTTCCACCATATCTGTGCTTTTCTGTTCAGCTCATCATTCACTAAGTTTCTCTCTACCAAACATGTCGAGGAGTGTTCTGATGAGAGCACATTAGTCTCTTTCAACTGAAGAAACGAGCAAAAACTTGAAGAGGGACAGGGAAAAGTCGGATTGTTCTCTAGGCTCAGAGGTCTGGTACTTCTGAAAAAGCCAACCAAGCTCGTTCAAGAAGCACACAATCTCTTCTCTTGATGTGGGACAGCAAACGAGGGCGATTTAACTCTTTGCAGATGGATGCATTGGCAATTATCGATGGAAAGCTGTCACCGCTAAACCCATTCTCCACCTGTATACAAATAAGAAGTTAAGCATCTCTAGATTGACAAATAAAGCTATTGAGTTATATGAAGTCACACCTAAATGAAACAGCGTCTAAGAAAACCAGCTTGTGCATTTGTGTACATGTGGAAAGGTGATTAGTTCGAAACCTGCCATCTCAGATATACCAATACAACATGGATATCTAATTACCACTGCGAACAAACAGATGATCAAAAAGAAATCTGATAAAATGTATCAATGCGACGAAAATGTATCATGCGAAGATATGATCATTTAAATTTAATCAGTCATTAATAAATTTGAAATTATTTCTTTATTATTGGATATTATATTTATTTTTTACATTTGTTTATAATTTAATAACTAATAATTGATTTTGAAAGTTCAAGAAACTATATAGATACACACTAATGTCTTGAATTTCTATGTTTCATCAAAAAAAAATTAAAATTTAAATTTTTTCTTGAAAAGTAAATCAAAATTTAATAAATCTTATTTCAACTAAAATTAATAGTTTTAATTTGGTTTTGATTTTTGATTTTTTTTATAATGTTGAAGTTATTGTCCTACACTGTTAAATCTTCTTTGCTATAAAACTAGAATTTGTTGATCATATAGCACTAGACATTAGTGTGTATCAACAACCTCATCCGTAAATCATTGAGATAAAACCAGAATAATTGATAAATCAAGTCCACCACGATCATGAATGTCTTACTTATTTTACCAAAAAAAATGAATGTCTTACTTTTGCATCTTCTTGATGAGATTCTCTTCACATTAGAACCCACATCTCTGGTGATGATGAGATGCACCGATCATTTCTTCGAAGTGTATTTATCTGACACAAAATTTGGACCCATTATGTTATTCATGTTCCATCTTTTCTCTCTATTAAAAAATGAGGGCCAATCACACGTTGCTACATTGACCTATATAAATATACTATTCTCCTTTTCTTCTATATCGACGTGGATGAGAAGAAGGTGACTATAGTTTCTAAAGACCGACGCATCTCCTCTCTAAATGCGGTTATGGGACTCATTTGATAAAACCAAGTAAACAGTCTCTCATGTTTGATTAATTTTGGGTCCATAGATACAGAGAAACTATTATATATGATTTGCAGGAGAATGTTTGTTTCCCATATGATTTTCTAATAGATATCTCATGGTTTATGGTCAATGAAGACATTTTTTTTTTTTTTTGTAAAGCTATGGTCAATGAAGACTAGTATATATAAATTGCAATAGCAATAAGGAGAAGGAATGGTCAAACTCCATGCAAGTCAATGTTTTAGAGGAAGAAACAATTGAACCCAACTCAAATGATTGTTACAAAAAAAAAAAAACAAATTTGAATGAAACGACTCATTTGCGTCAAGGTGATCTATTATCTTGATTTGGTTAGATGATGATGAATCCATTTGTAAATAAGATAAAAGAGTCGAGGCAGAGAGGCCAAGTCTAATTATCAGAAATAGTTTTGAGACTAATTAACGGTTTAACTCTAAGATATATCATTTTAAAACAACTAATACAACCAATTAGAAGACATAATTTGGGATTTTTGCAAAATTGACCTACAACTTAAAGTCAAACACAAAACTAACCTCCCTTTTTTTTGAAAATTGGTTTTGCCCTATTCACCCCACAAGTTCATATAATTTACGAAAATGCCATCAATTTTTTTTTTCTTTTTTTTTTCGAAAATGACATTTTTACTCTCTCACCCTCATCATCTTCAAGTAATTACAAGATTGCCATTGTCATCAATACCACAACCACCATGAACAACCAATTTGAAGCTCTTAATGCTCCCAAAATCGATTTACCCTTCTTCTTTTTCCATTCTTGTGAACTAAACACAACATATCTCTCAATTTCTCTCCACAATGAGCTAAAAAAACCCAAGATTTTGATTCTAAATTTTTTATGGTTCATAGAGTCATAGAAGCTAACAATTATGGGTGGGTGACTTTCGTTTGTGATTCTGTGTGCTTGGAGAAGCCTTATGTATGCTAAGGAACTTATCTCACCAATTTAAGGTATGACATCGAGTTTTTTTCCAGATCTGTTCGTCAGACGACTTACTTGGGAAGTCGTCTGGCTGTAGACGACTTACCTTTCAGTCGTCTGGCTGTAGACGACTTACCTGGAAGTCGTCTGGTCAACGCAGAGGTTATTTTTACAATTGACTTTGAAATCTGTAACCTGAGACGACTGAAAGTTAAGTCGTCTACTATTGTTTGGATTCAAAAAAAATTCCAAAGAACCTAGACGACTTACATTTCAGTCGTCATAGGTTAGTTTTGCATTTGACTGGATAATTTCAGAAGTTTGACTTCCCCAGACGACTTACATTTCAGTTGTCTGGCGAAAATTAAAATAATAATATTTTTTTAAAAGTAGACGACTTAAAGTTAAGTCGTCATAGGTTAGTTTTGCAATTGAAAAAAAAAACTTCAAGATTTAATTATACACAGACGACTTATAATTCAGTCGTCCACCAGACGACTTAATTGTAAGTCGTCCAGGACTTTTTTCCGAGATTCTGGTCAAACCTCGTAAATCCTAGACGACTTACATTTCAGTCGTCTCGTGGACGACTGAATTATAAGTCGTCTGTATATAATTAAATCTTGAAGTTTTTTTTTTCAATTGCAAAACTAACCTACGACGACTTAACTTTAAGTCGTCTACTTTTAAAAAAATATTATTATTTTAATTTTCACTAGACGACTGAAATGTAAGTCGTCCAAAAAGTCAAACTTCTGAAATAATCCAGTCAAATGCAAAACTAACCTCTGACGACTGAAATGTAAGTCGTCTAGCTTTTTTGGAGTTTTTTTTTTAACCAAACAATAGTAGACGACTTAACTTTCAGTCGTCCAAAATAACAGATTTCAAAGTCAATTGCAAAAATAACCTCTGCGTTGACCAGACGACATATAGTTTAGTCGTCTAGACAACTTAGATTGAAGTCGTCCGCGTCTTCTCCACTAGTTTTTAAGTCTTCTACGTTAGTTTTTGAATAACTTGTATTTTTAAGAATGATAAGTAACTTCAAGATATGTAAAACTCATATTTACAAAATATGTTCTCTCCCTTAGTTTTACTAAATTTGACTAAGTTTTTCAATGCAAACTTATAAAAAATATGATATGCTTTGACTAGTTACTATTGTTTGTTTCCATCTCTTACCAACATTCTTGTTTATTATGATGAGAAAAAGGCCATTGGAGTTTATTATTGCATATGAGAGATCCAAAGATAAGAAAAAGGCTACTGAAGTCTATTATTTCATTGATTTGTAAATGTGTAAACACATTGTTAGCACATTTAATACATCTTGGAAAATATTATTACTGATTTTACAAAAAATTCACAACTAAAAGAGTATACATGCAATTCACAACTTGAGTAGATGAGTAGACAAGACCAGACAACTTGAGTAGATGAGTAGACAAGACCAGACAACTTTTAAGAAGTCCAGATGACTTCTAAGAAGTCCAGACGACTTCCAGGAAGTTCAGACGACTTTTAGGAAGTCCAGACGACTTCCAGACGACTTTACAGGAAGTCCAGACGACTTTACAGGAAGTCCAGACGACTTTACAGGAAGTCCAGACGACTTCCAGACGACTTTACAGGAAGTCCAGACGACTTTACAGGAAGTCCAGACGACTTTACAGGAAGTCCAGACGACTTTACAGGAAGTCCAGACGACTTCCAGACGACTTTACAGGAAGTCCAGACGACTTTACAGGAAGTCCAGACGACTTCCAGACGACTTCCAGATGACTTTACAGGAAGTCCAGACGACTTTTAGGAAGTCCAGACGACTTCCAGACGACTAACAAGTAAGTCGTCCCAAAAGTCTTCCAGATCTGAAAAACCTGCATATTAAATCC
This sequence comes from Brassica napus, assembly GCF_020379485.1. Lineage (NCBI taxonomy): Eukaryota > Viridiplantae > Streptophyta > Magnoliopsida > Brassicales > Brassicaceae > Brassica > Brassica napus. The sequence goes on from NC_063440.1 coordinate 13,101,642, forward strand.
AGATCTGAAAAACCTGCATATTCAAAAACGTTCAAATGGCTTAAAAACAGAAAAAATGAATGGAAGATTAGATAAATCTACCTTTATAGAACACACAAAAATACATATCTAAAAATAATAGATCTACCTTTAAATTAGTGGAAGATGAGTACCATCTAATTAAAAACCTGCAAAAAAAAATAGATTAGTAACAAAGACATGAGACAAAATTGAAAAATTCATATAAAGTTTGGTGTTTTCAAGTCAAAGAGATTAAAGTGGGTTTGGAGAGTTTTAGTTTGGGAAAAAAGTAAGAACTTTATACAACAAGAAGTTACCAAATGAAGAAAAATCAGACATAAGAACTTACCAAAACGCTCAGAAAAATCCAGACGACTTCCTAGAAGTCCAGACGACTTCCTGGAAGTCTAGACGACTTCCTGGAAGTCCAGACGACTTCCTGGAAGTCCAGACGACTTCCTGGAAGTCCAGACGACTTCCAAGAAGTCCAGACGACTTCCAGACGACTTCCAGACGACTTCCAGACGACTTCCAGACGACTAACACGTAAGTCGTCCCAGAAGTCTTCCAGATCTGAAAAACCTGCACATCAAATCCAGATCTGAAAAACCTGCATATCCAAAAACGTTCAAATGACTTAAAAATAGAAAAAATGAGTGGAAGATTAGATAAATCTACATTTATAGAACACACAAAAATACATATCTAAAATTAATAGATCTACCTCTAAATTAGTGGAAGATGAGTACCACTTGATTAAAAACCTGTAAAAGAGATGGATTAGTAAGAAATACATGAGACAAAACTGAAAAATTCATATAAAGTTTGGTGTTTTCAAGTCAAAGAGATTAGAGAGAGGTTGGAGAGTTTTAGAATGATGAACATTACATTTTTGTTGCAGCCATTTGAGAGGAGGAGAGAGAATGTGTAAATTTTTCTTTATATAGGGAGGCAAAAAATCTAATTAGGTTAAATATTTTTGACTCAGACGACTTCCTGGACGACTTACATTTCAGTCGTCTGGTGAAGAAATTAAAACAGACGACTTACATGTAAGTCGTCCAGAAGAGTTTAATATTTTTAGCGGGAAATTAAATATTTTTAGTGGGAAACTAAAATAGAAGACTTTCCAGACGACTTACAAGTAAATCGTCTGGACGACTTACAAGTAAGTCGTCTGGACGACTGAAATATACGTCGTCCGGGTAAATTATTCAACAGACGACTGAAATATAAGTCGTCCACACCCTAAACATAACCCCTAAACTTAATTATCTAATTAAACACTTCATAAAACCAAATCAAACTTGAAAAGTGTTTACTATACACAGAAATAAACACATATAAGTGAAAACTAATTTCTGAAAAAAACATTTTAGTTTTCCAAAATCTAACCCTAACAATCCATACAATACTACAACATATGTTTGCCAAACTCCTAAACCAAAGTATTTCATGATTCACTACTTCCACTCATCTATCTTCAAAACAAATCAATTTTATCATATCTTAATTTATATCACTTAAAACTGTTTATAATTACTTGATTTTTATTTTTCACGCATCAAAATATTTTTTACAAGATTTATAAATTATTTTTAAAATAAGCTGGTACCAGACGACTGAAACTTCAGTCGTCTAGACGACTTCCAACAATTCAGACGACTCAGACGATTTACTGGGGCTATATTCGTAAAAATGGCTTCTGTTTTTTTGTTTGGTCACAAGGGGCTGAGCTGTAATTTCACTAGGCTTTTAGGTTAGTTTTGCATTTGATTCAAGTTTGGGTATAGGTTTGGGATTAAAATCAAGTTGTGGGTTAGTTTTGGCAAAAACCCCACATAATTTTATATTCGAAAGATACCTTTTGTAAGGTTTGGAGTTTGATTAATTGAGATCTAAGCATGAGAAATTTGATAATCTTCAAAATCACAAATTTCATGAATTATATAACTAGTAAGGTCAGCTCGAGGCACTTGAATATTTATTAGAGAAAATATAGATTTAAAGTTTGGATTATATACAGTCGACTGACTATCTTTCTTTTAATTTCGGATATTGGATAATAACCAGTCTGGTTCGGATAGATAATAACCGATCTGATTTGGTTCCAAAATCCAATTTTGTAAATAAGTTAAAATCTATTCAGACAATTCTTTGCATAAGCACTTTAAACATGTCACACACTTGTGGGTGTTTTGTCTTTCTTTTGCAAATGCTGCCTTTGTTGTTGTTTGAGTTCGGAAAGAGAAAAGACAAAAACAAGTATTGGACTATAGTGGATTACAAACCCAGATTTGTAATACATTAAGTAGGGAATTTTGTTCAAATCAGGCTTGTAACCGTTTCACAATTTTCATTTTCGTCTTTTCGGTCGATTTTAATATATAATATCTATTTAAAAAAAAGTATTGGACTATAGAGTTTTTTTGTTAGTAACACTGAAAAGGAATGAAATCGTGAAAACTTCATATTTATGTTGAATGGAATATTTATGGAAACATATAAAGCTTTGACTAGTAACAAAATATTGGATCTGAGATCAAATAAATTTTAGATATTATTATTATTATTTAATATCAAAAACCCTAGTGATGGTGACGCTCTCTCCGGTTTGAAATTTGAAAAAAAAACAAACCGTTGTGAGATGTGTGTATATACCCTTTCGCCTCTTCTCTCTTTGAATCAATCTCACATTCACAAAAACATCATCCTGAGAGAGAGAGAGAGATGGAGAACAACGGAGTAAAGAGTGCAGCGTCGTCAGCCATGGAAGCCTTCGAGAAGCTAGAGAAAGTAGGAGAAGGCACTTACGGCAAAGTGTACCGAGCAAGAGAGAAGGCCACCGGTCTCATCGTCGCTCTGAAGAAGACTCGTCTCCACGAGGACGAAGAAGGCGTCCCTCCCACCACTCTCCGCGAGATCTCCATCCTCCGCATGCTCGCTCGCGATCCCCACATCGTCAGGTCTCTTCTTCTGCCATTCCCCCTCTTTTCTTGATCTTGATCTTGATTCTTCATCTCCAGGTTGATGGACGTTAAGCAAGGACTGAACAAAGAAGGCAAGACTGTGCTCTACCTTGTGTTCGAGTACGTTGACACTGATCTCAAGAAGTTCATCAGAAGCTTCAAGCAAGCTGGGCAGAACATTCCCCAGAACACTGTCAAGGTTTTGAGCTTTTGTCCTTCACTCAATATGCTCTCTGTAGTGTTGCTAAATGAAACATATTATTCTTGAGTGCAGAGCTTGATGTACCAACTATGCAAAGGCATGGCTTTCTGCCATGGCCATGGAGTGTTACACAGGTATAAAGATCCATTCTTTGTTGAAACAGTAGATCATTAATCTTACTTCTTCTCTTGGGTTTTGATTACAGGGATCTTAAGCCTCACAATCTCTTGATGGACCGCCAGAAAATGACCCTCAAAATAGCTGATCTTGGATTGGCCAGAGCCTTCACTCTCCCTATGAAAAAGTATACACATGAGGTATTTTTATTATTCTCTCTTGTTTATTCATCCTAGCTTTGTATCTTTGGAGTTTTATTCTCTCTTCCGTTGCAACAGATTCTAACTCTATGGTATAGAGCTCCAGAAGTCCTTCTTGGAGCAACCCATTACTCAACCGCTGTTGATATGTGGTCTGTTGGCTGCATTTTTGGTACACATTCTTCTCTTTTAGCTTCAGTTTAATAGTAGCAAGAAGGACTAACTGTTTCTGTTTCCTTTTTGTTTGTAGCTGAGCTAGTGAACAAGCAAGCAATCTTTGCTGGAGACTCTGAGCTCCAACAGCTCCTCAGCATTTTCAGGTAATTATTTGTGTTCTTCTTCATCATTCTCTACCACACAAACATGACTTTTTTGCTTATTCTGTTTCTTTCATTACTGTGACATTCAGGTTGCTGGGAACACCAAACGAACAAGTGTGGCCTGGAGTGAGCAAACTCAAGGACTGGCATGAATACCCACAGTGGAAACCATTGAGCCTCTCAACAGCTGTTCCAAACCTCGATGAGTCTGGACTTGATCTCTTATCAGTAAGTCTATAAATGTTCCCAACACACCTCTTAGACCTTTGCTTGATTAGTTGAGAATCACACAGACCGGAAAGTAATTTGCGTTTCTCTTTGTGTTCTAAACAGAAAATGCTGGAGTATGAGCCAGTTAAACGAATCTCAGCAAAGAAGGCTATGGAGCATCCTTACTTTGATGATCTACCTGACAAGTCCTCTCTCTGAAGATCTCTTTATGAACTCTCTCAGTAGTCTTGTTGTTTGTTCCAACTTTGTCATTGCTTGTCTCAAGCACTTCTTCTTAGGATGATCATGTTTTTCACATTTCCCTTGGCGCTGGGGTCATGTTCCCAGTTGTATAACTCTCAACTTCCTTAACATTGATAGAAAATATCAATTGCTCTCCGTAGTAAGCATTTTGCAAAAGTTCAGAATATCAATTTGAGCTTCTCTCGCTAGCACTCTCTTAAGATTGTATACATACGCCTCCAATCTAATATAAATTATCTAACTTTCAAGAAAGAAACAACTTTTGGAGGATGATATATATATTAAAAGTTTACCAGAAGCACAGAACGAGCCGACGATGAATGTGAGCAGAACATTGAGTGGCTTGGCTTGAACTACCTAAAAAATTTCCCATGAAGAGATCTAAAATCAATTTTCATTTTCAGTCACCTCTCTGGTTTGAAATCTTGCAACTCACATTTTGACCATGCATGCATGGCCTCACGGTCCTACTTTTAGTACTTAGTACAACTACCCACAACAACAACAATATTCGTATAGAATTGAGAGCAACTGAGAATATATTCATATATCCCATATATATTAATCTTGGAACATTGATGATTCTTAGAATTTTTAGAAAAATAAGTTGGTCAATTTAAATATATATTATAAGTTTTATTAAACTAACTATCCAATTGATTAATAGTGTGCAAAAGAATATTCTCAATTCTCATCTTAAATAAAAGCTACGGAATTACCTAATATTATTAACATATAGATGACAACTAATGATTATGAATAATAAATATTTGATAACAATTTTTGTATCCTATCTTTTTTTTGTTTAATTTTATATTATTAAAAGAAAATTAAACAATCACATTAAGCATATAATTAAAAAATTAGATTTTTATTATATATTATATTTTAAATTTTTTGAACTACAAATTACTAAAAATAGTAAAAGTCTCACATTGAAAATTTTGTGATCAATTGTTTAACTATTTTTTTGCTCAAACAAGATACAAATGATTATAAATCATATGAATATGAAGTCTCATTAATCAATTTTCAAATTAGATATATATATATATATGTTAATATCATTTAAATTAAATTATATACTATATTAAAAAGAAAAAAAAATATTAATTTCAATATTTATATTGAAAAATTATTGAGATCATAATATTTTAATTTTAAAATTTGTATTGAAAATCTCACATTAAAAGTTTTGTGATTAACGGTTTAAATTTTTGTTACAACAAATATACAAATGTTAATAAATTATACGAGTAGGAAGTGTCAATAATGAATATTTATATTAAAATATACTATATATATATATATCTATATCAATAAAATCCCCTGTATATTATTTGAGAAGCATTACAACTTCTTTTTGTAGCCACGTGTCATCACTAGGATGATTCTTAGAATCATTAGAGAAATATGTTGGTCCATCTAATTATATAATAAACTTTTTATTAAACTAACCATAAATTCATTTTTAATGTTCTTTATAATTTCCTTAAATAAAAATTACGGAATTGCCTAATACGGCTAAAATATATATGACAATTAATGATTTTGAATAATAAAGATTTGATAAAAATTAGTGTATCTTCTATCATATTTGTTTAATTTTAAAATATTAAAATAAATTAAACAACCAAAATAACCATATAATTAAAATTTAGATTTTTCTGTATATGTTATATTTTGAATTTTTAAAAATAACTATAATCTACTAAAACTGTTAGAAGTCTCACATTCAAATTTTATGATCGATGATTTAAAATTTTTGTTATGAAAAAGTACAAATGATTACAAAATCATAAAAGTAAAAAGTCTAATTTAAATAATTATTAAGATTAATAAATATATATATATATATATATATATATATATCATTTTAAATTAAATTATAAACCATATGAAATACATAAATATTTTAGTTTCGAAATTTAATCTGAACAATTTTTTTGATAAAAGATTTGAATGAACTTTGACAACTTAATTTTTTCTAAAAATATAAATTACTAAAACTATTAATCCCATGAAAATTTTGTTATCGGTAATTTAAAGTTTTTACTATAAAAGATACAAATAATCAAACAATTATATGAGTAGAAAGCATCATTTAATAGACATTAATATTAAAAATTCAATATGTATGTTAATATCATTTAAAATTTAATTACATATCCTATCAAACAGAAAAAAAATTGTTTGGATTAATAAAATTGATTTAATTATATGTTCGCACCAATTTAATTATATATGTAATAGTTAATGACTTTTAATTATTTAATATATATTTATTATTTCATGCAAAAAGATATAATATATATAATTATTTATATATATAATATTCATCCCGTGCAAGGATCTTGACCTAGTTTAATTATATACCATATGGAATAACTGCTTTATTTTTTCAGCATTCTCGGCCCCTCATTAAAAAGGATTTGCTTGACTTGGTTAATGATTTTTTGGTATTAGGGAAAATGGATGTAAGGCTAAATATTACAAATATATGTCTAATTCTGAAATCAGAGAGACCCACAAGGATGATAAAGTTGCGACCCATAAGTTTATGCAATGTAGGATATAAGATCATCTCTAAAGTATTATGCCAGAGGTCGAAGTCTTGTATGCCCTTACTATTATCTGAAACTCAATCAGCCTTTGTGGCCGGTAGGTTGATTTCAGATAACATACTTATTGCCCAAGAGATATTTCATGGGTTAAGGACAAATAAGGCATGCCAAAATAAGTTCATGGCAATAAAACGAATATGAGTAAGGCGTATGATAGGGTGGAGTGGAGCTTCATTGAGGTGTTACTCCACAATGGATCAAATTGATGATGAAATGCATATCGTCGGTTCAATATCGAGTTTTATTAAATGGTCATCCAAGGGGACTTATTATTCCACAGAGATGATTATGTCAAGGGGATCCACTGTCTCCGTATTTATTCATCATGTGTACAGAGGTCCTAATATCAAAAAATTTAACTAGATTGAAGGTCGCAAGAGATTGTCCGTCAATATCTCATTTGCTCTTTGCGTATGAAGCTGTGCCGGGACAGCCGATAAATTTTGAGAAATCTTCTATCCAATTTGGTCACCGGATAAAAGAGACCACAAGGCAAGAACTCAAGGATATATTAGGGATTCAAAATAGCGGTGGGATGGGATCATATTTAGGCATACCAGAGAGTTTGGGAGGATCGAAAACACAAATTTTTGGTTTCATTCATGAACGGTTGAATAACCGACTTAATGGTTGGACTTTTAAATTCTTCACAAAGAGGAGAAAAGAAGTGATTATAAAGTCAGTGGTCACAGCACTACCAAATCATGTTATGACATGTTATCGTCTTCCAGAAGCAGTAACGAAAAAATTGACGAGTGCAGTAGCACAATTTTGGTGGAGTCCAGAAGGAAGCACGAAAGGTATGCACTGAAAATCGTGGGATAAATTATGTAACTCTAAAGATGTAGGGGTTTCGCACTGTGGCCATGATCCGCCTGCATCTAAGGAGATTCATAAGAGTTCATCTTTGTCTTTGTCTTTGCAGTGTCACCATGATGCTTCTGCATTTGATGAGATTCCTAAGAATGTCATGCAAGATGTCCATGATGAGTAGTTTTTACATTAAGTTTTGTGGCTTATATTTTTTTTAATGTTCTTTCTCGTTGATGCAAAGACTACTTGTATTGAATACATGTATTGTTTCACAACTGAAACGAGTCAAAGACTAGCCAAAGGAGTCATCTAATCTTTAGAAGTTTGACGAAATGATGTTGGGGCATAATGGCACCTTTAACAGTTTAATGGAAGATTCGGAAATATTGAGTGTAAGTTTAGTATTTGTTTACAATATTACCATTTATTTGATATCTAGCTCCAGTTTTACATATGCACCTCAGACCATTTTTCTTGTAAAAGAAATATATGTGTATAATAACCCTGCAAATTATCATAAAATTTGGTTCTTCTCTTTTTCTCCTTTCCAAAATTTTCTCTTCTCGAATTCTCATCACATGATTCACAAACTCACAAGAGTTTTTTTTACTTGAAAATTATTTTAATAGAAGCGATTTTTCTTTCAAAACTATTGTCATAGATTTGTGATATTACGTGTATACGCACACCAATTAACCTAATGTGCACACTACCACAATCGAATGGTATGTCGATGTAGCACTTTAGGATCGAATCCACAGAGACCAACTGTTACACTTTATTTCTATAGGATCAATATTAAGCTAAAACAATATGGGGGTTTTAAGATTGAGGTATTATAACAGAAAATAAAAGACTAGTTAAAAGGTTTTCAGATGATTAAAAGAGCTAGGTTCAGGGTGATTCATTGGGATACTTAGAATCATGAGCTACACAACTATTCAGGAAAACAATACGAGCCAATCTAGAACTTGAACAACAAGAATAGATAAACCCACTGTCGTGGTGTCTACCAATTTATCAAGCAATCCTAATGCCTAAACTGTCGTTTGGATCAGAGAATGATGACAAGCATTAAGTTCAGATTCAATTGGTTCACGATTCGCCTTAACATCAGCTTTCGTTGGCTAAGGACAAATCGCCTATCTATGCTATTTCCAGTAACCTAAAACACTTTTGATGAATAGATTAAACTTGTGATCAGATGCTAAATGGCCAGTTTAACATAAGCAATAAGCATAACAATAGACAGAGATATCAAAGAATAACAATCCTATTTGTGTCTAGCTCATTGATCCACGATCCTTAACACCCTAAACCTAACAAGCGACTACTCAGACATGGACAAAGAAATCACAGAGACAAAGACTGAATAAAACATCATGCAATTCAATAGAATAAGAATAGGGTTCAGGATAATCTTCTCTATGACGAGAGAGATGGAGCCTTCTCCCTTTACAATAAGCAAATCCTCAAATTCTAAAGTCTTCAATGGTTTTCTTCTGTCTAGAATAGCGTAGAATGATAAAGAGAAACAGAAAATATGATATATCAAAGCCACAGGCGGCTGGGAGAGAAAATATGGATAATTAGGGCAAATCCCGTAATGATTGTAGTTTCCTAAAAAATCTCTGCCGCTGGAACACTCACTCGGAACAGTCACTTGGGTTGCTCCGCTATCCGGAACAGTCATCAAGACTGTTCTGCGTGAAAACCACCGAATTGCATTGTTTTCTGCCTCTTTTGTTCCAGCTGATCCATCTCCCATCCAATGCAACTCCAGACCTGTAATGACTCCAAAAGGACTAGGAAGACTCGATAAAGACTTGAAAACCAATTTAAAAGCATATATACAAGATGTATAAAACACCATATATCAATTCCCCCAGACTTAGATCCTTGTTTGTCCTCAAACAATGTCAAGTATCAAGAACAGGGAGAAAGGTTTGAAAGTGTGGGAACTCTCCTATTCTCAGCAACCATACTTTAACCACGAATCTCTAAACCATACAAGCAGTAAAACTAGGACAACACACCCTTACCGGAACCCCACTGACTGCTGTTCAAAAATCGGCTCCATACTCTTCATCTCAAACCTGAAAAAGCAACACTATCGAGACAGAACTCCCTACATTCATTTAAGAGTAGCGTGAGCTTCTCATCACAGGCATCATTCAGGGTAGACGGTCTAAATGTGGAACAGGCTATTTAATGGTGGAGTTAAGAGTGTTTAGGGGCTACCATTTCATTGAAGAGGATGCAGGATATCACACAAAATAGCAAGAGAGGATAGATCCATTGATGTCCACAGCCTCTACTCGTTTTTGCTCTATCTGGTGCGACTGTTCTGATGACGGAACAGGCAACTGATTGTTCTGCTTTCTACTTTCCTCTACACACTCTTCAATACTTGGTACCAACTTCTTGCTCGACCTTTCCAGTGGCTCCATGTTTATTTTCTTTCTTCCCCTTCTCCATCACATTAATCTCGTTTTTTTTTTTTTTTTTTTTTTTTTTTTTTTTTGAAGACTGATATGGTGATGTGACGAAGAAGGAGGTAATACATGATCGTTCTGAGTGCCACTGGTGGTTCTGATTTTGCAACCATTCTGGTTCTCCACCCCTGCTCTTGTGCAGTTCATTGGTTATGGAGCAGTTGCTCCCTTAATCTGTTTGTTCTCCTTTCTGACTGAATTTCTGCAGCAGTAACGAGTAGCAGGCTGCGTTGATCCTTTCCTCTCCGACCTTTTTGCACATATCTGCACATATGACACTGAAAAACAAATGCATGAAGGTGGAATAAAGGCTAAGGTGCAGGGTGGAAACTAGCTAAAGATGAGCTAGCCACTCAGGATCAGCAAGATGGATAAAAAGGATAAGAAGTCCTGAGTGTGTTCTCGTTTCCCTGATCTAATGCCCATAACAAGAAGAATTTCAGTCAAGATTAGGTTCAAGTAAGGTGGAGTTAAGTCTACCCAGTGTAACCTGATCGGCTGAGAACCTTCTGGAGAATCAAGTGAGATATGTCAGGGTGTTCCAGGTCCACATGTGTGTCTTTCGCCACTGCTAAGGTCACTGAATAAGATAACTAAAGCACGAGGTGGTTAGTGATCAACACGGAATAAGGTCCTAATTCCCACAAAATTTTGACTGACTCAATAAAAACTGACTCGAATTGACCCAAAAGAAAAACAAAAGAAAGAAACGAGTTAGTAAACGACGAAAACCCTCCCCCAGACTTACTTCACAACGTCCCTGGTGTGAAAATAAATCAGAGAGAAGGTGAAATCAAGAATAAACATTTTTTTTTTTGTTCGAGATACTTACCTGGCGCGGAGCAGCCTGACAGAGCAAGACGCGGTTGCTCCGGTAAAGGATGCTCTGGAATGAGAGCAGCCAGCTGCTTGCTCCAGTCAAGGGTCTCGGATTTTCTGATTTCTGACCTGAGACTCAACAAACTAAAAAAAAAAATAAGTAAAAAGAAAATCCTAATGTTAATGACACTCAACAGTGGGTTGCCTCCCACCAAGCGCTTGGTTTAAGTCTCTAGCTTGACTTGGTGACTGGGATCAGTCGGGTTGAGCAGGAGGGCTTGTTCCAAAACAAGCTCCACAATCAGACATGTTCAGCTTCAAAACTCTGCTCAACAACCCTTTCACAGCAGCTTCCCCTTTCTCCTTCAGCTCATGTGTGAGAATAGCTCTGACTTTAGAGAACGGTTTAGAGGTACCTTTGCACTTTACCTCATACTCAATGGAGTTCTCATCACACTTGAGAGGTATCAAAGTCATTGTAGGATCTCCCTTGATCCTTTTCTTCTGGACTTTCTGTTTCACCCTTGAATTCCCTCTGAATTTAGTAGGATCAGTGCTAGGATCTTCATCAGAGAACAGCCTGCTCTCACCCTTATCACCATGCTCCTTTTCTGGAACAACTTTCAGCTTTTCTACATCAAACACTGAGATGCGAGAGGCGTGTGATGAGGAAGATCTGGTGGGTACAGCCTTGTAGAAAACTTTCTTGTTGATGTTGGAGAAGCAGACTCTCTTGTTGGGCATATCGATGGTTGCTCCAACAGTAGCCATGAATGTCCTTCCAAATATCAAAGGCATCTCATGATCCTTGTTCATCTCAACAACTTGAAACTCAGCAGGAACAATGCATTCCCCTACTTGAACATGAAGGCTGCGGATGGTTCCATATGGGACTGCTCTGGAAGAGTTTGCAAAGGTTAGGGTCAGCTGAGAACGCTCAACATCAGCAATACCCAAATCGTCTACAATAGCCTTTGAGACGAGATTCACACAAGAACCAGAGTCACACAGAGCATCCTTGAAGGTTGTTCCTGCGATGGAGCATGGGAAAACAAACTTTCCAGGATCATCAACCTTAGGCAATACCTTCAATGCTGGTGTAGACAGTGCTTTGATATAGAGAACCTTGATCTCCTCTTGAGTCTCTCTACAGTGTTTAAAGAACTGGAGCAATGGACGAATCTGCAGAGCATCTTCGAATGCAAGTTCTTTAGGAAGCCTTCTCACCATCTTGTTAAACCCTATCAGCTGCTCTTCACTAATGGGATCCATCAGATGTCTAGGTGGAATTGGATAGGGAACCTTGGGAACATAGACTCGAGATGGTGGAGTCTCAGCAAACGGCTGCTCTATTGCATTACAGTGCTCAGTCCTAGGATTTTTATCAGTTCTTCCAGGAAGCGTCTCTTGTTGCCTCTTGACACTCTCAACTGTTTGAGCAAGCTGAACATCGATCTTTCTTATATGGATCGCAAGATTGTCATACTTGTTATTCAGCTCAGTGAACATGTTGCCCATCCTGGTGTCTATTTCCTTGGTTACCTGATTCAACGCCTTGGCCTGAACCTGCTGACCCTGCAACAGCTGTTGCATCATCATACCCAGACCCTTCAGCTCATCTGGTTGACTGTTCCCGTTAGCTGGAACAACATGCGGATTGCTCTGCGGTTGTCGCTGGTTCTGGTTCTGAATATGCCCGGCCGTAGGTTGTTCCATGTTGAAAACGTGTCCTTGGTTGTTTTTCAGTAGCTGATCAACCTTGGCAGTCAGCTCATCTATTTTCTGGGCGTCAGAACTGTTCCCTTTCATGGAGCAATCACTCTCCTCTTTCTTATTAGCTGAGCTAGCAGCCATGTTCTCAATCAGCTTAAAAGCTCCATCAGTGGTTTGAGTCATGAAATCTCCATTGCTCGCAGAGTTTAGAGCACCTTGGTATTTCCAGTCCACTCCATCATAGAAAATGTCCAGGAGATAATCATCATCAAATCCATGGTGAGGACATTCTCTGCGATAGTCATTGAAGCGCTCCCATGCGTCGCAGAAAGGCTCATCAGTGAGCTGTTTGAAGGAGGTGATCTTGTTCCTCAATGCAGCTGTTCTCGCCTTAGAGTAGAAATAACTGAGGAACGCTGATCGGACCTGTTCCCATGAAGTGAGAGAGCCAGTAGGGAGAGAGTTCAACCACCGTGCAGCTTTTCCATCAAGAGAGAATGGGAATAACATGCACGTGATGTAGTCTGGTGGAACACCATTCACGCGAGTGAAACTGCAGACTTTTTCGAAGCTCTCAATATGCTCCATTGGAATTTCTGTAGAGAGACCAGAGAACACCTTTCTCTGTACTAGACCAATCAAAGCAGGCTTGATCTCGAAGTCCTGCCTGGTGCAGAGTGGAGGAACAATGGCAGAGCGCGTAGTAGGGATGTTACGCGGAAGGTTTCTCTGCCCGATTGGAACAGTCTGCGCCTGTTGTTCTTGCTGCGCGAGAGCAGCCTGTTCAGCAGCATCCTGCTGAGCTTGGATGGTCTGCTGCATTTGTAGCATCTGCTGCTGCATGAGTGCCATAGCCGCAGCGAGATCATCCTGATTGGCGTGATCACCCATAGTGGTGTCAGTTTGCCTTGGCTGTTGACGATTTGTTCTTTCTAACCTTGCTAGCTCTTGGTTGGTAAATGTAACTAACTCTCCTTGTGCGTTTCTCCGAGTATGTCTACTGGTCATGCACCTGGAAGATTAGCTGCAACAAAAAGGATAAGGCAAGTTAGAGGTCTTAGACTAAATAAATAACCGAAAAATAAAGGTAAAAAGATGGTCCCCGGCAACGGCGCCAAATTGATATTACGTGTATACGCACACCAATTAACCTAATGTGCACACTACCACAATCGAATGGTATGTCGATGTAGCACTTTAGGATCGAATCCACAGAGACCAACTGTTACACTTTATTTCTATAGGATCAATATTAAGCTAAAACAATATGGGGGTTTTAAGATTGAGGTATTATAACAGAAAATAAAAGACTAGTTAAAAGGTTTTCAGATGATTAAAAGAGCTAGGTTCAGGGTGATTCATTGGGATACTTAGAATCATGAGCTACACAACTATTCAGGAAAACAATACGAGCCAATCTAGAACTTGAACAACAAGAATAGATAAACCCACTGTCGTGGTGTCTACCAATTTATCAAGCAATCCTAATGCCTAAACTGTCGTTTGGATCAGAGAATGATGACAAGCATTAAGTTCAGATTCAATTGGTTCATGATTCGCCTTAACATCAGCTTTCGTTGGCTAAGGACAAATCGCCTATCTATGCTATTTCCAGTAACCTAAAACACTTTTGATGAATAGATTAAACTTGTGATCAGATGCTAAATGGCCAGTTTAACATAAGCAATAAGCATAACAATAGACAGAGATATCAAAGAATAACAATCCTATTTGTGTCTAGCTCATTGATCCACGATCCTTAACACCCTAAACCTAACAAGCGACTACTCAGACATGGACAAAGAAATCACAGAGACAAAGACTGAATAAAACATCATGCAATTCAATAGAATAAGAATAGGGTTCAGGATAATCTTCTCTATGACGAGAGAGATGGAGCCTTCTCCCTTTACAATAAGCAAATCCTCAAATTCTAAAGTCTTCAATGGTTTTCTTCTGTCTAGAATAGCGTAGAATGATAAAGAGAAACAGAAAATATGATATATCAAAGCCACAGGCGGCTGGGAGAGAAAATATGGATAATTAGGGCAAATCCCGTAATGATTGTAGTTTCCTAAAAAATCTCTGCCGCTGGAACACTCACTCGGAACAGTCACTTGGGTTGCTCCGCTATCCGGAACAGTCATCAAGACTGTTCTGCGTGAAAACCACCGAATTGCATTGTTTTCTGCCTCTTTTGTTCCAGCTGATCCATCTCCCATCCAATGCAACTCCAGACCTGTAATGACTCCAAAAGGACTAGGAAGACTCGATAAAGACTTGAAAACCAATTTAAAAGCATATATACAAGATGTATAAAACACCATATATCAATTTGATATACTAAAATACGGATGAAACTCCTTTTACTATTGACTCATAATGATCCTTTCACCAGACAAAGGTATCTAGATACAAAAGCTGAACAAACTCCAAATCTTACCCATTGCAAAGTAAAAAATGCTTTGAATTTTTCTCCCACAAGAAAAATTACATATATCCCTTCAAGAACTCCATGTTTCACAGCCTTTTCCGTACAAAAAAGATGCCGAAAGCTGTATAAGGGAAGTTGATGCAAGAAATAAGAACACAGTGTTACTATTCGATAAGTAAGACCGAAGAGCAAACCAAACATAAAACCTACATCAAACTAAACCTATCGATATTTTGAATACTTGTTAAAAATAAACTTTGTGAGCTTTGAAACACTTAGCACACACTTCGTGGTTGCTTTTATGTTAAAGACATAAACTAATATCCATAAGTTTGAACTCTGAGATTATGTAAGAAAGAAATAGTCTGCAAAACATAGAATTAACTTAATTTTGCTCCCAGTGGTTGTAAACTGGATTAGGCTCTCGACTTACATTATAGGACATAATATTTGAGCTCATATTCACATAACGATTTTGGTTATCTGTTTGGGCCCAAACCCATAGGCTCAACAATTTTCTATTGTTTTACAAGATATCTATCTTATTAAAACTCAAGTACAAAATTGGAGTGTTTGGAGACTTGAATAGGACTTTTAAAAATTTGGAGTGTTTGGAAACATGGATTGCAGTCTTTTAAAAAAAAATATTTTTGTTTGAAAACAAGGATAGTAGTATTAAGAAAAAAAAGTAATGGGCTTATGTTTTTTTAAAAAATTGAAAGTTATCTAGGCCACTTTTAAAATATACCAAAATGGGTCAATCTAATTCCCTAAAAAAAATTTTTCTAAACTAACCATAAAACAAAATTTAAACTTTATATACATATTTCAAATCAAAATAATAATTCAAATTTGATTTATATCAAAAATTGATTCAAAAATATACATATATTCAAAAATGGATTTTTACTAAACTATTTTTCAATAACCATTATAAAAAAATATTGTCAATATATATAAGAAAAATATAATACAAAGCCCAATTTGAAATACCAACTCAAATTATGGTTTTCATATTTCATATTAAGTTTTAAAAATATAATATATGTAATTATTTATATGATGGTATGTATAAAATACTATTAATTATATGATTACTTATATGATGGTACATATAAAATACGATTAATTATATGATGATAAAATACGATATATAATAATGACTAGGGATGGGCTTTTGGATACCCATACGGGTTTAGTTCTGATCGGTTTGTATTTTGAGTTTTCGGGGTCAAAGATTTCAGCCTTATTAGAATGTTTCTAAATTTTGGTTTGAGTTCGATTTGGATCTTTGCTGGTTTGGTTTGGGTTTGGATAACTAATTTAAATTATTTTTAAAGTCTTAAATCATTATATATTTTAAATTTCTCAAAATGTATAAATAAAATAATATATTACGTATAAATTTGAATAACATATGTCATAATACTTAAGCTTAACATATCAATTGGCTTGATTTAAAATTTTGGATACGAAATCAATAATTATTTTAAGTATTTTTGGTGATTTGAGTATACTTTAACTATTTCAGATATTTACTTTTGACTATCTATATATATTTTCAAGTATTTAAACCAATTTAAAAGTATCATTTTTGATGTTTTATATACGTTAAATCTAAAAATAATTAATATATATAAGTATATAAATCTATTTTTAGATAAATTCGGATATCCAAATACTTCGGTTCGGATCAGATTCGGTTCTCTAAATAACAAAATTTTGAATAATTAGAATATTTAATCAATTTATGTTTGGGTTTGGTACTATATCTTTGGATCGGTATCAGTTATGTTCCTCGGATTCATTTTTCCAAATCCTAATAATTACATGAAAAACAAATATCAACATATTTTTCAAAATATACACCCGTGCGCCTGCGCGGGTCAAAATCTAGTTTTTACTTATACTAGGGTCGGCCCGTCCTACGGGCGGGATTATAAATAAAAAATAATTAAAATAGTTAGAGTAAATTTCTATTATAAAATTTGATATATAAATGACAATTAATCAAATGCTTTGTTGGATTAAAACTATACTAAATATGGAATGTTTATTACATAATATCATATGACACTATACGGAATGAACCAACAGAATATCTCTAACCATTTTGGAATTTATGTTTGTGGCAACAATCACTTTATGATATGGAAAATGCTTTACTGCCGCAGTCGAATGTTTATGTTTATGTAAACAATATAAACATAATATTGTCTTTAATTTTTGTATTTTAATGTTGATATACCTCCATTTTTAATATGGGATGTTTTATATGATTTTTTCTAAATTATTTTATTTAATTGTGTAAAGTTACTGTAAGTAATTTCATTTTCCAAATTTACATGTTTGTAAATATATATTTATGTTAGTGAAAACACACAAAATCTATATTTTTGGAAAAACATATTCATGATACATTTCTTACTTTTAAAAACATTTATGTAGTTTTATATAAAAATATTTCAATTAATAAATGTGAGTGGAAATATAAATAGAATTGGTGTCCAAGAAAAAGCTCCAAAATTTCATTTAAACTCTCGACTGTGTATATAATACCTTTGTAATATTATAATACCATATAATAGATGAGGTTCACTATTATGTTATTTTCTTTTTACTTTCAGGTTTTTTTTTTTTTTTTTTTTGACGTCAAAAGGCCATTCTAACTTTTTTTTTTTCTTTTTACTTTCAGGTTTAGGATATCTGAGAACGTCATTATATATGTTGGTTCCTATGCTTTTTCTGAATAATATTATATTGTGTTTTGTTCCTTGTATAAGGAGGACGCATCATCTGATATAACAAAACTCATGATTTGTTCTTGTTTCCTTCAAAGCTCATATTGGAGCACTCATAAGATTCTTAGTTTATTAATAAAGTTTTTATTTATTAATTAGAGAAATTCAAATTCTAACAATCAATGAGATAATTAATATTTGAAAAACTTTAATGTATAAATATTCTTTAGTTTTGACTTTTGAATTAGATTATTTTGGTTAAATGGATATTGATCTGTATTGTGTATTCCTACCAAAAGGTATTTTATAGTTGAAAACATATTTCTCTCTCGTGGTCCCTAAACTTCCGTATAATCTTAATTTCATCCTGCGGAACTAAAGATTGTCAGATCGACACCCAGAGTTTAAAACTGTAATCTACCCGTAAAGCTTTAAAAACGACGATGTTTAAGAGTCTCCAAACCAATGTTACGGAGAAAACAGAGTACTTCAAAAGGTTTCTACTTTCTAGGGCATCCCAGATACTTTTACACTCTCACAAAGCAACAAACTATAACAGAGAGAGAGCTTTGATCTTTAGTACGGGAAGAGCTAAGCTTATAGATCGCAATCGGAGAAGATGCAGCTGTACGGTATCCAATCGATGCTCAAGGAAGGCTACAGACACCTCTCTGGCCTAGAAAAAGCCGTCATCAAAAACATCAAAGCTTGCAAGGAGCTCTCCACCATCACCCGCACTTCTCTCGGCGCCAATGGTTCGTTAATCGCTTCCTTGATTCATTTTATCGGGATCCGCGAGTATGTTTCTCCGATATAATTAGAATCTATAGTGCTTGATCTGCTTACGGTTTAGTGAGTAATGTAAATCTGATAGGCCCTTCTTTGTTTGTTAGGATTGAACAAAATGGTTATAAACCATTCAGATAAGCTCTTTGTAACCAACGACGCTGCGACCATTGTGAATGAGCTCGAGATTCAGCACCCTGCTGCAAAGATTCTTGTTTTAGCTGCCAAGGCGCAGCAGGAAGAGATCAGAGATGGAGCTAACCTCACCATCTCTTTTGCGGGAGAGCTTTTACAGAATGCGGACTGTGGAGGAGCTTATTAGGATGGGGTTGCATCCGAGTGAGATCATTAGTGGATATAACAAAGCAATCATTAAGGTTTGTTGGGTTTGTGACTTACCTGGATCACTATTGGTGGCTTTTTTTTGGCTTAAGGAGTGTATGAATGCAGGTTGTTGAGGTTCTTGAAGAATTGGATGAGAGTGGTTCTGAGAGGATGGATGTGCGTAGCAAATATGAAGTTGTTTCTAGAATGAGAGCTGCTGTTGCTAGCAAGCAGTTTGGTCACGCGGAGATTATTTGTTCCTTAGTAGCTGATGTGAGTGTTTCTGTTTCATTGTTGGTTGGTTACTCATGTTTATTGGAGGTTTTTCTTTTAGTTGATTAGTTTACTTGTTCTTGTTTTTTTTTATTCAGGCATGTATTCAAATATGCCCAAAGAATCCAACCAATTTTAATGTGGATAACGTCCGTGTTGCCAAGCTTCTTGCAGGAGGATTGCACAACTCTTGCATTGTCTGTGGCATGGTCTTGGAAAGCGATGCTGTTGGGAGCATAAAGCGAATGGTAAAAGCAAAAGTGAGATCGTTTTCTTTTGTTTGTACTTTGCTGTCCATGTTTTTGTTGTTTTCATCTAATTGATGCGTTTAGAAATTATAGCTTTATGCTTATTTCGTTCTTGGTTTCGATATCTGAATGTTCACAAACCCTTTTTATACTTTCTTCAGGTTGCTGTATTTGCTGGGGGCGTCGACACTACTGCAACAAAAACAAAAGGAACTGTCTTGATCCATAGTGCTGAGCAGGTTAGTTTCTTAACCCTTTGATTTCAGTGTGATAGGGTCAAAAAGCTGAGGTTTATCTGTATTCTTAAGCATGGTTGTGTGTTTCAACGGACTTGCGTAATGTCTCCAGATTTCTTCGCCGGGATTGAAGATTCAAACAGCGATGCTTCACGTCGATTGAACATCTCGAAGCTCCATTGTTGGCATCTCGAATCTCCATCGTTGCTTCCATAGATGGAAGAAGAACATGAAAGTCATGAACCCAAGAATTTTGTATTGATTTTGGGAGGACGATAATCATCGCTCACTATCGGTTTCATGATTAAAATACAAAAGCCCAGAAATTGTTAAGTGTGGCCCAAAGGAATCACGTAAATGAAACGCATAGTATTTAGGAGAAGGACAGGTGTCACATCCATGAAGATTGATTTAGTGACATGGCATCACAGGAGAGTGGCAAACATTTTTTTATATATATAGATTTACATTTAAAAAAAAAACTGCTAAATACAGAAAAATATATTAAAAATTCCCGAGTATATAAAGTATTATGAAATATATTTGGTAATGTTCAAAATTATATTTAGTCAAACATATATAATTTTGACCATTACCAAATTAAATTGTAAATAATAGAAAACAATTGTTTGAGTCAAACATTTCCAAGATTTTATAAAATATTTTCCTTATATATCATATAAAAAATCTTTTCAAATCTCAAAATATAGAAAATAATTTTTAAAAATATATTTTTTAAGTTTGTAAACTATATACTTGGTAATAATATATAGAAATTTGACCCTATGTTTAGCCAACAATGAATCTAGTCACCAAAATCTATTATTATTTTAAAAAAAGTTTTTTAAAATAAAATCTGACCCATTTAATTCATTCCTTCCGCCATTGACAAAGATTCTTCTCCGCTTCAAATAGTCTCTCTCGCTCTCTCTCTCTCTGTCTTCCTCTGCTTCTTTCAATTTCCCCGCCGCGCCACCACCGGAACTCCCTCTTTCTCCTTCCCCTGGTGTCGTCTCCGGCGCCGTCGCTGCAGAAACAGGCAAGCTTATCTCTTTTGTTTTGCTTCTGCTCTTTTCTTTAGTTTTCTGTATCGGCTTTTGATTAGTCTAAGGCTGTGTATTGAAGCAAATACGTTTTACTCTTTTTTTCTGTTCGAAAGCACCAAACTTTAGTTTGCATATGTCTTATAGACTTTTGGGTTTATCTTAGTTTTTGTTTTAATGTTGTCTTTGCTGTGACTACTGACTAACTCCAGATCAAGCTTTTTGATGGAGGATACCAACGAAACACAGTTGCGAGATGTGCCTTGTGTTGCTGATGATGCCCTCAAGGAAGAACTTGGGGATGTGGCAGACAAAGATCAAAACGTTAGTGAAACTCCCCAGCAGCCCCTTCTTCTTGGCCAGGCTAATGGAGTTGCTGGTCACTCTGAAAAGAGGACTCGTGATAAGGTGCAGTTTTCGAGTCCTGAGATTGGTGATGGAAGCGTCAAAAAGCGTAAGACTTGGTTGCTGAATGACCCTGAGGTAACAGAACAGACTGTAATCTCCGGATTGAGTATCACTGTTTTGGTTTTTGAAAGGATATGAGCTTAGTGGTAAAGGTCTTTTGTTTGACAGGCACAGGGAGATGATGAAGCAGGGACGCCAGAAGAGCAGCAGGCGTTTCTCATAGAGTTGGCGACCTTTCACAAAGAGAACTACCTTGATTACAAACCTCTTAAGTTTTATGGGCAGCCTCTAAACGCTCTCAAGTGAGTTCCTGGACAAGTGTTGCTTTTGTTCTTACATTATCTATGGTTAATCAGTGCCTGATTTTTTGCATGTTTTACTTATGCAATGTAGGCTATGGAGAGCAGTTATTAAACTAGGTGGCTACGATGTGGTAATTATCCACTTCTCTAGTTTATTCTTAAACTCCAACATTGCCATTTCATTTTTAGTTCGTTGTTTAAATCTTCTAGGTCATTTAACTTGACTCGTATGATTATTACCAACATTGTGTTTGATTGGGTTGTGGATAACATATGAACTATATATGGGAAAGACTCTCAGAGGAGAGAGATTTTCACTCAAAAGTGATTTTGTTAGGCAGATATGCTAAAGAGTGTTTGATATGCTTTGGGGAAATAAATTTTTGTTTTCCGTTGTTAGCTATATTTGGGAGTTTATATTCAGTGTTTATTGAAGCTTCTTCTGGTATTGAATGTCTATTGGTCTTTAAGATTCCTTTGTTTTTTTTAATGTAATTTAGGTCACCACATCAAAGCTATGGCGGCAAGTTGGAGAATCCTTCAATCCTCCAAAGTATGGCTGATGCTGCCCTTAGACTCTTCCTTAGTCTTTACTGATTCTTCATGTTGGTAACTTGTTACACATTTGGTTTTCCAGGACATGCACAACTGTCTCCTACACATTCCGCATTTTCTATGAGAAGGTGAGTTTCTCTCTTGTGAATAAGCATCATATATATCTATCTGTCTCTTGTCCTTCTTTTTGGTATAGTGGTCTTATTGCAGTTTAATCTATCTTATTATATAGATGCAAGTACATTATGATTTGTGTCTTTTACTTCGATTTGCAGGCACTTCTAGAGTACGAAAAGAGTCTAAGGAAAAATGGTGACCTTAACCTTCCTGATTCAGCATTCAATCTGTCTTCAAGCCACCAGAAAGAGGTAACAATTTCCCCTAAAATAATAGTAAATTACCTTAAAAGTTCGCTCTTCCACTATTTCTCCTTCTCCAAATGTTTTTCTCTTCATTGATATAAGGACTTTGATGTTAGGTCATGAGCCATCAAGGTTCAGGATCAGGCAGGGCAAGAAGAGACTCCGCAACTCGTGCTATGCAAGGCTGGCATACACAGCGCCTTGCTGGATCTAGAGAGTCTGCTGAGACTAGTGTTAAGGTTTCACTTTCAAGTTCTTACCCCCACTTTCCTGATTTTTCACCTGCAGAAGCTTCTTCCCTTGAATCCATAACGATGTTCTCCTTTTTTGGTTTCAGGATAAGGGCTCTAACTCAGCCCCAAAGCATAAGAAACTCAAAAGCATTGGTAAATTTTTTTCTCAAGGCATTTTTTGCTATATTCTTGTTAGCAAGGGTTGCTTAATATTAATGTGTGTTTAAATGGTTTTTCTTTTCAGGGCTGCCAAAGCCCAGACCACAAACTTCCATGGACCTTGTTGTTTCACAAGAAGCAGAAAAACAGTTACGGCAAGCTATTCTTCTCTTCTGCTTATTTGGTTTATTCTAACTTTTTTGTTTTGTTCTTTCAATCCCTCTAAGAAGTAATAGTAAAATATGATTTTGGCTTCTTAGGTCGGTTGCTGATGTTGTTGATGATGGACCCATTGCTGACTGGGTGAAGATAACTGTCAAGGAAACTGTGAGTTACTTCTGCACCCGTTGCAACAAAACATAGACTGCTTGTTTCCCATCTGAAATCTTACCATATCTGTTTTTTTTTCTTTTACTTTTTGAAAATTCACAGAAGAACTCCTTTGAGGTATTTGCTTTGGTTCCTGGACTTCTTCGCCATGAGGTGAGTACTCCCTTGAAACCCTATTTCTGGAAAGCTAAGTCTTTGAATTTTGTATGAATATTGCATATTACTGTGGCAATAGACAGCAAGCACATAGAGAGAGATCTGTTAGTTACCAAAGCAGTACCGTTGACTATTTTTTCTAGGATGTTGATCTGACGCAGCATAGGTTTTTGGATTGTTTGACCTTTACTTAGCATAGAAACTGGTTCTAGTCTCAATACAGAGTTTTGTTGGAGAAATGTCTTTTTCTTAGTGAATTCATAGACAGAGTCATGAACATCAATTTGTTTTCGTTCTCAGGTTCGAATTCAATCAGATCCAGCTGGACGGCTGATTATAACAGGAGAGCCTGACCAGCTTGACAATCCTTGGGGCATTACACCTTTCAAAAAGGTAAAGAACTTTCTTATATATATTCAGATAGCGCCATTAAACGATATAGAGACCGGTCGTATCAAACTGAGAACTGTCTCTATCATTTCACCAGATTGTTAGCTTACCAGCAAGAATCGATCCGCTTCGCACATCTGCGGTCATAAGCTTGCATGGTCGGGTGTTCATACGAGCTTCATTTGAACAGTGACTGCTCTTTAAGAGTGACCTTGTTTTTTTCTTTAGAAATTCATTTCGTATCAGAACAATATTGTTAGGCTGCTGAAGCAGTTTTAACTTGTAATTTTAGTGTCAAGACTACAGTTAAGAGGAGACAATCAAACATTGTATCTTGCTGTTAGATTTTTCTTTTGTAGATGCTGCTTAAAGCCTTTTAGGATGCAACCAACAATGATATGCTTGGTCCGAAATTGGAATGTTATATTTATGTTTTCTTTATAGATATGAATAGTTTTACCTATCAAATCTACTATAGGTTCTATCATGCATCTTTTCAGGTTCTCATGCTTTTTCTGTTTTCAAAAAGTACTTCTGAGATGATTTGTTTTCAAAAAAAGTGAAAGAAAAGTTTGAAATATTTTGGGGGTGTTATTGAAGGGGAAAACAATAGTAACGAGAGAAAAACATTTGACATTTTTCCTGAATCTAAAAGGTTAATGATTATCCCTTAGGAGACATGATAAAAAAATACAAGTTTAACTATTTTTTTCAATATTTTCATCATGACATAAAATTTAAGAAACAAGAAACCATTAGTTTGGTTTGATCTAAACAATGGTTGATAAAACAACATAATGAATTCCTTTACTAGATTAGAAGATTATGTATTATATCAAGTGAATAAACACATACAGGAATTATCTGTAAGTAATTATGTTGCGTGTGTCTTTTATCATGCAGAAAGTTTCCGGAGAAAATTATAAATAGAAACTCAGTTGCGTATCTTCAACTTGGTGTAGCTCAATTGCATGCAAGTCAAATGACATGAACACATGACAATTTGATATTATATATACAAATATACCTACAAAAGTAGGTACTGAAATTCAATTTTATTTATTTTGACGAAAACAATTCTTGCTAAGTGTCTATACTTACAACCAGAATAACATAGAGAGTTAGATGGTTAACTAGAAATGGATTTATTTATAAGGGAATCATACTTAACATATATTCATCAAATCTAAATTGCAACTTTGCAAACCCACTTCTCTTTTGGAATTGATATTGGTTATCTAAAATATTTGGTTATATTTTTTTTTGTTAGTATATTGGTATCTTTTAAATAAACATCTAAGCTTCATCTTTTGTTCCTAGTCAATAAATCTGTCCCTAGGGAATTGAAACAGTCCTCTTTTTCACATTTCTTGGTAATCAAAACCCTTTTTTGTTATCTTGCAGCAGAAACTGACACTACAAATATGATTCATGTTCCTAGTTAGTTTTCCTAAGTTAAGGTCACTAATTCATATGTAATCAACGTGAATTAACATCTACTTCATGTTTCTACTGTTCTGTAACGGTTGTCTTTAATCATTACCTTGGTCCTTACCTAAAACTTCAAAGCAACATTCTTCGTGATCTCGCCACCAAAATCATTTTATCTTAGTTTTTTAAACCGATACAGTACCCAAATATATTTGAGTCGCATATTCTATACTAGCCAATATTAAGGGGGTTTATGTGAGTTACAATTTGTTCAAAGTTAGTTATATTGCCAACCTGTAATGGTGTTGGATTTACAACTCTCTCTTAGAAAGCATCGCTCTCATTGGAGCATTGATGCATATATTTTATGCATGCAAGTAACTGGAGTGTTTGAATGGATAGCACAATAACATGGTCACTCCAAATAACCAAATTAGACATCCATTTGAGATCTTGAACGGTACAAGCGAGCGATTAGATATATTAAACAGTCAAATGATTAAATTACAAGATTATAAGAAATAAAAATAAATATTATAAGAATAGTAAGCGTTTACGTTTTGACTATCAAAGCGCTATCATCTATATAACTAGTGTTCATTCTTATAGATATATTTCGTTGAAGTTTAATAAAGAAGTTAAAGTGAATTTGCATTATACTGCAAATAGTAGTGGGAAATATTTTGGGCTTATGCGTTGATATAAACATCAAAAACTATATATTATACTATGACTGTGGACGCATATTATATTGTATAAAATACTCATATAAATCAACTTATGAGAGTGAGATGTACTCACATCCTATGTTACATGGAAACGGAAGCGGGTACGTGGAAGCGGAAGCGTAAGGAAGCGCAGAAGCGAGATTTTTTAAAATATTAGGAAGCGGGTACGTGTTGGAAGCGTATACCCATATATATATATATATATATATATATATATGTAATTTTTTAAAAAAATTAGGAATAAAATTATATGATTTAATTTTGAAATAAAATATTTATTCATTTATAATAATTTTGAAATGATTTTATATTAAAACTGTAAAAATACTCATAAATTATGTTTACAAAAAATATTATATTAATTATTTTTAATACTTCATAAATAATTGACACAATATGTTTTAATATGTGCTATATCTTTAATAAAAATCTCAATGCATAAAGATAATTTATAGTTTATTTTTGATATTTATATATTTATAATTCAATATTCATTACTATTATTTTTTTTATTTTATATAGATTAAAACTATGGTTTTATATTTTATTGATATACATTGTATTTTTTTTAAATGGAAGCGTGATTCCAAAACGGAATCATAAGCTTCCAACAGGGTTTTTAAAGAGAATATTTTAGAAACGTTTTGGAAGATCCACAAGGTTCCGATTCCGATTCCGGTTCCGAAGCGGGAAGCGGACGTCCGATGAAGCTTCCGTGCGACGTAGCTCACATCACATATATATATTTCATCAAGAATATGTCGTAAACCTCAAAATTCCTTAAAAGAATCGAACTCGTTATTAAAGTAGACCTATATATCTATCAAATCGAGCTAATTATAAGATTAGTTATAGGGTGCAGCACGAAACCCTAGCAAAGAAATACATATATGGAGTCTGGAGAGGTCTTTTTCTAGCAAATAATAACACGAGAGACAAATATGCATTGCTCTAACCTCAAAGACGAGAAGAAAGATAAAAAAAAACAGTAAAACGCAAATATGCATATCAACTAAAAATAATAATTACCGAAGATCCCAAATGAAAGACGACTCCACAAAATGATTAAAACACATAAGATTTAATTAAAAGGTGGTCTTGAAGGTGTACCAGCTCCCCATCCATGCAAATGAGGATCAGCGGAAAACCCATAACCACCGACATTACCTCCTAACTGTCCCTGACCAGTCACTCCCGACGGCGGAGATGCTGATGGAGCTTGCTGCATCTGCGGTGCTCCTCCTCCTCCTCCATCACCGCCTTCTTCCTCTTCCTCCTCGATAGGCAGTCTCTCGAAAACCGCATTTGAGAACGAAGTAGCCATTAGTATAACCGGAGCTGATGCCACAAGCGGGGCCACGACGACTCCTCCAACCACCTGACCTTGCCCTCCGGCCAGAAAAATCGACAGACCACCAGCACCAGGTGGCGCAGGTGGTGGCAAAACGGTTCCGGTTAACGAAAGAATCTCAAACCTTCCATGTAAAGTCACAACTCCTCCGGCTCCAACGCCAACGCCATTTCCAGAAGTGACTGGCTGACGGAGAGTGACGTTAGAAACGGTGCCGTTTCCTCCTAAAACGGAGACCCCTCTCCCTCTCCGCCTAGCGTAAGTTGAAACACTCTCAACTATGTCAGCTCCTGGAGATACTTCAAGAACATGAGATTTAAGCGCATTGGGGCTATCGCGCGTCACTATGATCGGTGGCTTAGCCTTGTTCTTAGATCCTGGTGGACGTCCACGTGGACGTTTCCCTGGTGCTGAGCTTGATGTAGCCCGGTCTGATGAATCTGGTCCACCCGGTTGATGATGGTCTTTGTTTGAGTGATCAGATTCTCTTGAATCATCCGAAGGCTGCTGGTGCTGCTCGTGTTGCTGCTGATGGCGATGCTGGTCAGTCAAGTTGATCCCGCCTTGCGGTTGAAATTGTTGATGGTGAATCTCCGGTCTGAAGAGGTTATGGAAGTATCTAGAATTAGCTCCACCGCCTTGCTCGTAACCGCCTTCCATCGCCGCCGTATCTACTAGTTCTCTATCCCACCACTGTTTACTCGCCGGCACAAATCAACTTCTTGATTCTTGATCCTTCTCGCTCATATATTGATGAGAGGTGAGGAAGAGCGTGAAGATATAAAAAAAGAACTCTGACGATCAAGAGGTCTCAAAATTCATCAAGATTTGGAGGAGCAAGAAGGGATGAGAACAGAACTAAATTAAACAACAAGCAAAGAGAAAAAAGGTAACTTATATATGTCAAATGATCTCTCTCTTAGGTTGGGGAGAGGTAAGAGGAAACCCTAGTTAGGTAGCCTGATTAGGGCAAGAGGATGAAGCAGCTTCTTATTGACTACGAGAGATGTCGTATTTTTAGCGACTCTAATGTGCTCTAGAAAAGTAGAGAAAAGCTTGAGATTCATGTGGCGATGGATTTTTGGTCCTCTCATTGAACGAGGAAAGTAAAAGCAAAGGCAGACACCGATAATTTAGCGGAGAAACAATAACCTTTATTTTATTTTTCTATATTAATATAATTTAATATAAATGTGAAATTATGAATATATGTTTTATAAAATGTATATATTACGCACACAACCCGACAAAGTATGTGAGTAAGTGGTTATCTTTGCATTGGATCCCGAAGAAAACGATGGCTTCGTCGAGGTTTTTCTTTGGCTCCATATAAATAAAAGAAAGATTGTGAAATTTTATAATTTGAAAGCCTGAGATAAGATAAGATTAACAGGTGAGGAAACAAAAGAGTCAAAGGACTATTTGTTTATGAGAAACTATAGACAAAATATAGAAACGCATCATTTTCGACAAAAAAATGTCAAGTGGAAGTTGAGTACAAAGATGATAAACGAATCCCACAAAGACCACACTCACTTTAAAGGCGCGTGACTAACATGGAGTCGACCCATCTAAGCTTGAACCTCATCGGACCGTGACTGGGTATCCTAATTTTCAAAATGCACTGCACCCATATAGTAAAACCTAAAGCTCCTTAACGTGGACGCATGTGGGCAAAATTTTTGTGGAACCCCTTTGAAACTGACCGGAACCGTCCATCGTCATGGCTTGTGGGACCCACGAACCATCGTTTTTGTCAGCGCAACCTGCCGAGACTCAGTGCAATGTACTTGAACCGGACACGTTAGCTTAATCCGCACGTGTACAGACAAAAGTCACGTGCAGTCAAAAGGTCAGAGCATGAAAATGAAAGGCAAGTAGTGTGATCACGTGGAGGCGGTCGGAGACATCGGTACTTAGCCAATACCTTATCCAATCGCACTCCTCCGTAATCTATCCAGCTTACCCATATCACAGTCACTCTTCATTAAGGTATTGTACTTTGGTTCTGCTGGATGAGACGGTCCTAATTATAACTCTTAAGTAAAGCTCTTATGAGGTATATATGATCCTACTGATTTAAATTGGTCAACCCCTTTCTCTTTAATTAATCATATAGTATGTATCAATAATTGATACGTCC
This sequence comes from Brassica napus, assembly GCF_020379485.1. Taxonomy (NCBI): domain Eukaryota; kingdom Viridiplantae; phylum Streptophyta; class Magnoliopsida; order Brassicales; family Brassicaceae; genus Brassica; species Brassica napus. The sequence continues at coordinate 13,131,021 of NC_063440.1, forward strand.
AGTTAATTATAGCATATATAGAAGTTACAATTCACCCCTTAAACAAAACCTACAATACTAAAAGAAAGTTATAACTCACCACACCAAAAAAAACCTTACCAATGCACACATGTGTCATTATATAAATCGACCGTTGTGTCCTTGACTACCATAAAAGTTATTTCTATCCACAAACCTGGAATAGAATTTTTAGCAAAAACAAAAAAATCTGGAATAAAATATATCCTGACGAAAACTGATAAAACAATAATTAAGGTGATAATGAGTCCGCTAGCTTGTCTAAAGAAATATTAGTAAGATTTTTGAGGCTATGACAACATTAAAATTTAAAGATCCCTAAACTAAAAAAAAAGATCCTAATCCCTTTAATAATAGTTATTAACCCTACTTGATATGACATCATTTCAATTAAATACATGGAAAAACTGATGATTACGGGACACCCATTTATCAGTATTTTTATATCTAATTTGATTTTTTTTTTGTATCAATCAAACGACAACGCGCCAAATATATATATATTATTTTATTTTTGTAAACTATCGCGCCAAATATATACTTAGAGCATGATTATCAACGTCCCAAAAGCCGTCCTTCGCTATTTTTGGATTAAAAAAAAAAATGAAAAAGGGGATTAATGTGTGGGACGGCCTTAGTTAAGAAGTTTTCTTAACCGTCCCAATGAGACACGTGTCGGCTGAAGGGAGTAAACGAAAAGGGGGTAGGGCAAAATCGAGTCAATTGTGAAACCATGTCTTTCTCGATCTCTCTTGTCTCTCGATCTCTCATCTCTCTTCTCTCTCGATCTCTCATCTCCGTCGCGTTCTCCGGTTATCTCGATCTCCCCACGGTGCTCTTCTCAATCTCTCGGCAGTTCTCCTCTCGATCTCTCGTGGGTTCTCGTCACGGCGGTTCTCCTCGGCGGTTCTCCTCGGTGGTGCCGCAGATGCCATTGACGAATATGTTCGGATGGCTGAAACCACAGCTAGAAAATGTTTGCACCATTTCACTGCGGGGATAATCCACTTATTTGGCGATGAATATCTAAGACATCCAACACCGGAGGATCTTGAAAGACTACTAGCTGTGGGAGAACAACGTGGATTTCCGGGAATGATTGGAAGCATCGACTGTATGCATTGGGAGTGGAAGAATTGTCCTGCCGCTTGGAAAGGAATGTATTCACGTGGAACCGACAAACCCACAATCGTGTTGGAGGCGGTAGCTGGACAGGACCTCTGGATATGGCATGCGTTTTTTGGAGCTCCAGGTACTATGAATGATCTTAATATTCTTGATCGATCACCTGTTTTTGATGAAATAATTAACGGAAACGCTCCGGAAGTCCATTTCCATGTCAACGGAAGGGAGTACGATTTGGGTTACTATCTTGCCGATGGTATTTACCCGAAATGGGCTACTTTTATTCAATCAATCCGACTCCCACAAGGTCCAAAACCTTGTTTATTTGCTAAAAGACAAGAATTCGTGCGAAAAGATGTTGAGCGTGCCTTCGGAGTCCTGCAAGCTAGATTTGCGGTTGTTAGAAATCCTTCTAATTTATGGGATAAAAACAAATTAGGAAATATTATGAGAGCATGCATCATACTCCCTAATATGATTGTCGAGAATGAACGAGATTCCTACCTCCGCACATCAGAATTTCAACAAGGAAAAGATGATGATCCCAGTTTTGTAGTCAGACGGACTACAAATATCCGTACTACATTGGGACGTCGAGCAGATGTTCGGGATACAGCAGGCCATCTACAATTAAAAGAAGATTTGATCGAACATATTTGGGATAAATACGGACATTTACCAAATTTACCAAATGATATGTAATTTTTATGTTTGTATGAAATTAATAAAATGTGTGTTTGTTTTTTATTAATAAAATGGGATGTAAAATGTTTGTAATTTTCTATTAAAGTAATAATTTAGTTTGTTCTTATATGTGTTATTAAATTTAAAATGGAATTTTGTCTTAAAAAAATTAAAAGTTAAGGACCCAGAAAAAGTCCCACCAATAATCATCATTTTAACAAAAAGTCCTTAACAAAGTCCTAATCTACAAATAATAATTAAATACTCTAAGGACTTATCAATTGGGACAATTGATAATGATGCTCTTAGCAGATATTATCTAATCAGTTATCCCTATATATGTATTGTAACAACATACCAAAACAAAATTGTCATCTCAACGCTTATCTCTTTTTTTTTTTTTTGTCGTCTGTATTATAATGGCAAAAACCCAAGGAGGATTTTACAAGATTAAGGTCATCCAGGCCCAGCCATATTAAAACAAAAAAACAAAGAGGCCCACAACGGCCCAGCCAGGAAGAGTCCAAAGGAAGAAGGTGACGAGACTGGCATCAGGTTGAACGAGAAGCGCAGGTCATGCGCGGTAGGGACACGTGCCAAGCGAAAGCGCCACCCTTCTTCACCGACTTGCACGTCATCGTCGGAATTCAAATCGGCGTTTCACCGGACACACCGGAAACAGAAACCCGTTCAATGAAAACCGACGAAGACGATGATTGGAAGTGAAAAGACTTCGATAACAACTCCTTAATCTTCAACACCGGACCGTCAACCACCGGAAACTTCAATCGACACCGCCGAGAGTAAATCCAGTAGCAGAACCACCGTCGTACCAAAGACTAAACCAAACGGTCTCTGCTTAGAGAAAACGCTTCAACCACATACGATCGAGAATTAAGGATCCGATTCACAATCAGATCTGAGAACGAAACTCTTTCGAATCAGGAAAAGCTCAAGCGGAGAGAGTAGACAAACCGGAACATCCGGATATAAAGCCGCCGTCATCACCAGAGGATAAGGTGCGACGCAGAGACTAAAGCCGGCCGCCAAACACCTGAAGAGAAAGCGTTTACGCCAGAACCAAAAATCGGCCGACCACCGAAAAAGGTGCGACGCCGGAAAAGAGACCCACAAGAGTGAAGATACGCCGGATAACACTAGACTGAGGTTTGGTCTCATCACTTTCCTCCGTGAAAGATGGATATCTCTATGTTACTTCAATTTAAAAGTTCAAAAAATTACGATGCATGTTAATTTTGTACCGGTAAATAAAGAACGGCCACTATTGTCAGTCCTGATCTTCAAATATGTTCGTCAATGTTGTGTTGATAGTTCAAAACCCACCGACATTAGTTTTTGTAGATGATAGCTATCGATACTAGATAAATTTACGTTTCAAAGATAATAATTAGAACCAACAAGATCAATCAACAAGTATAATCCAACTCTTTATATCAAATTATCAATCAAATCATACTTTATTTGGCTTGTAGCACGGAATCTAACATGGGTTGCTTTGTATACATAGAAATGAATATAAAGTATATTGACCTACAAGGCTACAAACGTGGATATATTGTAATATTATGAATAACTTTGCTTTTGTCAGAAAGAAACTTTTGCTATTGCTATATACAGTAACAAAAATTTGAACCAAAAATATATATATATATATTGGCAACAAAACATATAAAGAACTATTACAATTCTGACGTTTTTTTTACTTTGACTTTGACATGTTATTACATATACAATTAAGAAAACTCTACAATTAATAAGATGAAACTTTATTTTATTGCTCCTATCAATTTGGAGATCTTGGTATCCCAAATATACTTTTGTTTGCTGTAATTAGTGTATACCATTTTTTTTTACAACGACAATGGTGGCCACGATTTAAGAGGAGCTACTAAAATCAATTAAACTAGTGGTCTCCACTAGATTTTATAATATAAACCAGAAATCACGGATCAACCTTTTTGACAAATGCCTAATCCCATTCTCACAGGCTATCGCGACTTGTGATCTGCCACTACCTCATCCACAAATTTTAAAAAGTATTAATAATCATAAAGCTGGGGAATAAAACAAAATGAAATTTCTTTTAGTGTCTATTCAATAGTCAATATTAGGATATACATCAATATATTAGAATAGTAAGTTTATCATTATCTATTATATACTATTCCATATTAGTTTAGGAAATTAGTTTGATTTATTCTCTATATAAACAATGCATCTTGTAATATTATTTTCATGAGAGTCTAATATAATTCTTCCATAAACACTTTTGTGTTCTTTACTCTCATCAATTTATCATGGTATCAGAGCCTGAACAAAACTAAAAACATCAAAAACATCCATATTCTCGTTTGTCTTGCAAAATCACAGAACAATCAATTCTCATTCAAAAACTTCTGTATTCACGACTTGAAAAAGAAGATTTTTATTCAATCATAGTCTTGGTGTCTTTGCAAAATCGCAAATCATCAAACTTATTCTCTATTCCTTTGTTTCTCGATTTGAAACAAGGAAAATTCATTCAACAATTCAAACATTCATTCATCAACTTTCGTATGGCTATTAGCTCACGAAGATTCAGATTTCTTTACGGCAGTCTACCGGCAGCCGATTCACCCTACCGTGAAGATTGCAAAGCAAACAATCATCTCATTGTAGGATGGATAAAACAAACATTCGAACCAAAACTCAGATCATCTATCTCTACTTGCAAAATCGCAAGCTATGGGACATTCATCAAGCCTCCGCAACGATTAGTGCATGAGCTTGAGGGAGGGTATTGGGAGATCTAGAAGATTGATCTAATCCAATAGTCAATATTAGGATATACATCAATATATTAGAATAGAAAGTTTATCATTATCTATTATATAATATTCCATATTAGTTTAGGAAATTAGTTTGATTTATTCTCTATATAAACAATGCATCTTGTAATATTATTTTCATGAGAGTCTAATATAATTCTTCCATAAACACTTTTGTGTTCTTTACTCTCATCAATTTGTCACTTTCATTATTTTCTACTCGTTTTGAATTTGATACTTTAATACTTTGTACACATATCTGAAGTAAATTACAAACTGTTTTGCAGAAAAATAATTTGGCTGGTTATATGAGATAAATATATAGTGAAGATTAAATATTTATTTATTAGAATTAACTATTTAGTAGAGACGCTAGCTGCAAGCCTGCAACATGGCCAAATTGCCAATTTGGTATGATAACGAGCCCACATGTCTAACTTACCGTTTTTTGATTTTCTGAGTTAGTGTCCAAGGTTTTGGGCCCATAAATAAGGCTCCATACAAAGAGGACAAAATTTTTAGAAACGCCCATGTGTAGGGACACTGACGTGATGTTCATCAGTTTTGATTAGACCCGAGCATTTTATCCGGATCTGAAATCCAAACTATAACCTTCTAGTTTGGCTTGGGTATCAGTAAGGTCATTTTATTCTATTGGATCTTGTTGTGGAGGGCTCATGGGTCTTGTTTCGGATCCGAGTCTGACCCGACTCGTTCGAGATTTTAATTTTAAGAATAGAAAGTCACAATTGAGTTCCAAAAATGATGTGGCCTTAAATAGGTCGATGAACAAGACATGCTGAGAAACAACATGGTCAGCGACAGAGAGACACTTGAGTTAGTAGGGTTGTCGTCTTTGAAGGAGGAGATATTAGTGCCGTTAAAATCGCTGCAGATGAAAATGGTGGCAGAGAGAAAAATACAGAATTGGTCGTCAATGGATGAGATGAATCGGTGGTTTCAATTATTGCATCATGATAATGTATTGTTTGAGTGTGTGATCTTGCGATTTTAGTGACAAAGAGGAAGCAGCAAAGGAAGAAGTGGTAGGCGGAGTGAAAATAAGTTTATATGTGGCGATTTTTTTCTTTTAAAAAGAAAAGGACATGACTTTAGTGTTTGTTATTATTAGTTACTAGGTGCGGAGATTCCGTGCAAGCGCGGGGCTGGTTACTTTGGATATCGGTGGGGCGGTATGATTTACGGGATGTTGGTGTTGTTTAAGATTTGTGCAAATTAAAGAATAAAATTTATCGGAAGTAAGACAACAAAATTGATCCTAGCGTTTGACGATTAACTCAAGTTAGAGACATCTCCCAAAACAGAAGGAAAATTCAAAAAGTATAATTAAGGTAAAATATAGAGAATGTAAAAAAGGCCTAAACATGAAACAGAGAGCGTGGAACAACGGAAAGAGAAAGAGAAGAAGATGAAGAAGCTTACGTCATGTATATGAAATTAAAAAGACAGATATTGTGACAGCGCAGCACCAACTTATTTGGGGGTCCATATAAAGTTATCAACTCTGTATATATCCGTTGTTTGAATAAATACTCAAAGTTTCAAACTACTTGCATTACAATATTATTTTATTTTTTCAAAATACACATTGTTTGCTAGTACTTGTTAGGTAGCTCAAAGACCGTAGTAGCATATATTAAAGCTACACTAATCTTCATCGCTAAGATCACACATTGTCTACATCCTCAACGTTAGGATATTCCAAGTAACACTTCTCCTCGTCTTCCTCGTCACGGGTTCCATCTTCATCTTGTAAACTCCAAGTAACCATCTTCCAAAACGCATCACTCCACTTCTCTTCCCTCTTCAGGCTTAGCGGTGGTCTGTGATAAAATCCAGCCGTTGGATTGAAACAGAGCTCTTATATTGGCTTTGTGGCTCATAAGAGTTTCAAGAATGGTGAAACTGGAAGCATCGTGGCGAGTGGCTCCCCTTCTAAGGAGATCTGCCCCCTGTGTGAAATAGTTTAACAAAACATAAAGATTAAAATAGTTTAACAAAACATAAACGACGGTTGACGTTTTTACATTATGAAAAAGTAATTGTGGGTTTAAAATGTTTGGGCTCAAATTATGTTGGACTCTATGTCTAAAACATGATTTGAACTTAAAAACTGAAAAAAAAAAAAACGTTAGGTTATCTTTCTTTCTTTTTTTCTCCGTCGTCGGGACAGCATCACCTGTGTGATCCCTGGCATGATTAGAGCTTAAGTTTGTGAGATTGTGGAGCGATAATAGTGTGATGCGTTATTGAAGAGGAGTTTACTTACATCAGTTAGGCTTCGTCCGCATCATTCCATTGTCGTTGGTCCTCGGGTGCTTCGTCGTCGTCGGAATCTGCAAAAGAAAAGGTTTTAATTTGTTAAGTAAGATGTCTTTTATTTCTTTTAGATTCGGTTGCTAAAAACATAATTCATTCAGTTTTCCTGTTTTGTTTGGAGATTGCAGGGATGAAACCGTAGATCACAGAATCCTGTAAGAAAAACAGAGAAAAATCATTAGTTGTTCATAAAAAAAATCCATAGACAAAACCAAAACAAAAAGATGAAGACACGTTTCATATATGAACAAAGAGTAAGCAAAGCAGAGTTAAAGTGATAAAAAATAAGTTAGAAACAATCATCACCAGTTCATCAAAGAGGAGAATGGTGATGCCCATAAACTCTCCATTCTTGTTAATGTTCCTGGAATCCTAGAATCGGATGAGCCGACCAACAATGGACTGAGTGGACCTTCCAAGGCGGATAGAGTTGAAGGTGGAGTAGGGAACGGCGGCTGAAGCGGCTGGAGCAGCTAGATAAGTCATTTTCGTGACGGATGTGAGAAAGTAAAGCGATCGGAAAACTGAGAAAGAAAAGTTCGAGACAAGATGGAGCTTTTACCTCGAGAGATTCTATATATATGAGAGCTCTGAAGGCGTTAGAGGAGAAATTAAGCGTTTGGTAGGCGCAAAACGTGCGTAGAGCCTTAAAGATCGACCATAATAGCTCATTTACGAAAGGAGAATCGCAAGCGACGAAGGAGATGGTAAAGATGGCGGCTTCCCTAATCTTCTTAGCTTTGTCCATATCACCATTTTGGGCAGATACAAAGTCTAATAAACAGAAAATCAATAAGCCTAAAGCCCACTTTTTGTCGAAGTCCATTCGTTACCTATCAATTAAAACAAAAAGAGGTGGGGTCCACAATGTTATATTAGTTTTCGACCTTTATAATATATATTAGTTTCGACCATCAATGTACAAAGCATCCTTTAGTGCAATGGTATAGTTGTGGGTGCTTATATCTCAATAACCCGGGTTCGAGCTACATATTTGACATTTTTTCACACTTTTAAAAAGTGGGACCCACATACTGCTGACGTGTCGCATCAAGAGGAGAGAAACTCTCCTATTATATAATAGATTATTTGGTTATCTTGGATTACTACTTGATTGATTTTAATTCATTTAATCAGTTTTGGTTATTGCTAGGTTAATGTTGGTTATTACTTGTTAGTTTTGTAATGGATAAAATTTTGGATAACAAGTTAAAATAAAATAAATATAAAATCGATTCAAAAACATGAATACAGACTCGAAATATACCTGAAATACTTTAAACTAACCCGATTCGATACATACCTAAGAATTTACAGGTTTTTATAATTGTAGACTGAATAAACTTATATTTGGAAAGAATCGACACAAATGCGAACATAAAATGTTTAGAAATCGGTGAAGAACAAAGGAATTAGGGTGGGAAATGTATGAACCGAGAAAATGAGAGGCAAAGAAATAAAGCTTTTGTGGGAAAATAACAAAAAAAAATGGAAACGATATCTTTTTGTTTGAAATATGCAAAGTGATAGTGAATCGAGTTTACGTGGACCTAATCCGGTTTCTAAAATAAAAATTTGGCCTGGTATATTTTGTTTTGTTTTAATGTGGCCCAATCATACTTACTAATTATTAGCCTAACCCAATATGTATTTATCTTTTGTATATTGGGAATTTTCATTTTATGTTGAAAAAATATGTACAAATTCAAAATTCTGATAATTAAGGTCATTTAATTTTTGAAAGATATATAAATATTTTTCACTGATAAGTTAGTAAAAGAATATGGGAAATACTTTTATTTGGATGACTTGAATATATATATATATATATATATAAATCAGTCCCATAAATAATTAAATAAGTTTAGTTCTATAATTTTAATTACAACTGTTCTCCGTCCAATGCATGGATGATTATATAAATAATCCAAATTTGTATATATAAAAAACAAGCCGATCATATTTAAAGTTTTACATTTGTCAAAACCATATGTTATGTATTTTAATTTTATAAATTTAAATTTATGAAAACCATATATTATGTATTTCAATTTTATAAATTCATTTCGCGCAAGACGCGAGTCTTATTCTAGTAAACGTATATTTGGAAAGAATCGACACAAATGTGAACATAAAAATGTTTAGAAATCGGAAAATCCAGACCTTGATCGGAATCCGATCCAAAGACCTGAATGCCAGACGTAGATTTGACAGTCAAGATATGTTGTTACTTCATTTTCATTTTGTCTAAGCTTTTATATGAAACTCACCTAACGGCTATCCAATTAAGAATCTAAGCCCATTAACAAGTATAAGCCCAAGAAAAAGATACAAGCCCATTAAGAGCATCTCCGCTATCAATATCGTCGACGACGATTTCGAACGGTCGCTCGCCTAGAATCAACCTCCGAGCTCGACTTTCCAAGGGAATCCTTCATCTCCGGCGAGAATCTGATAACTGGTAAGTCGATTCAGTTCGAATGAAGCCTTATCTTCTCACTTGAGAACACGAAGCTGACACTTTAAATAGCTTAATCGAATCGATTCTTCTTTCAGGACTTGAGCCATCGCGCGTAGGATGATCGATAGAGAATGCTATTTGCTCTTCTGTATCATTATATTCATGATTGCTGTGCCTTGCTATACCCATGAAAGGTAGTTAGTGTTCTTAGAATTACTCTTTAGTTCTTTATTGATACAATGGAAATGATGTTAATTTTTTTAGGTTTGATGGAAAAACTTTATATGCTGGGAAGGAGCTGTGGAAGGAGACTCTGCCATTACAATCTGGATCTCGTGTTTACAAATTAGAAGGGATTAAATCAAATTCTTGGTATGAAGTCAAGATCTCGTACCCAGCTTCTGTATGTCACAATCTTGCTTTTTGGAAACTTTTGATTCTTGTGATTGTTGAAAGTCTCATCTTTTGTTAAATGGTTAAAGATCCCGGCTCTGTTCTCTCTGCAACTGTTGAGGAATGGTGAAGTGGGGTTGAAGGTTAACCAGATGAGGAGACTACTCAACACTGAGAAGTTGATCTTCAAGTCCGAAAGTTTTGAAAACAAGGTATTTGTAAGCATCTTCAGTCAATGTGTTCTTTAACTTGTGAAGAAGCATGACCCCAAGTCCTTCTTGTTTTTCTGATGTAGGAGGGATTGCATGTTTTGGTGACGGTTGAACCTGAAGGAATCGTAGCTATACCTAATTTGAAAGAACGGTCGTTCATCATTTACAATATAGGCAAGCTTCTTTTCTCTTACTTACTATCTCATCAATCTTCTTCTTTATTACAACGTAAAAGCTTGTAGTGAGTTAGGTGCTTCGTTCTCTCATGGTGACAGTTTGTGAAGAACAGCTATTAGGCATCGCATACTCATGCTGGTCAGTGGTGGTTTTAGTAGTATTGTGTCTGGTGGTTGCGCTGATTCTTCCCCGGTTTCTTCCATCTTATCTTCTAATCAAAGATGGAGATCGTGACCGTTAATAATATCTAGAGGTAGGGATTAACAGCTTGTTTCTCTTTACATATATGTTTGTTACCTCTGGTAGCTTCTCGATGCTTATTCATCCAATTCGGTTTGGATTCAGTTGTATTATATTGGAGGTGTTTTGGATAATTTGACTCTGAATAATTCGACATGTTTTTTGAGTAATTTTATGAAATTCTGTTTATCCAACTAGATACCCAAACAACGTTAAAGGATTTAAAAATCTATTAAGAAAAACGTATATAAATAAAAGCAATTTATGGGTAACTTGAATGTTACTCACACAAACGCAAATGGATATAAATGATTATTTGTTTTAATTATAAGTTTATGTCCAAAGATAGGCCCAGGCCATTCAACTTTCTATATATTATTCATGCATTACGTTAAGTAAGGCAAGGGATCCATAAACCTTAACCTATACGAAATTCAACCACTTTGGCTATATTCATGAGACCAAATCCTCTCTCGTTTTCTTATGTAATTTGTAATAAATAAATCTAATTTAGTTAGTTTATACATATATTTTACAATTATAACCACGTGCTAGTGGTCGGGTGATAGCATGAAGTTCAACGTCGCTAAGTGAACTGAGTTCGAATCCGACTACTTCAGATATTCCTAATACGTGGCTACTAGTGATTTAACATTTCCTCGCCGGAGAGCGGTTTACTGTTTTTTTTTAGTTTACAATTATTTAGATGTGAAAAAGACACATAACCAGTGCCCAGAAAAGTCCTTTTCTCAACTTTAATATAGTTTAGTAGGGTCGATGGTACTGCTCATAAGGCTTATCCATTTCAGTTGCCATCCAACATTCCCCAAGATTAAAAAGTAGTATGTAAGTACAACATTGTGTATCGTTAGCCCTTTTATAAAAAAAACAACTGTGTATTATCTTTAGGGTGTTAGATTAATTTGAAGGAGAAAAAGATTATACTACCATTGTACGTAATTAATAGAACAAATTAAGATACATGGAAACATAAGTTATTTCGCGGTAACTTTACAGTTTTACACAGTTGATAATTTGCTTTAAACGACAAAGTCACGAGGGAACACATACTCTGTTCTGTAATTACAGCGCTAATTACATAAACTAGTAAATACTAAATAGTAGTATATGATTTGAGCGGGACCCATTGTTATGAGAGCTAAGAAGAACCAACTGTCTCTCTCTCTAATCACGCATCATAACCAACTTCTTCTCCAGCATCATCATCAATGTACAATTTCCATTCATCTCATCTTCCTGGCCTATCTTTCAAAAGTTTACAACCCATTTTATTTTCCCCTAACTTCTTTCTAATTTTCTGTTACTTTTTTTCCCGGGAAATTTTATCTCTCTTTTTTTTTGTTTCTCTGTCATGATCATTACTTGTTAGGTTTCGTTCGTTTTCCCTTTTCCTTTCCTTCTTCCCATCGCAGACCTAAGTAAACCCTAGAATCTCGTCTTCACTTTAACAAAGGTTTTAATCATTCAAAAACTATGTCTAGGGTTTACTGGGTCAAGTTTTAGAATCGCTCCTTGTCTTCTCTAATCATATGGCGTACTCGTACTCTCCTTTTGGTGATACAACCTTCACCAAGGTCTTCGTTGGTGGCCTTGCCTGGGAGACTCAGAGCGGCACTCTTCTTCGCCATTTCGAACCCTATGGTGCGATCCTTGAGGCGGTCGTTATTTACGATAACAACACTGGTCGATCCAAAGGCTACGGCTTTGTGAGTCTTCTATCTTATTCATCAAGTTGGTTTATTGCTGAACAAACATCCTCTGCTTCCATGGATTCGTTAGGCTTAGGATCCTAAAATGCTGGTTTTTCTGAAACCTCTCTAGCCACCTTTGCTACTTTTTGGGTATTCTAGTTTATTATATTCATGGTTGTTGAATGACTCAGTCCTCTGTTTTTTTTATTTGTATGGAGGATTTTTTTTTAGGTGACTTTCCGAGATCCAGAGGCTGCTAGGAGAGCATGTGTTGACCCAGCACCTATTATAGATGGCAGGCGTGCAAATTGTAATCTAGCTTCCCTTGGGAGACCTCGGCTTCCCATGCAATATTCGGTGATACCTGGTCAGTCTTGCTTCACTATTCATTTATTTTTTTTTTCTTGCATAAATTCCTGAGACCTTTATATTACTTTTTTTTTTTTGTTCGTTAGGACGGATGAGACCTGCTTCCCCATATGTTGGAGGACATCCGTATCAGCAACCAGTTGCTTATAGCTACCAGCAAGGAGTTATGTACCCTTATGGGTGAGTTATGCTATTGAGAGTGTTTACAGAATCACCTTGCTACTGTACATATATGCTGTGAAGAGATAATCAGTTGTAATGTATACTTGCTAGTCCATTTATGTTGTGTTAGTAATACAAAAATAGTTCCAGTGGATCTCAGTTTGTTTTGGACAGGCAAGGTCATGGAATGTATTTGGACTTTGATAAGGCCAAAATGAAGTTCAGGAGTGAACATTTGGGAATGGATGGACATATAGGCTTATTTTCTCCTAGTTTAGTATATATTATTTTCTTTGTGCATTGTAATTTAGCCATTTGTTTTATAACCACTACCCTTCTTTATATTTTCTTTTGAATGTCTAGCAATGATTTTACTTCGCCTGTTTCTAATTTTTATGTTTCCGTGTTCTCTCAGGGCTACACCATATGGACCTGAGTACATTTACTCACAGTCTCATGTAAGCTTCTGAAATTTTTAGTCTCTTATTGGTTTACTTAGGCATTCAAAACTATTTTGACTAACTCATGTCTTCTCTTCATGGTTATTATAGGGCTTGTATGGTCCTTACACTGGGCAACAACAGTACCTTCAGGTTTATGGAGTACCTGGGGCTGTTAACTCACCTGGCTACCAATATGGGCAATTTAGTCAAAACATCCCCGCTGGTCACAATTATACAGCGGTACAGGGCTATTCAGTTCCAGGAAGTCATATTCAATCTCCCTACCCTTCAGTTATAGCAGGTCCTTCCCCAACACAGTCCCATATTATTGTTCAGACTTCTCAACATATGCAAAGAAGCAGTTCTGATCAAACAACAGGGTGAAAGCAATACATAAAAGAATCATAATCTGATTCTTTTGAACTAGTCTTGCTACTAGACACTTTCTAAGGCACAGGACTGTTGATAAGAAGATTGTTACTGGTTAGTGTAGCTTTCTATGCCCTCTTGAGTCGAGTCCTCTGCATTGTAAATAAGATTAATGTCTACTGAGCTCACTTACTTGTTCTCTGTGCATATATATTTAGCTCCAGGGGCTCTTCTCTTTCCATATCTGTACAGAACAGTTCCTAGACTGAGAAATTGTTATTTCAGCGTGTGTGCATATTATCTGTACAGAACAGTTCCTAGACCTTATTGTTACCAATTTTTGCTTGAATTTATTGGAGAGAAGATCCCACATCGAATATATGAAAGAGACTTGAGTAATATATAAGGGACTTGGATCAATCCACTAATTGCCAATTGGTTTTAAGTTGGAAGCCCAAGAAACTTATCATAGTATCAGAGCGGGCCCAATACCCTGACCCATTAATCCGGCCCGGACAGTGGCCCGATCATCCCATTAGCTGATGGCCCATAGAAGGCTCAGTTCCGCCGAGATCGCTAGAAAATAAAAAGCATGATTTCGGAGGGGGTATGATGGATTCTGCGAGATTAATGGTTATACGCACCATTATCTCGAGGGAGGGTATTGGAGAGAAGATCCCACATCGAATATATATGAAAGGGACTTGAGTAATATATAAGGGACTTGGATCAATACACTAATTGCCAATTAGTTTTAAGTTGGAAGTCCAAGAAACTTATCAGAATTTCCTCTGTTTTTCTCCTCCATTATTCTTGTTAAAATCATTTCGTTGACTACATGCTAAACTTGTTTGGGAGAAGAAAGACTAGAGTTAGTTAAACCCATTATCAAATAAACCATTTTTACAAGATAAACCTTTTGTTTTGAGTTACCATTGTTTTTCCCTCTCTCAAGATAATTGCACTTCATCGTTGGACCCATCAAATCTTACAAGCATCAACAAAAACTTAACATCCATGCATCTTCATCATTTTGGATTTTACTGTATTGTTTTATAAAATATTAATCGATCGAAAGGGGTTTAGAGAAATTAGACTATGCGAATATTTAAATGTCAAATGAATATCAAGGTAATGGCAAAGTAATGATGTTTTGATACCGACTCTGAAGATCCAAATTTGTACAATCATCGTGGTAATATTTTATGTTTCCATATTCCTGCCACTACCTCTTTTTATATTTCTTGTTTGTCATCCTATTTATTTTCAACCCAAGAGTATTATAAAAAACATCAAAAAATTCCTACGTTTACAAACATTCTTTAGACTTTGTAGCAAAACACCCATTAGAAAATGACTTAAATATCTGAGGCTTAGTACATCATTTAACTAAAATTTTAGTGATACACCATTCATTACAAAATTCTTTTTAATGATTGGCATATATTTGTTTAAAAAATTTGAGTGATTTTTAATTAATAAAAATATATTTATTTTGTTAGTAGATTTTAACACTATTTTTAATGTTTTTAACCCAGACCGGACCAACAGCCGGACCGAATTAAACCGCGAAACAGAGACCAATCCAAATTGGATTAATAGCAAAACCAACTAAAGTTAAACCAGTTAAAAGTCAGTATTAAACCGTTAAAAATTCGAAACTGACAATCCAATGAACCGGTCAAGTCAAGGTTCGTAAACCAAAATTTTGTTGATAAAATACCTAACTTTTTTCTTTTAAAGTAAAAATAAAGTTTGTAAAAATTAATAAAGCAACGCCGTAACTAGTTTTTTTGCAACTCACAAATCTCAAGATTCAAACCATAATCTTCGCGTCTAGATATTGTTTATTTATACTTCTCATTTTATTTAAATATTATTACATGACACTTATGTTGAAGATTTTAATAATTCAAACATTAAAGTTCATGAAATTCTAAATTTGTATAAAAGAAAATGCATTGTACTTACTTTTGCTTCTCATTACACGAACAAAAAAAAACATATTTTACATGAATTGTTTTAAAGGTAAAGAAGATTTGGAGTGATGATAACCTCGAGAACAAAGTTTAAATGTATTTTTCTTATTAATTTTTTATTTTAACAATTAAATTATTTTATAAATTTTTATTAAATTTTTATTTTTTTTAAGAAAAAGTTTGGTTACAGAATTTTTTATTTAATATGATTTTTTTGTAAAGAATATATATATTATTTATAAAATATCATTAAATTAAATTTGGTCGAACCTAATTGAATCCGATCGAACGATATTGACCCATGACCAAAAAAGTTTTCAGTTTAGTTACAGGTCCAGTTTTTAAAATATTGCTATTTTTCTTATATATATATAATTTAAAATATTTTAATTATATACTCTGTAACAAAACTATTTTCTTATATTTTGAAGAAAAGACAAATAAAACATTTGGGGCCTCGTTCATTTTTATAAAAGCCCAAAAAGTTACAAAAACGCCGGCACGTGGTAACTCAGGTGACAGGTGATGGCTCCAATTGGGGCTGTTATCTGGGTCCCACGTGGGAACCCACGTGTAAGAAAGCAAAGGAAGCCCCCATCATCCTCTTCGCGTTTTCCTTCCCCTAACCAAAACTCCGTGCTTGCACCAAACAAATCTCTTCTCCCCCTCCTCCTAAACTGTGTGTAGACTCTCTCTCTCTCTCTCATTACAGCAAAACAAAGATTCTTTAATCGTAAGTTTTTTCGATTTCTTCTCTTCTCGTTTTCAGTTGCAATGTTGCTTAATTTCTGATACCTATGGATGCTTGGTAAGGTTTCAATCGCAACAAAAAATAAGAGGATCGGTTCTGGAAATAGAGAGTACAGATGGTTTCCTCTTTGGATTTGATTTGAGTTAAAAAAAAAAACAAAAATGTTGCGAATCCTTGAACTACCACTTTGTAAACAATGAGTAACTAGCTAGTTTCATGCATGACTTGACCTTTTGTGATTATGCTATTTTCTGGGTAGAAATCTGGTGGTTTTCTGAAGTGCACAACACAATGCCGCAAATTGTATTATTAGCTTCCTCTTAAAAAACATGATTAGAGATTGTTCAAAGAATAGGGAGGGACCCAAATGGTGGATCTTGAAAAAAGGGCTAGGAATGTATTAATCTGTCAATTTTTGAGATTTTCATATTTATTTTCCCTTGGCATGTTTTTATACTTTCTATTCATTTCCAATATTGCAGGTTCATTGACATGAGTCTGTGTAGCGACGGATTATCAAGCGATCCCTACTTCTTGGTTAATTTCATAATGAGCCATTATATAGGTCCTGACGTGTTTTCAGATATCCCAAGATGCTCTGCTTCTCAAAGACTATCAAAACGCTTGCCTCCTTACACCCCCAAGCAAATCGGATCCTCCTCTCTAACCGTTGCTCAGCTACAGAACTTGTACTATTACGTTCTCAGAAACGCTAGCTCCTCCCTCCTCCTTCATCCTGACATGGTTCTTATGTACCTCAAGGGTTATCTACCTATGGAGCCAAGCGGAGAGCTTCATCAGTTCACTCATTATTTCCCTACGAGTCTCCACCCGCAGAAAAGGTATTCCCCGAGTCTCGAGATTGTCAAGGGCATTGTTGTTATTGATGATCCTGCTCTTGCGTTTATAAGAGAGGGAGAGGTCCAGAGATTCAGATGCTTGTCACGTTTGGATGATCTTAGAATAGATAGGGTCGTGTCTTTGGCTCCTCGACCTGTCAAGCTTCTGGATGAAAACCGAGGAACCGAGCAGGAGTGTTTAAGTAATGGAGAAGTGACATCAAATGGTCTTGTCAGTGACCAAGAACTTCAAGACACTAGCAAAAGAAAGAAAGTGGAGGAAGCAGTTGCTGTTGATGCTGTTTGTGTAAACAGTGATCATATCCCAGAAGGACTATCAGGAGACATACCACAGAGAAAGGGAACGGAGCAGGAGGAAGCGATGTCCAATGGACTTGTCACTAACCAAGAATGTAACTCATCTGCTGAGCCTCTAGAAACATGCAAGAGGAAGAAAGATGAAGAAGAAGCAGTTTCTGCTCAAGCTTCTTGTGGTGTCATCAGCAAGACCCCAGAAAGATTTCGAGAGACTTACAAGAGAAGACGGTTCAAAAACTCATCAACAACAGCAACAAACAACAAGAATGGAGAAACTCTTATGGAAAGAGACAAAACAGATCCGCCACTTGTAATTGTTCCTCCTGAGATGAAGGAATGTGATGAAGAACCAACGGTTGTAACTAAAGGAACAGCAAGTAGAGGAACATCCATTGGTGTTGTCGACATTGGCGTCAACAACGTTGCTTACTTTTTCCAGGTGGCTCTGCCCGGTGTCAGCAAAGAGAACGGTATTTATATTCATCTCTGCTACCTGTTTCCATAGTTCTCATTGTGATTAACACATGGTGTCTTTGTGCAGATAAGTTCAGCTGTGAGATTAAATCAGATGGAAAGGTTATAATTGAGGGATCAACCACAATAGGACAGAAGACGGTAGAGAGGCATTCTCGTGTTTTCAAGATGAATAGCCGGACGCTGTGGCCTCCTGGACCGTTCAAGCTGTCCTTTAACCTCCCAGGACCAGTTGATCCGCGGTTTGTCTCTCCTAACTTCAGATCAGATGGTATCTTCGAGGCTGTAGTTATCAGACAGAAAGACACTATCTAGACCAGAGGTTCCTTCAAGCTAAGTAACAGGATCTCTGTAAATCTTTTTGTGAATGGGATATAGAAGCTAGGCCCAATCAAACAGACATCTCTCTCAATTTTTTGGACATGAAGCTGTTGCTTTTTTGCTAACTAGGGTTGTTACTAGTTAACTCTTTCCACTATTGATCCCACAATGTTTTCATGTTACTCTCACCGAAGCACTAGGGTTGTTACTAGTTAACTCTTAACCTGTGAATAAAACCAAACCAAATGGCTAAGGATGATGCTGGAAGATACATAATTGCTTCAGACATGACAGCTAGTTTTTGTTATTCTTAGAAAACTTATTATTGCCAATAGGTGTTACAACATTTCTATTCAATAATCAAAAGTGGAAACAATCCAAATTACAGTTTCATGATATAACATTCATATTGATATGATCAAATGAAGATAAAGAAAGTGATCTCATCACTTAGTTTTGGTGGGGAAAGAAGCCATCTTGTTGATTCCACAGAGACCCTCAGGTTTACCAGTGTTCCTCTTCATCCTAATGTAACCTTTCTCTCCCCACTTTGGTCCCCAAGAATTCTTCACTATGATGTAATCCGAACCCTTGCTTGATCCGTACCCAACCGCAGCCACACCATGATCCAAATCCACCCCGCACCGCCCATCAAAGACACCCTTCACATACCAAAACACAGTCAAGAATCTATTTTTCAATCATTTTCTTGATTATGGGTTTAGTAATATGTACTTACGCCGCTATAGAACTGGAACTCTCTACCAGAAGCATCAATGGCGACACTGAGAGGCTGATGAGCCAATGCCTTCAAGAGACTCTTCTCATCATTGGTAGGTACATCTTGGTGCCCATTGATAGTCACCATTTCAGATTCATCCTTTTGCGTCTCGCAGGTTCCTTCTTCCATGGAGTAAGGATAGTCCTCTTCCTTGCGAAGACCACCGTTCTTGACAATGTAGTCAAAAGCATAGTCCATGAGACCACCGTTGCAGCCATTGTTGTAGGTTGTGTCACAGTCTATGAGTTCTTGTTCTGATAATGTTGTCAAGTTTCCTGTCACAATCTTGTTTATACCTTCCACTGCAGCCACGGTCGAAAACGCCCAACAACTTCCTATAAAACATTAAAGAACAAAATCAAAAATCGAGACATTAATCCAGAGGTCACTAGTTCAACTGGAAAGGACTGGTCATTGTGTCAAAGGTCTTTAGTTTGAGTGATCCCTAGAACGAACCTCCTCTTGTTAAAAAAAACAAATAAAAACCTTTGTAATATACATAAGAGTCCAAGATTTGAGATTACCGCAAGAGCCTTGATTCTTGACATAGCTAACGGCTCCTTTCTTTCTCCAGTCAACAGATTTAGGCAAAGACTCAACGTCTTTATAAGCGAACTCTTGGTAAGATCTTTCATCATCATCGCGTCTCACTATATCAGTCTTGAGTCCCAAGTACTTGTTCTTGAACTCTTGGTGGCTCAAATCCGCAAACTCGTTGAGACCAAGCCAGTAGCTTTTGGCTTTCTTGTTAGTCTCATCGATGTGCTTTAGGTTATCCTTGAAAACTTCGAACCTACGAAACTTCTCTTCAACGGTTTCGTAAGCTTTCTCGAAGTTAGAGAGCCAGTTTTCGAAGAGTTCGATGAGTTTGTCATGAGACTCTAAATCCTCGGGGGCATATCCAACGATGGAAAAGTCGTGGGAAGCAGCGAAAGAGAAGGATAGTGATGCAGCGGTTAAGGCGAGAAGAAAACAGACGATTCTTGTAGCCATTTGGGTAATTCAAAGTTTGTAATTTGTTAGTTGATAGAGTTGTAAGAGAAGGGTTGGTTTATATAGGTTCAAGTTTTTGATAGAGGTTAGTCTCTTTGCTTTAGAGTGAAGTTGTCTGAATCTCAATCTTGTATAAAGTCCGTATCTTTAAGCTTGGTTTTGTTTTCCCTGAGGTTACTTTCACTCCAAGTAATAATTGTATATGTTTCTTGAAAATCCTCAAGTTCGGCCACTTAAACTCATACTAGGCCCACATATTTGGAGGTGGTTAATCTGGATCTTGCGGCCCACAATCACTAACCCTCTTTCCTGATGCTATCCTCAAATTCATAGGACATTAGATTACATACAGTGAAGTGTTTTTGTAAGATATTATCCTGTACAGAACAAAGTTTGACCTGTCAATCCAACAAGGTATCTGATAAGTGATAAAAAGTCAGGAGGATCAATATCTTCATACCAAAAACTTATTTTATTTTGATGACCACTAACCACTCAGTATAAAGTAAATAAGCATCATATTGTTCATAAAACATGAATCATGTAAAGTTCAATATGAAAACTCACTGGCTATATCTTTACAAGGTCATCTACTTGTATAAACGATGTAGAGACAATATATAATAAGCATCATATATTTTTCATAGACACATGAATGATGTAAAAGTTCAATTTGAAAAACTCATTGGTCTTATATTTTTACAAGGACATCTACTTTTTTAATGATCAGCATTTACGCTGCGGTTTGCGTGATATTGTGGATCTTTGTTTACATGAAAGTCCCCGAGACTAGAGGTATGCCTTCGGAGGTTATCACATTCTACTTTGCCTTTGGAGCTCAAGCTCAAGCTTTCCAAGGATATATATATATATATATATATATAATCTTTGTACCTAAAAGATTTTCTTCATCTCCTGAGCTACCTTTATTTGGTTTCTCTTTTTTATTCCTTTGTTTTGTTATCGAAATTAATCTAATAACCGAGACTTGTGGTCCAGTGGTAATTAACTCAAATACGGTGAAGCCACCTAAGTTCGAGTCTCTGCTATCGGAGGATTAAAATTTTGGCATTACCAGGCACATAGGACCAACACGTGCGCCAATAACGTAGGCTGCTAACACATGGTTAGTTTGGACCCACTTCGGTGGAGTCAGAATACCCATGTATAATTCAGAAAAAAAAAAATTAATCTAATAATTACTCAGTTTTCTCTCTTGCTTCGGCGCATTTTAGATTCAAACTCCTTATCTCTCCACGGAAAAACAAATGGGATCCCAAAACAAATACAAAAAAATAGATTTAGGGTAATATCTCCAGTTTCTTGGGACGCAAGTTTGATTCTCAAGGCTTATATTTACAAAAGTTAGAGTTTAACTTTTTTACTTAGATTGTGTTTGCTTCATGCTAAACTCGAATCCGGAAAGGAACACCTTGCTTTTGGTACACATTGTTCTGAGCCAGGTATTGATCAATATCGCTAACCGTAGTTTCAAATGGATGGTTGGCTAGGATTTATCTGACTGTGTATATCTGCAGGATCAATATCAGGCGGCCGGTACTAAGTCTCATTCTCTGAGAACCGTTGGTCCTCTTCCATTGGTAAGCTCTAGACCTTCTTCTCTGATGAACCGGTTGTTCCTTCTCTGTAAGTGTGACCGGAGCTAGCCGATAAACTTTTCTGCGCATCTCTACAGTAGAGCTTCTTTTACCAACTTTAAGAAAATGGTTGTTGAATGGGTCTTCGTGTTTAATTAAAGAGCCTTTTAGATGATAAAGAAAATGGAAAAAACATCATGAGAGGTTAAACCAGAAGCAAAGCACATTCATCTAATTAAAAGTTAGGTACTTTTAGACTGAGAGTTAAAATCAAGATGAAAGAATGTTGGACTTCATACATACCTCTTCTCTCACCAGATCTCAGATTCTCAGCTAACCTTCTGTCACAACCTATCTAATTACATTATATATATGTATTGATTGCACTATCATAGCATGGGGATCCGTGGCGCAATGGTAGCGCGTCTGACTCCAGATCAGAAGGTTGCGTGTTCGATTCACGTCGGGTTCAAAATCCCGAAAATATTCGGCAATCCCCAAAATATTTTTTTGGTGGCCACTTGGTCGCGAGGTTGGGTCGTTAAAACTTAAAAGAATCCAAGAAAGAAGACCCAAATAGTTATTTGTTCCTCAAGTCAAAAAACAAAATGCTCTGACGCAAAAACAATGTCTACTGATGCTTTTTTCTTTCACACCATTATCAATATTCGCAGCACTTTTATAATCATTCATAAGCGATCAATTAAACTGTATATATATAAGGCGAAATCATCGGACCACACACTAGTAATGAAACTTTCTAGTTGTGCAAAAAGGTCAACAGTCAATACAAACTGCAGAGTTTGATGGATTCCTTGCTATTTTGGAATTTAAATCTGTTTTATATGCATGTATGTTTATGTTTATATACACACACATGTAAACACTGGATATAAAATTCAACCTTTGCATATAAATCACTTCGAAATCAAATTTAGACACTTTACATGTTATTTTATATAATATAGAGGCCTAAATTTATATAAGCAAGCACACTGGTGTAAGAATATTAGCTAGACATGAAATACTGTTTTATCTCATTTTTCTCCTTTTTTTTAAAAAATACTATATATATATATATATATATATATATATATATCTTTAGCAAAAATTTATTCCACGACACCCATTTTAAAAAAGCTGTATTATATTCAGTAATGCACATTATAGCGCATAACATATACGTGGGAATCTCCAGTCTCATTGGTAAACTTTACCTCTCATCATTTTAGTATGCGAATTTATAGTCCATCAACAAAACATAAAGCATCTCCTCTCCACTTTATGTTCTACGTACTTCTCTTTGAAGGTCATGAGATCATTTATTTTTGTTGCGACTCTTGGTCCCGTCGGGGCAGCTAAAAGCTTTAAAAATGTGAGAATACACGTCCATGGCATGTCTAATACATGCATCAGTTATACTTTGTACGTAATGTTATCGTTAGTCATAATGATAACAGTGTAATTTTTAAACCCTTCAAAAATGACCTTATCAGTTATCAACAATATATTTCTTTTATTGAGGATGATTTTTATGTTTTGTGATAGTTTTTTTTATTTCACTGTCCACTAAATTGAACTTTAGATTAATGGTCATAAGTTTTTGTTGAACATCAGGTTAATGGTCATAAGTTTTTGTTGAACATCAGGTTAATGGTCATAATTTTCTGTCGAATTAAAATATAAATACGTATATAATATGATTAGTAGCACTAAGCACAAAGACGCACTTTCCGAGTGGAAATATTGCTTGTGATTTGTATGGTGGACCAGCCGTCGTATTTTACTTCAATGGCTCCCCTGATAAACGAATAATAATCATTCTAACTAAATCACTCAATTTTTAACACACAAAATTAAACTAAACCATCAAATTTTGAATATGTACAATTACATACACAAAATTAAACTAGACCATCAAATTTTAAATATGTACAATTACTTTCTTTCAACATTGACCTAAACTAACACATATTAAGTTACAAAAAATAAAAATAGAAACTCTAAAACATATTATACAGGATACGGCAATCTATTTGTTAGGTCGAAACTCAAAAAGGTAGAAGAGAACACCAAAATAATTTCTTGCAGTCATCTTGACTCTTTTAGTTATATACTAACTGTACTAACCTAATACTAATATCTCCAATTGATGTATATATTCCAACAGTCATTTTGACTCACGTTTTTCATTATAAAATTCACTACAGTATATTAATTTGCTTCCTAAAATTCTATAACCCCTAAAAGTAGTTGAAGAAACACGGTATTTATTTATTTTTGCTTTATAAATAAAATAACATGGAAAGGTAAAACTCAGCCTATACATTACATACCATTTGTAGCGCAGACACTGGTCAGATTTCCTTTTCCATTTATTAGAGAATATTCCATAGTTAGCAGGAAATTATAAAACTCAAGTAACCAACTGACTAAATAGTCTCTTGGTGCTCTATTTAAACAGAGGTATTCAAATGGTTTTTTGTGTGGGTGTATTCAAATGATTAATTATTGCATTCAGGCTTTATAGTGTTTAACCAAGTTTAACACTATAGCTACTGGTTAAAGCCAGTGAGTAATTTGTTGGATACAACATTATCTATTAACTGTGTTTAGGACATTTTCATATATCAAGATACACATCTCCTGTAAACTATAATATATGTTCAGTTACAAATAAAAAGACTATAATATATGTTAAAACTGGAAAATATAGTATTGAAATATTTCGGATGCTTCTCTAATGCTTAAACTAGAAATTAACAGAGAGAAAAACATTTCATAAAACATTTACAAATTATAATTAACATGTACATTAAGAGAATAAAAACATTTTCCTGTAAAAATAATCTGCTTAAAAATTATAGAGACATCTAAATACGAAAACGAAATAAAAAAAATCAAGGCAAGTAGGAATCGGGAACATCTTCGCCTTGCTTAATTCGGATCTCAATTTCGGGTTCGGAGCTAGAGCTACCGGGCAGACCGCCACACTTATGACACCTGGCAACCACCAAGATCTGACGGCATGAAGGACAAGATGAATGAGACCCGAGCCACGTGTCAATGCAAGACACGTGGAATCCATGACCACACTGCGGTAGTACACGGAGCTCGTCGCCGTTGGAGAACTCCGTCAGACAGATCGCGCACTCGGCGAACTTCTCCGACGACGGCGAGTCCGGCGAGAAAGTGAGCTTCGGTAGAGATTGGAGTACTTTCTTCTTCAGTCCTTTGTTCGCCGCTGCTACCGGCGGTGGAGGAGATTGACCGGAACCGCCTTGAGATCCGGCGTCGGTTCGGTTACCGGCGGCGAGACGACGGAGCCAGACGCATCGAGTAACGGCAAGAAGACCGAAAATGCAAACCATGGCGCAGAGCAGAGCAGCGAGGGTGACGACGAGATCGGAAGTCACAGCGGCGGTGGAGGGATCCTGTACCGGCGACGGAGAGTTAGATTCAGCGAGAAGACGGAAGAGAAGGCGAGCCATTTCGAGCGAGAGAGAAGAGTTATGGGTAGAGATGTCAAATGGGCTGTCCCCACTGGACATGTCCAAATGGACAAATCAGTTTATTGGACATTATTTTTTTTAAGTCCAAATTATACCAAGTTCAAATTGTCCAGACCAAATTGGACCATTCCAAATGGGCATTCCGCGGAGTCCAATTAAAAAATCAGTGTTAACATACAAAAATTCATATTTAATATATTATTATGTGTTGTAGAATTCAAAAGCATAGATACGATTTTGGCGGGAAATCTCGATTTACGGTTTTGGAGGAAAATCTCGATTTTACGGTTTTGGCGGGAAATCTCGATTTTATAGTTTTGGCGAGAAATCTTGATTTTACGGTTTTGGCGGAAAATCTCGATTTTACGGTTTTGACAGAAAAGTATATCTACAGTTTTGGCGGAAAATCTCGATTTTACAGTTTTGGCGAAAAAATCTCGATTTATGGATTTGGCGGGAAAACTCGATTTATGGTTTTGGCGAAAAAACTTGAAAATTCAATTTTACGGTTTTGGCGGAAAAACTAGATTTACAGTTTTGGCGGGAAATTTCGATTTTACGGTTTTGGCGGAAAACGAGATTTTACGGGTTTAACGTAAAAATGTGATTTTACGGTTTTGGCAAGAAAACGTTATTCCACGGTTTTAACGGGAAAATATGATTTACGGTTTTGACGGAAAACATGATTTTTACTCAAATACATTAACCCTAAATATTTTAAAATTTTGGGCCGTCCATGTCCATCTGGATTTGTCCATTTGGATATGGGTGTATTTGGGCCTCGTCCATTTGCACAAAACAAAATTATGGTCAAATATGGGTATGTCCATATTGGTTTGGACATGGGCTACCCATGGACAGCATGCCCATTTGACATCCCTAGTTATGGGTTCGTTTGAGAATATAGAGAAAAAGGAAGGACTTTGATTTGAGTCTGAGGCAGGCGAAGAGGAGCAGAGCAGAGCATAACTTTATAGAGCAGAGACTTCTCCTGGTCTTATATCGCTGTCGGTTTAAGGTTCCTTTGGTCATTTTCAGTTTTTAAATTAATTATTATTCTTTGGTAGTTGATAGTTACACTCCGAGACTCACGAAGAAAATATTGTTTATTTTAGCGATTGTCTTTAAAAGTAAAACTCAAAAACATTTGTTTAAAAGACTAAAATTTATATACAAATTTTTACAATATAATATTTTACTAACAAATTTTAGTTTGTAATGTTTTATCAACCAGCCAACTACATAAAACCGAACGTGGAAGTTTTTTTCATAATCTACATATGAATACTAATAAATTAGTCACTTATGGTCAGTACACAGTTGTTATCTTTAAAATTATTCATCAGCTAATGAATCAAACTCTAATTTATTAATATGAACAAATGTGTGTTGCTGGTCAATATTTATTTTAAAACTATTTTAAACAGGAAAACAAGTCTATATTAGTAGTTTTGTAAAACGGGAAAAAAATATTGACACTAGTATATCATCTTTAGATCATTTATTCAGTCTATTAAAAAATTGTTGTACATATTAGTATGTACGAAATTGTATGACTAGTGGTGTGAGTGTGACCATATTTATTGTAATACATGTAGGAGGTGTTTTTCTGTTGTTGGAAAATTGGAACAATAACCGAAGATTTTTTATCACTTAATAATTGTCTGCCTTTGACTAGTGAAGATCACTCACATAGTCACAGAAACATGACAAAGTAATTGTTAATTGTTTGATTCAATTAAACAAGTGTTTTTATATTCATTAATCAAATTGAGATTAAACAATGCAATTACTTTAGCTAATATCGTTATAATAGACGAATCACATATGTTTATTTTTATTATTACGACCGAATTTGGATTTTTTTGTTGGTCATGGTCCATTCAAAGTACAAAGGTGAATGTTCTCTTGACCAAAAAGTATTATAAATAAAAATCCATGGATGGTTGTAAAATGCTACGGCTATGCATAATGCAGAAAAAAGTTTTATAAGAAGGTTGGGTCTTTGTGAAGATCAGAGATGCCATTGGTAAAGAAAGGCATTGCTATGTGTTATTAGATGCTTAATTAACTCGAACCGTCCATAGTAAGATCCGACAGTTTGCATTCAAGAAACTTTTTAATGTCTTAGTGTATAAACATTTTCTTAATATGGACTTTAGTTAGGTTAAACTAATTATTCGATAGTTTAAGTATCTTCCCAATTGATGGTTTTGGTAGTAGAGAACTTCATGACGACTCTCCTTGTACGCTGAGGAATATAATCGATTCTTAATCGTTAATGCTAGATGATTAATGTTCGCAAACCCCCAAAATATAGATATTTTTGTTATAGAAAATATCTTAAGCTCTCTAATAAAGACAACTTTCAATGTAATTACTTCATTTTAATCCTAAGTTTTTAAAGAGATGTATATCTTTTATAGCCTATACCCAAAGGAGAAACAAAGCATGGAGAGGAAACATTAATACGTTTAGGGAAAACACATTCTGCTATCAGCCTATCACTGCACACACAAACTAGACACATGTCGATATGAGAAAATGAAGATTGCGTAAGCAGTTTAAGTAACACAAAACCCTATATAATATTTTTCATAATACAAATTAGTGATTAGAGATGACTACACTTAGAAGTGATATGAAATAGTGATAAGAAGGGGCCGGCGTACTTTAAAAGAATGGTGACATATTTTATTACAAGTTTATATGATTTGAGCTGAATTATATGTTGTGGAGATATTTATAATAATGACAAAAAACATTTATGTGAAGAATCGTGCCAGAATCGGCCAAGTATATGGTCGTCCTCGTGTTACTTGGTGTTTAAAAACTTTTTCTCAACGATGAAGATACATATAACTTAACTTCAAAATAACAGGTGTAACACTCAACGATTTGGTGAAGAAAGTGGAGAGACACTCGTCAAATTTTCGTTTAAAGGGTTTTTAGTTCAGATTTTATATACGTATTTGTCATTGTATAGAACATTAGTACTTTCTACAAAATCTTGTTATGCAAACAATAGAAACACCTTAAATGCAATATACATTTGAAGCTTACAATTAATTAGCTAACCGGAGCTTCTAGCTCTAGTGGTAAAGAGCTTACATCTGTGAGTACCGCCATCTGGGTTCGAATCCCGGCCACTGGAGAATTAACATTTCGGCATCGCCAGGGATAGAGGACCAACACGTGGCAACACGTGACTAGTCTGGATCACTTATGTGAGACCATGATACCTCTGTATAATTCAAAAAAAAAAAATTAGCTAGTATGTGAGGAGGAACGCGTGAACTTAGAAGTTTCTAAACATAGTAACTCGATAAGAATTAAAATTAGTATTAATTTTCTGGTGGACTCTTTCTCTTCTCAGTGCACTCTCCACTTCCTGTATTTCTCACCGCCCATTTCTTCTTTCTCCACACATGCTCTACCTTTCTATCGTTAAATTTATTAATTCTGGATAATAAATAGGAAGATCACATCTAAACATGTCACTATACAAATCGTTTTTGCAGACCATATTTAAATGATTATGGGTAAGTCCAAAATCATCTCCCATTACTAGTATATAGTCAAAAGTCAAGGAGGAAACTTCTTTCCTCCACTAATCAATCAATTGCGAGTTTGAAAAATAATGCAGCCTCGAGGAAGATGCATAGAAATTAACCAAATTCAATCAAAAGTGGGGACGAGATTGCTCTATGGCACATCTTCGGTTGATGACAATGACTTTGGCAATTTCCCACGTCTAATGCAATCAACTTTTCAAAATGGCCTCGAGTAACTTTTCAGAATAATAGACCCGACTATGTTGGAACTAAACCGTTGCTTAAGGCTTAATGTGCATATATTTCACGTGGAGTTTTAAGTGAAAGCCGCCAAAAGAATCAGTAATATGTGAATTTCGTTAATGTTTATTCGATGACGTACTGTTGATGATATTGAAAACCATGATTTTGGATTCTTGGTCCTCGTTGTTTATATTGAAATATACATGACCTTAATTTGATTACGATCATTTTTTTTTTAACTAAAGGCTCTTTGATTACGATCATCAGAAGCAAATCTTTAAAGATCAAGTTACTCTTCACCTATATGGGTGGGAGTCGTGGAACTTTGTCGTCGATCTAATAATACTGATGGTGATGTTCATGTCTTATTATAGCCAGCGTCCAATCTCGAAGTCAACCGAAACAAGATGCAAACCGAACTATAGCGTCTGTGAGAGACAACCGGATAGAATATTCAGGTTTCTTTGGAGCCATCTGATTATTTAGCTACAACTCTAGCATTTTATGTCTATGAAGTTTATTTTTTTTTAAGTTTTAAACATTTCTTAGACTGTGGTGGCATGTGCATCAGAAGCAAATCTTCAAAGATCAAGATCTTCTTCACCTTTGTGTGTGGGACTCTGTTGTCGATTTGACACTGATGCTAACGTTCGGGGCTCATAAATGTTTCCTCCACAAACACATACGCGGGGAACCTCTACAATTTTAGTCGTGCTACTGAACAAATGGTACGAACTTAACTCAATTATTATTCCAAAAAACTATTTGAACTTTTTAAAACGTTCATAAATTTATATTGACTCTAACATAAATTAGTCAACCGTTAACGAGATAAAACGACGTTATTTTGATATACGGAAAAAATGTCAAATTTCGAACCCAACAATTTTAGTCGTGTCAAATACGACCCAAACAAATGGTCAGTGCCAATTACGACGTCAATTCAATTATAATTAAAAGAACTACCTAAGCTTCTTAAAACATGCCTAAATATACATTGACTCTAACAGAAGTTAGTCAACCGTCAACAAAATAAGAAAGCGTCATTTTGGTAGATATATATATATATATATATATATATATATATTAAATATGTTTATTTCAGGACACAAACCCATGTCGATACATTTTTAAAAGGGCACACTAACAACTTAACTAAAGTAACTATTTGAAATATTATTACATATTTATATAGACTAATATTCCTTTTCATGTTATCCAATTTAAAACTTTGGTGATTATTTTTATATATTTTAGTTATTTTTTAATATGTCTAATATTTTGAACATGATATCTTAGTGAAAGAAAGGTAAAAGGCTTCTATAACATTTTTGAACAACAGATCACAAATATATAATACTACCTTTGAAAAAGAAAAAAAATCTACTTAAGTTTAAAAATTAAAAGTAATTCATATAAGAAAATTTTATAAATAGCTTCAAGGTTATAAGTATATTTAATATCATATAATTATAAATATTTTATTATTTACATTTTAGTAATATATAAGTTTATTAAAGATATAATAAGTAATATCGAAGTTTTAAATTGGATAAGATGAAGAAGAATAGTAGTTTATAAAATTTCAAATTTGTAGTAATATTTCAAAAAGTTACTTTAGTCTAGTTGTTGGTGTGTCCTTTCGAAAGGGTATTACATCACAGGTTCGAAATGAACATATATTAAAAAATATAAATCAAAATGATGTTGTTTTATCTTGTAATGGTTGACTAACTTTTGTTAGAATCAATGTATATTTAGGCACCTTTTAAGAAGTTCACGTATTTTTTTTAAATTATAATTGAGTTGATGTCGTAATTGGCACTGAATATTTGTTCGGGTTATATTAGGCACAACTGAAATTGTTAAGGTCGAAATTGGCTCTTTTCTCGTATAACAAAACAACGTCGTTTTATCTTGTTAACGGTTGACTAACTTCTTATACACGTTTTAAGAAGTTTGGATAGTTTTCTGAATAATAATTGAGTTGAAGTCATATTTGACACTAAATATTTGTTCGGACTGTATTTAGCACGACTGAAATTGTTGGGGTCGAAATATGAGACCGATCAAATGATTTCAGTTTCGAAACGTAACACAATCAAACGAAATCAAATAGCTTACAGCACACGCAAACAAGAATCGGAAATTTACAATATATAAAACTGGATGCTATTAACAAATAAACCCCTCAAAAAACCCCAATAAAAAGTTTATAAAATCACTAAAAAACTCACTTGGACAGAAATCAAGAGAGATCATCTCATCTCATCTCCCCCACTACTACGCCATGTTTGGTAATATAGCCGAGAAGTTTGGGATCTTATCAATATGTTTCAACGCGTTCTCAGCGATCTGCCTCGTTCTGAAATCACCATTTTGAAAAGCGTCCACAAGCGCAGCGCTCACGTTCGGTTCTTTCGCCACCTCTATCGCTATAAACTCAATCCTCAAGATCCTCTCCACCACCCAAACCGCTCTCCTCGTAAGCCTCTCCGTTCTGGTCTCCGTCAAAACGTTTAGTATATGTCTTATCCCATCCGCTTCATCGAGTATCTGAACACCTTTCTCCACTTCTAACCCGTCTTCTAACAAGCTCGAAAGAGCCGCGAGAGAAGCCTCCACCACTTTATCATTCTCATGGTCCAACAAACCCACTAGCTTCTCCACAGCTTCTCCTTCGACGAGGCAAAACGTTTCTCTCAACGAACATATCCCCTGGTGGATCCTGCACAGGCCGGTGACAACGGGCGGTTTGCTCATACACGAAAAGATGGAGCCGCAGTAGCTTGGAGGAGGGAGATCAGGCGTCCGCGAGAGGTTCACAGACTCTAGCGAGAGATTCTCTAACGCCATGGCGGAAACCATCTGGATGTTGTCTTGACCGTTGGACTGAAGCAGATGAATAAAGAGCGAAGCAACGTTGTACTCACGGCAGAAGGCAACAGCCCTAGGCTCGTTGTTGAACGCGAAAGTGATCCTGGAGAGTATACGCACAAGCCCTTCGAGAAAGTTCATCGTAAACCTCATCCCTTTGATCTCCCCCTGCCGGATCCCATTCACCTTGGAGATGATTTTCTCGAAGGCACCAACTCCCAAAAGCTCCCGAGTGAGTCCCAAATCCCTCTCAGGCAACTCAGCTAAGAGCCCGGCGGCTGCAGCCTGTTCTTCGGAGATAGGTGTCTTTTCCGAAATGATGGCAACAATGCTCCCGAGCTGTCCAGCTGTAGCGCGCAAGGCACCGGCTAGCTCCTCGCTCATGAAGGGGGAGAGGTTATGAAGAAGCTTTATAGAAGCCAGACGCAGATCATTGTTCTCTCGGACTTCGACGAACTGAACCAGACTGATGATCGCACCTGAGGTTTTAATAGCGGAGACGACGTGAATAACTGCTTTAGGGCAGCTAGTGAGTCCAACAAGAACCTCCAAGAGCTTGCACTGGATCGCTGGACCAGTGTTGCTTATCAGATAGAGAAGATTCTCCACTCTGTTCTCGGAGACAAGTGTGGCTTTGTCGAAGTCGTATCCGATGTTGACTATGTTAGCGAGGATAGTGGCTGAGACTTCTTTCAACCGTATTGGGAGGTTGTTTGGGCCTATGTAGAACAGATCTTTGATCAGTGGAGGGAGAATCCCTATGTCGATCAAAACTTTGGCACTCCCGTCGAAGGATGAGATGTTGTTGAGAGCTTTCAGGGCAGCTTCGCGTTGGGGCATGTCACCACTTCTCATGAGATCGACTAGAGAAGAACCCACGGTCTGAGCCACGAGAACCTTCATATCATTGTTTAAGGCAAGGTCTCCAAGGAAAGTAGCCATTGAGAGTTTCGTTTCAAGTGAACCTGCACACATCATGTTTCACATTCTCATTTCATAATCCATGTATTAGGTCTGTGGTTTCGGTTTTTCTTTATTTCGGTTTTTCGATTATTTCGGTTTTATAATTTTTTCGAAAATAACCGATATTCGGTTAGATTTTGGTATATCTATTTTAAAAAATTCGGATAATTTCGGTTAAATTCGATTATTTTCGGTTATTGACCAATGAAGAAAGTAAGGAATGAATGATCAAGCAAATCACCTTCAAGGATTTTGCCAAGAAGAGGCTGGAGTCTACCATAGGAAGCCATCTGCTTAACAATCTCCTCAGACCTCTCCAGGTTCTCCAATGTTCTATCAGCTTTCTCAACGATGGAGACGTTTACTGAGTTGCTGCTTGTCAGACCAACCAATAAAATAAGTGCTCCATTAACCGAACCAATCTTCTCACACAAAGTTTCAGACTTGGAGAGCTCAAACAACAAAGAAACAGCTGCTTCCTTCCCTTTTGATGGCTCGTGAGATAAGAACTTAACTAGTGTACGCACTGTATCCCCTTCAGCTAGTATCTCCTGCAAGATTAATGACACTTTGTCATTAGCACTCGCTTGAGTAGGCATGGACGCATTTATTCGGAATCGAAAACTAAACCGAAAAAACATAGAAAAAACGTAGTTCAGTTCGGGTTTGGATCCTATCAATTACCCGATCGAATCTTATATCTCTAAAACAGTAGAATCGAACCGAAACCGGACATATACCCAAATTTCTATAATATAGTTTATATACTTATAAGTACTAACTATATTTAATTTTAAAATAATCAAATAATTTAAAATATTATTTATAAACCGAAATATCAAAAAAAAAATGAATTACCAGAATACATTTTATTCAAAAATATTTAACTTATCTGAATTATCCAAATTTTTAGCCGAAAACCCGAAAAGGTCTGATATTTAATTCGAAAACCGGAATTTTCGGACTTTTAAACCTGAATTAATCAGAAAAACCGAAACCAAATGGGATCGGAATTACCTCAATATTAGTCAGTTCCCAATTTTGTTACTCGAACCAAAAACCAAATAAAAGAACCGAAACCAAACCGGATTTTCTAAATACCCTAACAGATTCTAAACCTCTAGAACCGAACCGAAGAACCAAACCAAACCGCATGCTCAGAGCTACTGAATTTACCATTACAATGCAATCGCAGAAGATTAAACAGAAATAAGAAGACAAACCTTGCTCTCCTCATCTCCTTCAACGACAACTTGAAGAGTCTGTAAAGCCTTATACCTCACTTTATGACTATTACTTTTCAACATATCAATAATCATACGGATAAGCTGAAAGTTACGCACACCCTGCCTATTCGATCTAATACTCCTGCAAATCTGCCTCACATGCATCAAAGCTTGCAGAACATCATTCTCATCGTTTCCTATAAACAGCGCCTGACGAGCAATATCAAGCTTGGCAGCGTCGTTCCTTGATCTCCACTCTTGGATAGTGTTGCGCAGAGCAATACTGGGGCTCACATCAGTGCTACTCAGCGTCTGAGAAGTTAACGGGCAAGAAGGAGGTTTACCAGTGTCTGAACATTCCTTGAAGTATTTCTCAATGGCTTCACGCTCGAACGTTCGACCGTTCTCAAGAGTGACGGGGTCGTGCATGACCTCTTTAGTCAAGGGGCAGATGAATGCTTCGTAGATGTGATCGACGCCTCGCTCGAAGTGAGAGCTGTCATCTGACTGGCTTCCATCCCAGCTTCCAACCATTTTGAGCTAGTGGCCTGCACACTCACAACAATACATATTTTAAACCGTTGCTCAAGCATGGAAGGCAAGAGTTTGGTACAGATTCGGTAGTAAATGAAAACAGACATTTTTAGAAACAACAAAAAGGGGATAATTCCAGATTTAGCTAAGTTTACAGCAAAAGGAATGTAACAAACTCAGTAATTCAAATCAAAACTATAACACTAGAATACGAAAGGGAAGAATATTCCAAAAGGCATCATTAGAATCAACCTAAATATAGTAAGGTTACTAAATTTAGTAATATTTATCTTAGGAAAGCATTTTGAAGAAAGCGTACCAAGCAAATATCGATTGCAGAAGCGACTTAGAGCTACAGAGAAGGAACGGATTCAACAACGCTAGTCTTCTAAGTTGACAAACTTGGGTAGAAGAAGAAGATAGCTTCCTCGTATTCCATGGATCCAATTTAAAGCAGTCGAGGTTGCTCCACGAGCTTGAAATCAACAGCCTCCTCGTGCGTGGACAGAGAACGAGAGAGAGAGAGAGAGAAAAGCAAAAAAGCTTAAAGGAAAGGAATGAAAAAGAGAGAAGGGTTTCGAGGAAAAAGAAGGAAGGAGAGACGCTGACTTAATTCGAAAAGTCATCAGAGAGAGAGAGAGAGAGAAGAGAAACTGTTGGAGATAGCTTGAACTTGAAGAAACCTTAAGCAACAAGTTATTTGATTCCTAGTTGAGTTATGATTTGTTTGGATAAAGATCTTGATATGATTTGTGTTTATCTACTAGGAATAGGATATTAGTTGCTATATAAATATAGCTTATGTCATTAGATGATTTCGTGTGAGTTGATTGTGATCTTAAGAACATAAGCTTGAGGTGTGTTCAAAGCTATTGATTAATTGATTGAATAAGAGAAGGACTTCTTATTATTCTTGTGATTCTATATTTGGTATCAGAGCAAAACACAAAACTACAAGAATTGTAACCATGGCAGACATCAAAGAAGAGAACGTCAAAAACAAAAACACTGGCCCGCCCTCTGTCAAGTTTCCGATGCTAACCTCTTCAAACTATACTGTCTGGTCTATGAGAATGAAGATAGCGCTTAAAGTCTGTGAAGTATGGGAAACGATTGATCCTGGATCAAAGGATGAGAAGAAAAATAACATGGCTATAGCATTCTTATTTCAATCCATACCCGAAGCCCTAATTTTACAAGTCGGTGACATAGATACATCAAAAGGAGTATGGGATGCGATAAAAGCTCGTCATGTTGGAGCTGAGAGAGTCAAAGAAGCTAGATTGCAAACCCTAATGGCAGAGTTTGATAGACTCAAGATGAAAGACGATGATACAATCGATCTATTTGCTGGAAAACTCGCGGAAATCTCATCAAAATCAGCATCATTGGGTGAGACAATTGAAGAACCTAAACTTGTGAAAAAGTTTCTAAAGAGCTTGCCTAGAAAGAAATATATTCATATGGTTGCCTCTCTTGAGCAAGTTCTTGACCTTAACGAAACAAGCTTTGAAGATATAGTTGGTAGGATGAAAGCATATGAAGAACGGATAGCTGAAGAAGAAGATGATCACAATGACGATCAAGAAAAACTAATGTATGGTGATGCAAGTCAAGAAAACTATGGAGGAAATTACAATAGTGGACGAGGCCGTGGCCGAGGTGGTCGCTCTAACTGGAGAGGAAGAGGCCGTGGCCGCATTGGATCGACGTTTAGTAATCAAAGGGAAGCATACAAACAGCGAGCGAATGGAGATATATCGCACATCACGTGCTTTAGCTGTGATAGACAAGGTCATTATGCAACTGACTGTCCAGATAAAAAGCTTAAACTCCAAGAAACAATTGAGAAGAAAGACGATGACACTCAAGATGCTGATGAATTAATGGTACACGAGATAGTTTATCTCAACGAAAAGAAAGTGAACCCTGCTATCTTTGAATCCAACCATGATACAGAGAAAGCTTGGTATCTTGACAATGGGGCCTCAAACCATATGTGTGGAGATAGACAATTCTTCTTTAAAATCGATGAAAGTGTGACGGGTAAGGTAAGGTTTGGTGATGACTCGAGAATCGACATAAAAGGAAAAGGATCTATTAGGTTTGTGTTTGAAGGTGGTGAAAAGAAAGTTTTGAATAATGTCTACTACATCCCGGGACTGAGAAGCAACATCATCAGCTTAGGACAAGCTACAGAAGTAGGTTGCGAGATACAGATGAAAGGAGATACATTAACCTTACTTGATAGGTACGGAGAAGTCATGGTTCGAACTACACGAACAGCAAGTCGACTGTATAAAGTGATCTTGAACGTCGAACGTGTTCAATGCTTACAATTAACCTCAATGTCTGAGTCATCTATGTGGCACGCCCGCCTCGGTCATGTTAACACCGAGACACTGAAACTGATGGTAAAGAAAGAACTCGTCACTGGCCTGCCAGACATCACGATCAACAAAGAAACATGTGTTTCTTGTCTATTAGGAAAGCAAGCCAGAAAGCCCTTTCCGCAAGCAACAAAATTTCGAGCTACTAGCCCACTTGAGCTAATCCACGGAGACTTATGTGGTCCAATTACTCCACCCACGCCAGCTCAGAAAAGATATGTATTGGTACTCATAGATGATCATACACGATATATGTGGACCGCACTGTTGAAAGAGAAAAGTGAAGCATTTGAAAAGTTTAAAAATTTTAAGAAACTTGTTGAACAAGAAACACAGAGCAAGATCAAGATGCTTCGAACAGATAGGGGAGGTGAGTTTGTATCTCAAGAATTTAGTGATTACTGCGATAAGAACGGCATAAGGAGACACTTGACGGCACCCTACTCACCTCAACAGAATGGAGTGGTCGAACGTCGTAACCGCACTCTCATGGAGATGACAAGAAGTATCTTAAAACATATGAGTGTACCTAATAACCTATGGGGCGAAGCTGTAAGACACTCTACGTATTTGATCAACCGTCTTGCTACAAGATCACTGGATGGGAAAACGCCTTATGAGATGTTACGGTTTAGGAAACCAAACGTTAGCCACCTAAAGGTGTTCGGGTGTGTGTGTTACGCACGATCAGAGACGCCGGGAAGAAGGAAGCTAGATGATAGAACGAGGACACTAGTCCACTTGGGAACTGAACCGGGATCAAAAGCTTATCGACTGCTTGATCCAGAGACCAAACGGATAGTCGTAAGCCGTGACGTGCACTTCACGGAAGAAAAGGAATGGAGCTGGAGCAAAACAGAGCATTCAAGTACTGGAGAGTTCTCTGTTAAGCTAAAATCGTTGAGTAACACAGATGAAGTTGAAGAGAATTCTCAAG
The DNA here is from genome assembly GCF_020379485.1 of Brassica napus. Lineage (NCBI taxonomy): Eukaryota > Viridiplantae > Streptophyta > Magnoliopsida > Brassicales > Brassicaceae > Brassica > Brassica napus. The sequence goes on from NC_063440.1 coordinate 13,168,844, forward strand.
AAGAGGGAGATGAGAGTGAACCCGGGAGTGATGAAGAAAACATCGAAGCGCAAGAAGGTGACCCTCAACCAAGAAGGTCACAACGTGTTAGTGTCCGACCCTCTCACCTTGATGATTATATCTTGCTGGCTGAAATTGAGAGTGAACGATTGTTGATGGTTATAAATGAGGAACCGTGGGACTATGATGATGCTAAGGAACTGAAGGTTTGGGTAGACGCTTGCAAAGATGAAATTTTCTCAATAGAGAAAAATAAAACTTGGGATCTCGTTGAGCTGCCTGCAGGAGTAAAACCAATTGGTCTCAAATGGGTCTTTAAGATCAAGCGCAACGCCGATGGCAGTATCAACAAGTTTAAAGCTCGACTAGTAGCAAAAGGATACGTTCAAAAACACGGGGTTGATTATGATGAAGTTTTTGCGCCAGTAGCACGCATTGAAACAATACGATTGATCATTGGATTAGCTGCTTCGAAAGGTTGGAGAATTCACCATCTAGATGTTAAAACTGCCTTTCTCCATGGAGACTTGAAAGAAGAAGTGTACGTGAGCCAGCCACAAGGGTTTGTTGCCAAAGGACAAGAAAACAAGGTTTATAAACTTAAAAAGGCTCTCTATGGCCTGCGTCAAGCACCTAGGGCCTGGAATGTAAAGTTAAACCAAATATTGAGAGGTCTAAACTTTTATCGCTGTTCAAAGGAGCCATCGTTATACAGAAAGGAAGTAGGTAATGATCTCCTTGTAGTGGTCGTATATGTAGACGACTTGCTTGTCACCGGTTCCTCACTGAAGATGATAGAGTTCTTTAAACTTGAGATGGCCACGAAATTTGAGATGAGTGATCTTGGGATGCTGACCTATTACTTGGGCATTGAAGTTCTGCAAGGAGAAGATGGGATCGTCCTAAAACAGGACCAGTACGCACGAAGAATACTTGAAGAAACAGGAATGGCGTCGTGCAACTCTACGCAGATTCCTATGGAGATGAACTCCAAATTCTCCAAGGCTCCGGATGAAAAGAAAGTAGACGAGAAAGAATATCGCCGCAGTATTGGCTGTTTACGTTATCTTCTACACACACGTCCAGACCTCTCTTTTGCTGTTGGCGTTCTTAGCAGATATATGCAGGAACCGAGAGAATCTCATGGTGCGGCATTGAAGCAGGTCTTAAGATACCTTCGTGGGACATGTACTCTTGGACTTAGGTTTCAGCGTGGCAAGGACTTGAAACTCGAAGGTTACAGTGATAGTTCACACAATGTGGACTTAGATGATGGGAAAAGCACAACTGGGCATGTGTTTTACTATGGGAACAGTCCTATAACGTGGTGTTCTACAAAGCAGGAGATAGTTGCATTATCGAGTTGTGAAGCAGAGTTTATGGCTGCTACTGAAGCAGCAAAACAAGCTATCTGGCTTCAAGAGTTGATGAGTGAGGTTGTGAATGAAGTGTGCAGACGAGTGGTCATTAGGGTGGACAATAAATCGGCAATACAACTTGCTAGGAATCCGGTATTTCATGGCCGCAGCAAACATATTCATAGGAGATTCCACTTTATACGTGAATGCGTTGAAAATGAACAGGTTGAAGTTGAGCATGTACCTGGAAACGAACAGAGAGCTGACATCTTAACCAAGCCACTTGGAAGGATCAAGTTCACTGAAATGCGAAGTCTGATTGGAGTTGTAGATGTGAGTGAGTTCAAGCTTAAGGGGGAGAATGTTGGAGATAGCTTGAACTTGAAGAAACCTTAAGCAACAAGTTATTTGATTCCTAGTTGAGTTATGATTTGTTTGGATAAAGATCTTGATATGATTTGTGTTTATCTACTAGGAATAGGATATTAGTTGCTATATAAATATAGCTTATGTCATTAGATGATTTCGTGTGAGTTGATTGTGATCTTAAGAACATAAGCTTGAGGTGTGTTCAAAGCTATTGATTAATTGATTGAATAAGAGAAGGACTTCTTATTATTCTTGTGATTCTATAGAAACGTGGAGCCACCAAACGCCAACTTGACATTACAGCCTGGCTCTGTTCACACTCACCCCCCTTACAAGTCTAGATTCCCCCAAAAAAAATATTACATCTGTTCGGGTTTTTTAATCCACCCACCCGAAAAGCATTAGAAGGTAGGTCTAACCATTTTATCCGGACCCGAAAACCCGACCCAGAAAAATCTGGTTCGGGTAAAAACCAATCTGATTAAATTATACTATCGGGTCTTGTTGCAGAGAATCCGCGGGTCTTGGACCTGACCCGATCCAAATCCGAAATCCGATGAATATCCGAATTAATAATGTAAATTAAATAAAATGCATCCAGAAGGAATCAAACATAGATTATTCATCTAGAGAACATGGGGATCAACCAATAGAAAACAATGAGTTGTTGTTGTACATATTTTAATATAGTAAAAACACAAATTTTGAATAAAATTTCGGATATATAAACATTTTCAGATAATTTTAGGTCTTTTTTAAATCGAATCCGAACCAAATCCGACCCGAAACCTAACCGAATTTGAACCGATAAATTTTAGTTATCCGAATGGGTTTAACTATCTAAAACCTGATCTGACCCGGACCCGACACGATCCATACCGATTCGGAATCGAAAATTAGAAATTACACTATCTAGTCTTAAACTCTTATCCGGACTCGAAAGAACTCGATCCGAATCCGATCTGACGAGCCGAGTGCCCATGCCTATTAGGAGGAAATCTTTTGAGTTGATCTAATGGGCTTTTACAAGATTCATGGCCCATCTTATAATTCTTATATTTACGAAAATAACCCCGTCGTTTACTCTCCCTCAGAGGATCTTGCTTTGCTTTGATCTGTTCATTGTTGCGTTTGGATCTTAATTTGTGATGGCGGGAGATGAAGGAACTGAGGTTTACGAGGAAGGAGAGGATTCCATTGATGTGAATAACGAAGTTGAGCTGGAAAAGGAGGGAGGAGGAGGAGATGAGAAGGTGTTGCAGTTCCTCGATTCGTTGGATGAGTATTTAACGCTCATGGATTCTCTCAATTCAAAGCTTCGAGATGTAAATGGGCCCGCTTGAATTTTCAATCTTTCTCTATTTCTCATCGTTTAATTTAATCCTCAATTTTTTTGGTGTAGATCATCATGACTGACTTTAGATGAGCTTATTTGTTCGAAACACGAAGCTAATCAATGATCTCTATCTAATCTAAGGATGTGACTTAGCTTGTGTTTAGTTCAAGCTTAGTGGGCCTAATTAGTCTCACTCTCAATTTCAAAGCTTGATTTTGTATGAGTTTGTTAGGCTATAGTTACTCCTGTCAGTTGTTTGTGCTTTCTCTTTTTACATATTAAAATTCTGTTGATTAGCTTAGCTAAGGAAGCCATGTGGAAAAAACAAAATTTGCATGAATATCATGAGAGACTCTGCTTTAAGAAACTCTCACTTTGTATAGGAAAGTTGCTGAATGTGTTTCGTGTTTATTCAGGGATGGTTTGATCTAGCTAGTGCTAGGCATTCTATGGGAACTCTCCGTATCAACAGCACTCTTTTGGACCTCAAGTTTCATCCCGCTGCTTCAACTTTGCAAGTAACGGAACAAGATGGTAAGTTTGGCTTTCCGGATTAAACTCACAAAATAAAAGTATGTTCTCAAGGTGTTTGCTAGTTTATTGCTTCATATTTATATGCTATGAATATATGATAATCTTACAGCTATTTATTTACAAAGTGTATGAACTCTCTTGTAGTTGAGTCTTTGGGATCAGTACCTCGTTTTGGTTTGTCCAAGTGGGCTTCCAAGGGTGGTAGTGGGAAAGGCAAAGACTTCTCTACTGATGCAGATTCGGAGATAGGCTCACCTCGTAGCCCACAGCTACGGCATCGAGGAGGCGTTTCTGGTAAAAAGTTAAGAATTATCTGCTGGTTATTCTGTGCCCTCCCTTTGTTTGTGTCTCACCTCTTGCTTATGTAATAGAGGAGAAACCATCAGCCATGGGTGAAACCGTGCTAGCAGCTGATGAAGAGGTGTGGGCAATCATTTAATCTTTATGCAACAAGGAACTCTCTTTGTTTTAGAAAGAGGCACAACAGTGGGGTTTTAATGTTTTAATATCACAGGTTAAGAGAGAACGAGAGAAGTCTCTATCTGTATTCGGAGGTCTAGTCTCGCCTAAGCTGCGTGGTGCTCAACTCTCATTTGAAACAGGTAACCCACAAGTGAACTCACATATATAAAAGTTCCCGGTTTCAGCTGATATTAATTATATTGTTTTTGTTTTGCCTTTTGGGACAGCTCTTGAAACTCTTGTGGAGATAGCCAACACTCGATCATCCATGCTAACTGCCTTTGAGCGGATCACAAAGAAGTAAAGACTGATCAATGTGCTCAATGGATTTCAAAATAGTGTCGACGTGTCAAAGGGAGATCGAATGTGCCACGTTCGGTGTAAACACAGATTTGTTTCAATCTGATTAAATTTTACCATAGTTTCTTACAGACATGAGCTAAAAGCAAGATCTTGTACAAGATTTTTTTTTTTCACCAAAGACGAACAAGTATTTTTTTTGATATAAAGCAAATGAATTCATAAGCACAGAAGAGAGATACAGTAGCAAACCAATACAAAGAGAAACTTTACAAATTACAAAATAGTCTAACGCTATTGTCTCATCCAAAACCAGACACTGATGAGGAAAAAAAATAAGATTTTTAATGAATCAACCACAAGTTTTATCAAGCGATGATAAATGAAGAAATGGAATTTATAATCATTACTGTGGCTTAGAAGGACCTTTTCTTGGGGCTTTGATCATCAGAGGAGACTTTGAAGGGACCTGTGGAACCAAACGGGTCTGCATCATCAAACGAGTACCCATGATCCTTTGTACTATTCATCGAGTCGAATCTTGAAAGCGAGGGACCACCAAAGTCTCTGCTACTGTTGATGGAATCGAACCTGGAGAAGGCAGCTCCACCAAAGTCTTTGGAGCTGTTTATGGAATCAAACCGAGACAGTCTCTCGGGCTGTGAGGAGGAGAAACCTGCCCCAGCTTCACTTGTGGTGTTGAAGGAGTCGAATCTGGAGAAGCTGTCAAAGTTGTTATCTCTGGTTGATGCGTCGCTGAACCGAGGAGGAGAGTTCCCGAATCTTGAGAGTGGAGTGCTGGGGACTGAATCATCAAATGCAAACGGGCTCTTTCTCTGACCGCCGAAGCCTCTTGAACTTGGAGAATCTACTCTTCCTGAGTTTCCTCCAAAGTCCCCACCACCAGATCCAAAGTAATCTCCATCCTGCAAACGCCAATATTATAATGCTAAGCTTAGAAGACTGTGGAAAGAAAACTAAGCAATTTTGTGTTAACCTGGCTTTTTGATGCGTCAAATCCCCAGACTGAATCCACATCATCATTAGTGTCAAACGCACTTGCCCAATTCGAGTCGTCGAAGAATGCAGAACTCTTTCCACCAGCGTAATCTGGAGACGGGACCTCAGTAGCAGTCCTAGAGACAGGACTGTCTCTAGGACTTCTGCCTGATTCATCATCACTGTGAGTTGTCCCATATTCACTCTCATGGTGGCGGTCTGAGGTTTCTGAAAATGGTCCATAATTCTCATCTAAATGAGTCGGCGAATCAGGTGGTGGTACACTACCATCTTCCACCGTACCGTTTTCCTTCTCACCAGACGAGTTTTGCTCTTTCGATTTGTCAAAAGTAATCTCATTGCCAAATCCTAGCAGTCGGGGGATTATCAGTCAATGTCTTGTTGTGTGCCTAACTATAGGCATCTAAATGTGTACGTAACAGAACTATAGAAAAAAACAGTGTACCTTCATCTTCAAATTTATCCCATTCTTCATCCCAAAGAGCTGCCCCTTCTTGAATTCCAGGTTGCCAGCCTGTTAAGTCACAACATTAACAGCTACCAAATGATTTGTTTGTTTACAAAACACATGTAATTTGCATTCATCTACAGAAAAAGAAATGAGTCACAAGGCGACAGGATCATATATAGTACCTGCTGGAAGGTCTACAAGGGCCTTGGACTTAACCTCCAACCCATGTTTCTTGCAACGTTCAGTTAAAGCCTTCATCAGCTCCTCCAGATCTGATTGTATTCTATCAGCCCGGACCTAAATATTCCCAGTAAGGCATCAAATAAGGCATGCACAACAGATAATCAATAGTTAAGGCATCACATAAACATAGAGAGCATGTACCTGAAGTAAACCATCAGCACTACCACCTTGCTCCATGTTCACAATTGCTTGACTCAATTCCATCTTCCGCCCCTAGAATGAGTTAGGAAAACTTCAGTAAGTAACAAAATTTCGTGAGAGATCTGTTACAAAATTAATCAAACCCCTATCACCAGCAAAGATGGAAGAATATAGAACTGGGCCATAGAATAAGAGAACAGTACAAGGCCGGGAGAAAGACAAAAGGAAAGACAATGATGAAGATTGGAAAATCGAGAAGCCTAATATCGGAGGAAGAAACCACATAGAAGAAAATATATTGCTGCAAGGTACATTATGTGCCAGCCACAGGAATTAGCCATACCTCAATCTCGCGGAACCTGGCCTCTTCAATAGTTAATTTTGACCCTAGTTCTGCCACCTGCTTGTACTTCTCCTCGTACTTCTTCGCCAACGTTTCAGCCTGCAGTAGAAATTGTTTTGAAATAAGACAGAGACAGCCTCTAAGAAATGCGAAAAGTGATCATTTACGTGAAAAGCACCTCACGCTTGTCAGAGGAAGCCCTTTCAGAGATCTCATTTAATCTATTGTCACACCTGCTTTTGTACAAGACCTGACAGCGAGAGGCAAAATATAAGCAAAAAATGGCATCATAAGAACTGGATCTCACAAGAACCTTACTCTAAATAAAGGCATCGTGAGACAGATAATCAATCACCATTACTCTTAACCAAATAACAAGAGTAATTTAATAATGGAGTACTCACAATATCCTGCATTTTTGTTCGGTAGTATTCAAGTTTCTCCCTGGAGTCCATATATACATTCTTCTTTTCATCAACCTACAGAGATAAGAAACATTTGTTCCACAAGCATCCAAGAAAATGCACATGGAATAGTAACTTATCTAAAGCTTTGAAAGGATTTTTTTTCCTACATAATTAAATTGAAAATGTGAATAATTACCTTTTCCCCATCAGTTGCTGTTTCTTGAAGATTTGAGCTCGCAGAATGTCCGTTACCGAGGTGACTGGCAAAAGGATCATCCCTAACTGGCGCTTGATTCCTTTGCTGATTAGGTGCTACACCACTTCCAGGGTGAGGAACGGGTGTAGGAACTGGTGGTCTCATGCCAGTCGGTGGAGTGATTGGCCGCGCACCCATCACTGGCTGTTGCACGAAACCTTGCAATAGAGAAATTTGACTTATAGCGGAGTATCAAGAAAAAGGAGATCACTAAAACGCATGAAATATGAGCAATACCTTGACCAGGTCCCCATCCAGCACTCGCATAACCCTGGCTAGGTGCACCTGAGATAGATAATAGTGTTTCATCAAACATGATGCTGCTAGGAAGTGATGTTGGGAGAGGACGGCCTTCTCTGTACCGCTCCATCAAATACAATGAAATGCAGAACTCCCTCAGAGAAAGCATAGTATCATTATCCTGATCAGATAATTCCCACACATGCTTCAATACCTCTGGAAGCAAGCAAAAAGAACATGTTAAGTTAATTATATTCTTCATGTAAAGTGGAATGAGAGATCGAAGATCCTTACCCCTGGGTAGCCTCCAGCTTAAGAACAGATTTTTTGCCTGCTCACCAGTGATCTTCCCATCCTTGTCAGTATCAACACTCATAAATACCTTTGTGTATTTCTGGACATCGGATGGTTTCATTTTTGGCCACGGAGCCTGATTATTTCCAGCAGGAGTTGAATGGGCAGATCCAACTGCACTTCCATGTGGCAAACCGGAGGATGGACCTTGTGATGACACTGAAGGCGGCTGTGAGCTTGCTGCTGGCCTTGGCTGCTGAGGCTGGTTTCCAGCAGGCAGCATTGAGAAAGTATTCTGTAGGGAATCAAGAGCATTAGGCTTCGGTGCAGGTTGGGTTCCAGCAGGAACAATAGCTGAACTGATTGAAGAATTACTCAGAGCGGTTTCTGGTTTTTGCTGGAAGGAGGAAAACATGTCACCTCCATTGCCAGATACAACCAGCGCTTTTGGACCAACTTGTGAATCTGGTTGTAAGCCAGGAGAAGGTGCTGCTAAGCTGCCCCCTCCAAAGCCTGACGAGTATCCGCCGGTGTTTCCAGCATACAAACTATTAAGATTGAAAGCTGAACTAACAGGACCAGATGCACTAGTGGCAGCGGCCTGAGGAGGACGAGTAACACTACCAACAGGAGCTGGTTGAAATTGACCTGGTACAGCACTTGGTCTATAATCTGGACGAGCAGTTGGTCTAAGTGAAGTCACCCCAGATACTCCTTGATTTGGTCTCACTTGCTGGTTTTGCTGAGGTGGATAATAATTTTGGTTTGGAGCCGCTGGTCCTCTAAACCCCACATTTTGATGACCTGTTGAGGCAACCGGAAGGGGTGTGGTAGCAGCAGGGCTAGGTTGGGGTGCAGGAACAGCTGAAAGATTAATTTTAGGCGGTGGTATTTTAGCTGCGGCAGGAGTATTAAGTGCAGCATTAACAATCTCAGGAGTGAGGTCTCTCTTGCTCTGCGCTACTGTTACAAGTCTCAGAGAATTATAAAAGTCCTGCCGACCAAGGAAACCACTGCGTGACCGGTCAGAAAGAGACCATATCTACAAATGCAGAACACAACGGATCAGTTCACAGTTTTTTTAAAAGGCAAACGTCATTTATTAGAATCCGTCTTAAGGAAAATTCTTTTTTTTTTAAGACTGATTTATTATGATATTACAATTATGATACGAGAAAGATTAGATAACCGACAATACTATCTGACTTATGAAGACCTACCCCTAACTGCATCACCTGAACCGTCCTATCCTATGAAGATCCGTCTTAAGGAAAATTCTATGCAAGAAAGTTTGGACATTCACTTCATAGGCTAATCAGAATCGAATATTATTATTATTATTATTATTGGCATGTAATGTAATTCAATTGGAATAATCAAAAAAACTCGCAAGAAACAATCAAGGAGAAGTTTTTTAAAACCTGGGCGAGAACTTGCTTAGGCAAACCAGATCCTTGAAAAAAGGCAACAGCTTCGACACCACTGATTCTACCATCTCCGTCCAAATCTGCCCTCTTGAAGTAGGCCTCGAATTGATCCATGTTCGGATTCTGCCCCGCCATTTCAGATCAGAGCTTCCAAATCGATCTACCGAATAATTGCACGATTCCAACAGATGCAACACAAAATACAAAATTAAAAATTAAAATGACTGTGACACACAGAAAAATATCGAAATCGCCTTCGCGATGCTCCGTCCTTGTGTTTTTTTTTGTTTGTGAGTTTTCTTTTAGCTTTGCTAGTAAATGGGCTTTCTATAAGCCCACTTAAGGTCCATCGTCACGATTGTAAAATATTTTTACACATCGAGTAAAAATACTTTTATTTTTAGAATATATTATTAAACTATTCTACAAACAAATTTAAAATCTCGGTCCAAAAATAAGTGAAACATGTAAGAGAGACTTTTTTTTAACTCTGTTTCCCCTTGTCAATAGTGTTTCTATTTTAAAAATAACTAGATTTTGACCCGTGCAACCGCACAGGTGTTTGTTTTCACTTTTCTATACATAAATTATTGTTCTAGAACATAAGTGGTACATATTTTTAATGTTAATCATATACTTAAATATTTATATAACTATTTCAAATACAATAATTTTATAATTTACATGTTATAATTAATTAATTGTTTAAACCTTATGATTTGCCACTTCTTATTATGTATTTATCTTATTGTATTTGCATTTAGTTATTAAGCAAATTAATATAGGGGATTCATGAGAAAATATATTAAAAAAATATTTTGTATTTAATTTATACTAAATTCTGACCCGTATTTCAAAACTGGATTTCTTTTTACCAATATTTTTATGCTTATTCATTTTAGATAATTTATTATTGTATATATAAAAGTGTAAGATATGTGAATTTTTAGATATGTATTATATAGTTTGTTAATTTTAAGTCGCTCTATCATCATATTATATTTTAAATAAATAGTTTATATTTATGAAAATAAAATTTATCAATTTATCAATTGAATATAATTTTATCATGTTTATTTTTGTATAATAATTATATTTTAACATGATCATGACTATAAAAGTAGATAAAATAGAATATAATTTATTTATTTTCATTTCAAAACGATAACTTAAAATACATTAAGTTATTGTCTAAATATTACACAGATTTATTAGAATTTTTAAAATATAATATGTAAATATATATTATATTTAAAATGAAAATATATTATGATTAAAGTAGTTACAAATATTTTATATTATTAACTTTAAAGAAATACATGTTAATTTTTATACATGTATTATATAGTTTGATAATGTTAACCCATCTTACCAACATATTAGATTTTATTTTTGAACATAAATATTTTATAATTACGAAAATAAAATATATAAATATATAAATTTAATACAATTTTATTATATTTAGCTAAATATAATAATTTTAATTTAATATGATTGATTATGATTATATAATAACTAAGATATTATAGATTTTTTTAATTTTTTATTTTATATAACTAAATATATTAATGTATAATAATATTTTCAACTAATTTTGAAATTAGTGAAAATATTTAAATATAATTTCAAAAAAGAAGATCTTGTAAAAGTCTTTTTAAACAGATTTGTTAGAATTTTAAAATAAATATATTTATATTTAAAATGAAAAGATATCAAAAGATACTATGATTAAAATATTTTAAAATTATATTTATTATTAGTGTGAATTAAAATATAGTATGAATTTCTATGAATATGTCCATTAGGTCCATTTTTTAAAAAATCACACATGAATCAAAGTTGTGACTTCTGTTTTAATATATAAGATATTCCCGTTTCTTAAAGATAAATATTTTGATGTATTCATACATATTAAGAAAACACATTAGTCATGTATTATTTTTTGAAATTATCAAATTCTAATTCTTTTTAACCAATATTTTTTCAATAAGTCTAATTAATTTTTATTGAAATTTATAATTTTTGTATAGAAAACATAAAAAAATCAATCTTTGTGAAACAAAAATTTTCTCTAAAACTTCTATTTTAATGAAACGGAGAGAGTGCTAAATTACTTAATAAAACTAGGTGATTATCATGTGCTCATGGTCACAAATATTTACATAATAATTAAGTTATAATGATTGGTAAATGTTTACTATCATTTATGTATATATGTTTAAGTCATTTAATAATTTATATATATGAATAAATAAAAATTATACTAATTATCATTATGTTCTCATCTTAATTTGATATGTGACTTAAAACATAATATTTTCTATTAGTTCAAGTATTCATGTTTGTGTATGTTTAGTTTTATCGATTTTTTTCATATAAAACAATCATTTTTATTAGGTTAAAGTTGGATTATTATTTTCTTAAACTCAAGTAGTTCAGTTCATTTTATTATTTTGTAAATTTATTTTTTATAATTTGATATATGTTTTTAAAATAAAATAGGAAACAAAAATATAAATTGGAATTGAAGTAATAACATCATTTATAATATTTTTAAATTCATGCACATATATTAATAATTTTATAAAATAACTTAATCATAATAATTGGTTGATTTGGTGTTGATTTTTTAATTTGTTTGGTTGTTCTTTTTTAATTCATATTTTGGTATAATGGGTTATCATTAATTCTTTTGAACTAAATCACAATCTTTTGGGGTTCTAATTAGACTAAATAAGAATAATATTGTTATTAAACTTTGTTTAGATTTTTTTTAGGTATGCATATAAACCCACAAATATTTGTAGATAATTTTTAGTTCACTTATTGACTAGGGTTTATTTACTAATATTCAATTTTTATCATGAATATTTACTTAGGTGAATATCCGTGAATATTCATGTGTTTTAATTATGCTTTTTTAATATTACCAAATTAGTAAAAGAAACTAAAATTCATGGATTTGATCATAAAAGTGATATATATATATATATTTATTTAAATGATAATATTACATAACATAATATATACATTAAGTAACATAATTATTTTCTTATCAAGATATTTTCTCATATGATTGAAAACAACTTAAATAACATAAACCGAAATATTTTTAATGAGCTAAAATATTTTAGAATTAATATTACAGAGATGATTTAGTTATATTTTTAAATTAGATTTTGTTAATTTTAAATTATGATTTACAGTTTCTTTATATTTTTTTAAATTACATAGATAAAGTTATATATATATATATATAACTACACACACATATATATAATCCATATATTATGTTATTAAGATTATCTTTTAAAATAAATAAATTATTTTTAATATCAACATTTGTTTTTTGAAATTTCCTTTTTATGAATGTATAATATATATTTTCGTTTCTAAAATAACAATTGTTTCTTTGATAAATGTTTTCTTTTATAAATATTTTATTTGGAAATAATATAAAAAGGTAAAATAGAAAATTTTGATAATGACAATTAGATCTAATATTCTTTTAATTCATTGAAGGTATCTATGTAATAAATCATCTTAATATAAAATTAATACGGTTCTTGTGAAGAAAAGGTAGTATCTCATAAAAACAAATATATGTAAAATCAATCTAAAAATATATGTAAAAACAAATATATATATTATATTTGGATAATTTCTATTTATATGTAAAAAGAGATAATTTATATATTTATCATATTTATCTTCTAAAATTAAAATGTCAAAACAAATCTTATTAAAAGATAATATCTATATTTATCATATTTATCTTCTAAAATTAAAATGTAAAACATACATATAAGACATTGAAGATGAATTGGCTCAAAACTCTCATGAATAAAAGTGGTTTGGATCATTGGTTTTGCTTTAATTTAATTTACTAGGATAAGACCCGCGCCTTGCGCGGGATTAAGTTATTATTTTTATTATATTTTGGAGAATGAAACAATAGTTTGGCTTCATTTAGAATAGGGGTGTTCAATCCGGATATCGGGTTGGTTTCGGTTCGGTTCGGTTTTTTCGGTATTTCGGTTAGTAAAATATAACTACTATTCTAAATTCATATTTACTTTGACTTTAATCTTTCACATACTTTTGAAAGTTTTCAACTGGACGACTAAATTGATCAGCCAATCTTGTTGCTTTAAATCATTAGTATTTATATATATATATATATATATATTATTTAGTTTGAATATTTATTAAATAAAAATTCATATGCGTTATATTTTATGATCATTTGTAACTTATTATAACAAAAAAAAAAATCTATTGATCACAAAATTTTCAGAGTGGAAATCTTCAAATTTCTAATAATATATATACGTTTTGAAAAAAAACAAAATATAACATATAAGAAAAAAATATAAATGTTTTTATTATATATTTAATGTGATTTTTTAATATCTTTCAATAATATAAAATTAAAAAAAGAACTAAGATACCAAAATTGTTATCAAATATTTATTATTCATAATAATTAATTTTCATATATACATTAATCATATTAGGTAATTTCGTAGCTTCTAATTACGGAAAGTGCAAAAAAAATTTTGGTAGATTATTTATCATTTTGATAGTTAGTTTAATAAAAAATATAATGTAAGTTAAGATGGACCAACCTATTTTTCCAAGAATAGTATATTTTATATAGTCATTTATTAAATGAGAATTTATAATCATACAGTTCTATGATCATTCATATCGTTTTATAACTGAATATTTAAATCATCGATAACAAAATTTTCAATGTGAAATCTTTAATAAGTTTATAATTTATAAATGTTTTTGAAAATTCATTAAAAGTTTTAATATTAAAATATTTATGTAATCTTATGTTATATAGTTTAATCTATATATATATATATATGTTTTATTATTAAATGATATTTTTTACTCATATGTTTTTAAAATCATGTGTATCTTCTTATAATATTAAATAAAAGTTCATTTTAATACAATTTTATGATCATTTGTAACTTATTATGACAAAAAAATAATCTATTGATCACAAAATTTTCAGAGTGGGGATCTTCAAATTTCTAATAATTTATAGACGTTTTAAAAATTCAAAATATAACATATAAGAAAAAAATAAATGTTTTTATTATATATTTAATGTGATTTTTAATATCTTTTAATAATATAAAATTAAAAAAAAAAAGAACTAAGATACATGAAATGTTATCAAATATTTATTATTCATAATAATTAATTTTCACATATATGTTAATCATATTAGGTAATTTCGTAGCTTTTATTTAAGAAAAGTGCAAAACATTTTTTTGTAACGTTATTTATCAATTCGATAGTTAGTTTAATAAAAAGTGTAATATAAGTTAAGATGGACCAACTTATTTTTCTAAGAATAGTATATTTTGTATAGTTATTTATTAAATAAGAATTTATAATCATACGGTTCTATGATCATTCATATCATTTTATAACAAAATATTTAAATCATCGATAACAAACTTTTCAATCTGAAATCTTTAATAAGTTTATAATTTATAAATTTTCTTGAAAATTCATTGAAAGTTTTAATATTAAAATATTTATGTAATCTTATGGTATATAGTGTTTAATCTATATATATATTTATTTATTTTATTATTAAATGATATTTTTTACTCATATGGTTTTAAAATCATGTGTATCTTCTTATAATAAAAATGTTAAACCATTGATCATTAATTTTTAACATAATAATTTTAATAGTTTTAGTCATTTATTGTCGTTTTTAAAAATTCAAAATATAACATATACGAAAAAATCTAAATTTTATTTTTATAGCTAATTTGATTGTTTAATTTATTTTAATAATATAAGATTAAACAAAAAATGATGGAGGAGATATAAATTATTATCAAATCTTTATTATTAAAATCATTAATTATCATATATTTATTAGTCATTTATGGTAATTCCGTAGGTTTTATTTAAGGAAAGAAAATAGCATATCATATCATTATATCATATAATTTGACCAACTTATGTATCTAACAACATATAAAAATCGAATGTGGACCTACTTATTTTTCAATTGAATGTAATTGACTACCTAATTGAGTGCCACCTATGCATCGGGGCCTCTTTTAATTAATACAAAATTGAGGTTACATCTTTTCAAATGTTCCTCAATTAATATATAAGGGATATTATGTTTTTTTTGTCATGTGTTGGTTTTCATTTAGTATTTAATATTTATGTTTTAGATTTTTTAATATTTAAATTTTGAACAATATTATAAAAGTTATTCTATCACTATTTTATTTTATTATTATTATTTTTATTTAGATCACAAGTTAGTTCATTTAACTCATGATCTAGATGATCTGAGTTTGAGTTTACATATTGAAGCTCATATAATAAATGAGCTGAACTGAGTTAGCTCATGAAAAAGCCGCGCTCACTATGAGCTGAACTGAGTTGGGCGAGCTAGCTCATCACTTTGACACTCTTATTTATTATACGAAGTTCGGCCTATGCGGTTATATAACATATATTAGTGTTTTTGTGAAGAAGCTAGATAAAATAAAAGAGTTGATTACACAATAGAACACTTTTTGTCTTTCTTTTACAACAAGAGACACTTCTCACATGTGAAGCACATTTTGGTGGGACCAACCTATTATTTGGACAATTATATCCTTAGTGAGAAGAAACTTAAAGTGGATTTTAGTTGGAGCAGACTTACGTTATACGTTACAAACACACTGGCTAAACAAGTTTGCATATTCTTACATCCACTTTGATATATATGTTGAAATATAAAAATATATATCAAATTTTTTTATAGTCTATTATTGTTCATTTCACCTTGTGTTTGTATTTGCTTTTTTCTCAAAATTGTAGATATATAAAACAAATATAACTGTTATAATAAATTGTATAAAAAGTTTTCTATATTTTAAAATTCATTTTCATATATATTTATATATTTTAATATTTATACAAACACTATGTGGATATGGATACGACAAATGATGACATATATATTATACATGATAGAAAAATGTGGACATGAATTGACAAAAAAGCACGAACGAAAAGAAATATATATAAGAAAATCAGTTTGTATAATATAAGTATGGATGCCAAAGTGTATACAACAGAGTTAGAGACGCAATATTCATTAAAAGTATGGATGCCAAAGTGTATACAACAGAGTTAGAGACACAACAAATATGAACATGAAATGTGTGGACAGAAAGTCATGAACGTTAATGGCACTATAGCAAATAGAAAGTTGTGTTTGATAGATGTAAGATATCTAGACAGAAAACATGGATGACTGATATGTGGATGGGAAGATATAAATGAGAGATGCATAAACTATAAAACGTGGACACATAAGCGTGGATGGAGAATATGGAAATGGACATTAAAAATGTGTATGAAAAAAGTAAATTATAATTGTGATTTCTTTAAAAATATAAAAATGTGAACATGGACATTAAAAATATATAAGGCAAAAGTAATTATTACAATACATTGTTTATCTATAGAAAAGTATTCTCAGAGATAATTTGATTACCTCACAACGCCCACGAACCCATCTTTGCAGAGGAACTTAGTAGATATATTAGGAACCCATCTTTGAAGAAGAAAACGTATAGGAGCTTCGCATTGACCAGTTTCTCCAATGATAGAGCCAACTCCATGGCTGCAACAAACAAAGAAAATCATCATAATTATTTTTCATATTCTCACTTTCCCTTGATGATGAAAAGTCACAACTTTGTGAACTCTAATAAGTAACTCCAAATTCTAGTATGCACATATATGAAAACATTGATACTTTATACTTGAGAGAGAAAGAGCTTTACCATAGACAACATCTCCTTTGTCAACGTAATCAAATTCAGACTGAGGCATCACCATGGGCTTTAGCTGAACCCTCCCACCACGTTTTTCCTGCTGACCAGAGAAACCAAAACAAAAACAGTGTTAGAAACGAAACTCAAATTAAATAACAACATGAAACCCATTGGCCAAGAACCTGATACTCCATCAACATCTCGCGTGGTCTCTTTCTTCCACTCTTGAGTCCTTGAAAAACCTGCAACAACACATCACACAACTCAATTAATAAATAAAGACACAAGCTTTATCAAAGAATCAACAAAACTCGCAAGACACGAACTATCAACAAAACTCTCGACATTTTATTCAACTTGCAGCAAAAGAACCCGTCAACAAAAAAACTCAGATGCATGAGACTTACAACACAAAAAGGTTAAAATTAAGCTTAATTGACCTGCTTTCACATTCAAGCGAGCAAGCGAAAGCTCCGGACTTGAAGGCAGGAGATCGGGTTCCTTCTTCACCTCCACAAACGGCTTGAAAACGATGCCACTTATCGGTTGCGTGGATGCACAAACAGAGAATGAGATTTGAGATAGGAGAGAGGTTTTGAAATTGAGATTTGAGATAAGGTAGAGAGAAGAAACAGATGATGCTTATCCATGGCTGACTCAATGGCTGGGAGATGGAACCAGAGGTAAGAAAAGCTTGGTGATGAAGAGAGGACTCAGAAAGAACAGATCAAGAGGGCGACGACTCCGTTACCAGCGACGACTCTGTTACCAGCGACGTCGATAAATTCGTCGTCTCTGAATAAAATGAATAGAAACGACAGTCATTGGATTTCAGATTGATTAGAGATTTTAATCTTTATCTCCTCTAAGATGAAAGTTGGAAAATTGGGATTTTTATGTTGGATAAGGGTTTGTGATTTGGTAAAGCTAGAAATTTATTATGACATACTTGTTGTTTTGTTCAGTTTGGTCACGATTGAGAAGAGTGACTTGGTTTCTAGTTAGAGGGTATGGAGAACTTTTACACACAACAAAGTGTGTCACAAGTAAGTTGTGTCTTTAAATGTAATTGTAAACTTATAAAGTGTCTCCAAATGTAAAAAATTCTTCTTATTCAAAATTAAAAGAACCAGTTTATAAAAGCAATTATTAGCTAAATGGTTTATTAACTAACGTCTACTGGTGCCTAAGCTAAAGAACATATGTTGAACCTTGAGTTAAGGTTATGCAGTGAATAAGTTACCGATTCAAGAGAGAGAGAGAGAAAATATTCTCTCTAGAGTCTCTCCCTTCCCAAATCGTTTTAACCTAGCGCCGCCAACATCACAATCCTGTTACGGTGGAGAAGATCGACGGCAAGTTTGCTGTTCCGTTCTTCTTCGCCACCCCTCCTTTTTTTTTTTCTTTCTTCCTTTTGCCTCTGTCCTCCATCCTTCTCCTCTCCATCTATACCGACATGCTTTTCTCCTCTGGTTTCTCTGGTTCACCGGTGATTTGCAACGGCAATGACGGGCGTCCGTCAAGCCGCTGGAGGAGAAGCGAGGTGTAGCAAGCTGAAGCGATTGGTGGTGCCAGTCGGAGATCTCTCGCAACAAAGTGTCCTTTCTTAGATCTGGGTCAGATCTAGGGGCGTACGGTTCGTCTGGAATGGAGAGCGTCGCTGCCTCGCCTGGAGCCTTCCTTACCGTTCTCCAGACCCTTTGTCGTTGGTTTGCTATCCACTGGTTTGTGTGGGTTCCTCTTCTCTGTCTCCTGCAGGTACACGATGTAGAGGCCATCGTGGAGGTTTACTCTGTTGCTAGATCTGTCTCTTTGCACAGCAGTGTGTTTAGTGCTTTCGGTTCCGGTGAGCTCCTCCTCTTCGCAGATCGGCAAGGGATCTTGGGCTGTCCCGTAGTTAAGCCGCCGTGGCGTCTGGAGTCTCTCACCTTCGTCGTAGCTCTCGCCTGTTTTGAGAGCTCTGCCTCTCCTTGTCCTCAAATCATTTGATTGCTTATGGCTGCCCAAAGATGTTAGCTGGCTTTCTTTGAGTCTCGTCGAGCCTTCCGACTTGGTATGTGGCCGGTTTCTGCCGTTTCCTTACCGCCTGCTTCCTCACCGTGAAGGTCATGAGTCTTGTAAGGCTTGCTGTTGTTGATAGTCCTGGAGTTGGTAGCGTTGTATGTGCTGATGCAGAGCTTGGTCACCTCTTCCGGCTAATGCGATTGCAGCCTCCCTGCCCAAGGGGAACTCTGATTATCAGACTTCTTTGATGCCTATTGATTCCTTTTGCAGGTTCCAGCTTAAGGTGGGCTCAGTCATTTTCTCTTCAAGTGTCTAGTGCAAAGTAACACATCTTTAGTTTTAGCATTAATCTAGTTCACTAGATTAGTCCTATTAAGTTCTACAAGCTTTTTTAACTTTTTTTGCAGCTTGTACAACCAAATTAGCTTCTTGAAGCTCTTTGTATTGCAAGTCTCACCACTTGTAATCACTTTCATTACTAGTTAATGATATTAACATTCTTAGCAAAAAAAAAAAAAAAAAAAAAAAAAAAAAAAGGTTATGCAGTGAACATTGAGAGAAGCGTTTGATTACGTGTGCGGTGGACGTAAACGTATTACAAACCCAGACGCAGTTTTCACAATCTTAAACGAAACTAACATCTCGGTAGTACCTGATGAGACAGGAAGTTTAGAAGAGAGAGACTCGTGGAGGGAAACGAGCTGGCCACAAATTACGGCGTACATGGCGATCTGCTTACGCAGAATCTCCATTTGCTCCTCCGTCATAACTCTACCATCATACTCACCGTTTTGGCTCCCTCTCTCTTTCACCACTATGTTTTCTCCTCTTCCTTTTTCCACAATATATATGATTATACGAAGAAGGCAATATGATAAAAAAAAAAATAGTGTTTTAAAAAAAAAAATTTTTTTGGAAAAAGTGTTTCCATAAAAGACAATATGAGAAAATATTTTTTTTATATATCCTTTTTAATTGATCAAAATAAATCTTTAATTTATTTATCATCGTTAAAAGTAAACACGTTTTTTTGGGAAAGAGCTCTAGACTAAAGATCAATTTATCCCATTTAATTGATCTCAGTTAAGAGTTTACTAGAGGTTATTCCGAGATATAATGGGATTATAATTGATCATAATATTAAATTCAAATTACATGATCATATAACAACCATCGATCCGATTCTAGATGCTAAAAAGGGTCAAACGACGGTCATAATAACTAAAGGATCGGTTTGGGTCAGCTGTGTTGGCAGTTTTTTTTTTGTCAACTTTTTTTTGTCAACTTTTTTTTTTTTTGTCAACGCTGTGTTGGCAGTTTAGTGTTAGAATTTCAATACTTTCATCGAGTTTAATATATATCAACCAGAAACAACTAAAATATTAAATCTTAAATAATCAGGTGGTATGACACCACACGCCACGGCCCTCAGTTACAAGACACCACAGACGCTCATCATGGCGTTGATCTTTGAGAGAGGGCATTCAGACCAGTTTATAAACCGTTGTAATTAATTCAATCAATGAATCAGCAAGTAAGAACATATTATTACACCTTTTGGAACACCTTTATTAAGAGCGTGATGATACGATTACGAAAGTATATTATTACTGTTGTGGCATATGAAGTATGGATTGTATTGTTAATCCATTAGACTAACACTACAATTCTCTAAATCAAATTCTAATAAGCAATCATACCAACATTTGACGGAGGTTCAAACGAGCATTAAGAATCTACTATCATAACAAACATAGAGACATAAAAATATAGGCTATATAGAGCTGCAAATATCAAGTTCACCATCTAAAACAATTTTTGCCATTACCAGTAGAATCAGAATCAGTGGGAGATAGCGGTAGCTTACTAAATAGAAACATCAGTAAAAATAAAAGCAGAAAACCATTTTAATTTTAACCAGCCCCGTTAACATTGTAAGGGAAAAGAAGATAAGAAAAGCATCAGAGAGATCCTTGCAGCGTCTTTATATAATGCTGCCGACTTCAACTTCTTAGTCAATCGTCTTCCTCCTACACACAAAACAGAGTTAGTACCGAGGTTTTAGTACGATAGGTGATGCAAATAAACTGAAGAAGCAACCAAATCACGACATTGATACAGAGAAACTAAATAAGCAGCTAAACAGAGTCATAAACAAATCAATTTACAAAATAATGATGTAAAACAACTTAAAAGAATCAAGGAACGAACCTCATCACTCCCATCATCCGCATCCTCCTCTTCACTAACCTCAGACACTGACTTGTCGTCAGATTCCTCGTCCTCCTTCGGACCTTCCTCCTGAAAACACCAACACATCAAACAGTGTCGTGTTGTCAATACTCTTGAATAACAAAGAACATGCTCTCCTGACTAAAAGACTAGTTTACGTTGTATACTAGAAAAAACAAAAGTTACCAGCTTCTTGTTGTAGGCCTTCATGGTCTTCTCATACTCAACCTTGCGCTTATCAGCCTTAGCTACGTAGGGAGCTTTCTCCTACAAACATTATACAACTCAAAGGTCAAGAAATACTCAAAGCATACACAACTATATAATCAGCTATAGATTAGAGAACGTACAGAGTCAGACAGTGATTTCCACTTCTCTCCACCAGCTTTCCCAACCTGTAAAAAACCAATCAAGTTCATAATCAGTACATAGCTATCCTATGGTACAACATATCAAATCCAAATCATAACACTCACAGCAGCAACAGATTTGTTGTCGGGGTGTTCCTTCTTGTAAGTCTGACGGAAGTCCTCCCTTCAGTTAACAAAGCCAGAAACAGTATTAACACACATATCGTAAAATCAAATCGATTAAGGCTCACATCGAGAACAAAGTACGAACACTTACAACCAATTTAATATGATTCTGACTAGTTTGCTAATAATCTCACATTCCAAGGAACCAAAAGGCTAACTACTATACACAAACGAGAGGAGGATGGATGATTTTTTACATGAAGACGAAGAAAGCACTGGCCGGCCTCTTAGGTTTGTTAGGATCTTTAGCAGCAGCTTTGCTCGCCTTCGTAGGCTTCTTGTTCACAGAGAGCCTAACAACCACGAAAGATTATCAATTAATTAAACGATTCAAGGATAATACGAACACGATCCAGATCCAGGAGGAGCTGACTAGGCGACAAAAAATAAGGAAGAAACGATGTATCGAGCTGAGACTTACTTGGAGTTTCTGGAGTCAGACTTCGAATTACCTCCTTTCATGGCTGATGATTCTGCAGGTGAAAAAAAATCACTAGATCAGCTAACATAGAGGAAACGCAATCGAAACCTAGCAATTACAGAGATCGATATGCAGAAAATCGAGAGGGAATCGAGATATAACACGAGGAAATTACCTTGACGAGGATCTGCTAGGGTTTGAAATTGGGGGAGAGAGAGAGGAGGGAGTAAAAGGGAATAACTACGTGTTTGTGATTCGAGCGAGAGGCTAATAATAAGGAAGGAAGAGAGAAGGGTTAGTAGTGGGTGTTGTAAATATCTTGTGCCTAAAAAAAATTATATATATGTTGAAATTCAATTTCGCACGAAATCAAATCCATTAAAAATTAAATATCCGAGAGGGGTTTAGGCGGGATTTCTTAATATATACTCTGCCATGTCATTGATCCCTT
Source organism: Brassica napus (assembly GCF_020379485.1). Taxonomy (NCBI): domain Eukaryota; kingdom Viridiplantae; phylum Streptophyta; class Magnoliopsida; order Brassicales; family Brassicaceae; genus Brassica; species Brassica napus. Next base: position 13,191,498 of record NC_063440.1, read on the forward strand.
TGGTTTCTACTCGTTGGGTATCTCTCTCACCTTCTCACGCTTTTTTTTTTTTAAACACTAACCTTCTCACGATTAATCCTAAGTTTTGTGAAAAAACCCAAATAGCAGTTATTCTAGCTTTTATTTATAGGAATAAAATGGATTTCTAGATTTGTTTGGTCGGTCACTTCGAAAGCGGCCTAGTGACACAGAACAAAATTCAAATATTCACATTCCCATAGTTAGCTATTGACTACATTCTTCGGAACACCTTGATTTTTTTCATCAAACGATTGTTTTCTCACTCAAACTTGAAGTGGTTTAAAAAACCATACCAAAACAGAACAACCAATATAATACGATACAAATCCATGTGAAAAGATCATTTTATCTTTCAGACTATACATTTTTGGAACGAGTAATGAAAACAATCCACAAATTGAAAAATCTATGCTTCAGACTTGACAAATCCTTTAGTTTAGTCAGAAAGTTTAACTATGCTCATGGATCTTGAATAATCGAGGTTAGGTCTTTATAATTGATGCCAAAAGTCTGACAAGTCGATAGTTGTAGCATTCACTCAAATTCTCATGACAGAGCCTCTAGTTCCGAATGTATGGGTGAGATTCTTTTGTGTTAGCTCCTTGCTCCCAAAAGTTGAATTACTCCTCTAGAATTTTTTTTATGTTCATCCACAACCATTGAAAAGTGTGTCATGTGTCCATCATCCATCTATCATATATTTTTATATTGTTGTGACATGTCTAGGGGATTGTCACTCAACTGGTAATTCTCCATGTTTACTATTAGCTTCAAACTAAGCATGACATTCTGATTCGGCGAATATGATAATTTTTAGTAGGCATTTCTCTGAATAACTTATCATTTCTCGCTTTTCAAATATACTATATAATCCGATGGTATGAATCTTTATCTAACTCAAAGATCTCCGATATCATTCTTTCGTTATAATAAATAATTCATATTTGTGTACTGGTTTGCGTTGGGGAACACCAATGGGGTGGAGATGGGATTGTGCTAGAGACCACATGTTTGTAAAACTGGCGGATATTCAAAAAATGGCATAGTTAATAGTTTCATGCTTTGCTCAACATCTAGGACAATAATTTTCATATTGCATATGATGTCCTAAGTTAATTGTCATAGTAAGTTGTCATGAAATTGTTTGCCATATAAGATGTCGGCTTTTCTGTGGAACTTTAATTTTCCAAACAAAGGCTTGTAGTTTCGAATCTCTAACCGAAGCAAAAACCTCACAGCAGATAAGCTGGTCCATACATAAGATGGTGCAATTGCAGCACTAGCTAAGTCTATGGTTTGTTACTTATACATTGAGCCTTACACTACAAAAAAACAGCGGTATTCTGACGGACGTTCCGACGGAAAATGAATTCCTCGGAATATACCGAGGAGTTTCCGAGGAAATTCCGAGGAAACACAAAATTTGGTTTCCTCGGAATTTCCTCGGAATATACCGACGGAATTCCGAGGAAAATTCATTCCGTCGGAATATTTCGACGGAATACCGAGGAAAAATGTATTCCTCGAAAAAAACCGATGAATTCCGAGAAAATATTATAGACGTTAGAGAGCCGTTGGAGAGCCGTTGGGGGGTTTTAAAAATTCCGAGAAAATTCCGACGAACTAGCCGTTTGCATCGGAATTCCGTCGGAATTTCCTCGGTCTGTCGGCAGGATTTCAACTATAAATACAAGCACCCCTCTTCCTCTTCATTCACTCCATATCTTCATCCTCCCTCTCACTCTCTTTACACACGAATTTGATTCATAAAAAACATGTCTTCTTCAAATTATTTTCGTTCTTGGATCGATCGACCTCATTTGGATCCGAACACGAAATTGCTTACGGAAGAATACCAACAAGGTATAACCGAATTCATGGGGTTAGTTCACCGACAACCGGAAGCAAAAACAGGTATGTTAAGATGTCCTTGCTCTAATTGTAAAAATCAAAAAGTTATTAAAAAGTGGGATGTTTGGACTCATCTATATTTGAGTGGGTTTACACGAAGTTACAAAATTTGTTATCATCATGGGGAAACTGATTATGAACATGGTAGTACTAGCGAACCTCAGCCAGCGGTTAGATTAGAAGATCCAATTAGAACGGATGTAGATTACGGTGTAGGTACTGAGCATATGGTAAATGATCATTTTAGAGGGGAAGATTTACCCAATGCCGAAGCTAGGAGATTTTATGATATGTTGGATGCTGGAAAGCAGCCATTGTACGAAGTTTGCAGAGATGGTCATTCAGCTTTATCATCTGCTACAAGATTGATGGGCATTAAGACGGATTATAATTTGGCTGAAGACTGTGTGGATGCGATTGCTGATTATGTAAAAGGTATTCTACCCGAAGATAATGTAGCTCCTGGCTCATACTACGAGGTTCAGAAACTCGTAGCTGGTCTTGGTTTATCGTATCAGTTAATAGGTGTATGCAGAGACAACTGCATGATTTATTGGAGGGCGGATGAACAGCGGGTTTCATGCAAATTTTGTGGGAAGCCTCGTTATAAAGATACGAGTGGAAGAGTTCCAGTACCATATAAAAGGATGTGGTATTTGCCTTTGACGGAAAGGTTGCAGAGGCTGTATCTGTCTGAACGCACAGCGCAACCAATGAGATGGCATGCGGAGCATTCAACAGATGGTGAGATCAGACATCCTTCAGATGCAAAAGCGTGAAAGCATTTCCAATCAAAGTATCCCGACTTTGCGTATGAGAGAAGAAATGTCTACCTTGGATTATGTACTGATGGTTTCAGCCCGTTTGGCAAGAGTGGAAGACAGTATTCTATATGGCCAGTCATTCTTACACCATACAACCTACCCCCAAACTTGTGCTTGCGACGAGAGTTTTTGTTTCTCTCGATTCTCGTTCCCGGACCAGAGCATCCTAAGAGATCACTTGATGTGTTTCTTCAGCCACTAATATATGAGTTGCAACAACTATGGGCTCAAGGTGCTGAAACATACGATTTTTCGTATAAAGAAAATTTTCAAATGCGGGCAGTACTAATGTGGACAATAAGTGATTTTCCAGCATATGGTATGTTATCTGGATGGACAACGCATGGAAGGCTATCATGTCCATATTGTCAAGATAACACTGATGCTTTCCAACTAAAACACGGAAGGAAAACGTGTTGGTTTGACTGTCACAGGAGATTTCTACCACCAGATCATCCATATCGTAGAAGTAGGAATTTGTTTACGAAGAACAAGAGGGTGTTTGACAGTCCACCTCCGGAAATTCGTGGGAAAGATTTGAAAACACAACTTAGAGATTTTGGTGCAGAAAGGACGCAAGACGTCGGTGGACATGAGCATTTTCCGGTAGATGGTGTTGGAAACCTACATAGTGGCACAAAAAAAAGTATTTTTTGGGATCTGCCATACTGGGAGGATCATCTACTAAGGCATAATTTAGATGTCATGCATATTGAGAAGAACTTTTTTGACAATCTCATGAACACGATCCTTAATGTTCAAGGTAAAACAAAGGATAATTTGAAGTCAAGACTGGATTTAGTCGATATATGTGCTCGTTCAGAACTTCATGTTGATGAGAGTGGTAGGGCTCCTTTTCCCATATACCGACTTGATGCAGCGGGAAAGGATGCGTTCTTTGATTGGATTTCAAACGATGTGGAATTTCCAAACGGTTACGCATCTAATTTGCGTAACTGTATCGATAGAAAGGAAGGAAAGTTTACTGGCTTGAAAAGCCATGATTGCCATGTAATGATGCAGCGCCTCCTTCCGTTTGCCTTCAAGGAACTATTACCACGAAATGTTCATGAAGCAATTGCAGGGATAAGTGGTTTCTTCCGCGATTTATGCACAAGATCAGTGACTCTTGAAGGTATTGAAAATTTGAAGACTAACATAGCTGTGATTTAGTGCAACCTTGAGAAGATATTTCCTCCCTCATTTTTTGATGTTATGGAGCATCTTGTTATTCACCTGGTAAGAGAATTGGAACTTGGTGGTCCTGTGCAGTATAGATGGATGTATCTGTATGAGCGGTATATGTTCCATTTGAAGAAGATGGTGAAAAATTTAAGTAGGGTAGAAGGGTCTATAGTCGCACAGATGATCAATGAAGAAACTTCAAACTTTGCCGAGTACTACTTTCCAGCAAAAGTTCAGACCAAAAACAGAAGACCTGCTCGGCATGATGATAGAGGCGAACGGGCAACATATCATTGGAAGGTTCCAGACATTTTCACAGACGTTGGACGACTTAGCGGAAAACCAAAGGACCGTCGACTTACTGATCAGGAGCGCAATCATTTGCAAACATATTTACTCACCAACTGCGGAGATGTTCTTCAATTTGAAAGGATTTTCATGGCAGAAAAGCGGTTCGAATATAGATACGCCACAGAGGACGAACTAGAAGAAATGAAGCAGAGAGAATTCCGATGATACGCTCTTTATCTATAACCATTTTGTCCATAAAGTTATGGACAACTATGGGAAGCAAATGTATGAGTGGAAGAAGAAGTGGGAAGTAAACAAGGTAGTTTTTAATTTATTAACAATTTTTAATTTATTAAACAATTTTTTAAATTATTAAACTTTTTTTTTAAAATTAAAAGGTCCCAAAGTCAATGAACGACACGGTCTGGAAGGAGTTGTGTGAGCATTGGGATAAGGAAGAGACGAAAGAAACTTCTTCCACCAACTCCAACAACCGCAGGAGCGACCGTAAAGGGAAGGGCATCTACAAGCATAACTTGGGTGCCCAATCTATTGCCACTCTCGCGGATCGCATGGTAAGTTCAACCGCTTTTTCTTCAATTATTTAAGTTTCGGAATTTTATTTTTTGTGCATTTTTTCAAATTTCTAATGTTTGTTTAATTTATATTTTTCAAGGCGGAAGAAAATGAGGGCGAGCCGGTTGATGATCTCGCCCTAATGAAAAGGGCGTATACCAACAAGAAGACCGGTCAGATTGATGATGGTCTTGTGAGGGACGTGGTCGACCTGGTCCAAACTCAGGTGTACGACGAAGTGTCTCAGCTTCAAACCGATGATGACGATTCGACGGCTTCGACCAACTTGTCTCGGGTTCGAATCAACGAAATCGTTGAATCGGTAAGTTTTTTTTTTTAAAGTTCAATTTATTTATTTCTTGATTTTTATTTTATCATCAATTTATATTATCTAAATTTGGTTATTTATATTTCAGTCGGTTCCAAAGAAGAAGGGATGTTTGGTCGGTTTGGGTCGTCGCTCCCGGTCGGCTGCTCCTTCTTCTGCACCACCGCCATATGTTGATCCAGAAGTTCTTACGGCTCAGCTGAAGGACAAGAATGATCGGATATCTGCGTTGGAGACCCAGATGGCAGCTCAGCAGGCGGGCTATGAGACCCAGAAGAGGCTGAACGATCAGATGATGGAGATGATGAAGAGGATGTACCCGAACGAGGTGTTCCTGAACATTCAAGACCCGTAGTTTTTTTTTTTTACCAAAAACTCGGAATATTTTATTTAACTTTGAATATTATCTACTATGTTTTATTTTATGTTTTATTCAATTTTAATTTTAAATTTTTGAATTTAAATTTTAAAAAAAAATATTTTAAAAAAAAAATAAATTTTTTCGAAATTCCGAGGGAATGGAGTTCCTCGGAAAATTCCGAGGAACTTTCTTCCCTCGGAAAATTCCGAGGATCTTAACGTTCGTCGGAATTTTCCGAGGGAGTGTAGTCCCTCGGAATTTTCCGATGGATCGGCGTTCCTCGGAATTTTCCGAGGGAAATGCGTTTCTCGGAAAATTCCGAGGAACATATGTTCCTCGGAATTTTCCGATAAACATTCTGAGGAATATTTCGTCGAAACTTCCGAGGATTGAACCATCGGAATTCCCTCGGTATATTCCGAGGAACCTTCCGACGAACTTTGTGTCCTCGGAATTTCCTCGGAATTTTGTTTCCTCGGAATTCCGTCAGAAATTTCCGACGGAATTCCGAGGAAGTATTAATTTCCGAGGAGATATTTCCGAAGACTTTTTTCGTCGGTATGTCCTCGGAATAGCGTTATTCCGACGACATACCGACGATTTTTTCCCTCAGTATCCCGATGTTTTCTTGTAGTGTTATAAGCTTTATTGGAAATTGTTATATGCTTTTGTTGGTTTATCACTGTCATTTCAAAAGGTTTGTATTTACTGAGACTAAATTTTTGAAAAGAAAATGAACAAATTGTGGAGAGATTGGATCATCTCTACTAGTGTTGGTTACACTTTAAAAAAATTGGAAATGTTATCGGGCTTGAATAGCTTAGAACATTATCGTAGCCCACTTAAAAGCACGAGCTAGTAACTAAGGGCATCTGCATTAGTGAAACTTAGCAGGAGTTCACCAATTTAATTTTTTATTATTATTTTCTTTTTTTGTTTGATTTATTAAAAAAAAAAAACCCTAACCAATCGTGGGCCGCCACGCGTCGTGTGGCCCACAAAATAGTTGTGAACTTGTCTCTTACGCATGAACCTGCAAGACCCTGAGTTCACCTTTTTTGTTTTGGGAAGCGTGTGAACATGGGTTTAAAACCCTCAATGCGGATGGCCTAAGTACCTTTATGCACGTGCGAGTTCACACAGGTATATTTTTAGATAGGGATAGACGTTCGGGTATCCATTCGGGTTCGGTTCAGATCTAATCGTATTTCGGGTTTTCTGGTTTAAAGATTTCAGTCCCATTCGGGTATTTCTAAATTTTGGTTCGGATTCGGTTTGGATCTTTGCGGGTTCGGTTCAGATCTTTGCAGGTTCGGTTCGGATTCGGATAACCCATTAAATTATTTTTAAAATTTTAATAATCATTATATGCTTAAAATTTCTCAAAATATATAAAAAAAATAATATATTACATATAAATTTGTATAATATATGCCAAAATACTTAAAATTAACATATAAATTAGTTTGATTTGAATATTTGGGATAAAAAATCAATAAATATTTCAAGCAGTTTGGTGTTTTGAATATATTTTAGCTATTTAAGATATTTACTTTTGACTATTTATGTATATTTTCAAGCATTTTAGACAACTTAAAACTATCTTATATATTTTGAATGTTTTTAATATATATTAAATCTAAAAATAACTAATATATTTAGACATATAAATCTATTTCAGTTATATTCGGGTATCCGAGAAACTTCAGTTCGGGTCGGAATCGGTTTCGGTTCTTTAGATACCAAAATTTTGAACTCGTTCGGATATTTAATCAATTTTGGTTCAGGTTTGGTACTACTTTTTCAGATCGGGTTCGGTTCGATTTTTCGGATCCGGGTTTTTTTGCCCAGTCTTAGTTTTAGAGTTTTATTTTTTTATTTGAAAACCCAAAATCAAACGCCTCTCCAGTGGGAGAAAGAGAAAAAAGGAAAGAGGAGAGAGAGTGTGTGAGAAAGAAGCGGAGAGGAGAGAGAAAATGAGTGAGGTAGCAGAAACATTGACGAGGAAGAAGAAAGGTAGACCATCTCTTCTAGACCTTCAGAAACGAGCTATCAAACAGCAGCAATTACAAAAGTTCCACGATGACCACAGATCCGCTCCCAAAAACCCTAATTCCCTCAACTCCGGCAGCCGATCCAAGTGCCGGAACCCTAACCGCAACAGAGTCTCTTCCGATGACGACGAAGATGAGGAAGACGACGACGAGCGGCGGGAGAAGAAACACAGACTATTACGCGGATTGAATACTCACTCTCGTCGACATTCTCCTAATTCAAAACCTGGTGGTGCTGCTCACGGATCTGGATACACGGTAGCGTTTCAAATTGCTCTCGATCCTAACTTAGGGTTTAAATTAGGGTTCAATGTGATTTCTCGAGCGTTTGTTTATCAGTTTCTATTATTGGATATGTTTATCAGTTTCTATTTCGACTATTATGATTTATGAAATATTATATACTCCCTCCGTTTTTTTATAAAAGTCGTTTTAGAGTAATTTTTATGTTCCAAATTATATGACGTTTTCGGTTTTTTATGTAAAATTTATTAACACTTAATGTTATATGACCAATGATAATATACATTCTATTTTATTATTGGTTAATTTGTGGTTAGGTAAATAATTAATGATGTTTTTGTTTAGAAAATATAAAAAATTAATGATTTTTTAATCTACGTGTATAATTCTAAAACGAATTATATTAAAAAAGGAAGGGAGTATATATTTATATTCTCTGGTTTAATGGTTTCTTTGAACTGATGATGATGATTTGTTTGATGATCCCCTGCAGGGAGAAAAGGCTTCAGACATTCTTCAAGGTACAACAATAAATTCCCTTTTATTTAATTATTGAAAAGACAATAAACATGCTTGTCATTTCCATGTGGGCAGGGTCTCCCGCTGAGTCTGGCCCCACTACACCTTTGCCAGACAAAAAGTTGTTGTTGTTCATCATCGATAAACTTCAAAAGTAATCTTCGTTTCCTTGCTCTCTGTTTCATTCCCAACTGGGTTAAGTTAATGCTTTTGTTTGATTGATGGTGTTTTAACAAACGCTTGTAGGAAAGATATGTATGGTGTTTATTCAGATCCTGTTGATCCCGAGGAGGTGGGTGACTGCTATCCCTTTTGTTAATGTCTTAAGCTCATTAGTGTTCTGTTTGTTTTATCTCTGTTTGGATATGTGTTGCAGCTTCCTGATTATCATGACATTATCGAGAATCCTATGGATTTTAGCACACTCCAGAAGAAATTAGACTCTGATAGCTATAGAAAGTTTTGTTACTTGGCATCTTATGGATTAGGGGAAACCATTGCTTGATGTTGTTTGTGTGCATGTTATATTTAGCGTAGGCTGTTCCAAAAGTTTTGTTTAACTCTCGAAGTAACTATTGAATCACGTGTGTATATTGGTGTTGGAACAGCTCTTTTTTCATTCAACAATAAATCTTACTTCTCGCCCTGTACTTTTTGTAGGGAGATGTGTTTTTAATATGTTCAAATGCGATGGAATACAATTCAGCAGACACTGTATATTATCGACAGGTATGTCTTAAACTCTTATCTCTTTTTTTCTTTCTCTCTTTTGATTCATACTATTATCAATAAAGCGGACACGATTGAGAAACTTGCGTTGGAGGACATCTGGAATGCGTTCAAGTCGTACAAAGGGATCTAGTTTAAATAGAAACCTGGATTGTATTTCATCGCCTTTGTATATATTAAAAGCTGAACTGATACACTCTATATTATTGATTGTTGTAGGCACAGGCTATACAAGAGCTGGCGAAAAAGCACTTCGAGAATTTTGAGGCAAGACAGTGATGATGAAGAACCACAAACCCAACAACAGCAGCAGCAGCAGCACCAGCACCAGCTAAAAGTTGCTGAAAGAGGGCGTCCACCAAAGAAACAGCCTGAACCATCTTGCTTAGACCGTACTACTTCTGAAATTTCAGCTGATGATGCGTTCAATCCTGGAGGAGATAGCTCTAGCAAGTTTTCTGGTGCTTACAATCTAAGAAGGACATCGGTTAGGATCAACCATGACAGTGAAACCCAAAGTGGCTGCTCGCAAGATTGGGAGAACGAGTTTCCACGTAAAAATCACTCTCTTTCTTTTGCTTCACCACTTCTCTTTCCATGCCCATAAAAATAATATTTACGGTTTCTCTGCAGCTTCGGTTGTGAAGGCTGTTAACAAGTATGGTTTGAAACATTTCGATGTCGATGATAACAGACGCGAAACCTACAACCACCTCTCAACTTCTACACAAGAGCCGTGGGTTTTGACAACGCTTAAAGACGAGTTAAAAGAGTTGATTCCAGTACGCTATTACCAATTCCACTATAATATCCTTTCGTATTCAGAAACAAAGGTCTAATCATTTGTTTTTCCTTGTCCCTCAGGTTGGTCTTAACACTGAGTACGGTTACACGAGGAGCCTGGCACGATACGGCGCGAATCTCGGTCCTCTTGCCTGGAAAATTGTATCAAGGAGAATCGAAACCACTTTGCCCGCTGGAATCAAGTTTGGTCTAGGTTGGGTTGGAGAGGATGATCCTCCAAAACAAACGCTATTAGTGTGGTCGTTGGGAAAACAGAAGTGTTCAAATGATCATTCAGACAGAGTCATGTCTCCAACAGCTTCAGTCTCAAGCGCTTTCATAGGAAACAGACATTCTTCTTCTCAAGGTATCAAAGAGACTGCACCTGCTCGTGTCTTGAATCGAGAAACTGAGTTCCCATCATCCTCCTCCTCTCGCCAGCCAGGACAGCTGATCAAGCCTGAGAGCAGCAACGGTCTAATCCGTGGTTTCTGTGGATTCAGCCAAAGTCCAAGTCCGATGATGGGAATCACGAGACAGCAACAACTAAACTTAAGCAACGAGGCCAAACCGGGCTGGCAACAACAAGGGTTATTGTTTCCTTATAACAGACAGGAGTTCCACCGGTTTCCACTGGACCTTAACGCTAGGCTTGTGTCACCAAACTCTCCCGGCTCAAATCAGCAGACTTGTCCGTCCTCTTCGCAGCATCCAGATATGGCATTACAGCTCTGAATATGAATGAATATTTGGATGAGGGAGAAAAAGAAAGAGGCATTTTCCATTGGCTATCCCAATCATATGTTATCTGGTACGAAAATCACTTGTGGGGGGAGGTCATGACCTATTTGTTGTGAACATGTGACATGAAAATATATATGGGACAAGTGTCTCTATTGTACAGATTGTTGCAACATCCATATTTTTAGGGGTATTAAGAGAGAATATGAACAAAACAACAAAAGATGTCTCTTGTAAGACTTGCCGGCTTTGATTCTCTTGAGTTCCTCGGTAATTAGGATCTCTAGAGTGAAATTAACTGCGACTTTTCACGTGATTAATCATGAACATAGTAAATGAAACTTACAACCATGTATCAACATTTCGAGTGTCGATATCACTGAGTCAGTGACCATAAATATTCAAATGTATATACGGTTTTGAAATTAGTAGTGTATATAACTCATCAGATGTTATTTGTTTTTACCTTGTTATTAAGGTGCTGACTTATTTGTTCGTTCGACTGCCTCTCAAGTCTAGTTTTCAAATTTTGTGGAGAAGGGCTCAGGCATCACGGGACATACATGAACGCTTTGTTTGTTTCAAATAAAATAGAAAAAGAAGTAATTGTCATGATGTCATCAATAAGATTTGGTATTCTTTGTAAGATTTGGTAGTATCTTACAAATTAGTCAAAGACAACCCATCTGTTATGATCAGAGTTTATCAGCAGTAATATAAGTTACCATAGCCATGAAAACAAAATTGGGGAGAAAAGGTTATTTATTCATTGTTCATGAAAGGAAGAGTTTCAATAGTAACGTAATAACACGCTCATTTGATCATTTTTTGTGCTAAAGTAATGCCATTAAGATGCGTTAAGAGGGTTAAGAAAAATTCTAAACAAACATGCTAGCAGATTTTTCTTTTATAAAAAGAGCAAACATATGATAGTGAAAAAGATTGGTGAAATTGCCAAACTTAAACCATCATTATCGCTAGTTCTTAGGTGGGCTCTTAAGCCCAAATTTTAATTAAAAAAATTAAAAAAAAAAATTTGGTAAGAAGTGGGTGTCTGGAAAGTTTACGGAAGAACCAACTCTAACTTCGCCTCTTCGTCTTTCTCTCTCCCTTTCACACAGAATCTCTTCTTCTCAAACCAAATTCAGGGAAAATCAGCCTCGACAGAGAAGATCTTTTCTTTTTTTTTGCCTCTGTGGCAGTGTTTGCACAGACCGCGATGGACGACAATAACTCCGTCTACGTCGGAGGCCTCCTTTACGACATCACCGATGAAGCTCTCCTTTACGCAGACAAGGAAAGAGTTTATGAGAATTCACATGGTTTTGAGAGGAGAGATGATGATGTGTTGGATAGGAATGATTACAAGGAGAAAGTTTTTGGAGGTGAAGAAGAAGAAGATTGGCGTGGGAAGAGTGGTCCCATTAAAAATATTAAAAAATGATTAAGAATCCCTAAATGTCTCTTAGGGATAATCATGCTCTTATCAGCTAATAATTTGATTATAAAGAAAACATTTATTGAAATTGATAGAAACAGCATTTTTTCCGAAACGGTAAATAAAAGTCAACGTAGGATTTGAGAGGACAGTGTCACCGCTACACTTTAAGGAGAACCGGCGGGACCTACACAATAAAGATGTAATAACAACGTAAAGTCAATTGGAACCGTCCATTTGTTGAGATCTAAACTGGACATCCACTGTCGGCCTCGTGGGTTCTCCTCACACAGTATATTGTTTTCATTTAACCGGGCGATTATGGGAATTTAAAACAGGTATATGTAATTACTAATTACCCAGAAAATAATTTAAAATTGTTGAAAAGATGATAAAATCAGGGAACTCTTTTTTTTTTTTTTTTTTGAAAAGAGGTCCTACTTGGAAAAGAAGAAAACGAAACTCGTCGTCGTCTTTGTAAATCTCAAGACCTTACTTCTGGAAAACTGACTTGTTCATTAAAGAGAAATACAATGGCTATATAGCCTTACAGGAAACAGAACGTGAAACAGAATGAACCAACTACTCCTAAGAAATAGCAAGCGTGATCCAAACACGATGACCACGTTTGACTGAAACAGAAACAACAAACTTCCTAAAGAATAGGACAAGACAACAACTTAAAACCCCAACATTTCCTCCCCTAAACTAGACAGTCTACTAGTTTATGGTCGAAACATCACACACTCCTAGCTTCCTTCTGAAATCTTCAAATGCCTCCAGCTTGAGTGGTTTGGTAAATATGTCAGCAACTTGATCGCGTGTGCCACAGAACTTCAGCTGAACTTCTCCTTCATTGACCAAGTCCCTTAAGAAGTGAAAACGCACATCAATATGCTTACTCTTACCGTGCATCACCGGATTCTTTGATAACTTTATGGCCGAGCTGTTGTCGCAGAAAATCACTGGACTTGAACTTCCCTCATAACCAATCCTCTTCAATATCCTCTTCATCCATATCAGTTGGCATGTACTTGCAGCAGCTGCGACAAACTCTGCTTCTGTTGTGCTCAAGGTGACGATGGCTTGCTTCCTTGATGACCAAGCTACTGCAGCGTCGCTCAAAATGAAAGCATATCCTGATGTGCTCTTTCTGTCCTCTACACACCCTGCATAATCACTGTCTGTGAACCCAATAAGCTCTGAATTCCCTTTCTTCTGATAGAAGATTCCATATGCAGTCGTTCCTTGAAGGTATCTGAGAATTCTCTTGGCTGCAGTAAGATGAAGTTCAGTGGGTTTCGACATGTACCTACTGATGAGACTCACAGCATACATCACATCCGGCCTTGTTGCAGTCAAATACATTAGGCTTCCAACCAGCTGCTTGTAGAGTGATTCGTCAACTCTCACGCCGTCGTCGTCTTTATGAATTTTGAATCCAGGAATGATTGGATTCAAAACTGAGTTACTCTCTTCCATTCCAAACCTCTTCAGCACTTCATTCACATACTTCTTCTGGCTTACAAATATTCCTCCATCAACCTGCATCACTTCAAGGCCAAGAAAATACCTCATCTCCCCCAAGTCTGACATATCAAACTCTCTCATCATTGATTCCTTGAACTTTCTCATCATCGTTTCATCACTCCCAGTGTATATCAAGTCATCAACATACAAGCTAATGATGAGAGTGTTACCTTGTTCATTAGTTTTGGTAAACAGCGTTTGCTCACTTGCTTCCTTCTCAAACCCCATCTTTCGAAAATAAGAGTCTATCCTGCTGAACCAGGCTCTTGGTGCCTGCTTGAGACCGTAAAGAGCTTTACGAAGCTTGAGGACTTTACTCTCTGCGTTCCTCCGTTCATACCCCTTTGGTTGCTCAACAAAGACCTCTTCTGTTAGTTCTCCTTGCAGAAACGCTGACTTCACGTCCAGCTGATAGACTGTCCAACCCCTCTGAGCTGATAGAGCTAAGATCATTCTGACTGTATCCATTCGTGCAACAGGAGCATAAACCTCTTCATAATCGATTCCATGTTCTTGAGCATAACCTTTTGCTACGAGCCTGGCTTTGTACTTCTCAACCTCTCCATGTTGATTCAACTTGGTTTTGAACACTCATTTGACTCCTATGCTCTTGGCTCCTTGTGGCAGATCAGTTAGAGTCCAGGTGTCGTTCTTCTCTATTGAGTTTATCTCGGAATCCATGGCTCGTTTCCAGTTTTCACTTTGGATGGCCTCCTCGAAGTTGACTGGATCTGTTCCTGCAAAGAATGCAAACTGAACCATCCCTTCTACAAACAAAGCAAACTGGGCCAGCTCATCTTCTTCATACTGATCTCCAGTGATATAATCACTTAGTCTTACTGGTGGTCTTGTCTGTCGCCTCCCCGACCCTCTTGAACTCTCTGCAACATCAGTTCGTGTAGTAGCAGTAGCCATTGAAGATGAGCCAGCAGTAGCCATTGGAGATGAGCCAGTGTTGGGATTCTCCACGATCTCATTGTCTCCATCTTCTGCTTCTGGTTCCTGACCAGCTACTTCTTCTGCATTCTCTCGACCGGCATCGTCTTGTGATTCTTCATTCTCCCACTCCAAGTCAACTTGAATTGATTCCTCATAAGTCGCATCCCAATCCCACTTTTTATCCTCTTCAAAGATCACATCTCTGCTCACAGTTATCTTTTTGCTTGTGGGATCGAAGAGCTTGTATCCCTTTGATTCTGCGCTTAAACCAAACAGAACACCTCTGCGACTCTTGTCTTCAAGCTTTGTTCTGTGTACATCAGGAATGTGGGTATGAGCGATGCAGCCAAAAACTCTCAAGTGTGCCACCGATGGTTTGATTCCACTCCATGCTTCCTCTGGTGTAACATCCTTTACAGAGCTCGTTGGACATCGATTCAGAAGGTAAAATGCCCAGTTTACAGCTTCTGGCCAGAACACTTTTGGAATATTCTTCTCCACCAACATGCTCCTCACCATGTTCATCACTGTTCTGTTCTTCCTCTCTGCGACACCGTTGTGTTGTGGTGTGTATGGCGTCGTCAACTGCCTCTTGATCCCACTGTCTTTGCAGAACTCATTGAACTCACTTGAAGTAAATTCTCCACCACGATCTGTCCTTAAGCACTTGATGCGCAAGCCAGACTGTTTCTCTATGCCGCTCTTGAACTGCTTGAAAGTGGCAAACGCATCTGCTTTGTAGACCAAGAAGTATACCCACGCCTTTCTACTGAAATCATCGATGAAGCAGATCAGATACCTCTTTCCACCATTAGACGTTGGAGAGATCGGACCGCAGATGTCAGAGTAAATAAGCTCAAGTTTCTCTGATGCTCTCCAAATGGCTTTCTTTGGCATGATCTCTCGGTGTTGCTTCCCCTTTAAGCAATCAGTGCAGACCACCTCTGTTTCAGAAAAGTCTGGCAAACCATTCACCATCTCTTTGTTCTTTAGTGTCTTTAGGCCTGAGTAGCCGAGATGGCCATACCTTTGATGCCAGAGCATAAACTTGTCTTGAGCATCAGTTTGAAGACACATCATTGCCAGGTTGGTTTCATTCTTCGAGAATAGTGCAAACATTCTATTTGTTGTCATCTTGCTTTGGATGATGAGACCTCTCGAAGGATGATAGATTCTGCATTCGTTGGACTTTATCAGGATCTCCAACCCCTTCTCCTGAAGTTGTCCAATGCTGAGAAGATTATTCTTCAAGTCTGGAACATAGAGAACGTCTTGCACAAGGTGACTCACTCCTTCAATCGAGAGCCGTATGTTTCCTGCTCCCATAACCTTCATTTGTGAGTGATTCCCTAGTCGGACCGTCTTCTTGATCCCTTCATTCAGCTCGCTGAAAAGAGATAACTCTCCACACATATGATTGCTGCAACCTGAATCAAGAAACCACACATCGTTGTGATGTTTCTTTTGTGGTTCCTCAATGTGTGCCATAAGAGACAGCTGAGAGCTCTCTACTTCTTCTTCTTCTTGTATTTCTTCAACGTATGCCATGAGTAGCATCTCTTCCACCTCTTCCTCTGCGTAATTTGCTTGACACTCAGACTGAAAGTGACCAAGTTTGTGACAGTTGTAGCATTCAACTGTTGCCTTGTTGAAGATACGACGTCCTCTGCCTCGACCTCTTCCTCCACGGAACGCAAAACCTGATCTTCCTCTTCCTCTTCCTCCATGATAGTCATCTGTTACAGCAAGTGCTTGCTCTTCTCCACCATCCTTCTTGAACTTATGCTCATGCACAAGTAGAGAACTCTGCAAAGCATCAACAGAGAGGCTATCAACATCCTTTGATTCCTCAATGGAACACACAATGTAGTTCCATTTGTCAGTGAGGGTTCTCAGGATCTTCTCAACGATCTTGACATCCGGCATGTCTTCTCCACAGTTTCGCATCTCGTTTGCGATCACCATTACTCGAGTGAAGTACACATCAACAGATTCACCTTGTTTCATCACCAAGATCTCGAAATCCCTGCGAAGCCTATTAAGCTGCGCCCTCTGCACCCGAGCGTTCCCCTGGCACTTCATCTTCATCGAGTCCCACAGCTGCTTGGATGTCTCCTTCTGTGTTATTGTTTTGAGAATCGTCCTGTCGATGGATTGAAACAGATAATTCTTCGCCTTCAAGTCCTTAAGCTTCATCTCTTCAAGTGTGCTCCTCTGTGCCGCTGTCATCTCTACTCCAGCTGCTGGTTGTGTGTATCCTGATTCCACAACCGTCCAATACTCCTTGGAACGCAGGAGATTTTCCATGACCATGCTCCAGTGTTCATAATCCCCATCAAATTTGGGAATTGCAGGCGCAGAGTAACCACCGTTGCCATTGCCTTCTCCACTCATTCTCTCTTTTCTTTCTCTCTCAATTTGAAGTAAGCTCTGATACCAGATTGTAAATCTCAAGACGTTACTTCTGGAAAACTGACTTGTTCATTAAAGAGAAATACAATGGCTATATAACCTTACAGGAAACAGAACGTGAAACAAAATGAACCAACTACTCCTAAGAAATAGCAAGCGTGATCCAAACACGATGACCACGTTTGACTGAAACAGAAACAACAAACTTCCTAAAGAATAGGACAAGACAACAACTTAAAACCCCAACAGTCTTCTACCACTTAAATTCTAGTAGCACCAAAATAAAAAATAAAAAACAAAAATAAATATAAACAAAAAAAAAAGAGTTTTCTTAATTATACGCAAGGAAGAAGAACATGTTGTAAAAACTCTTCCGTGATTTTCTCTCCAATTTCCTAGATTTTTTTTTTAATTTCCTCTGTTGAATTTTGTTTCTTGTGTTTTATTATTGTTGCAAAGATCGTTGTCATATTTTTTTTGTCGTGATTAGATGTAAAATTTGTATAAGCTTAGTAACCTTTCAGTTTTGTTATTCTATCCCTTTTCTCTTTCTTCCTGCAATCAATCACCGATTTGGATCTTCTGTTTGGTGTGTGAGGCTTCAGTAATTCCCTTTCACTCATCCAAAAGTTTTGTTCTTTTGTTTTCTGGAATGATCCAAAACACAAGGAACAGAACAACCAACCTCTTGAAATTCATTTGTCAAACCTTACCATAGTTTTAGAAAACGAAAAGAGATGACTTCTTGCTTTTCTTGTTTGAATCCTCGAACCAAGGACACAAGAGTCGACATTGATACCACTCGTTACAACTCTCCTTACCCAACAACAGATTCTTCAGGTTCTCTCATTGAACCTGGCGGTGGAGCTAAGAGTTTCACTTTTAAAGAGTTAGCCGCAGCCACAAGAAACTTCCGTGAAGTTAACTTGCTCGGAGAAGGAGGCTTTGGGAGAGTTTACAAGGGTCGTTTTGATTCAGGACATGTCAGTATCTCTCTCACTCTCCATCTCCCTCTAAATAAAACTCTGTTTCTTATCATGTAATTTGGGTTTAATTGATGAAAGCAGGTGGTGGCTATAAAGCAACTGAATCCAGATGGGCTTCAAGGGAACCGAGAGTTCATAGTTGAAGTGCTTATGCTTAGCTTATTCCATCACCCGAATCTCGTTACACTTATCGGTTACTGTACTTCTGGTGATCAAAGACTTCTTGTCTATGAATACATGCCAATGGGCAGCTTAGAAGATCATCTCTTTGGTTGGTTCCTTAACCATCTCTTCATCAATCTTACAAGTGTTTTATTGTTTATCAAGTTTTTGACTCTTTTGCTTGGTTTTCAGATCTTGAGTCAAATCAATAACCTTTAACCTGGAACACACGGATGAAAATCGCGGTAGGTGCGGCTCGAGGGATAGACGGATAGAGTATCTTCACTGCACAGCTAACCCGCCAGTGATTTACCGCGATTTGAAATCATCAAACATATTGTTAGACAAAGACTTCAGCCCCAAGCTATCGGATTTTGGACTGGCTAAACTAGGTCCTGTAGGAGATATGACTCATGTCTCCACACGAGTCATGGGAACTTACGGCTACTGTGCTCCCGAGTACGCGATGAGCGGGAAACTAACCGTTAAATCGGATATATACTGCTTCGGTGTAGTCTTGCTTGAGCTGCTTACTGGAAGGAAAGCCATTGACTTGCGTCGAAAGCAAGGCGAGCAGAATCTTGTTGCTTGGGTAATAAGTAACTTCTATAAACCAGATTAAACCGAAATTTCTAACCCTTGTTTTAACCTAATTTAAAAAAAAACTGTCTCTGCATGCAGTCACGTCCATACCTAAAGGACCAGAAGAAGTTTGGAAATTTAGTGGATCCTTCTCTGAGAGGAAAATACCCAAGTCGATGTCTAAACTATGCGGTTGCGATCATCGCAATGTGTCTGAACGAAGAAGCTCATTATCGACCGTTTATAGGTGACATAGTTGTCGCACTTGAGTACTTAGCCGCACAGAGTCAGTCTCTTGAAGCTCGTAACTTCTCCTCCACGTCACCGGAGGTCACAAGAACGCGACATGACTTGTAGAAACACACAACAAGTCTTTGAGCTTTTTAAGATCTTCAGTTTGGTGTTTTGTAAGAAAATGTTTTTTATGTTCCCTAGAAAAATAGCATATATAGTTTGGTAAATCTTTATTTTTGGTTTTATTTTCTTATCATCATGTATATAAATATGAAAATTATGGTAACAGTTGAGTTCTCTTATATGTATATCTACATTTGAAAGTGAAAAAGAAAACAATTAAAATGATGAATAATTATAACAGAACACAAAGGTACAAGCTTATGTGTTCCATGTCCCTATAAACTCTTCTTTTTCTTTATTCTTTCTCTGATTTGAGGTTAGTGCCATAAACTGTAACCTGTAGCTGAAGAACGTTCAGGGAAACAATGAGAAGAAACATGAAGCAGAAGCATAATGGTATGACTAGGTGTGGTTCTGCAAACATCTACACACTCTTCTACATCTTCATCACAAGTCAACAAAACCCATTCATTGTCTTCATCTAAGTACTTTAGATCATACCTGCTCATATCCTCTATGCCAAACCGCTTCCCAATCTCCCACAGTAGATCAGTTAGCCTGCGCGAATCCCGCATCCTAAACCTGATCTTCTCTTCTCCGTAGCTAACTTTAATCCTCAAAGAGTCATCATCTTGAGATGATGGCAACAACAATTGGGTGCCGCCTTGAGGGTTGTTTTCTAAACTAGAGAGAGTCAATACCGTCTCATCAAGACTTGATGCAGTTCTCACATCACCTTGAGAAGGATCAGTTGTTGCGCCGCTGGAACAGCATTGGCTAGAGCCTGAACTGTATGTGGAAACAGGAGACTTTGAGAGCTGCAATGGCTGCGGAAGAGGAGGCGAGGTTTTGCCTTGTTGGGATGGTTCCCGTGAGGCTAAGTTAGGGAAGTTAGCGTAGAAGGAGCTTATGGGGAGAGGACCTGAAACACATTCAACAGAATCAATCACTCGTTGGATCTTCTGAAGAGAATGTCCCACTTTCTTGATTTTTCTTGAAGGCCATCTCTGTATACCATGTTGCCTGCATATTCTCTTCAACGTCGTTGGACAAACTGACAAGAAAGAGACAAAACAAGAGATCAATCTCTTAAATACTTGCTGATTAAACTGAATAAAAAACAGTTAGAGCAATGCTGCTTACCACCAATACTCTTGGCTGCATCTTTCAAACTCCCTGCAAAATACTGTCTAAGCACATCCAAAGTTATGTTTTTATCTGCTTTTGTACGCTTCTTCTCAGCCATACTACTGAAACCATCACAAAAGAACATGCTGCTCTCACTGCTTTTGTACTCAAAACCTCTCTTCAAGCCAAACACATCATTATGCTCGTCTCCTCCATCAAATACCAATGTGTTCTCTATCTTTGGCGTTACTATCACTTCACTCTCTTCTTCTAGCTCCGTATCCGTAACAGTCCTTAAACTTCTAGGCACGTGAGCCATAATACTCGAAAGAGCATCCAACATCTTCCTCTGCTCCTCCACATCATCACACTCCTTTGGCAAAAAGAACTCCAAGATGAAATCAGCAGAGCCAGTATGCACGCACCGTAGCCGTATCGCAACGGCCCCATGTAAGCCGAACATGTTAGCATGGTGAGAGAGAGGGTACTCGGACTTCTTGTAGTTGGATACATCGGTAGAAAAGCAAGGTCCATTGGTCAGGAAAGCTTGTCCTGCAACTCCTTGGCCTTTCAAGAGGTGATGCTCAGAGCAAGCTTCGTGGAACTCGAGGACTGTTGGATCACCAACGTAGCAAGCGTCATCGATGGTTGAGATGCAGTGGATGTAGTTCTCGTCGTTGTGACGGCATCCGGTTTTGGTTTGCTGTAGACAAGAGACCCATGTTTGAGCTAAAGGTAGGTTATGAGTCTCACAAGCGCATCTCAAGAGGTTTTGGATTTCAGGTAATGCAGCTTTGTAGGATAAGTCACATCCCTGTAATAAAGGAGAACCAATATGGTTTATATCAAAAACAGAACTTAAAGAACATGTGTAAGTGTTTCTTTCATTACCTTTAGAGATGGTTGAATAGGAACTTCAGTGCTCCTAAGATCAACTGCCTGTGAACAAAAAAACATTCTCCCCTCTAAGAAACCACATTTCAGTATAAAAAGTGTTCAGAAAATCTGTAGCCGGTAATTAAGCACTTTATATAGAATTACACTAATTTTATTATTCAGGATCTAGGCGTTAACGAACTATTAATTTATTTTTAATATATTTTATATTTATATTAGATATTTTAATATTATATTTAATTATAAAAATATTTTGATGAATTATATAAATTTAGATATACGAAAAGTGAAATTAGATAAATTTGTGGTTTTGCAGCATATTATTGTTTAATTTGACAAATTTAAGACCAAATTTACTAGAATGGTATAAACCCAAATGACTGTATAAATTGGATTTTAAAAAAATCGTTTTGGCTAAGCTGCCAACCGAATTTTAGAACATTGATCAAAACCAGACAACTTTTAGAGGACACAAACCTGAAGCGCTCTGCAAATGCTTTCAAGCTCAGGTCTTAGTTTAACCATCTCAGTAGTCATCACAACCTCAATAACACCCAAACAAATCTTACTCCCTTGCTCAAACACCGGTATCGCCAGCGTCCCACGTACACCACAGTCCTGAGCATGCTGGACTCTCGGATACTCCTCGCTCCTGAAGAACCTAACATCAGGAGTCCACTCAGGAAGCTTCCCCAAGAAAACCCTTCCAGGCAAACCAGCCAAGGCCTTGGAATCATCTTGCTCAGCTGAGAAGTGATAGTTCACAGAGATCTCTCTGTAGTTAGCGAGCCTTTGACATAAAGGGTCGTGGCTAAAAGGTTGTTCCTTCGTGGTTAAAACTCGCTTCCCGCCTCTGTTAACCGGAACCCATAACTGAATGAGTGAGCCTCTCTCTGTTGTGTAGTCTTTGATGTGTTCAACTGCTTGAACTAATCTCTCGGTAACTGAAGAAGCACCACCTCCTGGTCCGATCCACCATCGTTTGTTCCATTGAAACTCTTCGAGACTCGATCTTTCTGCGTAATCCTGACCGTACATGTGGGATAGTAGTGCTGATGTGTCTTGAGTTGGAGACCACGTGAAGGAAGATGGATCAAAAGGGGTTAAGTTGAGAAAGTCAGATCCATCTGTTGTCTCTAACCAGCAACCATCTAGTAGCAATCCATCCATGAAGCCAGTGTCCATAACAGCGTTCTCGGTTTGGAGATAACTATCTTCCATGGATATATGTATGTACTCTGCTTTGTTGGTTTAGTCCAACAACTTCGTTCTTAACGGAAAAATCAAAGTTTAGATGATAAATAAGAAGAAAGGGAAACAAAGAAAGACAGGACAGAGATTCTTGAAGATTTCTTCCTCAAGTGAGTTTCAAAAGTCCCTTTTATAAACTCTGACCTTTATTTGTTATTTGTTGTCTGAGAGAGAGAGAGAGAGAGAGAGAGAGAGAGAGAGAGAGAGAGAGAGAGAGAGAGAGAGAGAGAGAGAGAGAGAGAGAGAGAGAGAGAGAGAGAGAGAGAGAGAGAGAGAGAGAGAGAGAGAGAGAGAGAGAGAGAGATTTGTCTGGATCGTTATATATCGAGTTTTTTTATATCTCCTCTAGCATGGGGACATAGGGAGACCTTATTAATAAACTTGTTTTTTTTTTGTTAAAATTTACAGAACATCTCTCACTCTCTATTCCAGGCTGCTTAAGATTCTCACAGTTCTAGAGAGAGAGAGTAAGGAATAAACAAAAGAGCAATAACATGTCTAATGTAGTGAATTTCTATTTATGTAAAAATGCCTCTCTCTTTTTTTTGAGTACCAAACGTCACGTATATAGAATCAGAGAATATTGCCAGTAATCATATAATATTAAAAAGAAAATAGGATTTTATTTGGAATATATGTAGTCATTTTGATTTGACAACAGTAGCAAGACAATAAATTTAAAATTTTAACTATGACTGAAATAGTAAAAGCGTTTTATTTCTCTTCAATATAAATACTTTTAAATCCGCTGACTAAAGAATACAATGTTTTATGATATGTTTAATTTAATTAGTGGTAGCATAAGACCCTACATTTCTTTTGAAATAATCAAAAACAGTGGCTATAAGTATCTTAATATATAACATATCTGAATTATTCATAATTTTATATATTTGGAGAATGATTCTTCAACATTTTGTACATCATAATAAAAAAAGGAATAACGAGGATTAATGTATTTTTTAATGTTCCTAAAAGAAATCACATTTCACAAGAAATAATATTTTTTTCTCGTTCTTTTTCATTCTTTTATTTGTAGAAAAATAAAAAACAAAACCATTTTTTGTTAAATTTGAGAATGAACAACTATTTCTTTTCATTCTTGCTATTTTCTTCTTTTACATTCATTTTCTATCTGTTTCTCTTGTTTCTAAAATGGTCACCAATCGAACTATTGTATAGTTGTGATGAGCAAAGCGAACCTTATTGCTAATTGAAGACAAGTTAACAATTGTTAATTGTTTCATATATAGAATGGGTCTTATTGTTACATGTTGCGTAACTATATAGACAAATCTAAAAGGCAATTGTTATACTGTTTTAGGCTTATATGACGAAATAATACATAAAGTAAATGAAAAGAAACCAGTGTGGGAGTAGGTTCATTCCTCAACTTGGTTAAAAAGACAATTCTCATATCAATTGGACAATATAAAGTAATTCAGTAAAACAGAAGTTTATAGTGGGAGACTATTGTGTAACCAATACCGTTTTCGCCTCGCGAATATATAAATGCCACCGCTGAAATATAATAAATTACTAATGGTCAATTTTTAGGAGAAATTCGAACCAGAGTTCTGATGGAAACGCACTAATGCGTGATGTTGATTGGTTGAGCCTAATCTACTGAAACCGTTCACCGAACTCAGTACGTTCTATGACAAAATGTCATGGTGTTACGTCGCGTTCTTTGTTTTTCTGCCTCAAATATTCAATATAATTATACGGATCTAATTATAAATATACGTATATCCCCAGTTATATATAAAAAGCACTAATCAGATATGCGTATATACACGTAACTGTTTATGCTTTCTGTCACAAAACAATACAAAGATGATAGCGTAAGCTAAAAAGGCAAAAGAAGTGGTGCATGGCGAGCTTTCTTCCACTCGAGGTTTCGCTCACATACTCCCAACTAGGTACGCTCCACATAAATTACTTACTTTTAATTTCAATCAAATAATTTTCTCCTAATAGTACCAAGTGTTTTGGAGCTAATATGAAATATATATACTTGGAAGTTGGAACATATTTCGATTTTGGGAGCCATTAAATTTAATGGATTACAAAAAATATATGATAGCTACATGTATGTTCTCTGCTTTAAATTATTTATTTATATTCTACTAGATTTTTTTTTTAGTATTTCCATGTTTTCTTTTAGATACCTAAATTTATAAATTAAAATGAACAAGTATTGTTTTATCAAGCTAGGACAAGGATAGAGCTAGTGAGTCATGACCAACATTTTCATCTTATCAAATTAGAAAAAAATATAGATATGACAGGTGTGGTTAAGATCTAAATATCATCTTTTTGTTTTTAATAAGATCAACTTAATTAGTTCTCTAATTGACTGGATATATATATAGTCATGTATGTCATGTATGCAAACACAAAAGATATATATCTATATATGAATGATAAGTCGCAAGCATTAAAGTGCTTTCCTAATTGCCTTAGGTCACTCGTATAGCATCGAGAGTTCTTTTATATTTTGTTTTTGAAGAAACAAAAATGCAACACACCTTTCATACGTAATATATTCCTTACTTGTGAAGAAACTGAAGACAAAGACTATCCTAAAACTAAAACTATCTTCTTCTCCGTTTTTCCTTATGGAAGAAAACAAATTATGACCAGTCACCACATCCACATGAATACATGATTCCTTGATTATTTCGTTTGAGCTGTTGGGATTTGAGTTCCAAATCGTATACAATTTTGATTGCATAAAAAGCCAATAATGCGTATATCGAACAAAAAGTCAAATAATCCAACATTTGTGAATACAAAAGAAGATTCTAAATAGTGATTACAAATTTTAAATTATTATCCATGCAAATAGAATCTCTTTTCATGGGGTAGTAATTCGTGAAACGTATAAAAAAATTATATCTGAGACATTAATATAATACAAAAGAATCCATTTTGAGCGTAAGGACTAAGGAGATATGTAGCGCGAGAGAATTATTATAAGGTAGGCGTAGGCCGAATCGTTAACTCCAACGTCAAATAATTGCGATAACCTTTTACACGTCTTGGTTAGGTGTATAACCAAACTTATATCCGGGTACGGAGATTGATATATTATTATTTATGTTGAGTACATTGTTTGGTAGACCTCAGACCAAGCCCCACCGGATTATACTCATTGCATTATCCACCTCAAAACTTGGATATTTTACATGTATTTTATCGTTTTGTAGAGAGTGCATAAGTTCTGTCACATGCCATAAGAGTAAAGTCTCCTTGATTTCGTCATCAAGGAATTGACTTTTTCTTAACATGGGTCCGAGATCTTGTTAATGACAACCAAACACAGATTAATTTATTTTGATTCTTCCGTTAAACTGTAAAGTTCTGAATATTAAACATAAAAATGATCTGGACCATTAGCAAACACAATTCACAATACCATTTCATTGGATAATTAAACTATCTCTTAAGATGCTCAACTTTGATTATATTATATAAAGAAAGATGCGCAACATCGATCTAAAATTTGGTACACTACAACTTAACAAAATATTTATCTTTCTTGGGTGAAACTGAACACTGTACTCTTTTTTCTTTTCTTTTTTTTTTCTTTTTTTTTGGCGACAACACTGTACTCTTATATATACACGAGTAGAATTTACTATTTAGATTTTAGACTAATATAAAAGATGTACGACGATACAGATTGACCGGTTAAAAAGTAGTCCAATCATAAAACTGCATTCGGACATAAGTCTAGTACACTTAAACAACATGATTGGCTCTTGATAAGTAAATCGGTGATTAAGTTTTAAGGGTTCTATGTGGTTCCATGTGCCTAATCTCTTATTCGAGCTGAGGTTCTTTTTAAGAAAATAAATTACTGGCTGAGACAGCAGATTGGTCAGAATGTATTAGCTAATTAACATTCAGAACGAGTTAAAAACTTTAAATCGTCTGATCTTTCATTTCCACTAGCAGTGGAATAATCAACATTATAATGAGGCAGTTTCAAGGCTCTCCAGCGCGCCACGTCAGCCAATGTGGGACCCACCTTTTTTTTTCTAAAAACCGGCGATTTCTGGTTGGGCTTTGATTTTGTTCTGAGATACTGATGAGCTTCTTATTATCAAGGTTTCTTCCGGGTTTTGATAAGAAGAGAGACGGAACCGTCGGGTTCTTCCAGTTCTTTCATCTCTGTTGATTCCTCTTCAGCCTTATCATCGAATTAACTCGATCTTAATGTCTCTCCGCAGATCCTCAGACGACGAAACGTCATCCTGTAACGCCTCCAGAAGGCTCCTATATATAGATTTCCAAGCAAGCTATCGTTTTCCTCGATACTTCTATCCTCTACCTTTTTCGATCCTTCAGTCTTGTGATACGTTGTTGATGAAGACATTTTCGGATACTTTCCTCGGACCAGCCCGATTAAGTGTTTTAGAGAGGTAATCACGAAATCTGTCCCTTCTTTGCCGAACTAATGATTCCATTCTGAATCCTTGGGGATCTTAATGTTGATTTGTCAGTCGAAAGGCCGTATTGGTTTTTCATTGTGCCTTCCATGTTCACAAGTTTGGAAATTCTTCACCTCCTTTTAGAGCCTCGATCCTTCACTCGCTAAACCATCCAAACGTACTCAGTTTCTATGCGTTGTAAAGATATGGCTACCATATAAACAATTTGGGACTCTATAATTAATTGTTTCTGGTGATCGTCTTCTTATTATCTCAGGTATGAAATGTGTGCTTACATGAGGTTAGTTCTGGAATATTGCTTTCGGGTGATCTCAATACATTTCTGCAGCAGGTATTGTTTGTAGCTCTACTCTCTCTTATTTATGCTAAGTAACATGTTTTCTGAATTTACTTATCCTGTACAATAGAAACGTTTTAAAATGAAGAGATAACGTATTTGTTTAATTTTAGTATAACAAATATTTGAAACATTTATCGTTTCAGTATTTAACAACTGGTTGCATTTTTGCAGAGGAAGACAATTGAGAGGAGAAGACGCTGAACACTTGAAAGAAGAATAAATGCCTCCTCCCAAGAATCACATATATACTCTCCTCTTTGATGAACAACGTGTTCAAAGAAGAACTTATTTTCGAAGAAAAATCCGCTCCAGTGTCCCAATTCGGATTCAGTACAAGTCGCAGACAATTTACCCGTCTGACTTCGATGAGCACCGTTAAGGCGAGAGTTTGAGATTGATAATTCTTCTTGGTGGTTTGATCCCTGAGGAGGCCAGAGTCAGGATCATCTGACGCTGGGTTTGGAGTGTGCTTTGGTGCTTTGTTCTCAAAGTAGAGATGGTTTGATTTCCCAAAAGAAATCAACCAAAACACCATCTCACAACCTCTTTTTAGTCTGGTTTCGGCCCATGTAAACTCTTATGTTCTTTATGTAAACACGTAGATGACATAAATAAAGAATTTCCTTTTTTTCTCTGCTGTTTTTGTTTCTCAGTTTCCTTGGTTTGAGAAATAGTGACACCAGTTCCAAGATTGGCTCCCAGCAGCAGAATCCTCAAACCATCTTGCTGCCTCAAAGTCACAGTCTTCCATTTCTTAAAAAAGCATGTACTGTCCAAAACAGTTGGGACCTTCAGAAGAAGGCGTTGAACATTCGTGCAGGAAGTTTCCTATCACTATGAAGATGCTCCATTCCAAGCCTTTCAAAGAGTCGAGAAATGCAGGAAGTTGGAATTTCGATAGGTGTTGGGGTGCAGAGAGAAGGCTGACAAAGATGCACCATTCGCCTTCACTTTCGTTATGCAAAACCAATGGTCATGACACATGCAAGTGAGAAATGAAGGTGCTCAAGGTCGGGGTAAATGATGTTCAAAAACAAAAAAAAAAGTAAACAGACTAGGAATACATCTAAATGGTGTTTAAAAACACAGAAGAATGAAAGTAAGCCAGGTTAAATGAAATAATCACTACTTAATAAAACGATTTGCATCTTTACATGTATAATATTAAAAATTTATAAGTGGCCAATCTTTAGATAAAAAAATAGAAATTGAAAGAAAAGAGGAAGCTGGCTTATTAACGACGAACTACATTCAAATAGGCATGATTCAATTATGATACAACTCAAACCCAAAATTATTAAATCAGTAATGAAATGGTAATACAATGCACGGTCCCCGCGCTTGCGCGGGGTGACGATCCCTAGTCAAATTAATACCTAACTCTAGATACATGAAAATTGATACCAATTAAAAGTTCCGACGTGATGACTACACTAATACTCCATATCAAGATGGACAAATACTTAAAAAAAAAAACCTTTTCTTTAATCATTGATCGTGCGTCTGACATTAGACCACAATAAATTACAACTATAAGCAGCTCACGTCATAGATGCAAATCTGGAGGAATTAATAAGCACACTTAAAAATTTAATCCAGAGCAAAACATAAAAAACAAATAAATTCCATTTCGAGTAGAACCAGTTATGGATTATAAACATCACATTATAAGCTTACATAACGCATAATTTTAATTATTTGCCTTAGAAAATATTCGTTGACATTGTGAATAGAAAGATTACAACATGAACTAGTAGTACCCTTCTTTAAACATTTCATTGTCACGGTTTTTATTTAAATGAACTATTACCAAAGAGCTTACACAGAAACCAAACCGCAATAAGAGCACATATTGGGTTCACTTAGTCTTTTGAGATGATACCATTCAGTACTTTGGCCTCACGTTAAGACGGGAAGCTAGTTTCTGTCCCAGAGATTTGTCTGCCTGAGTCCAGTAAGATATCCAAATGCTGCGGATCTCGTGCGTCACGCGAGGCTCCGCAAGTGCTTCAACAAAACGCTTCACGAAACGCTCTTGCCTTTTACCCGGAAAGAAACAAAAAAAAAACAATTAGAATTTTATGAATTGTGTGAAAGCTTTGTGGCTTTTGCAATGAGGGTTGTTAGTGTTATACCTGTCTGCGTCCCAGGATCGGTATCGTTCCCCTGGCTGCTGAAAGTTGTTCTCCTTCTCAATCATGCACTGTCATATAAAGAAAAAAACATTTTAATCTCACAATGTTGAAAGGATTTGTGTTTAAGGCATGAAGAGGAATCTGACCTTCTCACGATTTCCAGAGCAGAAAACAGGAGTTGTAGGGTATTTGTCAGCATGGCGAACCGGGTTCAACCTTGAAGGGAAGTAATTCACCTGGAAAGCAACTCAACCGGTTCATATAATCAAACTATAAAAAAATGATTTTGAATAAGCAAGTTGAAAGAGCTGATTACCTCCTCATCTCTGTGCATGAAGTTCATGAAACCTTCATGGTGATTGTTATGGTGAGCACATTTGGGGGCATTGACCGGCAGCTGCAGATAGTTTGGTCCAAGACGGTGTCTCTGACTATCAGCGTAGGAGAAGATCCTGGTCTGGAGTAGCTTATCGTCTGAGTAATGGACGCCAGGAACCACAATAGCAGGGCAGAAAGCAATCTGCTCATTCTCGTTAAAGAAGTTGTCGATGTTTTTGTTCAAGACCAAGCGTCCAACAGGCTGCAGAGGCAAGACATCTTCAGGCCAGATCTTTGTCACATCAAGAGGGTCGAAGTCAAACTTGTCCTCGTGAGCAGGATCCATCACTTGAACAAACAGATGCCACTCTGGATAGTTCCCGGCAGCAATGGAGTCATAGAGATCCTTGGTTGCATGGCTGTGATTGGATCCTCCGACCTTGATAGCTTCCTCATCAAGGAGGCATTTAACCCCACAAGAGGGTTTCCAGTGGAACTTCACGTAGTGAGCTTTTCCGGCTTTGTTGATAAGCATGTAGGTGTTGACACCAAAGCCATCCATGTGCCTGTAGTCCTGTGGGATACCGAGATCGTCAAAGAGGAATGAAAACATGTGAAGACTCTCTGGGTGGTGTGAGAAGAAGTCCAGTATCCTCCAATTCTCCTGAATGTGGGATTTGGGGTTTGGTTTGAGGGCGTGGACCATGTCAGGGAACTTCATCCCGTCGCGGATGAAGAAGACAGGGAAGTTGTTGCCAACAAGATCAAAGTTCCCCTGAGTTTGCAAAACAGAGAAGTACCATAAAAACTCATTAAAACACATAGATGTTGATGATGCCATGAAATAGAGAGACAGTGGGGAAATGCTAAACCTCTCTGGTGTAGAACTTGACAGCGAAACCACGAGGATCTCTGAGAGTCTCGGGGCTGCCGCGCTCGTGGATCACAGTAGAGAAACGAACAATGACAGGAGTCTGGACGCCAGGTCCTCGGAGAAAATCAGCACAGGTAAGGTGTGTGATGTCATGAGTGACTTCAAAGAAACCTTTAGCACTAGCACCTCTGGCGTGAACCACCCTCTCAGGAATCCGCTCCCTGTCAAAGTTGGCGAGTTTCTCAAGCAGATGGTAGTCTTCCAAAAGAATCGGACCTGCCAAGTAGTAAAAACCATAGCTTTCACCTATCAAACTTTCCAAATATTATATTAAGCTTTAGTAATATAAACTGAAGGAAGAAAGCTGATTCATACAACACAACGTTTACTGCAATTTCAAGGACATTTATTCAGAACGACCAATGATTAACCTGCTAGCTATATACATTTTTTTTTGGTAATTAAAGAGATAAGAAAGAGGCACCTCTGGTTCCAGCAGTCAAAGAGGAGTTGTTGTTCCAGACAGGAGCACCCGAGTTTGTCGTGAAGAAGGGCGAATCATGAGCGCTTGAAGGACGAACCTGCACCCACCCAAAATATCTTTAACAAATGATGATAACATGACACAACCATAAAGTATATATATAATCAACAAATCAAGATGGTCCAGATCCAACATGAACATTAGGTAGCTACTATTTGAGCTCAAATGACATACAAAATCGATTACAAGTGATTAAATAACGAACAAAACAACCTAAACCTTAAACAATGATTATGTAGAGCGACATCGACAGATTACGTCAACGTTTGGACTAGTTTAATCCTCGAGAACGACCATGTGGTTAAAATAAAAAATCAACAAAACATCTCAAAAGTCATAAATACAATTTTAATTTTTTTAAAGAATCTTAAACACACGCAAGTTTCTAGAACCCTCAACAACAATCAAACCCCCGATCTATGCGTAGAATTATACAAAAATCGAACAATCACCGCAACGCTACAACACAATATTGGACCATTTAATCAACACGAAACGGACTCAGATCCAGAATCAACCCAAACTAATCTAAGAGAAATCGATCGGTGGTGTTACCCTGTAAGGATCCATGGATGATGCAAAGACGATTTTGATTCGGATTTTGCCTCCTTCACGGTTTTTAGGTGAGACTGTATTGTATCTTTCTTTCTTCCCCTCTCTACGTAATCGGCGTGTGTCGCTCACTGTTTCCCCCTCACCTTTTATAGTGCCCCAAAAGATAAATATCTTTATTTTTATCCCACCGCGTTAAAATTGAGATTACGTTACCAACTAAAATAGTCGTATGATTTTATTTTTGGGGGAGAGATTATCCAAATGGATTACTTTCTCGAATTAGTCTTACGTGTGCGGATAATATCGTCTTACCCTTACTTGGATACTATACTATAAGTAGACAAATCTTGTTTTCAAATTCAAGTTTACCCCTTAAAACTATAAAAAATAAATAGTACTAGTCCAATTATTATTTTCATTGATTTTTATTATGAAGAGATGATTACAAAGAGTAGAGTTTGACAAGTAAAATACCAAGGAAACATTTGGTTTAAAAGGATTACAAAGCATCATTTTTATTATACAGACACGAAACAGCAACAACAACAACATAATCTTCTTGAGGAATTTTAAGTGATGATGGAGAGTATCATATGATTTGTACCTTTCCGATGACAAGAGATTGGTCTCCCTAGATGCTTGGCCTCACGTTGAGACGGCTTGCTAGTTTCTGTCCCAGTGATCGATCAGCCTGAGACACAGTGATTATTAAGAATGTTAGCTAATGGGTAAAAAAAGTAAATTAGGAAACAAGAGATTTCACTGAGTTTACTAACCTGAGACCAGTAAGAGATCCAGATGCTGCGGATCTCATGAGTCAGACGCGGCTCTGACAGTATCTCAACCCATCTCTTCACAAACCTGTCTTGCCTGTCACCCACCCATAAAAAGTATAACATTAGGGGATTCAAGCTTTGTCTAGTGAGTTTCTCTGAGAGTTATGCAAAGAGAGAGAATGAGACTTCTTCTTTTACCTGTCTGGTGCCCATGATCTGTATCTGTCTCCTGGCTGCTTGAAGTTGTTCTCCTTCTTGATGATGCACTGCAACACATTAACAATGAAGGATTGTTTTAGTACACAAAATTCAAATGAAGTGAGATATAAGGTTTTTATGCCTTCAAATCATATACCTTTGTTCTGATTCCAGTGTATGATTTGTTAGGGATAGGAACTTTCTCTGCGCACCGGACAGGATCAAACTTTGATGGGTAGTAATTGATCTGTAAAACCAAACACCACATTAAGATTTTGATACCAAGTTATATAAACCATAACTTTAGCGGGTACTAATTAAGACTTACCTCCTCATCTCTGTGCATGAAGTTCATAAACCCTTCATGGTGATTGTTGTGGTGAGCACATTTGGGAGCATTAACCGGAAGCTGCAGATAGTTCGGTCCAAGACGATGTCTCTGAGTGTCACCATACGCAAAGATCCTACACTGAAGCAGCTTGTCATCCGAGTAGTAGATCCCAGGAACCACAAGACCAGGGTTGAAAGCAAGCTGCTCAGTCTCATTAAAGAAGTTATCAATAGTCCTGTTCAGAACCAACCGACCAACAGGCTGCAGAGGCAAGATATCCTCAGGCCAGATCTTGGTCACATCAAGCGGGTCGAAGTCAAACTTATCCTCATCCGCAGGATCCATTGTCTGAATAAAAAGCTTCCACTCAGGGTAGTTACCAGACGCAATAGCATCGTGAAGATCCTTAGTCGCGTGGCTGTGATTGGCTCCTCCAACTACCTTAGCCTCTTCATCAGTGAGATTCTTGATCCCACAAGTTGGTTTCCAGTGGAACTTCACGAAGAGAACCTTTCCGGATTTGGAGACTAGAGTGTAGGTGTGGACGCCGAAACCTTCCATGTGCCTGTAGTCTTGTGGGATACCGACGTCATCAAACATCCAGCACCATGTGAGGAGACTCTCTGGTAAGTGGGACATGTAGTCCAGTATCCTCCAGTACTCCTGGATATTTGTTTTCGGGTTCGGCTTCAGGGCGTGGACAACATCCGGGAACTGAATCCCGTCGCGGATGAAGAACACCGGAGTGTTGTTTCCAACGAGATCAAAGTTCCCCTGAAGTGCATTACCAAGACACACACATGAGTACTGATTCTAAAGAAGCTAGAGGAGATCTCAAAAATGAAAATTACTAATATTTTTGTTATATAGACACTCTAAAAAATCAGTCTAGGCGGTACTTAATAATCCATAGACAAATCAACTATTAGCAAAATGATTTTTCTAAACCGATTATTTCGGTTTAAGCATCCGCCTAGACATTAATTATAATTACCGCCTAGTGATTTTTTAAACATTAATTGTTTAATACCTCTCTGGTGTAAAACTTGACGGCGAAGCCACGGATGTCTCTCATGGTTTCAGGGCTGGCACGCTCGTGAACGACAGTGGAGAAACGGACGATGACCGGAGTCTGAACACCAGGGGCTCTGAGGAAATCAGCACAAGTGAGGTTGGAGATGTCATGGGTGACCTCAAAGAAGCCCTTAGCACTGATCCCTCTGGCATGAACCACTCTCTCAGGAATCCTCTCCCTGGTGAAGTTAGCAACCTTCTCGATCAGATGGTAGTCCTCAAGAAGAACCGGACCTGACCAGAACAAAGAGTAACAAAATTTTAGAAAAACCAATCACACTTTTAAACTCTTTCTCTCCTAACGAAAACCATTACAACATACCTCTTTCTCCGATGGTGAGGGAGGAGATGTTGTTCGAGACCGGAGCACCGCCGTTTGTGGTGTAAAACGGAGCGTTGTACGCGCTCGAGGGACGGTACTGCAAGAACCGTAATTCAATCGATTATCAGATATATCTCCAGAGGAATCTAGATCAAGCAACAATCGTATGGATTCGAATTCGATTCTTTTTAGAAGATATCACTTTCTTATTTTACCCGCGTTTTTCTTATTCACTCACAATCCGAAATTTTAAAACCAAACCCGGTTTTACCGGGCCGGATCCGGGCCGTCGGTGGACAGAGAAGGCTTTTAATTTTGGGTGGCAAGGCACAGTAACATGTCGGATATAATAAATCTTAATTTTTTTGAAAAAGGATAATAAATCTTAATTCCTTCGATTATTGCTTTACTTTCGAATATTCATAGTCTTGTTTGATGGATCTACCACTTTTAAGGGTTCGAATAATAAATCCATACGATTAAAAGGAAATTCACGATTTTTTTTTAAAAGATCCATACGATTATCCTCATATTCATATATCACATGCATGCATGGTATGTTAAAAAACTATTATATAAGTGATATGTGCCTTGTTTCATACCGAATAAATACTTCATTTAAATTGTTGTATTGATCCACAGTCTGATTAATCATATGTTTAGATCTTATTTGATTAGATTATTTATATTATGATTAATTTATTGGGTAGATTTGATTAATCAGGTGTGTAGATCTGAGAAATCTATTTAAAAAAAATTACAAAACACATGTTTTTAATAAAAACACACAGACAACAAAATAAGGTCTCTCGTATAAGGAAAAAAACAAACAAACCACATGTGACGTTTTTAACGCATGCACTGGTTTATAGATCAAACGTTTTTAAAATATGCCATCTTAGATAGCCAACCCAAGAATCAACATAACCACCTTATATAGCTCAAGCGATCATAGAACATAAATCAATTTTGGAAGAAAAAGCATGTATTTAACACTAAGACTCAAGAGCAACTTTCATTTTTCATTAAAAAGAATTGGAAAAATAATCATAATGAAACATGCATGGGATCATAGTGAAACATAATTGACTTAAGACACACACACACATAAAAAAAAAAAGTGGAGAAGAACAAGAAGATACCTTGTAAGGATCCATGGTGGTGAAGAAGCTTTGATGATCCCCAAATATAACGTTTGAGGTTTTGGTATAGTGAGAGTGATGAGATCTTGTGTAATGTATATATAGTGAATAGCGTGTGCTACGTTAGGTAATGGCGGTCCCCCAAGTGGAGGGGTACGTTTGTCCTTCCATGATCAATTTATCGATACAGTAAAAATGGACCATTGTGTTTACTTTTCCTTTGCGATAACAATAATGCCCCCACCTTTTTTTTGTCTTCAATGCCCCCACTTCCCACCACCTTAGATATTTCTTTCCTGTTTTTGGCTCCAACCCGTGAGAGAAAAATCCGTAATGAATAATAATTCATGATCCTGACAAGACAGTATTGCTAGAGAGGAAAAATAATATTAATATATTTCGGAAACAATTATTGTGACAAAAACAGATAACCTAATCTCAAAAACAAAAAACTTTAATAAAAAATGTTATCTTAATTATAAAATTATTTTTATATATTACCTGATACACAACCCGTTCTCTTAATATAAATCAACAATAGTTAGCAAATCCTTGTTTTCAAAAAGAAAATTCAATGATAATTCTTCATAGTGGTATAATATATAATTCTATTATAGCTTAGTTTATATATAGGTTCAAAGGATAAAAGTTAGCTTATACGTGATAAAATAAAAGGTCTATGGTTTTACATCAGATATAGAATTTTAGTATTAAAACAATACGCAAATTTTCAAATTACAATTTGTAGATGCAAAATTATCAGATATTTATTCTAGATAGAATTGATCATCTTAGTTCTGCATATAATATTGGTTAGAATTGTTCACTGCGATATATGAGTGAGATTCATGTGAAAAATCAGCTCTTGTAGATATAAATTGTAAACCCTTTCTTCAAAAAAAAGAGTATTCACTGTTCAAACCGATATATACATATATATATATAGTAGGAAATTAAAATATCTATGTAACATATACAAAACTTTGTTTTAATACAAGTTTGGAATTTTAGTTTAATTCATTTTAAATGAATCTATAATTTAGTTATCTTGAAATTGCATTCTATAACATGATAAGATTGGAATTCCGTTTGATTTCCAGACATTTTGGATCTTACCCTGATCAGTTTTTATATATAAAGTAAAGTCACATGATACATTTCATCACATATGTTTGGTCTTATCGCATTAGAACTTAGAAGAGTAAGTTCGTGTCAGACACATGTTGGATAATGTAGACTGGGGTCTCTACGTGATAATTTTCCTTTTCCGGTATTATATATGTTTCGATCGGTCGACCAAACCTACGGTTTGTTTTTCCAAACTTTGCGACGTTGTCCTCCAAAAAGTAAATAAGAAATTCAGGTGGAATTAATGAGCTTTACCGGGTAATACGATTTTAATTTAGCCTCACCCATTTTGATACGGCGTTTTATACTGTAATAAATTACTAGTATTTTTATAAATCTATATCATACATTGTTAATATTGATGATCACGAATCTAAGTTCACGGGATGAAAATTTTCAAAACTTAGTGTTTATTGAAAAAATAAATAGTGACATTATTCAGTGGGTATGGTGGCCAGTCTATGTTTGGGAGCATGTGGAGATTATCTACACGTTACTTTGATGATGAATCGATCCATGTTTTGATTCAGGAGCTTGCGCTTGGGTCCCTTTAGAGTGAACAAGTTTTTTTTTTT
This sequence comes from Brassica napus, assembly GCF_020379485.1. NCBI lineage: Eukaryota > Viridiplantae > Streptophyta > Magnoliopsida > Brassicales > Brassicaceae > Brassica > Brassica napus. The sequence continues at coordinate 13,228,518 of NC_063440.1, forward strand.
TTGTGGTGTAACAGAGTGAACAAGTTGCTCTTGTTACTTCGTTTGATGCTATTACAACTAGGTGAAATTACTCCGCCACAATATATATTCTCTCATAAAATTACAATCATTAGAAGGCAATCAACATTCAACATCGATCTATATCCCGTCTGACAAACTAAATTTACGTGATTGTCTTTTTCTGAAACAAGAATGTATCCCTAAACTGATAGTATGTCCCGGTTTTAAAATATAGTTTGACAGGTTGTGACTGGAAGATTTTTTTCATCTGGCCACTAATTTTACTTTACTAAATTGATCTGTCACAGCGGCAGTTTTATTTATTAAAAGTTCAGCTCTAAGGCATTTTTAATTTGTTTAAGACAAGTAATATGCTGTACGTGTTAAGTGCAGTACGCTTAATCAGTCCCCATAATCGAGGGTTTTCGTCGTTGGGTAAAAAAACATATGGTTTCATTAGATAATATTTTATTATTGTATTTAATTAGATATTGTTTTACAAATCACATATTATATATAAATTTAGTGAAATTGCTGCGCTAAAGTTACAAATCATAGAATATATACTTTTATGAAATATTAATTTAACATAAGCCTAAAAACCATGAACACCTTGGCATAAAAACAGAATTTACAAAAGGAACATTTGTAGTTTCTTTTATGAAGAATATTTGTAGTTATCTACAAAATTATCGTATTCCTTTCCTTTCTTATCCGATAAACTTGTAGTAATCATCTTACCGAAGAAAGTCTTGGTGTCGTAAAGAAAAGAAAGAAAGAAAAGTCTTCCTTTGGAGACGACAAAATAGTCACAAACCTTGAAAGATAGCAGCCTAGCTAAATTGTTTTATGTATGTAAATTTATGAAGCTGTGTAATAAGTTTCTGGCAAGTTTTGTCGCAGTACATGCGAACATCATTTACTTGTCAATTGTATTGTAGTGAAGAATTCCAAGTTTTTCAGCCTTATATAACCAAAATTCTGATATTAATTATTAGATATTGGGTTGTTTGTCATGTTGATCCATATAAGTTCTTGAACTTTATATAGAACAAGACTTTCGTAACAATTCTGACGAATTCACAAACTATAAAGTTGAAAAAGATAAAGTAATAGAAATGAAAGTACATTTTTCTTTATATAATCACTATTCACGCAGATAAATTCAGACAACAAAAATTTATCAATGCCTATTCCTAAAAAAATATCAATGCATATTACCAAATGTAAATAATAAGAGTAATTTTTCTCTCTACCTTTTTGTCATTTTTATATCAGTAGAACTGTTGACGCTCTGTGTAGTAATTTTTCTCTGTACATATAACAATCAATGAATAAATATATTAACGAATATATAAAATTTTATTTTTAATTAAACTAAAATATAGGACTATCAAAAGTTGTCAATTTACTTAACAAGCTTAATAATGATATTTAGATAACATACGAGCGCAACAGGAATCCACTTGTAAGTTGCCACGTAGTAATCTTACCTTACTTTCTGACTTTATGGTCTTAGACCATCTCCAATTCATACCTATTTTTTCCTCTATAATTCCCACAAAAATAGAGTAACTCTATTATAGAGTAAGTTTTGCTCCAATGGTTTACTCTATAATAGAGTTACTCTATTATAGAGGGGAAAACAGAGGGATTTTATTTTTTCACTCCAAATATAGAGTGAAAAAGTGAAGTCCCTCTATTTTCTCCTCTATAATAGAGTAACTCTATTATAGAGTAAACTATTGGAACAAAATTTACTCTATAATAGAGTTACTCTATTTTTGTGGGAATTATAGAAGAAAAAATAAGTATGGGTTGGAGATGTCCTAACTCAACGAATGAAAATGCGTTTTTGTGGATCAACACGACAAAAAAACGAGATTACACCTTATCCTAGTGTCCTCGCTCGTTTATTTTTTTGGAAATTAATTATTATTTTTTGTCAATTAAGTTGAAAAATCAATAAGAAAATTTTCGCACTTTAGTATTCGAATCTTTTGGTGCCTCGTTTCTACTCTGATGGTGACTTCACGAGACTTTGATTTCAGTATCTAGAATTTGTTTGTTTATTTACTGCGCATATCTTTCAGTTTTAAACTTGTAACTTTTTGTTGTTGTTTTTCTTCCATGTTAAATAACAATGTCAGTGTATTATTTACCAAAGTATTTTACAACTTATAAATTTTACGAGCATGAGAAAAAAAAAATCACGATTTGAAATTTGATGCACTTTGTATATTTTAAAAAATTCTGCTACTTTCTTTCATTTGAAAAATTTCAGTCGATTTTCGAAACAAATTTCAACATACCAAATAACATTGGAAACACTTAATCCTGAAGTTCAAATATGCTAAGTTAGTTTAAATAACATAGTTTCTTACAGAGCGTGTTAAAATATGTCCAGTGCTTATATATACAAATTCCTATCTATATTATCATGACTAGGAAAGGAACCCATGCGATATCGCACGGTAACTCATTTTGTAAAAAATACAATACAAATAAAATTACAATAATTTTTGAAGATAATTTTTTAAAATTCTTTATAAGAGTATATACATATATATATATATATGAAAATAAATGAAAAGACAATTTCATATAATTTTGATAACCTTTTAAAAACAAAGGCATGTAGTGATCTTTGATGATCTAAATAATGAATCTCTTTCTTTCTTAGTTTATTTGTGATTATTGTGATTTTCTAATTTTATTTGGTGTTTATTGTGGTTGTTATTTGTCATTTTCGACAACTCTTTATATATATGAAACAAACATTTGCAAGGGTTTAACTAAGAGTTACACTGGTTAACACCAAAAGTTGCAACAGTTTACAACTAAAACCAATAATCACTAATAATTGCAATTATTTATCATCAAAGAATGTAATGGTTCAACACTAACAGTTGCATCATCTAATCAATTGTAACTATTCACTAAGACAACATACTCCACTTAAACAGTCGCAAAGATTCACTTAAATCTCTAACAATTATTTCATATTTAATTATTATCAGAGATTCACTAAATAAATATCACTCGTATCAAACTCATGCACGAATAAAAATGTACGTAACATCAATTCAAAAAACACCATAAATGTCTATTTATTTGGTAGATAACAAAATGGATCATATATTTAAAAAAAAAAGGATCATATATGCGTCGTACGTATATAATTTGACATATCATTAAACCTTGTATCAGATGTGATGTCAAAGTTACTAATATGGTAGATAGATTATTCTTTGAAAAAATATCTGTAAAATGGGATGATCGATGATTAATAGTAGTTTAACAGATCTCTCTTCACAAAAATAAATAAATTAATAGACTATTTAGAAGAAATAAAATATCAGATGTAAAAGTTGGAATCTTCAATGTATAAATGTTTTCAAAGAGGTGTCTTTGATCAAAGAGGTGTCTTTGAAAGAGGTTTAAGCCGTTTTGATTTGAAGGAATGCATTGATTCGAGAAAGGCAAAAGCGTTCTTTGGTTTAATAAATGATGATATCATCTATTTAAAGAAAATCAAATTCTTAACCATTAGATTATAAAATAAAGCAAATCTAATAGTTATATATAACTTTTTTTCCTATAAAAAATGATGATATTATCAGTTAACAAAAAAACAGGTTTCCTATTATATATAGAAAATTTTAAAAAGAAGTAAGAAAAACTTGCTTTGACCAGTTCAAAAAAAAAAACTTGCTTTGATAGTAGCAAATGTCATTTTATTTGCATAACTTCCTGTATATCTGCCAAGAAGAAGCAAGGTTGGTTTCAAGGCGACTCTCTAATAAAAACGAATAAACACGAACCAAAAACAAAAAATCAGTTTAATACCCAGCAAGTTGATTATTGATCATCCATGGTCTCCAGTTATCAATAACCGAATAGTTGAGAGATCTTATCCAAGCTTGAGTCCCAATGTAAGGTACTGTCATATCGTGATCACCAATGTTCACACAAAACCACACAAATATTTACATAAAGATTTTGAATCTTGGTGGGAGAAAAAAACTCTGACCTGAAGATGAGAGAACAATAGCCATTGATGCTATTATCCATATGGTAAGGTACATTACTTATAATGTCGTTACAGGAATATCCAAATTACATCGTATCCATCTCCCTATGCTCTACTACAATTATAGATCTTAAAAAACTTGACAGCGCTTCTTTACTAAACTCTTTGAAATGAACAGTCTTATATAGCTTCTTGATTTGAAGAGCTTTGCGTACGCTTTCGTTTGCCCAGTAGGTAGCTAGCAAATACCTATAAATCTGCAAAAGCAATCTTATATATGCTTTGTTTCCTGAATGGTTTAACGATAAAGAGAGAGAGAGAGTTAAAATTTTATAACAGTAGTTATTTTGAAAAGATATTTATAAGAATAATCACAGCTTTTCACTTTTTAAAAGATATATATATATATATATATATATATATATATATAAATAGTCACAACTTTTAGACAATTTTTAGAAAATACACAATTTTCTAATATTAAACTTTTAGAAAAGACACAACATTTTAGATATTTTTTACAAAAGACACAATCTTTTAAATATTTTTTATAAAAGATACAACCTTTCAACATAAGTAGATTCACAACCTTTTGAATTAATTGAGATTGCTATTATTAATAGATAGGCTTATAAAATATGAGTATCTTTGATGGTGGTGATGATATTTAGAAAAATCAGTGTGATCATGTAAAAATAGTCTGATCTTTAGAGAAACATGAAACGGCAAGTAGTTTCATCATCGGAGTGGTTGATTGGTATGTTTTCATATATAAATAAGAATAATATTGCTAAAATTTTGAGTATGATCTGTTTGCCTTGCTGGATCCACAAGGCCTTACTTAGTTCAATCATCTTTTGTGGCTGTTCAGGTGACTGGACCAAAGAGATGAGTTCATAGGTCTGGTTCCTGATCTGATGAGAACATGAAGATCATGTAGGGTTTCTAAAATCTTTTTTTTTCGGGAATTGATCTTGCAGCAACAAGAAGCTTGAATGTAGTTGACAATACTCTCTTCTTCCTCATATAACTAATGAAACCATAAAACGATTAGGTGAAACTATTCTCGAAAGCAAACAGAGACACGGAGTAGTTACAAAAGCATTATCCAGATATTTATTGTTGAGTTTAATTATTGGAGACCCCCGGATTGTAAACTTGTCAAAAACATACAAATATTCATTACATGAGACTTAAAAAAGGCATAAATATAGATTTATCAGTTAAAGACGTTAGCACCCCAAATAGGGTATCTGAAGGTGACATAGTTCTTGGAGTGCTTCTCTCTTATTTCACCGACCAGCTCTAATCTCTGGCGATTTAAACCTCATTTGGCTCCAACATATAACACTCGTTATTATTTCTAAAACTAGGTTTTGCTTCCTTCCTACAGTTTCTCGATGAATAACTGGAACCGTGTGGTTCAAGCAACTGAACCTAGATACAGTGATTTGCTTCATCAAGCCTCTGTGTATGGTGTAGCTACTGGTTATTGCATCTCAGCTTCTCTTCTCACAATCATCAACAAATGGGCAATCATGAAATTCCCTTACCCTGGTGCACTCACCGCTCTTCAGTACTTCACAAGCGTGGTCGGTGTCTTACTCTGTGGCCAGTTTAACCTCATCGAGCACGATCCTCTCAACCTCGTAACCATGTGGAGGTTTCTTCCTGCAGCTATCATCTTTTACATGTCACTTTTCACCAACAGTGAGCTTCTACTCCACTCTAACGTCGACACTTTCATCGTGTTTCGTTCTGCTGTTCCTATATTCGTCGCCATTGGAGAGACCCTTTTCTTGAACCGTCCTTGGCCTTCTTTCAGAACATGGATCTCTCTGGCTACCATCCTTGGAGGAAGCTTGCTCTACGTGCTCACTGATTACCAGTTTACCATCACAGCATATAGCTGGGCTATTGCGTATCTTGTGAGCATGTCTATAGATCTTGTCTACATCAAGCACGTGGTTACGACCATAGGGTTAAACACCTGGGGTCTTGTGCTTTACAACAACCTCGAGGCTCTTCTCTTGTTCCCACTTGAGCTGGTTATAATGGGAGAGTTGCAGAAACTAAGGCATGGGAGCACTGAGAAGCCTGATTGGTACACTTTCCCAGTGGTTTTCCCTGTGGGACTATCTTGTTTATTCGGTTTGGCCATCTCTTTCTTTGGTTTTTCGTGTCGCCGAGGGATTTCTGCTACAGGGTTTACGGTTCTTGGCATTGTGAATAAACTGTTGACGGTTGCGATCAATTTGGTTATATGGGATAAGCACTCGAGTTTCATTGGAACTTTGGGACTCTTGATCTGTATGTTTGGTGGAGTCATGTATCAGCAGTCCACAAGAAAGAAACTGAAAGGTGTACATAAAGTTAAGCCGCAAGAACAAGTTGGTGAACTAAAGAAACTGCAAGAGAACGAGGAGGCTCATAAACTATGATCACACACACGAAGCAACCTATACATGCTAATCTTACATAGTACTTGTGTATTGTTCTCTCTACAAAAAAAATAAAATACTATTTTAATTTCCCAAAGAAGAAAATGATATAATACTCCTCATTCAAATGCATGACTAACAGATTTAAGTCACTGTGACCTGCTTGTTATGTTCATTATCTCGTCCCATCAATTGCTAGAAATGGAGAATGAGAAAAACATATCATAAGGAAATTTTGTTGGACCCAAAACTATAGAACTAATAGTGCATCTGGAGATATCTTTCACTCTAGTTAGCCTTCTACTTGTTAAGAGGATAATATTCGTTTTAACAAGTGAACCTTAAAGTAATACATAGCAAAAGCAGGAGAGGCTGGCTTAGTCACAGAATATGTTGACGGATCATCTCCTCACAGGTGGTACAGCTCCTCTTCCTCCGGTTCCACGTCCAGTAGCAGGAGCCTTTACAATAACATCACAGAGATTCAAGGATAGAACAATTAGTAGTGACAAAAGAAGAAACAAGGTGTCTTGAGAGTTAAACCAATCACTAACTTTTCCTCGCATTGCAGCTCTACCTCTGCCAACACCCAGTGATCCGCCTTTTCTGTGACAACCCGCCCCATGGGAACTACCTGCCTCGTGGGCCCCAGGCTCACAGCGCTGCAGCGCACCGACCCCAACGGGGCGGGTTGTCACACTTTCCCTGCATCAATTAAAGTATTATATAGAGACGCTAACATCAAGGGTATCAGAAAGCAGATACCTTGATTCGAGCATCTAAGCGCTTGAACATGGGAGCATGCTTGAGGATGTCTGGTATGACCATAAACCTGTCAAGATCTCTCCATAGGTCAATGACTACTAATCCATATAAGAATGATGATCCCATGAGCATAAAGCACACCTGACTTTGCTGCCACGAATGAAGATATGCTCAAGCTCTTTTACAGCTCTATTACGAATTGGGCTTTACATAAAGCCCATTAATCACTTAAGGCCCTGTTTTATAAATTGCTTTTTCACTCCTTATATTATTCTAACATTAATTGAGTACTTTAGACTTTACTTTTCCGTACAGAGAGTCACAGAGACGACGGTTGATTTCACGGAGAGCCGATCGGGGAGGTTAAGACGACGAAGGAAGCTCGCGTTATTGATCGGGTGCTATGGCGGACCAGAATGAGACGAAAGGAGAGGAGGGAAAGCACAAGTATAGCATAATCGTTCCTACCTACAACGAGCGCCTCAATATCGCTCTCATCGTCTACCTCATTTTCAAGCATCTCCGGTAAAATCGATATTCTCTATCGCAATTGGCTCGAATTCGATTCTGATCGCCATATTAGCGATGCAGCATCTCTCGTTATGGATCATGGTTCTACGTCGCAGATCCAGATTTGATTATTGTTGTTTGTGCACATGAGCTAGTACTCGGTGATATCATCTCGTAAGCTAGGTTTTGTAATCTCGCAATCGATTCTAGCTGTGGCAGCTTTATAAGAGATGAATCGTTTTGCGTTTGTTGAGTAGAATCTTTCTCTGGTTAATGTTAATTGAGAATCAGTCACTTGTTGTATGATGTAGGGATGTTGATTTTGAGATAATTGTTGTTGATGATGGGAGTCCTGATGGCACTCAAGAAATCGTCAAGCAACTTCAGCATTTGTATGGTGAAGACCGCATTGTGAGTACAATGACGAGTTAGGACTTGAATATGTTGTTTTTTTGGGCATTTTTCTGTTTAGTTGAGCTCTGTGTTCGTCTTTGTTATGATGCAGCTTCTAAGAGCTAGAGCCAAGAAGCTCGGTTTGGGTTTGTATCTGTCACACCCATCATCATCTTCTATAACTTTGCTTTGGAATGTGCACGTGGTTATTAATCTTCTTTGCATGATCAATTTCAGGAACTGCGTATATCCATGGTTTGAAGCATGCTACAGGTGATTTCGTTGTGATCATGGATGCTGATCTTTCACATCATGTAAGAGCCACCAGCTGAGTTATCTTGTTTTCTTGTCATTTTTGTTGCGCTGACTCAACTTTTTTCTTGTGCAGCCAAAGTATTTGCCAAGTTTCATCAAGTAAGTAGAGTTTCTTCATCTCTTACAACCCACATAAGAGCTTATAATGATTTCCAGTAGTTTGACTGTTTTTTGTTGTGCATTTCTTGAAGGAAACAACTAGAGACAAATGCAAGTATAGTAACGGGTACACGATATGTGAAAGGTGGTGGTGTACACGGGTGGAATCTTATGCGTAAACTCACAAGCAGAGGAGCAAATGTGCTAGCTCAAACCCTTTTGTGGCCTGGTGTATCTGATTTAACCGGATCCTTCCGGTAAATTCCAATGAATTTGTTGCTTTATTTTTCCTGATTCATTTGACTGACACCTTCACACCTTTTTTTTTATTTGAAAGGCTATACAAGAAATCAGTGCTTGAGGACGTGATAAGTTCATGTGTGAGTAAAGGTTATGTTTTTCAGATGGAGATGATTGTTCGTGCTACCAGAAAAGGATACCATATCGAAGAGGTCTCTCTCTCTTCTTTGTATAGAAATCCATTTGTGATTTTGATTCCTTTTAAAGCATTCGTTATTCATATGATTCCTCTGATTCTCATCTTTATCTGCAGGTGCCGATCACTTTTGTGGATAGAGTCTTTGGAACTTCGAAGCTGGGAGGATCTGAAATAGTGGAATATCTAAAAGGGCTTGTCTATCTTCTCCTGACGACTTAAAGAGACACCAAGCAGCTCAACACACACATGAATCTTTCTTTATACTCGTCACTTAACACCTGAACTCTGATCCATGTCTTTAGTTTTGCTTCTTTCAAAGACTCGAAACGTTCGTTTCGAATGCTCTATTCTCTCTACCATAGGTGATGGGCTTATCTTATGGTAATGGGCTTTACTGTTTGACAACTCTACAAGAAATCAGGCGAGGCCCAATAGGAAGTCAATCATATGAACCACGTCGCTGATACGGGAAAAGAGCTTTTCCACCCAAACAATTTCAGTCACCAAATAAGACAAATGATCAATCGACACAGGATCGACTCAATTATAATTCAAAAATATTTTTTAAACTTTTTAAAACGTGTATAAATCTACATTGATTATAACAGAAGTTAATCAACCGTTTAAAAAAATAAAACGACATCGTTTTGGTTTAATCTTTTTTTAAAATATGTTCACTCAAGGATTTGAACCCATAAAAAACACTCTAATCACTAGATTAAATTAAATGTTTGATATATAACTACAAATTTGAAACTATATATACTACTATACTTTTTCATCTTCTCCAATTATAACTTTGGTGATAATTATTTTTTATTTGTATAAATACATTAACATGTTTTTTAATTAACATATATTTAATAAACTTATATTATACTAAAATATAAATAATAAAATATTTTAAATGATACAAAGTTAAATACTCAAAATTTTGAGTTTTTAATTAACATATATTTAATAAACTTATATTATACTAAAATATAAATAATAAAATATTTTAAATGATACAAAGTTAAATACTCAAATTTTGAAACTATTTATAAAAATTTATCATATAAATTATTTTAATTTTTTTTAAACTTGAATGGTATTTTTATTTTATTTAAAAAAATTAAAATAGTGCACTATATATTTTATGTTTTAATATATTTTAGTTCTTGCTAAATGTGTCTAATATTTTGAACAAAATATTTCAGTGAAAGAAAGTTAAGATCAGTCCTTTTAACGCAACCAACATTTTGAACAAATATCACAAATATATTATATTAATTTTTAAAATTAAAATAATTTATATAAGAAACTTTATAAATAGTTTCAAATTTTAAGTATATTTAATTTTGTATCATTTAAAATATTTTATTATTTATATTTTAGTATAATATAAGTTTATTAAAGATATGAAAATTAAAAAAACATGTTAATGTACTTATACAAATCAGAAATAACTATCACCAAAGTTTTAATTGGAGAAAACGAAAAAGTATAGTATTATATATAGTTTCAAATTTGTAATTATATATCAAACATTTACTTTAGTCAAGTGGTTAGAGTGTCACTTCTAAAGTGTATTACTGCATGGGTTTGAATCCCATAATGAGTATATTTGTTTACAAAAAGATTAAATCAAAACGACGTTGTTTTGTTTTTTAACGATTGATTAACTTATATTACGGTCAATGTAGATTTTAGCACGTTTTAAAAAGTTTAGATAGTATTTTTGAACTATAATTGAGTTGAGATCATATTTAGCACTGATCATTTGTTCATATCGTATTTGGGCGACTGAAATTGTTTGGGTCGAAAAAAGCCATTTTCCCTCGCTGATAAACTGACTAAACATTCACTTCTGCTAGAGACATTTGATTGAAATCATTATCATTTATGTCCGAAATCATTAAGGCCTTGAACAGTTGGCTAAAAAAATATCTGAAGAAAGAATCTCAAGAACCAAAAACAGATCTCTCAGAAGAGGCACCACTGTTTGGTGTTATCAAAGTTGGTCACAAGCCCTCGAGGGATCATATAAAGAAGAGGAGTTTACAGACGCGTATGCGCAATGGTGATGCATGTAAACCATCAGGTGGAGAAACAGAGGATGGAATTGGAGGAGCAGAGGAATCTTAATGGTGGAGACATAAGGATATAGAGAGAAAACTTGTGATGTTAGAGGAGGAAGAGCAGAAAATGCATAGGAAGATGTAGAGAGTGCCATCTGTTGAAGTAATGGGGAATTTATATGTGAAGTTTATCATGGAACAAATTTTCAAATGTATGGAGAAATTAGCTCCAAATTTGAAACAGACTTATGAGGAACTTAACTTGATATGAACACGTAGTGTACCAGTTTGATTTGGTATGTTACCCTTGTGTTCTTGGAAGAGTTTTAAAAATGAGTATTTATTGTTGAGAGTAGAGATATGGATATATTTTTATATGCCTTTGTATGTATTCAGATCATGAACATGAGATTAAGTCTCCTCAGAACATTTTGATGATCAGCAACGACAATGTGCAGAGCAAAGACACATCGAGCATGTTGCAGAAACCTGACCTTGTTTGTTATGTGAACCAATAAGTAATATCTATGATTATGTGTGTCTGTAAGCATGTTGAGATGTAGTATATTAAAAAGTGTCGCTCCATCTGACAGACTCTACAAATTCTCCAGACTTGTGCTTGATCTAGTAAAGAAATTGAATCGTACTAAATTTGTTTTAGTGATCATTGTATAGGTCCCTCCAGCTGAGCTAAGAGGCTTTGTTGCTCGCTCATCCTCAAATTGTTGATGCCGCAGTTATCCCGTAAGTCACAACAACACCACCATCTTTATTTTACCAGAAACAGTTTTCTAGTTCATAAAAGTTTGGCGATTTACAAATTTCCAGACAAACAAGCATGACAGTTTCCAATGGCGTATTCTACTCTCTAAGAGCATTTGCAATATAAATTTTATTTTTTCCTCCAAAATAGCGTAACTATATAATAAAATTGACTTTGGTTCAACTTTATTATATTTTGAAGTGAATAAAACAATGAACAAAAAAATAAAAGAATTATTCTGTTTATGAATTAACTCAATGTTAACTCTATTATTCAATGTTAACTCTATTATGAAGTAAAAAAATAGAATGAAATTGAAGCATTTCTTATTTCAAACTTCATTTTAGAGTAAATTATAGTTAAAGATACTTTAAGGAAAAATACAAGTAGCACCATACAAGTGGCTACAACTTACAAAAGTGTTTACGATCAAATATATGCTCAGTGCCAAATTTTAAGTCCGACTATATTATTATTATTAGGGTCCCTTATTCTTTTTTTTTTTTTGGTCCCTTATTCTTAGCTAATTAAAGTTTACAAAAATTATAAAAAAAACTCTCTGCTCTCTTATTTTTGTTCAGTTCCACTAATGGAATCAAATACTCTACTCACATGATAATTAAAAATTATAATAGGCGATCCTGCATCATAACAACGACCAACTAAAAGTCCCGACGTGAATCACGTGATGATGATGCTGACTATACCAATTTTATGAATATGGACAAAAACTTTTAGGACATCTCCATCTTTACTCCATAATTTACTTCAAAAATAGAGTGGAAAATGGAGTATGAACAAAAAATAAAAAATATCTCTATTTATGGAGTAATCACTTTTTTGTTTTTTTATTACTCTATTTTCCACTCGATTTTGCAGTAAATTATGGAATGGAGATAGAGATGCTCTTAGAAATCTTTATTTAAAATGAAGTACTCTTTAAAATGATAGTGCGTATGGCTTTATACCAAAATAATTATTCCAACTATAAGCTCACGTCATAGAGCAAATCTAAAAGAATTACAAGCACACTAAATCCAGAGCAAAATATAATAACAAATAAAATCCATTCGAGTAAAATCCATTTCGAGTAAAACCAATTCATGGATTCTGTACTACACTACATGTCATAGGCTACGTAATGCGTAGCTTTTTATTGTTTGCCTTATAAAATATTAAAAAATTCTCTAGAATAGTTTATTTTTTATTTTATCTTTACAAAAACAGTTTTAATAAATAAAATGATCAAAATAAGTTTTATGAAAAGATAAATTATATTTTTAGCCTAGACTTAATTAATCTAAATTTAGAGTTTATATTTAAATGGTGGAGTTTTGGGGATAAAATTTCAAATTAAAAAAAAAATCAAAATGAAAAATGAAAAAAAAAATTATTTTGGTCATTTTTTCTCGAATGTTATTTTTGTGATAAAAACTTAAAAAAAAAAGACTATTTAAAAGAATTGCCCTAAAATATTCGTTGATATTACTTTTTAAAAAAGTTCACAAACATGAACTTTAAGCAGATAACTGTCAAAGTTAAAATTGTAAAGATCTATAACATTTTATATATTGTGACTAAAACCAAATATATATGTTGTCGTCTACAATTCACACACACATACTTTGAATTCAGATCCAAATTATGACACAAAGATAACATTAACAAAGAAAATGTAAACACGCGGTATACAAATTTTTGATTGAATCACGTTATATCATGTTAGGTCTATGCAATGAAACATTAACATTCGACTCCCAAATTTATAAAAATATTTATAGAACATTACTAAATTATGTTTGGCTCCCAACATTTTAGAACTGGCTATATATCATAGTAGATTTTAGGTTCACTTGATCTAAACTTGTTGGTAATCAAATCTGAAGCACGAAAAAGAATTAGAAGAAGAACGAAAAAAATTTCAGTTACAAAAAAAAAAGAACAAAAAAGAGAAGAAAAACATAACGTGGAACTAGTAAACTCTTTTTGAACAGAAAAAAAAAACATAGCGTTAGTTACTGTTTCACCCTCCTTTTGTAACTATTGTTTCACTGTTTAGGTTTGACGAATCAATGTTCAGTTCGCTTAGAATATTTATGATTGGCAAAAAAACAATATAGAAATTTTTTTATAAATAAATACTCGATAAATTAATAAACATGATATATTAATAAATTTCTCCAATTCGAAACCAAACCAGTTCAAAATATAACACAAATCAATAAAATAAATTTTTTTTTAAAATCCTATATATATATTTAGTCTCATATAAATCATAAATTAATAATTTATATGTATATATTTATATAATTACAAATAAACCATTGTATTGTTTATCTTATATCCATATATATATATTTACATTTTTTTAATATTTTAATATATTTTGATGATATTTAGTAAACTCATATTTTTTTTAACACTAGTAAATTATATTGAAAGCTACGTTTAAATTATGTGAAACATATTTTATATATACCAAATTATAAAATACAAACATGTAAGAAGACCCTGTGCAATTTTTTTTATTTTTACAAGACCAATAAAAAGAATTGGTAAATAGGGCTTTTAAATCTGTAAGAAGAAGACCCTAAATTCTTGCTAAAAATTTATAATTTTTGTGAGATCCTGTGCATAAGTACCTTGTGCACATGCCAAAGGCAGGCACTGACTATCACCAAGACCAGGGGTGAACCAACGCAAAAGAAAGTGGGTTCACCTAACACCACAAAAATGATATAAATCAGGGTTTGTAAACAAGTATTTTATTATTGATAGTAGCATATTTGACTGAAAAGTGTATTAATGAACCATACAATCTGGGTTCAAGACCCTCTATGACTTTTTTATATTTTTAACTCCTCAAAAAAAAAAAAAAAAACAATTTGGGTTCGCTACTGGCCAAGACTCGAGTTCATGAAGTGGTTTTACACACTTTCCAGGAACACCCACATGTGCACGGTAGCTAGAACCCTCCGTTTTACTTCAGGGCGACAAATCATTATGCTTTCGTTGGGCCATCTTAATCATTAGGATCTCGCCAAGGCCCCCACAGCTAAATCCTTTTCGGGGTGCACGCTAGTGGACAGTCTAGCTAGTTAACTTTTTCAGATAATCTATCTTATCATAGGCTCCGAATGGTGCGGTTTGAGCGGTGCGGAACAAGCGGTTCAACTGTGGTGTGATTTTAACAGTTATAAAAATGTATACATATATAGTACATATAGAGATTTTTGTTACTGTTAAGTGTTAACTGCAGGACGGGGCGAGACGATGGTCATCGAAGGCTTCGATTCGAAGCTATAATCGAATCAGCTAATGTAGCCATGTTCGTTTCTTCAACGCTGACTCCAGCGGTTGCGTCAAAAAATTAAGCTTTCAATGACAGAAACACACGCCACCGGTGAAGCACGATTCACTGATTTTCAGTCGCGGCGACAACTACTAGCTAATATCACGGACGCGGAAGAAATCAGCGTCATCAGCGTCTAAGTTTCTGCGTCTCCGACAATGTATTAGTGACTGCTTTGGGTTTTCTGCGTCTACGGCTTTGTTATTTTTGTCTCCGTCACAGAGCTTTTTTTTGACGCAGCCGCCGCCGGAAGCGGCTATGAAACGAACAGGGCTTGTGTTATTATCAAACAAAACAAAAAAAGCAAAGTTCACTCAGTTATAGTTCTTTACATCCTAATTATAATCAGTAGCCAAACTAACATCTATCCTCGAATTGTGTTGGGAGAGAAAAAAAAATGGCATCTCTCATTGATTCCAGAAGCGGTTTCTGCAAATCAAACTCCACATTCTACAGCAAACGCAACCCATTGCCACTCCCGGCGAACCCTTCCCTTGACGTCACCACTTTCATCTCCTCTCAGCCTCACCGCGGCACCACCGCCTTCATCGACGCAGCCACTGGCCACCGGTTAAGCTTCTCCGAACTCTGGACAGCCGTCGAACGCGTCGCTGACTGTCTCCACCATGACATCGGATTAAAGAGAGGCCACGTCGTCCTCATCCTCTCTCCCAACTCTATCTACATTCCCGTCGTCTCCCTCGCCGTCATGTCTCTCGGCGCCGTCGTCACCACCGCGAACACTCTCAACACCGCCGCCGAGATATCCAGACAGCTCGCCGACAGCAACCCAACTCTCGCCTTCACAACCGCCGACCTGGCTCCCAAACTCGCCGGTTCCGGTATCTCCGTCGTTCTCGAGCGCGTGGGGTCCACTCGCGGAGTCGACGTCGTCGGGGCTGTGAGCGAGATGATGAAGAAGGAACGGAGGGGGCAAAGAGTCAGAGACCGAGTCAACGAGGAGGACACGGCGATGATGCTTTACTCGTCGGGCACAACGGGGCCGAGCAAAGGAGTGATCACGTCTCACCGGAACTTAACAGCCTCCGTGGCGAGGTTTGTCTCGGAGAAACGGATAGGAGGCGAGGTGTTCCTCTGCACCGTTCCCATGTTCCACACCTATGGGCTACTCTGCTTCACTATGTTCACCGTAGCAGTGGGTTCCACGGTGGTGATTCTCCGGAGATTCGACCTCCACGGTATGATGGCCGCCGTTGAGAAGTACAGTGCCACCATTCTTGCTTTGACGCCGCCGGTTGTGGTAGCTATGACTAACGAGGCGGATGTGATCAGGGCCAAGTATGATCTGAGCTCGCTGAGGACGGTGAGATGCGGTGGGGCGCCGTTGAGTAAGGAGGTGACGGAGGGGTTCATGGAGAAATATCCGACGGTTGATATTTTAGCTGGATACGCTTTGACGGAATCCAACGGTGCAGGAGCTTCGATTGATACGGTGGAGGAGAGCCGGAGATACGGCTCGGTGGGGTTGTTGGCGCCCGGTGTGGAAGCGAGGATCGTGGATCCGGATACGGGTCGGGTCATGGGTGTGAACCAAACGGGCGAGCTCTGGCTCAGAGGGCCTTCTATTTCCAAAGGTAATGTGATGTTTTAAAATATAACTTTTTCATTATTATCTACTTTTGAACAACTTTTTTCATTATAATCAAGTCTATATAACTCTTTTCTGTATTAACAAGTATATTAATTTAATATGACTTCTAGTTTTTAGATAGTGATGAATTTTGCTAAATGGTTCATCTCATTGTGAATTCTTGGTTTTTGTATGTATCGCATATGGTTTCAAAATGGTAGATGGTAAGAGATTTAGCTAGTATATTATATAGTGTAAATGTTATATATAAAATTTGTCAAGAAAACAATATAAGAGCATCTCCAACCCCACTCTATTTTTCACTCTAAAATAGAGTTTAGAGTAAAAAATGATCCAATTACTCTATTTCTCACTCTAAAGTAGAGTGAAAAATAGGTTTAGTCCAAATATAGAGTAATTTGTTTTTTTTTTGTTTATCATTCTATTTTCTACTCTAAAATAGAGTACCATTGGAGTACAATTATAGTAAGCCATTGGAGATGGTAAGTAAATGTTGGAACGTTACACCAACCAAATAATTGTTATTTGGCAGTTTACTATAATTGTTTTTGTTTTTTTTTTGCTAACAAGGTTATTTTAAAAACGAGGAAGCTACAAATGAAACCATTAATTTGGAAGGATGGCTAAAAACTGGAGATATCTGTTATATCGATGAAGATGGGTTTCTTTTTGTCGTGGATCGGTTGAAAGAACTAATCAAATACAAAGGCTATCAGGTTAAAAAGATATCTTTTATAGCCAGCGTTACGTATGTGTATCAATGGTGTTTTTTTTTTTTTTTTTTTTTTCAATGGTGTGATGAACTTGAAAAGCACAAAATACTAATGGTTTGGATTTGGCTAATAGGTACCTCCAGCCGAACTAGAGGCTCTCTTGGTTACTCATCCAGACATTCTAGATGCCGCTGTTATTCCGTAAACCCCATTTATATAACTTTTTTTTTTTAAACATAACAATGTGAAGTTATTTTTATTTAGTTCATGTTTTGTCTACCACAAAGGTTTCCTGATAAAGAAGCGGGACAATACCCGATGGCCTACGTGACACGAAAGATTGAGAGCAACCTATCAGAGAAGCAAATTATTGACTTCGTGTCTAAACAGGTACCACTAAAATCAAAAAACGGCACCCATTTATATATGCACTATAGTCTTTTTTATATACACTATAGTTTAGTTATACTTGGGTGGAACATATCAAACTTCAAACGATGAATATTTTTTATTTGATGAGCAGGTGGCACCGTATAAGAAGATAAGAAAAGTCGCATTTATAAACTCCATACCAAAGAATCCATCCGGCAAGACACTTCGTAAAGATCTAATCAAACTCGCCACTTCTAAAATTTGAAATGATCTATATTTGCTGGATTCTCACTTCTTAACGGTGATGGTATTATATTTTTCAATAAGAGAGAAATGTAAGAACATATATATATTGAACAGTTTAGAAGAAGACTAGGATAAGACACGCGTAAAGTAAATTTATATGAAAATTATTTAAAAAATATAGTATAGAAAAATAAAATTTATATTTTTGATCGAATAAATAGTTTTGGTATTTAAAAAATTATAGAATTTTTTTAGTTAATTGCATATTTTGTTTTTTGATGAACTAATCCCATTTTAAAAAATATTTTAAGTTAAAAAATTACTTATCGCATAAGAACCTAACGTTTAGGCTGTAAAATCTCAAGCCTACTATAAAATCTCAGGCCTACTATTTGGTTACAATGAAACTATGGTAGCTCAATTATATATCATGATTTAGCAAATTAAAAGTTAATTATGGTTATGAGAAGTTTACGTTCACGTGTCAATTCTATCTATCTTCAATATTTTTTTCGTTCTTGTGTCTTTTTTTCATTTTAGAAAATGTTTAAAATTATTAAAGAGATACATACTTAGGTTAAGATCCGCGCCTTGAGCAAAATAAATATTTATATTTATTATTTATTTTATGTTTTTATGCATATTATGAAATAATAAAATAATAATTATATATTAAATAACTAAGAAATCAGTTATTAGTATGTAATAAATCGGTGTGCGCGTATAGATCAAACGACCGCTCTTGTTTATTCGCAATCATTTTAGGGTAAATAAATCAAAACAATTAATTTTTTCTATCGTATATGATATATAATTAAATTTAAATGATATTAACATATATATATAGTACACTTTTAATATGTATATTATGTGGAATGTTTAGTGGTTTCAATAATTTATAATCATTTAAAAAAATAATGAAGGTTTCAAAATTAAAATATTAACTTTTGAATATATGTTCAACGCAAATATCAAAATATAAGTATGTATTTTCATATGATGTATAGTTTAATTTAAACGATATGAAATATATATATTAACATAAACACCTATTAAAATAAAATTATTTATTCATATGATTTTATAATCATTTTATCTTACTATAGAAAAAATTTAAACCTTGATCACAAAAGTTTATATCAAACTTTTAACAGTTTTAGTAATTAATACTCGTTTTGAAAAATTCAAAATACAACATATACAAAAAATATATGATTAATGTGGTTATGTAATTTATCTTAATAATACATAATTAAACAAAAATGATAGAAACTATACAGATTATTAGCAAATCTTTATTATTTAAAATCATTAGTTGTCAACATTAAGTAATTTCGTATGTTTTATTTAAAGAAAAAATATATAATAATTTCAATTTGATAAATGAATGGTCTATAATAGACATACTATATAATATAACATTTCTTAACAATTTAATTTTGGAGTAACTAAATTCTCAAGCTGCCACGTAAGCAAAATTAACATTTTAATTACGTGACAATTCAACAAGACACTTTTCTAATTAATACAAACTACATGTTATAACTTTTTAAATATTTCTCTTTTAATACATAGGAGATTCTCTCTAACTCTTTATATCAAAATATTCTATCTTTCCTATGGGGTGACAAAAATCTAGCGAACTCCTGCTGGATATGCCAAAGCCTTATTAAAAACAATACTAAGCCAAAACATTTGACCACATGAGATAGATTAGTGGTTTAAATATATGTAGGAATTGGTCTTGTTGTACTCTTAGCTTGAGTTCCGGTGCAAGTAATGTTTCTGGCCATGTTTCTGGTATTAATGTAACCTTGTTTTGGACTAAAAAAATCTCTGACCAAAGGGGAAACTATGACCCACATTCAAACTATTTCTAAGGCTATGTACAATCGTTGAAATTATTCACCACCTCTGCACTTTTAACACTCTACGTCATCTTCTCTTTCTTTCACCTATTAATTCAATATTCATTTAATTTTATATTTTTAATAATTTTATTTAACAAAATACTAACACTCTAAGCACATTTTGTCTCGTATTTTTCTTCTTTTATAAATGTATTTTAACAGCAAAAAAATAAAAATAAATTTAAAACCCATAATAACTAAAAACTGAATAAATTTTAATTTAACTTTTAACACAAAAGATATTTTTAATCAACTTGAAATAGTATTTTCTTAAGAAATAATGATAATATTGTAGTAAAAAATGATTTTTTGCTATATCCAAATCAAATGAACCAATCTCTATTTATAGACCACACAAAATTATAAACCTTAATATATTTTGTTTTTATAAAAAATAATATTTGATAAAAATAATTGATCTCAAATAATTAGGGTGTAACAAAAATGTATAAAATTTCATCAACCAATGATATTGTTGCAGATGTGGCAATACAATCCTTTTGTTTTTTTAAAAAATTTGTCCAGTGTTTGATCAGATTTTTTTACTGTGGTTTAAATTGAAGAAAATCAGTATAATGAATCCCACACTATGCATTTTCAACAACTTGAACAAGGAGTAATCCACATCAATTTTTTTGGGTTTTCAACAACTTCATTGCTAAGTGTATAAAATGGAATCTTAGATTAATTAGTTTTATTATTTTAATTAAAAATAATTAGTGAATTAAGTTTTATTGTTGAAAAGTAATTAAGGCATTTGTAAAATTCTTGGATACACTTAGCAAATGTCAATAAGAGTTCTTAAGAATATCTCATAATATTTTATTCTATGAATGGAGTTGCTCTACCAACCAAAAAACAAGATCATTTGGAATCTCATATCATCACTCCTCCTCATGAGTGTAAAAACATTATATAATTCATTCTCGACTTCCATAAGTCTTTCTTTATATGTTTTAAAACATTATAAAACATTATATGTTTTAAAAATTGGTCCCGCTAAATCAATATAGCACCGTTCGATCTTTTTTCCATTCATACGCTTAAAGAAAATGGCGGATCCTTCTCCTCCCAGATCTCTCATTGACTCCAGAAGTGGCTTCTGCAAAGCAAACTCGACTTTCTACACCAAACGCAACCCATTGGGCCTCCCGGCGAATCCTTCCCTCGACGTCACAACTTTCATCTCCTCTCAGCCGCACCGCGGCACCACCGCCTTCATCGACGCCGCTACTGGCCACAGCTTGAGCTTCTCCGATCTCTGGAGAGCCGTGGATCGCGTCGCCGAGTGTCTCCACCGTGACGTCGGAATACGGAGAGGCGACGTCGTCCTCATCCTCTCTCCTAACTCCATCTACATTCCGGTCGTCTGCCTCTCCGTCATGTCTCTCGGCGCCGTCGTCACCACCGCGAACACTCTCAACACCGCCGGTGAGATTTCGAAACAGATCGCCGACAGCAACCCGACGCTCGCCTTCACGACGGTCCAGCTGGCACCAAAACTCCCCGCCGGTATCTCCATCGTTCTCACCGAGGAGGAGCGCGTGGGGTCTACTGGCGGAGTCAACTTCGTCGGTTCTGTGTCTGAGATGATGAGGAAGGAGCCGAGAGGGCAGCGAGTGAGAGACCGAGTCCACCAGGACGACACGGCGGTGATGCTTTACTCCTCGGGCACCACAGGACCGAGCAAAGGTGTGCTCTCGTCTCACGGGAACTTGACTGCTTACGTGGCGAGAATGCTCACGGAGACGTCAATGCACGGGACATTCATCTGCACCGTCCCGATGTTCCACACGTACGGACTACTAACATTCGCTATGGCCACCGTAGCCATCGGTTCGACGGTGGTGATCCTCCGGAGATTCGAGCTCAACGACATGATGGCAGCGGTGGAGAAGTATAAAGCCACGACTCTGCTTTTGGTGCCGCCAGTTTTGGTGGCTATGGTCAACGAAGCAGATTCTATCAAGGCGAAGTACGATCTGAGCTCACTTAAGACAGTGAGGTGTGGTGGAGCGCCGTTGAGCAAGGAGGCAACGGAGGGGTTTTTAGAAAAATATCCAACGGTCAATATATTTCAAGCGTATGCGTTGACGGAGTCAAACGGTGGTGGAGCTTTCATTGACACGGTGGAGGACAGCCGGAGATTCGGCACGTCGGGGCCGTTGACGTCTGATGTGGAGGCGAGGATCGTGGATCCGGATACGGGTCGGTTTATGGGAATTAACCAAACCGGTGAGCTCTGGCTCAAGGGCCCGACTATTGCAAAAGGTAAATAAATACGTTAGATTTAATCTTATTAAAGCACCTCCAATTGATGTTCTAAACATATCTATATGTGATTATGTGTATATATATGTTTGCTAGTGGTAGGACGATCTAATTCAATTCTAATAAGTTTACTACTGTAGCTATTTTTGTTACTAGTAGGTTTAAACGATTAAGTATGATACTGCTTAGATTTTTTTATAAAACAAAATTCGGAAAAAAACTTGTAGTATTTGATTTCAAGCTTTTATGAAGTTATGGACGTTGCATGTGGGTTGGACTGAGCGTGAGTAATCAAATTTCGTATTTATTGTACATGATTTCGAAATGTCAGGTACCAAATGATTTGTATATGTCAACTGGATGTTTTGTAGAGAAGTAGCAAATGAATATATGTTAGTGGAACAACACGACAATTGTTTTATTTTTAAGCTAGTTGGAATTTTTTTAGTTAACTGATTCATTTTCTGTATGCATTATAGGTTGATGTTAACTTTATCTTCGTCGTGATGAAGATGTTAATTATAATATAAGAGAATAAATGAATGACAAGTGTTATAAATCTTTGCAAAGTTTATAAATATCTGAAAGAACAGAAAAATGAAAATCTTAAATCTCTCTTGATTTTTTTTTTCTTACAAGGTTATTTTAAAAACCAAGAAGCTACAAATGAAACCATCAACGCCGAAGGGTGGCTTAAAACAGGAGACCTTTGCTATATCGATGAGGATGGATTTGTTTTCGTTGTGGACCGATTGAAAGAACTGATCAAATACAAAGGCTATCAGGTTAAAGATCTCACTTTGTTATATATTGATCAATGTTGTAAATTCTAAAAGAAAGATTGGACGGAATAATCAGGTGCCTCCAGCTGAACTCGAAGCTCTTCTAATCACTCATCCAGACATTCTCGATGCCGCCGTTATTCCGTACGTAATCTATTACAAACACTATGTTTTCCTTTGAATATTTTTTTCCTTTTAAACATCAAAACAACATGAAGTTTTCTTCTGTTAGGTTTCCGGATAAAGAAGCAGGACAATATCCAATGGCTTACGTGACAAGAAAGGTTGAGAGCAACCTCTCTGAGAAACAAGTTATTGAGTTCATCTCTAAGCAGGTATATTCTGTCATCACCATCTACTTTGTAGTTGTTATTATAAAAAGTTGGTAAAAATAATAAACGTTAATTTTGTGAGCAGGTGGCACCGTATAAGAAAATAAGAAAGGTCGCATTTATAAACTCCATACCAAAGACTGCATCCGGCAAAACACTTCGCAAGGATCTAATCAAACTGGCCACTTCTAAACTTTGAAATGACCTATTTGCTAGATTCTCAGCTTTACTGACTGTGTTTGTTTATTTTAATAAGTGAGAAGTTTTAATAATGTGGAATAATTTAAAAGGAGACTTATAAAAATGTTGAGGCAATTTGCTAATGGATGTTTTCTTTTTGACTACCTTGTCATGCACTCATGATTATTTGAAACATTTACAGATAAAAGATGTGATGCAACAAACCCTACAGTACACCTTTAGGTTTAGCCATTTTGGCACTTTACAACTTGTAACGATTAAAGGATATATTGTATCACATTAAATTTCTAAGAAATTATCCAGCCTAGTTTGGTAGAAGTTGAATCGGATTGGTTAGGTTCTTAGCAGAAAAAGTAGATTTAGATATTTTGCTATGTATAAGATCAAATGATCAATTTTATCACTTGTCAAGGTCGAGTAGGACCAGTCGAATAATACTCATCTATGATCATTTTATTTCGTAATTTGCATCTGCATCATGGAGTATGGAGTGGTTGCATCATACCATCCACGGTCGGCCACCACACATGTTTAGTCAGAATGCACTTTGCCTAAAACTGATTAGACAAAAAATCGTAGTAGGTGTTTAGTTTTTTTAAAATGATGTATCTGGTATGTGCTATAACATGACCTTACAAGATGAATAATGGAATTGATTTCGTGTGCTAGTTTTAGCCCCAGGCTTTTAGCTATACAAAGCTAATTTTGTTGTGCAGTGAGATCCATGAAGTAATGGGTCAAAGATTCAGAAAGTGTATAGTAAAGTGGGCTTTTACGGTTACATAATCGGTTTATGGGTCAGAACTCAGGACAAAGGTGTTTGATTCTTCTCTAGCTACAGCTTCTACTATTGGTTCAGAAGGATGATCGAAAACTGGAGATTTGTGTTGCATTGACAGTGATGGATTGTCTTTGTTGTTGATGATAGATTAAAGGACCTAATCAGATGCAACGGTTTACCAGGTAACCAAAGAAAATATAAACAACTTGAGTTTGATATTTGTTAATGCACAGATCATCCGAAATTGTAAAGTTGGTGGTTTTGGTAATGGTTAAAAATTAAAATGTTTGTTAGGTTGCTCTAGCTAAACTAGAGGCAGTGTTTCTTGCTCATCAATGCCTCATAAGTAATACAGTGAGTACTGCTTTTAACATGATCCATCAATGCCTCTAGAAAAGCTGGTTAACCTATGATTAGCTTCTTCTGTAGAAATCTATGTCAAAACTGAATATATTGATATTACAAAATGCAAGGCTTATATAGAAACTCTGTTTCTCTATATATACATACAAACATAAAAGACTTTCGTCTGTAAAAGCGTTTCCCACAACGCATGAAAGTGTTACAAAACTAGTGACTGAAGTTTGTTCAGATCATGAGCTGCGTTGCAACGAAAGAGAGGGAATATATATGAAACCGATGAAGCTCCTTTGCAGGACATGCTCATGGACGAGACAACATGGTTCTTCTGCTTCTTCTTCACATCATCATCATCATCATCATCATCATCATCATCCTCATTATCACCATGACCATACAAACTCCTCTTTCTCAGCAACATTAGGATGTGATCCATCAAACCTCCATCGCAAGGAACCTGTAAAGGGCCACAAATGGTGGAACCAAACTCTTCCTCTGCCATCTCCAGTAAGACCTGAAAGATTGGATGTTTCAGGTAATCCAACGGCAAAACAAACCTCCTGCCTTCTCTGGTGTACACAGCGAAGTGTCCCTTCTTCCACTTCCTCCACTTCTCCATCATATCGGTAAGTCTAAGACTCTTGCAAGATCCTCTCTTCATTGCTTTGACTTTGATCTCTCTGCTCTTTGAGATGTTACCAATATAATACCGTTGTGTATACAGTTTGTTAATCTGTTACTGTCTGAAACTATACCTTCCTCTCTCTCCATGTATATATACTACAAAATGGGATTAGTGTTTGTGGCCAAAAAGAAGGATTAAGAATATGTGGAAGGAGCAAGGTAGCTGAGTGGAAGGAGCAAGGTAGCTGAGTGATTTTTTTATTATTTGGGTTAAAAAGATTAGAAATGTATCATGTGACCAAAGTAAATATTTTATTATGAATTTATTGTCTTGCAGCATAAACAATTAATTTGAGACTGGGACAAGCCATAAAATTAGGATATTTATATCTTACTAGTTAAATAATAAAATAACAAATGAAACTAAAGATACCATATAAATTTTTTTTTGGGGTCAAGATACCCTTTATAATGGTGAATTTAGATGGAAAATATTTAGATACTGTTTCTTTTTGAATACATGGACCAAAGAATATAATACTTTCTGAAATTATTATAATATATTTCTTCCGTTCCACAAAGATAAATGTTTTTTCTAAAAAAGTATTTGTTTCACAAAAATGATTTTTTTAAATTTCTACGCATATTAACAAGTTAAAAACATAAATTGTTAAATTCAAGAAATTTTGAATAAGACTATTGTTTTAAATTTATAGGAAAATGATTTTATGCATAAATCAAAATATTTATTGCTATATATTAATTATTTTTTAATATATGTGAAATTTTTTAAAAAATTAAAATGGAACGGAAAGAGTATAATATTAGGCTTGTCATGGTTAGAGCATCTGCATTAGTGAACTCCATGGGGAGTTCACACAGTTTTCGAAAAAAAAAAAATATTAAAATAAACAAAAGCAATGAACCTCCCTCTTAGAAGTTCACTGCACTGAACCCGGATCATCACTGTAGCGCGGGCCCCACGACACGTGGCGGCCCGCGGTTGGTCCGGTTATAATTTTTTTTTTTTTTTTTTTTTTAAAAAAAAAACAAAAATCAAACAGAAAAAAAATAATAAAAAAAAAATGCTTTGTGAACCCCTTCCAAGGGGTTCACTAATGCTGATGCTCTTAGTGCTACAAATTTCAGTTGTCTAGAATTTTGTTTGCATTTAGAACTTGGTAATACAGAAATTTAGATTGTATTAGTTATTTAATTGCGAGTGGTAGACTACATTTTTTACATATAATTGAGACCACAAAATATTATTTGTGAGAAGGTATAAGGAGATGTGGTGACAAGAATAGAGCATGTGAGATGTGACCGTTTAGAGCAAATTGCTGCTGCTTTTTCGCTATATTCACGTCCTCAACTTCTCTATTTATCACTTTCTTGTGTATCCATCTCCCTTGTTTTAATTTCTTCTTGTCTTTTTCCAAGTCACAAGAGATCCTACAAACCTTCACTTTTCAACTATGCAGCTACGAGGAGTACACCGTTATAGTTTTTATTTGGTGCATGATCTTTGTGGTCCTGATAGATGAAATTTAAACAGAAAATTTCATGATGAGGTCGATGGACATGACGAAAGAATCATAATAAACATGCTGGCATGAACGATACAAACAATGGTGGATCCAAATTTTATTTTTACTGGAGAAAGCATAACATAATCAGCTTTGGTTGGTTAACAAGTTGAAAATATGGGTTAGTCCGTTAAAGATTCACTTGTTTATCATATTATTAACTCGCTTTTTGATGGTTATGACATTATTTATTGAATACTAAGTTCATGCAAATAGATAAAAACATATTCCAAAGTTTTATTTTAAAAATCATTCACTGGCTAATGCAAGCTCTCGATAATACTTTTCTCATTCATCTGCATTTCACAAGCACAATTACACATGAAACATATAACTCTCTAATTTCCAGCACATACTTTTATCTGAACAAAACCAAATTGCAGCCGAATGCTAATCAGAAAAGTGATTGTCGGAATCTAAAAACTAAGACTGTCCGGCTGAGCCACCCTGACCTGACTCAGATCTCTAAAGCCAGTGACGTGAGCAAAACTGTCAATCTTCATCAGCTAACGCCTAATTGGGCCTGCACGGGGTGAGTTTTGTGGCTAAGTAAGACAAAAGAAGTTACAACTTCTCATAGTCTCTCATAGTGGAAGAAGCATCATTCGCTTCTTCTTCCTGGCTAATCTCACTTTCTTTGTGACCTTCAAGCAGACAAGTAGTAGCAGAGCGAAACATACCAAGATAAACGCGAGTTGCAATCGCTGGAAGTACAAGGAAACCGCTGAAAATACTAAGAATGCTAAGATTACAAGCTCCCATATGACAAAGACTACAGCATCCACCATGCAATCAAACCACCAAATAACAGCTTATCAACCAAGAAAGTATATCAAACATAACTCGGGTCGGGTTATGACTTTCCGAATCCATAGCAGATTTGACCCGACCCGAATTTAGAAGCCCATAGCGTAACGAGTAAATGATGTATTACGCAAACATACATTGGGCCTTGCGAGACCATTTTAAGAAACTAGAAACTTGAGTTTTGTTGATGGAAACGTTGCCGTAACGTGTACGGGAGTAATTGAAGGTGGATCATTTGTGTTTACTCAAAAAAATGTTTTATCTTTGGGATACAATTGTCTCTTTATCCTAAAAAAAGAGTTTTAAGAGAAAGTTGTATGCGATGGTGTATAGTGGATTATTGTTATTTTAGTCTTTAATTAGATCAAAAACATACACTCAGAAAAAAATGCATGGTGACTCAAGAATTTCACCATGAGTGAGGCATGAGCTACGGTTGTTAACACAGATTGAACAGTATCAGCCACAAACTATGGTGGTTCTACATTTAATATGTACACATTTGTTTGTGTGTTTTCTCGGCTGCATAAAAAGTTGAATTCAGATAGAGAATCATCACAAAATATTTTATATTTTGGAAGATATTAAAACTATATATATACTCACATCAATATGTTCAATCACTATAAAAAATACTCATGAGTATTTTGATCCATTTCCATAGTATTTTGTAAATTATAATATTTTGATTCATATATAATTTGGATGAGTATTGTTTGATCTGATTTACTTTTTTCGGTAAAAATCTGATTTACTTCTTCAGCTATTTAAATGAAAGATGAAGAGTAAGAAACTTATACTATATATTAGCTTGCTAACAACTTTTATTGCATTCAAAATTTTAGATCAAATATATGCTGTTTATCTGGTTCTTATGAATTATGATATCATTGTGATCTGGAGGTTTCGTATTTGGTGCACTCAATTATTTGTTTGCGATCAATTAGTTAAAATTAATTTCCCCAAACTAGCAGCAAACACAATTGCTTTGTTTGGTATGTGTCGGTATAGCGACCGCCCTTATGATGCCTAAAATACAAAGTTCGGTAATGTTAGGGGTCGCGTGTACATGAAACGTTTCAATTTATTATGTGGCACGTCGACTTGAATCTTTCAACCCAACACGACTCAAAATATAATTAACTTTTGCAGTTTCCCAAATGGTGCCTTCTCAATGGCCCCATCTGTTTACAATTTTATTAAAATGAAATGACCAGGATTCGTCCGTAGTGGATATAACCAGAGAAGCCGAAAGTGACACTAGAAGCATACATACACCTTCACACCTTCATACATTTACAGATTTACTTATTTGCTTATAGACGTTCTATGTACGATCTATTTAGTCGTGAACTTATTATATCAATATGAATGATTCAACGTTAAAAAAAATCTTAAAGGGTAAAATATTTTATTTTGATATATATATATATATGCGTTCCATCGGCATTTTTCTATTTCTTTTGAGCGTCTTATAAATGAAATTTATTATAGGGGCAATGTAAGAGATGTCATCAAATCGACAAAAAATATCTGCTTTAAACAAGATAAGCCTGGTTGAGCGTCTTATAAATGAAATATATTAAAGCATATATTTGTCGTTTGGGTTTTGTTCTCCTGGAGATTCGCGGTTATAAGAAAAAAATCTACGTTATTGAACCCAGCTTCTGCGACGTGGCTTACGAATCTAGTGGCCCCACATTACCGACATTCATGCAGTAAGCCTATCAAAACCGACGTTAAGTTCTGCTGCGGGCCCTTTAACGGTCTTCAGCCATGTGTCTACCATGAGTTGGCTTAATCTATTTATTTCTGCATTGATTTTACTTGCAATTAGTACGCCTAGGCATTTTAACCTGTACCCGAAAACTCGAACCGAAACCGACCCAAATACCCGATCCGGACCCGGACCGAAAATTTACAAGTACCTTTTGGATCAAAAATATTTTTACCCGAATAGACCCAGAATCGAAAGGAACCGACCCGAATAGATCCGGACCCGAAAAGAACAGATCCGAATAGACCTGACCCGATAAAAACTGATTTGTACCCGATTTAAAACATGTATATCTAAAACTATAATGTTTTTGTGTTCCATTTTGTATATATTATCTTATGATTTAGTTGAAATATCTTTTGTTAACAACATTTGTTATTATTTTGTAATATTGTTTAAGTAATATGAAGTTTTAAAATGTAAAATTTAGAGTTTAAAAATGTTTTATTTTAATTATTAATAGTTTCATTTAGGTTATTTTGTAAAATTTTAGATATATATGACAAATATCAACTAAATTTGATGGAATTGGGTATGTCATGTCTTTTTCAGATCCTAAATACCCGAACCCGACCCGAACCCGAAAAATTATGGGTATTTTAATTATAGACCCGAACCGACCCGGACCCGAGAAGAACCGATCCGAACCCGAACCGAAAATTTCTAAGTACCTATGGGGTCTAAATATTTAGGACCCGAAAGATCCGGACCCGAAAAGAACCGACCCGAATCCGATCCGAAGACCCGAACGCCCAGGCCTAGCAATTAGTCATCCCAATTACTTACGGTTTTAGTTTTTTTTTCTCATGAATTATTTAAGTTGCTTATGATTTTATGACATTTTAATCTACCGACTTAAAGAAATTAGTACCATTCTGAAATTTAAGAAAATAAACAATCAATTTTTTGCTATATTAAAAAATCAATTAAATCTATACAGCGTAACCTCCGCGTTGGCCTGGACCCTCAAGCTCACACTATAAAACCCAGTCTCGTCTCTCATCACAATACTCATCACAGCTCTTTACTATCACCTTAAAAGCAAAGTTAAAGCTCTCATAGTCTCTGTTTACATTTCTCGTTAACTGTTCAATATTGATCAAGAGTAACTAACCATGGCCGAAGAGTACAAGAACGCTTCTGAGGAGTTCAAGAACGTCCCCGAACACGAGACCCCAAAGATCACCACCACGGAGGAACCATCGGCGGCGACGGGAGAGGTTAAGGATCGTGGCTTGTTCGATTTCTTGGGGAAAAAAGAGGAAGTGAAACCTCAAGAAACGACCACACCGCTAGCGTCGGAGGTCGAGCATAAAGCTCAGATCACGGAAGAGCCGGCGTTTGTGGCGAAGCACGAAGAAGAGGAGCATAAGCCTACTCTCCTCGAGCAGCTTCACCAGAAGCACGAGGAGGAAGAGGAGAACAAGCCCAGTCTCTTACAGAAGCTTCACCGATCCAATAGCTCCTCTTCCTCTGTAAGAAACTAATATAGTCCGTACGGTTATTTATGAACTAGCATATAGTTTTTGGTTAAATCTGTAAACAACTTCATCACTTTTAAACCCATTTTTTAATCTTATAAAAATTTTAATCTCTAACAGTCAAGCGAGGAAGAAGGTGAAGACGGTGAGAAGAGGAAGAAGGAGAAGAAGAAGAAGATGGTTGAAGGAGATGAAAAGAAGGGAGTGATGGAGAAGATCAAGGAGAAGCTTCCTGGTCACAGCGAAAAACCAGATGATTCTCAAGTTGTCAACACGGAGGCTGCAGTACCAGTGTCGGATGAAACGGCGGAGCATCCGGAGGAGAAGAAAGGGATTCTTGAAAAGATCAAAGAGAAGCTTCCAGGTTATCACGCCAAGAGCTCTGAAGAGGACGAGAAGAAAGAAAAGGTGTCTGATGCTTAAGAAAGTTGAACGAATATATAAATGATATTGGAGTCGGACATTTGCTGTGTTTCTTTCTGTGATGATTTCTCCTTTGTGTTTTAAGCTGTTCTGTAAGAATGCGTCTTTCGTTGGTTGCATTAGCACCTTTGTATTGTAATTTGCATTGTCTATTCTATAAAGTTCGCATATGGGTTCTAAGTAATGTTTCGAGTAATGTGTGTTTTCGTTTGCTATCTCCATAGAACTCCTAGTATATTTGGGTATTACAGTGTCATACTCCTAGTCTCCTATCCACATGATCACATCGTATTAGCAATAGCTTCAAATGATGATATCCATAAGAGTGGAAAAAATGTAAAAAACAAATACTTAATTCTAAGACCTTTCAGCATGTCCCATCTGGCTTCTTGAGATTTTGCCCCACAAAAAATCCTCATAAATTATTTTTCAAGATGAATCACTGTCAAAGACTCAAAACTGATTAGGAACAAAGAGTAATACCGACACAGTTTTGAAAGAAAATATGATAAAAATAAATGAGAGAAAGAGTGTAGCAATCAGACATCAGAATTTTAGTGAATGTTTCATAATTATATTTATATTTGTTTGAAAATATTATAATTAATGTTGCTTTCATAAGTTAATACTAGATTTTGACCCGCCCTTTCTAAGCGCGGATTTGTTTGTTTTTCATTTATTAATCGAAAACTGATTTACAAATTAACATTATTTTTATTTCAAGCCATAACAATTGAGTTTTTAGATTTTTATCATTTGTTTTTTTTTCTCTTCAAAATATGGTATTTGTTCGAAATGTGGTAGTTGTTCTATAATAATGTTTGAATTTTAAGATTTGTTTTCATATTTGACCTAGATTCATGGTTGAACCTATAGACCCGATACATTGTAAATAATCCGGTTCGGATTTAATGAAAAATTCGTTAATTAAAAATACGATATAACCCGGTAAAAACCCAAAAATTCACTATTAACCCGCGATCTGATACCATTGATCCGATTACAAAATATCTGATAGTATTTTTTAAAAAAATTGATTAAATTCCTCATATATTTATTAATATTACATAAATTAGTGATTTCTTAGAATTTGATAAAATTTTATTATGTTATCCAAATAAAAAATGATAATATAAAAAAACTTATTGATATGAAAATATTAGTTTATTTTCGTTATTAATAACCTATTATAAGTTTGTGTTTTTATTTTAGATTTAAAAATTGATTTAAGATAGTTTGTAAAATATTCTTGAACACTCGTAATTGTCATATCAATATTATGTATAAAATGACATTATACATGGAAAAATGATATTCAAATATGTATATGATATATGGTGTAGGATATAGGATTTTGGTTTGTATTAAAAATATGTATAATATTCAAATGGTCTATTTTGAATATTGATACGTATATTTAAGAAAATAATATTTTCATGTTTCTTAATTTATTTATAGTTCATAATATATTTATACTTATATTAAATTTAAAGTTAGTATATCTTTTAAATATATATAAGCCCATTATTTATATTTTAGGTGTATCTGTAGACCTAAAATCAAAAGATTTAAATGTCATTAATGAATTTTATTAATACCTTGTAAAAATAAGAGTATTTTTAAGAAATTTGCAATTTTTATTAAGGGTAAAATTTGGGAATGATTCTCTTTTAATGGTATTGATTTTTGAGAAATTTGCAATTTTCATTATGGGTAAAATTTGGGAATGATCATTTTTTAATGGTATTGATTTAGGTGTATTTGTAGGCTCAGAAACAAAAGTCTTAAATGCCATTAATGAATTTTATTAATCATTTGTAAAAGTAAGAATATCTTTAAGAAAACTGTAATTTTTATTTTATTTTTTTATTTTTTTTGACGTCGAAAAGCCATTCTATTACTCAAGCTAGAGGTGGCCTGGATAACCAGATCGGAATAGAACAACCAATAAAAAGTAACTCCCTATGGAAGGATCTCGCAGTTTTAGCTAAGAAATCTGAAATCTGATTGCGCGCTCTTGGTACATGAATGATGTTGAAGTCCGGGAAGCATATTTGAAGCGTTTCTATCTTGCAAAGTTTGGCCAAGCATGAGGTTTCTTTATCATTGCGATCAGGTCCTTACAGTCTGTCCCAAAGCTCTGACATGTCGAGTGTTGAAGCATATTCTCCATTGCCTATTGCAGTGCTTTTAGTTCCGAATGCATGGCTGATTTGCGTCGAGTGATATTTCTGGTCCTCATAAATTGTATGTTCCCTCTACTGTCCATCCAAACCCATCCATATCCACTAAAGTGAGCAGCAGATGTCTGAGATCTATCTAACAAACAAATATGATCCAAGCTTAATTATAATTTTTATTAAGTGAATGATACTTTTTTAATGGTATTGATATCCATCATTGTTCTACGAATCTGTATAGGTACGTGCCTCCTAGGCTTCTGTCTAAGTGGCAAGTCGAATCAAAGCATAAAGATTAAAAGAAAATTGTTTTTGACGTTCAAAAATCGGTACAAGCACCCGGTTAATCAATAATTTCCTATAAATTATCTAAATACCGATTTATTTAACATAACATATTTCTCCAATCCCGAATGAATTAAAATCTCAGGGTTTGTTTCGCATCTTGAAACCTTCCAACTCAATCAGAGGCTAACAATAGCGAAAAGAACAGATCTTATTGGGCCTGTTCGGATTCAAAAGCCTAAATCTTTAGAAAACCCTCTCTGTCTCTCTTCGATTAGTCCTCCCCTTCTCTATCGTTCATTTGACGAGCACTCAATGGCTTCGTCTGCACCACAGGGATCTATTGATCCTCTCACCGGCAAAGATCCGGCGAAAGCGTTAACCGCCGTAGCGTCTGGATTTTTCGAGAATGTGAAGAAAAACAAGCAAAGCTTCTTCCAGTTCGCCGCCATGACTGGGATCTTGCTTCTGAGCTTCCGATCCGTAAGTCAGAAGTACCGAATCCACGATCTGGAGGAAGACACGGCTGTTCTCAAGAAGGAGAGCGATACTTTGACGGACCGCATGAGTAGAATCAAGAGCGAGCTTCTGCATCAAGCGTCCATTGACTCTTCCGGCGTCTTTGCTGCTCGACTCCGTCTACTTTTCGGCGAGGATAAAAAGTGACCGGAGATTGAATTTGGTTTTAAGTCAAACGAGGTTACGATCATGCGATGTTATGTTATAGGTCTATACAGATGTCTCTCTGTCTGTAAAGGCTCTGTCTTTGTCAGGAATTTAGCGAATGAATAAGTAAGGGGTTGCAGGGTGATGTGATTCAGACAATGGAGTACCGTTTTGGTTTTGTCTGAAATCGTGCTTGGTGTTTAGGTTTTTGAACTGTTAGGTTTTGCGGATTTGTATGAGGCATTTCATCGAACACCTTAACAGCGTTTTGAATGTGTGAAATTTTAACGTCAAACTGAACTGCAATAAGTATAATTCAATTCCGGAACTGGAAACTAGATTTGAAAGTGTCATGTGATTGTTTGGTAATTCACCAGTCGATTCAATGTAGTAACTAACATATGGTATTGTTGAGGAATTGAGTGTATATGATATGCAATTTGAGGTAAGGTTTGATTTATGCAATTTGAGGTAAGGTTTGATTCCGATTGGGTCATTAATCCGATGATCATTCCTTATTAATTGAGGAGATCGTTTGTTGAATTATCTAAACGTGTGGGGGATAGTAGACTATATTTGTTCTCTTAGTGTAAAAATTTGAATGATCATCGATTTTTGGTTCTGTGGTAGTAATAAATAAGTTAATTAACCTGGCCGTGATTGTCGGCATTTTATTTGTAACCGTGCGCACTGCGCAGGCCTAAACTTTAGGCAAACACCTGAAATTAACTGTGTAAAACGTAAAAAACAAGGAAGAAACAAAAAGAGAGGGGCGTTCCGAGAATCGAACTCGGGACCTCTCGCACCCAAAGCGAGAATCATACCACTAGACCAAACGCCCTCGTTGTTAGTTTTTTCGAATATATAGTATGTAACCAATCCACTCGTGACTCCTTAAAATCGCTGCTTCATTGCTAGAAGCCGCCTTCTCCGATCATTCGAAGAACAATGTCCGACGAATCAAAACCCGCGTCCGGCGACTCATCCGGTTTGCTCAA
The DNA here is from genome assembly GCF_020379485.1 of Brassica napus. Taxonomy (NCBI): domain Eukaryota; kingdom Viridiplantae; phylum Streptophyta; class Magnoliopsida; order Brassicales; family Brassicaceae; genus Brassica; species Brassica napus. Next base: position 13,264,095 of record NC_063440.1, read on the forward strand.
CGGCCTCCTAACCGGTGGAGCCCAAAAACCACAGAGAGTCAACGAAGCAGCTCGATCTCTTCATCCCAATGCTGTGAAAGATCTGCTATCTCTCGGGGTCCGTACACCTTCTCTCTTCCTCTCACTAGCTCTTACTCTTTCCAATTAGTTGATCAAGCCTGTGTGTTTTCTCTGCCCTCTTAGGTCTGCGAGAGATGTATTCTCCGATTAATAACCGTCACGACTTTCGATTCCGATTTGGCGACAGTCTCGTCATCAACTCTTCGGGGCTGGCTAGGCTCCGGATTCGAGGAAGCTGCGTCACCGGAGCCGAGCATCTGCATTGTTTGTTTAGGTGTATTGCAGTTCGTTTTCTATGATGCTAAACAAACGCTGGTGAAAATGAAATCGGATTGTGGTAGTGATCACGCCGCATGGATAACGGACTTGGTGAAGCAGCAAGGTCATGAGTTCGATTCCTTTGGCCTTGAAGTCTCTCTGCCTTCAACTATCTCGGAGAATGAGCGTGCAGTCTTGTAAGCTTTAGCACCTAGAAAGTATATATCTTTTTTTTTTTTTTTTGGCTTAAATGTTGATGTTTGTACCATTGGTGTAGGTTATACCTTAAAGGAAAGTATAGCAACGAAGCTTGGCTGCAGAGTGAAAAAGTTTCTGTGAAGGATGCTTTGAAAGTTCTAGTCTTGGATCCACTTAGAGCATCTTTGGTGAGTCCAGTCCGTGTTCTGTTTTGTGAATTGTTCACCTATGTATCTTATAAATAGCCAAATCTGTGGCAAGGTAACAAAACCCTTTGAGATTGAAGTCTTTGCGTGGCGTGGTTTTGCAGGGGGCTAAATCAGATTCAAGCTCTTTTCACATCCGTTTGACATACTCCAAGGCATCTGATGACGCTCAAGGCGTGTCTGAAACAACGCATGAGAGAAAGAAGAGGAAAACAGGTATGTCGACACTGTATAATCACTCATTACTTGGTTGAATTTTGTGAGAATTGACTGATTTTGCATACGTTATAACTGGAAATGTCACCCATAACTGTAATCTTTAAGGAGATTGTTGGTTTAAAATTAGTTGACCTTTATTTGTAAATTCTTCTATGTTTATGTCACAAGACTCTTTTGAGTTTTATCTTAATGTCCAGAGAGGTAATGTGCATTTTATGCCGACTTCTTTATCTGCGCTACTTTATTCTCTTGAATAGTTCTTATCTACTAATAATAGCAATCCCAATTAATTCCAAAGGTTGTGAATCTACTTATGTTGAAAAGTTGTGTTTTTTGTAAAAGATATCTAAAGGGTTGTGTCTTTTACAAAAATGTTGGAAAGTTGTGTCTTTTATAAAAAATTGTCTAAAGGTTATGACTATTCATACAAGTATTTTTTAAAATCTAAAAAGTTGTGATTATTCTTTTAAGTAATTTTTTAAAATAACTACCTTTAAATTGAAAGAACGCGACTATTCAAATTGAAAAGTCGTGACTATTCAAATTGAAAATATATGACTATTCAAATTGAAAAGTCGTGACTATTCAAATAGATTTTTAAAATTTATAAATAGTCGATGTCTATGCATTTGTCAAAGTAAAATTTTTACTAATCTCACTAATTATAAAATGGTAAAAAAAAAGTTATATACAGTTATTTGCATGTACTGATGATACGAAAGGGAAGAGACACTTACCCCGCTAAATCCTGTCTCAAAGCGGGAGTTGAGAAGAAAACGCATTGATTATATGTGTCTTCCTCTTGCTTGGCTGCAAACTGGAAACGGTTGTATCTTTTCACATTCACCTTTTCATTGAAACCTTCATCATCTTCCCCATACCTCTGTAATCTCCAGATTTCTCCCACCTTACCCTTCCACTTGAAACTCGATCACGCTGGTGAAAAGGTCTCCGTCTCTCTCGCCGGCATATTGAAATATCTAAGTCCCCAATCAAATTTTCGACTGATTCACATTATATTGCTTGCTTATTTAACCTAGGTCGCTTCCTTAGACCTCAACTGATGTCAAACTGTTCAGCAAATTTTTGGTATAGAGAAGCACAAAAGTTCTAGGTCCTCTGGCGTCAAATTGTAAACCCGCTCATCCCGAGACGTTTCAAAAAATTCCTTATTGTCCATTTGTCCTGTCACTACACGAAACGTATTCTCGTGACGTTTCTGAGGTGACTCGTACAAGAGACGGCTGATGAGTTACAATCATGCATCGTATGTGAAAAATAGGGAAAGTAGATATACATATGCTGATCAAAGAGGTGTGATTGAATGGTTGTGTAGTTTGAGAATGAAACAATTCATGAAAAGATGTAAAAACCAGGAACGTATATTTACATATATTGTTCAGAGAGGTGTGGTTGAAGGGTTGTGATGTTTGGGAATGAAACGATTCATGAAAAGATGCCAAGTACGACAATTTGTGATGACATAAGCTATTTAGAGCAAGAGAATTTTATATCCGTTAGATCAAAAATAAGAAACAAATCTGACTGTTAGATTTAATTTTTTTTCCTATAAAAAACTCATGACATCATCAATCACCAAATATAGGTTTGCTATTATATAGGTTATGTGTTTATTTTAAAAGTTGTGACTATTTAAAATGAAAAGTTGTGACTTTTTGTATATGTATCATTTTAAAAAGATAGCAATTCCAATTAATTTTAAGGGTTGTGAATTTCATTTAAAAGGTATATGTTCATTTTAAAAGTTGTGACTATTTAAAATGATAGGTTGTGACTTTTTATATAAGTATCATTTCAAAAGAAACATGTTTTAGATTGAAAATATGTGGCTATTCAGATTTTTGAAAATATGTGGCTATTCAGATTTTTGAAAATTTATAAATATTTTCATTGCCCATTTGATGAGGCAGCTATAACACGACCTACCTTGGGTCCACGTTGCTTCTTCTTTTCTTTTTTTCTTGTTGCTTTGGTTATGAGTTACGATCGAAATATTGTTCATCGTCATGTGACACGTTAATGACCAGTCATTTTTATTTAAAGCAATTTTGGTGGTCAGGAAGATAAGGAAGATATAGACAAGGTTCAAGAACTGATAATCACATGGTAGAGAACTGATAGTCACCTTTTTATTTTGTGGATTTCTAATTGGAAACCAAGTAAGGAAAAGAATCTGTGTAATGTCTTACAATATTTTTTCGTTTAACAGTTAGAGAAGTGAAGAAACTAATGCTGGGAATGATTCGGATTCAAAAGCTCAAATAAAAGAACACACAATAAACCTTTTTTTATTCGACAGGAATTCACATTTGTGGAGGAGAACAATCAAAGAGAGAATAGTAATAAGAAGAAGCATGTACACACGACCACCATTAACGTAATTAAGAACTTTATGATGGTAAAACTCAAAAACACTCAGAAAAAATGGATAGAATTAAATAAAACAAGAAAAAAAAGAATGATTCGGATTCAAAAGCTCAAATAAAAGAACACACAGTAAACCTTTTTTTATTCGACATAAATTTTGTGGAGGAGAACAATCAAAGAGAGAATAGTAATAAGAAGAAGCATGTACACACGACCATTAACGTAAGAACCTTTATGGTGGCAAAACTCAGAACACTCAGAAAAATGGATAGAATTAAATAAAACAAGAAAATTAAAAAAAGTTGTGAATTTCAATTATATTGAAAAGTTGTGGCTCTTGAAAAGTTGTAACCAATTATATAAGTATCTTTTTAAAATTGAAAAGTTGTGACTATTCATATAAATATATTTTCAAAATAACTATATTTAAATTGAAAGAATGTGTCTATTTATATTAAAAAATTGTGACTATTCATATAAATATCATTTAAAAAAAACCTTTAAAATGAAAAGATGTAACTATTTAAACAAAAATTTTGAATATCTATAAATAGTCTATTTCCATCTTCTTTATTGCAATGATTGAAAATTAATAGTCAAATTATATGTATCTTTTTAACATGTTCTCTAATTAAATTGTATTTGTTTGTGTTTTTATAATTAGTTTTAAATAGTTTAAATATTCCTATTTTTTTTAATTAAAAATTGTGTCTATTCATTTGGCTGTGTTGTTTGTCTTAAAAGTTGCATTGAGAAATTTTCAAATTATATAAATCTTTTCAACATCATATCTAAAATCTATTAGTTTTTAAAAAATTGTGTATTTTTATTAGTTTTAAAAGGGAGTTAAATATTCTAAAAAATATTCTAAAGACTTAAGAATTGTGTTTTTTTTCACGCACAAAGATTATACCAAGAATATTTAAATATATAAGGCCAGAAATTACCAAGCAAAACCGCTTCGGATCATCAGAAGAAAACGTTTTCATTTTGACTTTGTAGACTTGAAAATATTGACTTCTCCATGGAAAAGCCTCTTCCATTGTTTTGACATTGCATCTCTGCTCCTTCTCGATGATCATTTTCAGATCAAGCAGCAAGTACGAAACTTGGTAAACCACCATGTGTCCAGTGGTGTGACACTCCTAATCGACGGCCACGGGGTTTAGAGCGATGCTTTTCTCACGAGGAAATTGTATAACACAACCATCAACAACATTTTCCTGGTAGTAGACAAACACTGGCGGAAATACGCAGCAGTATATGATGTCTATGATGACATGGACATGCCCGAAAGTTTTTTTTGTTGCTAAAATGGAAAGTTTTGTTCCCAAAAAAAAAAGAAAAGGGCCTTGAATCAACCCAAGTAACCTTTTACTGATTTTATTCCCAATGAATATATGCAAAAATTGATGAAATCACCGGTGAAATAATTAAGAAACCTTCATAATATGTTGGCATGGTAACGGAGAGAGACGTCTATCTGGTCCTTCACCAAAAGACGAAATTGGTGACACCAATGGTAATAGTTGATAACTGTGGTAGTGAAATAACAAAAAAAAGAAAGTCACCGAAAAAACCAAAAACGGTTGAAAAGTGTTTTGGTAACTGTTCACTTGTATCGTCTGAGCAGAGAAAAAAGATGTCAAAATATTAAAAGGTGGGATTGGAAGAAAAGCAAAAGGACATGTATTTTCATCATAATAATGAGATTAAGTTTAATGTCAAAATTTTTAGTGATGTATTTTCATAATTTTGTGCGATTCCATCCCAAAAATACAATGATTTATAAGATATTGTAAAATGTGCCATTTTAAAATTTTGTATTTTTATCTAAAAATGAAATGGCTTCTAAGAGATTGTGAAAATATGTAATTATAGATTTTGTCATCCTAGGAATATGTTTTTCATTACAAATATGAACCAAAAAAATGTCAAAAATGTATATTTTCATCCGTAAATTGAGTTATTTTAAACATTTGTCAAAATGTCTAAGAATATGTATTTTCATTTAAATATTGTGAATGAATGTGTCTTTGATTCTAAACACTGCATTAGTTTAATAAAAGTCTCAGTATGTCTATCGATGTATCTTTTGTAATAATATATGTTTTTTTCATAAAAGTCAACGATATACAAGAGAATATGTCTTTTCAACTAAAATGTGAAGAGATGTGTCTTTGATCTTAAAAATTTCTTAGTTTAAGAGAATTTCTCAAAGTATTTAATTAACGATGTATTTTTTCATAAAGATGTGACTTTTTTTATCACAAATTTAATAATTTATAAGAGGTTGTAAAAAAAAAGATGTCATATCATCTTACGAAATGTGTACTTTTTATTCTAAAAACGAATGGTTTTGTAAAAGGTTGTGAAAATGAGTAATTATGTTTCTTATCAACTTTAAAATATGCATTTTCATTATAAAAAGGAACCCAAAAATGTCAAAAGATGTGACTTATCATGCTAAGAATTAAAGAAGTTGTACGGTTAAAATATTTTATGCATCAGTTTGTTACATGTACTATTTATAAAGTGAATCACTATTACATGTAAATTGGAGAGGAATATGTACGATTTAAGGGAATTTTTGCAACCCTTAAAGTAAATCATGGTTGGTCGAACATTTACAACTTCTTAAATGAAACATTGCAATCGTTGTGGATGTATTTTTTAGTGATGAACTATTGCAATTGTTGGTGATTTGTAGTCTTTTGGTGATATCATTGCAACTTTTAGTGTTAACTAACCATTGAAACCCTTAATCATCTATATAAGAAGTTGTGGGCATTGACAAATCATAAAAATCACAAATAGACTAGAAAAAAAAGAGAGATTTAGTGACAAAAGATCATCAAAAATACTAATATGTTTAAAAATGTATTTTCCATTTAGGAAATTTTTTATTGATTATTTTCTCACTTTTACTTAGACTGGGTTTGATTGGTTGAAATAACTTGAAATTGTGGTTTTTTTTTTTTTTGCTCTAAGAGGTTTTAGATTTTTAGGTTTGGCTTTAATTTATTTTGTTGTAGTAATTTTTTCAAAACACTGAATAAAAACTCTAGAAAAAGTGGTTTCTAAAGCTAACATATTTATTGTATTATGTTTTGGCTTTAGATTCAATTTTTAAAATAAAAATATAATTCCTTCAAAAGACAACCGTAAAAATTAAAAAGGATGTTCAGAGCTCCTACATACCCTACCAATCACTCTCATTATATATTTTTTAAAATCTATAGAAAGCTTATGGATGTGTTTTTTTTTCTCTTTTGTGACACAATAACTTCTTTGAAAACAAAAAAAAAATTATTTTAAATAAATTATACAAAGTGGCAAATATCTTTTAAAATAAAATGATTTCACGATAATAACTTTAAACATGCATAAATTTCAATGTATGTGCCGCCATTTGGTTATATTATTTTAATTGCAGTGTATTTTTCATGTAACAAATGAATAATATATGAGCATTTTTCTACAATTCTCAATTTTATCTCTATTTAATCAAATTCTATTGTATTTTACATGTAAAATATGCATTTTTTATTCAAGGATTTTTTCTGTTGGAGAGATGCTTCCTTTAAAAATACTAAAGATTTTGTAAAAGTGCATCCTTTCAAAAAGTTAATATTTTAAGTTTAAATAATATTTCAGATAAATATTATTCTTTTTATATAGGTTTATCTTTGATTTGTGATTAAGTATATTGAAATATGTTTTAAACTCATTGACAAAGACATATTTTAAAAATATTAAATTGATTTGTTTACATATTATAAGAACAAAAAAATTGAAAGATGATGAAGTTTTTTGTTTGAACAATCATATTTTTTTGTTCACACTTTGTGGAAACGTTACAAATAAAAATTAATATATATAAAGTATGAAATATTTGATATAAAATATATTTTTAGGACCAAAAATAGGGTGAATATTTTTGATACATTTATAAAGTTTTATATTGCAATATGTGATAATTTCTTTTTATAAATGAGTTCCCGTGCGACATCGCACGGGTTCTTTACCTAGTATATTCAATAAAAATGCATATATATATCCATAGCTATTTGTTCAATCTTGTCTAGCATTGCCTGCCCTTTGTCTTCTTATGACGGTTTATTCATTTTTGAACTTTCTGGTCATCTACGTCCTGTGTTTTAAAAGGCGATCGCCTTTTGCGCCAAGGCGCAAGGCGCACCGGGGCGATGGTCCTAACGCCTCAGTCCTCTAAGGCGAGCCCTAGTTCCTCAAGGCGCTCGCCATGGTGCGCCATTGGCTTAAATATAAGCGCCTTTGAACCTCTTAAGGCGCGCCTTGTAGTTTCCGTTAAGCACTACTTTGACGGAACCCTTAAAACATCTTGGAACTCTATCACTACTTTGTCGACCATTTAAATATCCTTAAAACATAATGCTTAGATCTTCAGAGTTATAGGTTTTGTTGGATTTGAGCAATTGAATTTAGCTTTTTAGTTTCAAGTTCTTTGTTTTGGTGTTTTGGGGTTTATATGTGTACATAACTGACTATATTAGTGTGCATGACTAACTCGTTGCTGACTATATTACTGTGTATAAATAAGACAGTTTGGTATAGCTGACTGTACTAGTGTTATATACGAGTCTACTCTATAACTTATCTTCTGTACGTAACCATAGAAATAGTTACACGTCTGTAGCTAACACATACATTTCTAACCTAAGAACATCTATCAATGCATATCTAAGTTCTTCTAAAGTTGTATATAACTAAACCACGTTTGAGTGCATCCTAACCATAAGGCGAGCGCCTTGGAGCGCCATGGCACAAGGCGCATGGCTCCAACCTCCTCGCCTTAGAGCGCCATGCGCCATTTAAAACACAGTCTACGTCAGTTCCTATAGTTTATATACAGATGTCCCAACAATTACAGATTTTCCAAGTGCTATATTTTATTTGTATTTCATGTGTAGATGTTGTTTATGCAGACGAAGAGAACGGATCTAGCTGTATCTCGGAGAATCCATTTGAAAAGGTAGCTGTATGCGTTATCATTATTTGACTTTCAAGAACTCATGTTATCTACCTTTTTTTTATCACCAGGTTTATGAACCATGCATCTTGTCAGTTCATTGCAACCAGATGCCTATCTTTTTCAGTGGCAGATACTTTAAGGTAAGTCAATGTTTTCAAGTTGTATAAATACCATCATCTGCAAATTGTAGTTCGGTATCAGATGGATTCACATATGACCCAAACAGAACTTTTACCACTTGTTTAGGATCTACTTCAACTGATGGTTCTTTTTCTTTGCAGTACTCCAGAAATGTAAGTCAATCCCGATGGATTATTGATGATGAAAGAATGGGTGAAGCGTCGGTTGAGGTAGTGCACTTTGTGGTTATCTGGATATGTATAAAGACAAGAGGTGACTTAAGAGATCATTATATATCTTTTTTCAGGAGATAATTGGTGGAAGTATTCTTCCAGCATGCCTCGGGGATTCCTACAAGTTCCATGCTGCTGGCAGAGAAGATATTGATGTTAGAAAAATTCCCTTTTCCTATTTCATGTTCAAAGTCAACAAGTTCTTACTGATAATATGAAAGAGCTGTAATCAGGTACGGATGTTGGGTTCAGGTAGACCTTTCTTAATCGAGGTTCAGAACTCCCGCAAATGTCCATCTCAGCAATCGTTGACGGAAATTGAAGAAAAAATAAACAACTCAGAGAAAAAACTAGTAAGGCCATTGAGTACATAGGTTGTATCAGTCGATAATGTGGTTTGTTTGCAAGCTTACAAGCAGTATTTTTGGCTGCAGGTTGGAGTTAAAGATCTTAAATTCATCGGAAGTGAGTGTTGGGCAATGATGCGTGAAGGAGAAGCAGAGAAACAGGTCAGTTTTGTTAAACCCCATCGAAATATTTTTTACCTTAATTAATAGTTTATTTAGAAGTGTAATGAAGAATATTGCACCAACTGGTCCAATGTTTTCTATATATTGCAGAAGCAATATGCTGCACTTGTATGGATTTCTCGTCCACTTGAAGAGAAAGATTGCAACTCAATTTCTTCCATGATAGAATTGGTGAGTCACACTTGGTTACTCTTTGCCCTATATTTTAGAACCTTCCTAATGCAATATGATTGTCTTCTTGAACTTCTTACATATTATGCCACTGCAGAAAATCTTGCAGAATACACCAATAAGAGTGCTTCACCGACGAAGTCCACTGGAACGTGAAAGGACTATACACTGGTTAGTGATGATCTTTCTTGAATTTTGGATTTTAGCTTCTTTTTAGTAATAGTCAGTCTTTGTGGTTTCAATCCTCAGGATGAAAGTCGAAAAGATAAAAGGAAACGCTCACTACTTTCTATTGCATCTATGCACTCAGGTTGCAACATCTTCTACACTCATCTCATTATAGTTATCATTAATTAAAAATAAGGGCAAATTTTAATTTTTCAATAATGCAGGCTGGAACATACATCAAAGAGTTTGTTCATGGAGATCTTGGTCGTACTACTCCCAGGTATGGTAGAAGACAGAACCTCCAGTAGTTTGGCTTAAGAAGAATAGCTTTGAACCATATTAACTGCATTTATTTCATTTTGGTTACAGCATGGGATCAATTTTAGGTTGCAGGGCGGAGATAATACAACTAGATGTGACTGATGTGAAAATGGGCGATTCTTGAAGGCCCGAGTAACAATCCACAAGCTCTTTTTTTTTTTTTGTAGTTTTGATTCCTATAAAATTATATATTTTTCCCATAATTTAATAGTTTTTATTGGATTTTTATCTTTAGAATAAAGAGTCACTTAGTAATAACATTATAACGTGGTTTCAGTATGTGATTCTGTTATATCTAAATTAGTTTTTTTTATCAAAAACATTATCTTAGTGTATAAAACTGGTTGTGTTAGCTGAACACAGCTCATGAAGTATAACTGTAATTATCACTGCCTGCTAAAAAAATTATACAGTAACCAGTGGTTCTCTCTCAGTCTCCCTCTCAAGATGCAAGAAGAAACTGATCTCTCCAAGTCAAATTTGGATGACCATGAAGCATCCACCATCTTAGCCTTAAACGCATACTGATCATTTGATTTGCCAATCTGTTGCAACTTAAAAACTTTACTCAAAATTAAACTGAAAAATTCGTATATTTTAAAATTTGTGTTCTTTTACAATCTTCTGTTGTGGACGTCCTCCTACTCCATGCCTGGCTTTAACTTGAATTCGAGCAATTTTAGGGTTCGTCTGAGTATAGGTTTCACCTCTAAGGTTATTATGTATACACATGATATCTCGTGGTAACTGACATTGTCTGGCTTTTAACTTCAATAGGCGACTAATATAACTGAGCATGTACGACCAAACAACGTACTATTTTCCACCAGCTTGATCATTTTGTTAAGAAAGTTTGTTTCGTCTTGTTTTTATGTGTGTTTGAAGAATATCCTATATACATTATTATAGCTTCTGTACGTTATTGTCAACACAAAATCATTTCTCTTATATACATAGATACAAAATGTCAAGAAAATATGAAAGATAAATGTTATTACTAAAAGTCTGTAAGAATCAGATTTTATTTGCAGAAAAGTTAACATCTAGAGACTAGAGTTGGTAAAGTGCTAGAAAAAGGTAAGAAGAGTATGAGTGTTGATTGACGTGAACCTTACAATCCACCCATGTATTAAACTTGCAAACGGGAGTGCCGTCATGAAAATTTGTAATCAAGTCTCTCATATTGGAGAGCTCCATGCAAACCCATTGTCCAAAATTAGCATTCGCCTATGTATAAAAAATATTATGTTTTGGTTTGAGAATATGTTTAGCTTATCGTAATTAATGGGAAAGCTTAGTTTTTTCGCACATTTTTTGTTAGGACATCTCCAACATCACTTTATTTTCCTCTCTAAAATAAAGTTTAGAGTAAAAAGTAAAAATACTCAAATAGTTCTCTATTTTCTACTTTATAATAGTGTAAATTTATTTTTTACTCTATGTATATAGTAATTTTTTTATTTTTTGTTCATCACTTTATTTTTTACGGTAAAATAGAATACCATTAGAGTAACATTCATACTCTATTTTAGAGAAAAAAATAGAGTAAACCATTAAAGATGGTTTTAAGTAGTTCATTCAGAACACTGAAAGCCAAAGTGTGGATATTTTCAATACCCTCGAGCAAACCAAAAATATCACTTTATACTAGATCTCTATAAACTTGGACTCTTGGACCAATTAAACCCAAAATATCCGTCTACTAACCAGCAATGCAATTATCATCAAAACATGATAGGTTGATGAATACTCAAAAAATATAAATGTATATGTATGACTTGCGTGTTTTGTCTAGGGATGATATGATAAATGCATAACTATGATCAAACAACAAATCTTATCGTAAAAGCATGAAAATTATTAAATGTTTTCAACTCATGATAAACTAAAAGTAAGCAAGCTATAACTTGTATTGTATATATATAGGTCAGAAATTATACCAAATGTTTTAACATGTTTACCAAAAAAAAAAAATTATACCAAATGAAGGAGTACACGTAATCTCTACAACTGTTTCTTCAACTTCAAATAGAATAAGGGAACATCATAATAACGTCGTGGACTTTCAAAACAAGATGCTTCTCCTTTCTCCCCCCCATTACTATGTTCTTAAAGTAAATCAAAACCTCTGTTACCTTTTCGGAAATCTGGGTCCTTCTCTTTTTCTTAGTGTTTTTACCTTTTTCTAGAAGACGAAACATCAAAAGACTTCAAGACTTCACAAAAAAAAAAAGAAACATCAAGACTTCGCACTATGACACACACCTTCTCACGATATATTTCAAAGTTTTTACACTAGAAAGGTGGAAAAGATAACAGGGTATTAAAGGCGTTTACAAAAAGATATAAAATAAATAACGACGCAATGATCTAGATCAACAAAAAGTCAAGGATCAATACCAAAAACGATTTTATGTAAGAGCTCAAACAAAAAGAGAACAACAGAATCAAAGTTGTGGGAAACAAGAGAATGGTAATTAATCCAAAGCTTATTACCTCATGCCAAATAGAGGCTTGTCATCACCAAGTAACAGATCAAGCTCACCAGATTCAAAACATTGATAAATATGGTATATCAAGAGGGTTTTACGAAGAAACCCTAACAGATATCTGTTGACAGTATGACCACCTCCCTCTTTCAAACACCATGTATATACATAAACTTGTATACATAGAAGGAGGTGGACAGAATGCCAAAGAAGTCTGTAAGAAACTCTTTGTCAAACCCTCGTGAAAGGAAAAGAGTAAAAGTGTAAAGATCCAATCTGTAACCCGCTCATGAAGTTGTATTCACCACTTGGAGAGAACACACACATTAATTAGAGGAGTCTTGTAGTATATGGTATAGTGATGTGAGAGAGGGAAGGTGGTGGTTTATTTATTGGAGGAAGAGAGAGAAAGAGAGTGTCCGCGAGGCAGATGACTCCTCTTTATGACGGCTAGCTCAAAACCCTAGATGAGTTGTAATGGAAATATCGAAGATCTATAGGATCTGGAATTGAAAAGACCATAGATCTAACAACATTAACAGATAATCGTGTAAGAGAGAGAGGTTAGAAAAGGAAATATATGTGGCTTTCTTGAGGGGAAAAAACTCATTTTTTCGTTATGAAAGAGACTGAATAGTTTTCTTCGTTTTGTTTCTTCACCAAAAATAGTTAGCAACTTTTCAACGGGGTTTACCTTAGCGCCTACCGTTTCCGTTTCCGTTTCCTTTTCTTTTCTCTTTCACCCTTTTTCTCAAGATATATAAACGTTGACGTTGGCAATATGTACAAGTGTGACCCGAAAATATAAATTAGAATAATATCGAATTAAGTCGAGTAGTTACTAGACTCACTACTACTTCTTTTGGTCGACATTAATTGAAAACTGATTTTCATCATGTAAAGAACCATAAAGTGAGTGTAATAATTAGCTAAAAAAACGTTTACGATCTAACAAAAATACTACAGTATACATAATATACATGAACTATTGTGAACTCGTAATAACATATTGTTATATCATCAAACTTTGCGTGATTTTTACAAACTCTTACCATTTCAATGGAATTCACATATTTGGCAAAAATATTGTTATATCATCAAATTTTGCGTGAATAACATGCATGTGATGTTGTCACGTTGATCAGTGATCACTATAGTACGTTGCTCACAATAAATTATTAAACTTATTTATAGTAACGAGTAACGTTAATATATCCAAAACGGAGAATAGTATTTAGCAAAAAAATAATATAATATGGCGAATTTTGTTGGCGCGAGTTTAACAATTTTCTCATTCTGGTTCATGCCAAAGGTACGAGACAACTTCCATTTTTATGGGTCCATTTACTTGTCCACTAGAGGGGAGTGGATTACAGAATCCAAAGCTCGGGGTAAAAATGAATATTAAGTCTAAATTAACTATCTCTAGGACTAGGGCTCATCAAAAAGATGGGTAAATCTAAATGGTTTTAAATAGGGTCAACCTCTTCTCTCATGTTCATGGAGATGGTCAGCCTCATTATTTATATTATATTATATATTTTTGGATATAAATGTATTTTGGAAGAGTACAGTATATAATGGGAATTCAACATCTTTCCCTACCATAGATTGATATGTCGCACGCATCACTCGATCCCACGACCTTCATAACAACCTTTTTACAATTTTGCTTCGACGAAATCCCTACTTTTGTGTATAAAGAATTTTCACACTAAATTTTTTCTTTAGTTTCGAGTGAATAAAGGAACAAACTCCAATAAAAAGGAGTTAGCATTGCTATAAATCCATCCGTATGAATAATAGAAGCACTCTTCAAGGTATTAACTGCACCAACTCATAATAATAGTACTCCTCAGTATTTATTGCCTCAAAATCTACCCCATCCACTTTTTTAGCCACCAAGCCACTTAATCGTAGTATTAAAATTACATTTTCAAAAAAAATTCTTCCTAGACTTTTTATACTGAGGAATGGGGTACGTTACGAATGTGTAACAACGTTTTTCTTATTATATTCCTCGAACTGTTGCATCTATTATTTTATTCTTTTGGTCTAGTTTTATTTTATTTTTTGTCATCACATCTGTCTTTTATTTGTTTTTTCATATTTTTATTAAATGAAGAAATCTGTGAATTCAACCAAGCTCTCCCATGAAATGGGTTTCGTATTTATTTGCATTCAATGATAATGAAAGTAAAAACTGAAACATCGGGTTTGTCGGATTGTGATGATGTCAGTGAATGTATGATTAAATCATTTAATAAATGTTTTCAAATTTCTGCTTTCCAGATCATTACAGGCCATTGTATTTCAAAATCTGTACTATAGTGATTTTACCTTAACAATTAAAGTGTATGTGAAAATGTTTTATATTTATAACTTGAGCAAGTAAGAAAACAGAGATGGCCATGTACATACTAGAAAAACGTAAAACCTGTTTGCATAATCTTTTTCTTATGCCAACATTTGTAACCCTTCTACATGTGTCATGTGGTGTATACATTTCAACATTTGTATAATATTTTCAATATGTGTGGTTCTTGTCCTTGAAAGGTTGGTGAAAGACTGAAAATTGATTTACTAATAAAGAAAACATTTTCAAGTCACCCGCACAAATCATAATTATGTTTTGGCGAATTTATTCCTTTCTTTGGAACCTTTTCCATTATGCATGCGTAGACACTCTCTCATGCATATACCATCATCATTATCGCCATTTACTAGAATTATCAGGTGTATTAATTAAAAAATCTATGAACCAAAGGTTTGATTACGATTTTGTATACTTATTATACTTACATAGTTACATTATTAATTTATTACGACCTCACTTATAGGTCATAAGTTGCCTTGCTCAAAAATTCCAGTTGAATATATATGAAAACATCCAATATTTTTATGAAAATAAATAATAAGTTTGTTCGGGTCTGGATCACAAGCTTCTTAGAACATCAACATCGATAGAGCTCTTCTCAATAACTAAAATTAAATTTTTTTAAAAAAAATCAAAACTAATTACAATATGACAAGTAAGTAGCTTTCTCACAATTTATTTTGAGTTTCAAACGAGAAACTATCTATGTTCTCTAATTTTTAACATTTACACCAAAAAATATTCTGGTTCTCTCACTTCTTGTCTTTTTTTTTTTTAATAGAAAGAGCTTTCGTAAAATGTGCTTTTTAGAGTGAATACAACATAGCTAGAAAAATCAGAAATATATGCAAAATATTTTTACTCAATTATTCTTCTTAAAAATGAATATTTACTCCAAAAGTTATATTTATCGTATGCTTTAATGCTTAGTATGGGTGTGATTAATCATATTTTTAAAAGACGAATAATTGAATTTCCATTTTATTGGGAAGATCTACGTGAGAATCCATGATTGAAAATCTCTTTGGGCAGCATTTCTTTTATTTATTTGAGAAAAGGAGCAACATTTCACATGATGGTGAATGTCTTATATAGGCTGTTCTTTATACCGTTGTAGAGTATTACTGAAATCTTAAATCCAAATTAATCCTTAAAATAAAAATTTAAGATAATGAGTGCAGAAACGAACAAGAGAAAATGAAGAAGATAAAGAATGGAAAAGACAGTGTTGGGTTTGGTCGAACGTCGACAAGTGATAAGATGTCACAAAATATCGGCTTTTTGTTATATAATTGAAAAATGAATCATGAAGTCCCATGACTATATAATATTCACATCACTTACTTTCGGGTATCCTTCCTTCACTCCTGGTTATGCGTTCATTTCTTAAGATTTCATTAACTGATTGTGGTTTAACGACGAGTGTCAGTGTACTAGAGTAGATAAACAGTATTCAAAGTCTTAGACTCTTAGACCTATGTTTTTCTTTAGCCTAAAATTCTTGAAAATTTATTCAGTAGTTAAGTGAACACTTATACAAAACGTCCAACCAGTGGCAGAGCCAGAAATTTTTTATACCGGGATCATAATTTTTTTTTTCAAAAACATAATTTATAAATCATTAAAAGCTACAAATTATAACTTTAATTTTTAATGTATTATAATTATTTTAGTAGGATTATATATTTTGTGGGGTCAAATTATATATTTTAATGGGGTCAATAATTTTTTTTCTTAAACAAAAACAAATATATTTAAAAAAATAGTGGGGTCAGCTGACCCCACTTCTCCTTCACTACCTCCGCCCCTGCGTCCAACCAAATTCAAATGGTTCAATCAGGACTGGCCAATATGATGCACATAAAGCTAAATAATGTTTTGTAACCTGAAAAAGAATTATATAGAATGTGTGGTTGGGTTTGAACGCTCAAAAAATTGTAACTGTACCACTGCACTTAATAACGTAGATACCATGCGATGCGATGCCTTTAAGAGTAAATTACATAAAGGCAATTTCAACTTTGGGAAATTCCTCCTTACTTAAGACTTTGTTTGATTCAACTAAGTCCGGTTAGGACTTGTGTGTCTTGGGTCAGAGATGAATTTCTCAAAGATTAAACGCAACTGACATAAATTCCACTCACAAATAATACTATTTACCGAAAAAGGGATTAACATTCTCATACGCTTGTACATTAGTATTTTAATTGGGTTACAGTTACTCATTATTATTTTATATATCCAAAGTTTCCAAACTACTCAAAACGATAGAAATGAGGTTTTACAAAGCTTATATGTATTTGTTGATCTCCTTCTTATGTAACTTGAAAAATATAGTAGAATTAGAATTTACACCAAAAAGAAAAAGGAAAAGAAATATTGACATATCTCTTTCTTAGTTCGAAACCCTAAGCAATTTAGACAATCTTCAATGGCGATAAACCTCTAGAATCTGATCATGATATATTGTCTAGCACACTGATTCTTAGAAGTTTAAAACCTAAGCTCTTATCATTTTATTTTTCATACTGAAAATTTACAAGATTTACATTTTATACCCATTGGGATCAAGGGATCATGAATGATGATGAATAACTCTTCTGAAGTTTTCGATCAAAAAAAAAAACTCTTCTGAAGCCAGATCACGGATGTCACAAATGGAATATTTCTGAAGAGCTACTTTTATAGACGTCTCACCTCCCAAAAAAAAGAGACTTTCTGAAATATGGAGTAGGTAGATAGATGCTCACATGGTTTATCACATCTCAGTTCATTATGAAAGATGCAAAAGTAATTGTCATTTATATATCCTACGTCTACGTAAAAAGAAGAGTTTAGGATACAAAAAACAAGGAAAAATAAATGGTACTCAAAATGGGTGGCCAACGGTAACCTATTAGCTTAGGTGCCAATTGTTTGAACAATATATGGGCTTCAAAGGCCCAAATATTTGGCGCATTAGTTGAAGGGCGAATATCAATCATGTTACAGAGCTTTCAAGCCTCACTAACTAACTGCTGTTTGATCACTATACTTCGTCGTGGAGGTATGTCTCCTTTGATTCTAGTTCTAGCCTCTAGGGTTCTTGTCTGGTTCGAAATAAAATGTGATGCATTAAAGTGTGAGACTCTGAGCAAGTTCTGTTATGCAGAGAAGGAAAAATAAATGTTTATCAGAATCCTAAGCTATTATGTATGTTGGTTCACATAACTTCCACAACCACCACAAACCAAAGCAGCAGACCCAACTTTGAATCACTACATTCTCTCCTTCGATGCCAATACAATGATCACTCTCGAGGGAGAAGACTTTGTCAACTGTGAAGTTGTTGGACATAGCTTTATGCTTCATCAGATGAGGAAAATGATTGGAGTTTCTGTTGCATTCATGAGGAACTATACACCTGAATCACTGATCCAAACCTCTTTCAACAGGTAAGCTTAAGCTTTGTCTCTGCATATAGATTTGTGTGAGGCAAACTGATGTGAGGACTCTATGTGCTAGGGATGAGAGAATAGCTGTACCCTGAAATTGGACTATACCTTGATCAATGTTTCTTCACTTCTTATAACAAAAGATTTAAAAGGGAGTCAGGAGGAGCTGTCAATGGAAGAGTACAAGGAAGTAGCTGAAGACTTCAAATGTAAGCATGTTATTGGCTCAGCAGAAGAAAAAGATAGAATTGTGGCGATTTGGTTGAACGAAAAAAACTATCCAGACCTATGTGTTGCTTAACACAAACCGGATGAAGTCATTGTCTATAAGAAGATCGGTGCAGCCTCTGAAGAAAAAATCCATCACTAATGGGGATCAGGAGCTCTTCGTTGTCAATAGTGGAAGAGAACGCAATCGAGTGATGCGGCTTTTGATCCAAACCGGACTAGTGAGGCAGTTAAAACTTGGTATGCCTCATTTGTTTTAGATGTCTCCGTGGCGTTAAGTTTATGTTTTCCATATGACTGGCTGGCTACACGGTGTTTTTCAGTTGTTGTTACTAGCGTTTTGACATTCAGACCAATTAATTTAACGTGGGTTTTTAGATAGGAGTAGGACACTTAAACTCAACGTCACGTAGGTATGACTTTGTGATTAACTAAAATCATTTTTTGCTTACGATATTACTAAACGCTAATCACTTAGACCAAAGACTCAACGGATTCTCTGAGCAACCCAACCACTTATTGTTATGTATTTTATTAAAGGTCAAATATTTCTTAAGTTTATAACATGCACATGACTCATCGTTACTAAACCTCGACGAGAAGAGTGACAATGACACTAGCTATAGCAAAATTGGTAGGAAGAAGAAGATACATCGTTTAGCAGGTGGGAAGTTTTGGAGTCAACTTATAGCTAGGCCAGAAGCGCCCTAGACTTCTTTAAGTTTACACCCTCTTTCTTCTTTCTCCAGGAGGATGAGCAGAAAAAAGAGATTGCTACTTCTAATGACCTAAACGTCGACTATCTAACTGCTGTTATTGTTGCCACAACCATCAGTTTCAGTGTTTAATACTAATCATGCATAAAGTGAGAGGTGATTTTAATAATAGAAAGAAAGAGGGAGTGTACCAATCATGCATCTAAAGAAAAAAATACTAAAGAACTGAAAAGATATACTAAGTTCTGTATAACTTTTTCTTTTTTTGGCCAAAGAACTGAATTTCAAATTTTCTCTTTTTGGCCAAAGGACAGAGTTTCAAAAAGTTGAAATAAAAACAGTTAGTGGTAACAGAAAAAGTAGCATATAAAACAATTGTCATTTGGCATTCTTAGGTGTAATGGCGCAATCACAAAGAAAAAAAAAGTAATATAGTTCATGTATATTTCACCATGTACATGGCTACATCATGACTCAATCCAGGAACGATTTTGATAGATCATGACTATCCACGCAACTACCAAAAGTCGATGTGGACTGACGTGGACAGGTGAACAAAAAAATAAAGGAAAAGCACACAATCAATCGATTATAAATAGAGAGAAAGAGTCATTACAACAAAAGCAGTTTCGTCGAGAAGATTCAGATCATCAGAAGAGAGAAAATGGGGACAGCTTGGTTCGTTTGGCAAGACTCTAGCTACCAGCTGCTGCTCCTGCAAGACAGAGAAAACAGGTAATAAGTTTATTCGACCTATTTCCTATATAATCTATCATATCCTCAATCAGTAATTATAAGTGTTTGGTTTAAACTAAGGATAATTAAGCCGGCTGCTTGGTGGGATGGAGATGAGGAAACAAAAGACATATTAGGTGGAAGAGATGAGAAAACAGGAGGGACTTGGTTGGGTTGTTCTAAGCAAGGCCGAGTTGCATTTCTTGTGAATGTGACGAATCAAACATCTTTTACCCATACGGGAGCCGAGTTGCTTACTGTCAAGTTCTTGAAGGTATAGATACTTCTTTCCTAATTATGAAAAGTTATTAGTACTTGGGTTCTCATGATCTTGATACAGGGGAAAATGACTACAAGTGAGTTTGCAAATGAACTTGCTAGCAACAAAGAACTGTCGTCTGGCCTTACCTTTAACTTAGTTGTGGCAGACATAGCTTCAAAATCGATGGTTTATATCTCTAAAAAGTCTCCAACTAAGGAAGTCGATGAGATGATAGATCCTATTGGTCCTGGTCGTTATTTCATTACCTCAGCCGGGATTTATGATATCTTCTCCTCACAGGTCAATTAAAGCGACATAATTCTTTAGTCTAACATGTTTTAATATAGTGAGTAACATTTTTGTGTGGGGGAGGGTGTTATGCAGGATAAACACCCGAAAGACAAGTTCAGTGAAGTACTTGATGAAAACAAAGAATCACCGAGGAGGGAGTTTTATGAAAAGTTGATGAATGATGATCAAATCATTGTACCTGAAGGTGAAGGTGAAACCGATACAAGCAGAACTGTAAGAATAAATACAATACAGTCATTTTTTCCCATTAATCTGATGTTTTGGACCCTTCATTCATCTTTTTGTTCTTTTGGGTTTAGGGTCCAAAGGGGGTGTGCATTGGAACAACATCGATAGAGGTCAAAAGGGGTACTAGCAACATAGGCTTCAATGAGTACTACTGGGAGAATAATGAATTCAAAGAGCATAAGTTCCATTTCGACATGGAGTAGTTACAATGAACCGCAATGAGCGATTTGATTAGTAGTATGATGATATATAAAATAATCTTGTTGAAGTTGATAAAGCTGTTATAAGATCGATTTAGGGAAACTTCTTTCCTTGATAGATATTATTATCTAGTCAAGAAGAATATGGTTTAAAAAGAAGTTGGATTTTCTTAGCCTTTCCTATTACTCAAATTTTACTCAATATAATGCTTATAATGTTCATCTATATAATTCAGTTGATGTCTGTTTGTATGGTTAGAAGCAAAAGAAAGCAGAGCACTCAGGATTACATAAGTACATTTAAAAGAAAAATTATGTAGTACGTACTACATGTTTTCTAAAACCACTGTGTACTACATTTTATTGTCATTTGTACTGCTTAAAAGACCCATATATACATAAACCAGACCAGCACCAACATTAGAGAAACAAAACCGAAACTGTGACTATATGACAACCTCATCTGCATCCTTGCGAAGAAGAGGAATCAGGTAAGAATATGTGATTCTGTGCACGGTTCTTTCCCCTCCCCTGTATATCCTTATATATATATATATGTATGTATATGTATAAATGTACTTACACACCTACATACATATATCATAGTCATGAATGCTCATCTTGTATTTTTAATAAACTATGGGATATGAATTTTGACCTGAAAGAGGATTTCAAAAATTCCAGACGCTAAAATTACGCTTAACTTTCACTAATTTGAGTACGAAGAAATTTCAAGACGCATATCTCAGCTAACAGTAACCTTACATATACAAATAGTCTAGATAAATTTAGTTTAATTTTGAAAAATATCCTTACTTTTGATATAAATTGAACACTCAAATGGCTCAAATTAAATACTAAAAAACACCAAAATGTGACAAACACTATACACTCACAATGCCACGTTATAACATAGTATCTTAACCAACCAATAACAACGCATCATTAAAGATAACACCTATGTGAGTGTGTATTCCTTTCTATGGAGTTTGCTTTTAGAGCCATTCATTGTTCTATCTCATTCTCTCTCTCACCTCATAAAACTCACTAGTCCAACATCAACCAAGGTATAACCCACGAAAAGAAAAAAAATTCACTTAGATAAACCATATCTTCATCATGGCTTCAATAACCTCAGCCACCGTCGCAATCCCATCTTTCACCGGTCTCAAATCCACATCCTCCAAACCCTCAACCGTCGTCAAAATCCCCACCGTGGCGGCAGCATCAACGAAGCTCACCGTGAAGTCATCACTAAAGGACTTCGGAGTCGCTGCCGTAGCGGCTGCAGCTTCCATTGCTTTGGCTGGAAACGCCATGGCAATAGATGTTCTCTTGGGATCAGGAGATGGGGCGTTAGCCTTTGTCCCCAACGACTTCACAATAGCCAAAGGTGAGAAGATTGTGTTCAAGAACAATGCTGGATTCCCACACAACGTTGTGTTCGATGAGGACGAGATCCCAAGTGGTGTTGACGCTAGCAAAATCTCGATGGACGAGCAAGATTTACTCAATGGTCCGGGAGAGACGTACGAGGTTGCTTTGACTGAGCCTGGGACTTACAGCTTTTATTGTGCGCCGCATCAGGGTGCTGGTATGGTTGGTAAAGTTACCGTTAACTAATAAAATGTGACTGTAATGTGACAGAGAATCTCTGAGTCAGGTAGAGGCTTTTGTTTCAGTCTTACATAAGGTGTTTTGAACCGAATGGACCGTGATATGCTATAATGTGACTGGTTCCATAAATGCTATTTCTTCGTTATAAATTATATGTAGATTTATGTCTCGCCCTAAAGTCTATACTCAAGAGTCAAGACCAATTAGGAATATATTTAATCATAATGTCTCAATCAGGATTTGAGTTCAGATGAGTAGATAGTATCCATAACATATATGAATTTAACTGTAAAATTTTGAAGTGTATATTTAGTACGTACAAATTCAGTTATAAGACGAACTGCAACATGTAAGAATCCATTTATATAACAAATATTAAACTAATTTCATCATGTTTAAATCCAGAATCTGAAGCCTAGTCTTTCGTATGACTGTTTTTGGCTATCCCGATTTTGTTTAGTGGCACAAGTAACAGAAATTAAATGTGGTTTGCTTCAAACCGCCACTAAATATGCAATCAATCAAATTTTCATTATATTCTATAATATTCACTTACCAAGTGTAGTATTGATGCAAATTTTTTTTTTTGGACTAAAATATTGATGCAACTTGGAAGCTTGATTATGTACTTGTGAGATTGGATGGGTTATTTAAATGGTTTGGACAAAAGCCTATCATAGGTTACATTATGTAATAGAGGCATAAGTAAGATCTCTACTTGGTTTACGACTTGCTTAGATAATATCTTGGATTCAACGAGTAACGTGTGAGAGTGATTCACGTGTATTCGTCAAGGCAGTAATACGTGATTAGGGCAATCAACAGTTTCAGAGGGAGACAAACCAATAATTGTGCCCATCTTATAGCTAATAACGCATTAAAAACGTGTGGATTTATTCACAAATCGAATTATTTTGTTTGTTTGAAGTATTCAAAAACTTTAGACCTAGTACGTAGAAACGAAGTTCCGACACAAAAAAACAACTACACATGGAAGCAGGAACGAAGACAAGTTAATAACTAGCTTTAACTTGTAGTGGTTTTGGTTGATCCATGGTTCTTCTCTTCCACAGATTAACTTCACTCTTCTGTCTCGAGCACATGGCCAGAGGCGTGCTTACAGCGCATGGAATCATCGTCTCTTTGTCATCGGAAGAGTAACCTCGGCGGTGATGATCCGACCGAGATTCTTCACGTTTGATCTCGGCCGTCCAATCAAATCCACCTAGAGCCTCTCTGCTGCTCGCGAATTTCTTCATTTTACACAACGAAGGCGCCGCAACCGCTTCCACCGCCGAGATCGGAGGTTCGCTAGCGGCGGAGACGGCTACGTAGTTGGATTTTCTCGACCCCATTGAGAAGAGACGTTTTAGTTTCGACCAGTTTCCCTTGCCTGCTTCTTTAACAAGATGAGACGATGCCGTTTTGAGATTCTTGCGTTCTCTGGTCTTCGTCTCTGGACATTTCGACTTATTAGCGAGTTTGATCTGACCGATGCAGGAGACTTTAGGCGAAGTGGGCTCGGCGAAAACGACGGCGTTCTTGGTTCTTCTCCTAGCTCTTGAGGCCGCCGTTGGAAGCAACGGTGTTATCGGACCAGAGAAGAAAAATCCTCTGTTCGCCGTCGAAGCCGTACGGTGGTGATGGAAATCTCTTACCGGACTAAAGGGACTGTGACTAATTGACAAGGCTTTCTGAAGCATCTTCGAGAGTTTCGTGGGGTTGTTGTCAGATGCTTTTTCCATTTATTCACAAAGTACACGAACACGGAGATCCTTGGTTTTATATATGTACTTTCTGTTGTGTCTGAAAGTTCTCAGAAAGTGAGAGTCAAAGGATGTTTATAGATGAACACAATTGAAAATGTCAAGATGATGACGTCATGGAAGGGTTTGGGTCAAAGCTGATGCTAAACCGGAGAAGATCTTAATGTTATGATACAGTTTTGACTTCAAACCGGAGAAGACATTTATGGCTTAAAGACTTATACGGCCGACTTTGATCCGGTTTACAAAATCAAATGCTGATTGGATTACAGTTTTCCTTATAGCTTAGGTTGTCTTCTTATTTCGACGCGGGTTTGTTAATGGTTTGTTTGACTTTTGTGGGGCTAATCTCACACGTGTTGTAATACGTTATAGTGTATGAAATTGAAATCTAATAAAAGCCACATGATTGTTAAGTTTGTTATGCTTAAAACTGTAGTTGATTGTGTGGAATTAGTTAAATAAACTTTAGTACATGAACAGCTCGTTAGCCGATATATTATTATATTGAAAGCGACGTGCAAAGGGAACACTTGTCCTTTTGGTTTTGGTCTTGTTATTATAAGATTCCCAAACAGTTGTCAATACAATAGAGTACATGTGTCTACCAGTTTGTTACATTGTCATTGGACGGTGAGAACTACTTCGTAGGACTAGTTCCTCTCATTCAGTCTTCTCTTGTTTAGTTGTTTATATACGTTACAATCCAATTAAGAATATGCTGTTAAATATTTTTCATCTTAGTTCATGGCAAACCACAATTTTATTAGACAGTTGTACATACGCATTACATTCCTTTTTGTTTGGAACTCAAGCTACTTTTTGATCGCTATAGCTTTTTGTAAAAGATCTTGGTGACTTAAGAAGGATTTCTTTTGTATTTCTTGATTTTTTTTTGTGTCCCCAACACCTTCTTTGGTTTGGTTGACTCATGAGACCCATAACATTATCTCATATATAAACAAATATCCAAAGATTTTTGGGGATATAAATAATATGGTGAACATTTCAAACAATTTAGAAACCATATAGTTAGTGCATATTTTTCTTAGAAATTTGGAGGCCATCGCCATAATCCAATATTTCATTTAATTATGGTGAGGAACGGCCCTATTAGTACTTCGAGATGCACGTTAACCAGTGTTTAGCCCAAATCAAAGTTACAAACTGATTGACAAATTGCTTGAAATGTTTCTTAAACTTCTTTTTAACTAAAATTTTTCTTAAACTTGATCGAGGAAAAAAATAGTACTGCTTTGATGCTTGGAAGGCTCCTTCCTACAATGGCCATGATAATGACTATGGAGAATGTGATCTTATCAGGCACGCATCCGTGATCATCCATTCTATGAAAGTAATGTACATCCTCTGAAGCTAACCCAGGTCGAAAGTAACGCCTAATCAAGATCATGATTCATGAAGGTATCCATCGAAGTCTCTACATCACTAGATTTCATGAGATCAATCAAGTGCCAAGCTGATAGGTTGAACTATCTTACTTTACCTGCAAGACGATGATTTCATTGTAACTTGTAAGGATGAGGCGATTTCTTGTGGTACACGTAAGTTACCCAGTGAAAGAAAGCTAGCGATTGGAGGAGAGGGATTCCGTCAAGAGAGAGTTTCGATCGTGTTAACGCCATTAGTGAGGGGTTTGATGACCTCTCTTGAGTCTTGAGTCGCTTTCAAAGCTCAGAACTCAGAGTAGCTCTGGACCTCTGGTGAGCCAGCAAAAGGTGAAACTTTACCTGAAGCGGCGACGTTTAGTGCTTCCTCTATAGATGATACCTGTTTTTTTGCGTTTAATAGTCTTTTTCTTTTGCTTAAACGTGTCATTATCGTGTTACTAGTCCTTTTTCATGTAAATCTATTGCTTGGCAATTAAAAACATTTAATGGCAAAACCAATACGTCAAGTCATAATTCAAAAGAAAATTACTCGTTTTATTTGAACATATCCGACTATATAAGGATATACCCATTTGGCAAAAAAAGGGTAAGGATATACTCAATACATTGGACAGTATTCTACACGTATTATATGATGCTTGACCACGTTTTGTGGCTATGATATGTGTCACCTGGATGAAGTAATATTGGATGATGGTAAATGCTACATTTTTTTCATTTAAGGTATAAGCAGCTTGACCAATGCCAATATTTCCTGAGTCCTGACTCGCAATTGCTAGGACTATTCTCTCATTATACAAATAAGCTTATACGATATTTAAAAAAAAAAAGAAGCAAAAACATATACGATAGTTTCAAACCTAGCTTATGGGTGACAGATCAAATCAAAGTCGTAATATGATTTATAATGACAAATGATTTAGGAATACGACTAATTAAAACAAACGACTCTTTCTAAAGTTTAAATCTTCTCTAATCTTCGATCCTAATCCGATCTACCTTTGGAAATTTTCACATTACATTCCAGAGATAAATACTAACAACCCGCCTTGTATATAATTATAGATATGCTATCTTCTCTATATCTAAGTCCTAATCCAACATTAATTATATAGTTGACACATAACCCTTGTTGCTTATATTTATATATTGCTCCAAAACCTCATAAAAACAGATATTAATCACTGGGTTCTTATCAAATAGTGCCGTCGGCGCCAACGCCGGCGGAAGAGAGGGAGACGGAGGATCAGCAGGTGTCGTTAAAGACTCCGATTCCGTTCCGTTATCCAGCTGGGACCAAGACGCTTCCGTTCGAGCATATGTCTAAGTCGTTACAACGTCGATACGTCAAGGTTAAAGAGCCTCTCTTTGATCCAGTGACATCCAAGCGTATTTATTGGCGGGAAGAGCCTTTTGATGTCAACGGCAAAGATGACGATCACGGCCATGATCATGGATGTTTGTTCTTCTTGAAGGTAAGCATTCGAGGAATGGTCGATAAATGGTTTGGTCCTCTTCTTGGATTACCCAAAACTGAAGATTTTAATTACTGAAATACTTCTTTTTTTTTACGATTGAAACACAAACATGAGTTTCTTTTTGGTTTGGGACTGACATTGTGAGAATGCTATAATGAGGTTTTTTATACGAGTCTTTGATTGTATTATCATAATTATCTTGATATGTTTTTTCGAATACGAAGTATGCACGTCTAAAGATTGTGGACAACATAAAGTCTACAAAACAAAAGATTGTGGACAGCATTATTTCTTGTTAACGCTTTCAGTTTTGTGTTCCAACTTCCAAACCCGTATTATGACACTATCAAATAAACACTGTCATCTTTATATAAAAGCTGGACTGTTATATTCATAGAAATTATCATAGGGACGGGACCATTCTTGATTTGGATTCGTATAATAGTTTCTCTATCTTACAACCAGAGAACTCACCAAATACAAGATATGGCACATATGTATAATAAGAGTGTTCAAGGAAATAGATTATTACAAAAGAGAAATACATGATTCACCAGTTTGGAAGACAAAAACACAAGGCTTATAAACAGCGTTTGTGTTACTAGGCTTTCGTACACAAAGCCTTTATTATACAAATGAAAAACAAAAGAATAATCCCAAATCACAATTCTCCGAGTTTTTTTTTTCACGCAATCTTGTTTTTTCTTCTCGAGACATAATTTAAGTTCCAAACTTCCAAATAAGAATGGAGCAACATAGAGGCTGTTTAAGAAAGCTTTAGCTTGTGGAGTCGCGGCTGTAGAATTGATCAAGTGTTTTGGCTGGAATACGGTGAAGAAGCTCACGAGGGAAGATACGGAGCAGTGTCCATGCCAAGTCAAGTGACTGGAAGATGTTTCTTGTATCGTATGCTCCTTGCATCACAAACTTCCTCTCAAATTTGTCCAGAAACTCTAAATACAGCTGCATAACCACACCACAAGAAGCTGAGTTAATTATTGTTGTGAGTATTTGGTATGAACATGATGACTGTGATGAAATAGAGAAAGGTACCAGATCTTCAGAAGAAAGAGCTTCTTCTCCAACTACAGCTTTCATGGCTTGAACATCCTTCCCGATTGCATAGTTTGCGTATAGCTGAAATTAATAATACATGATATTATGAATTGGTTTTGATGATACTAAATAACCATATGAGATGCTTTAGTTATAGATAGTGAACCTGGTTGGACACATCAGAATGGTCACGGCGAGTCATTCCCTCACCAATAGCACTCTGCATAATTTAACGATGCTCAAAGTAAGTTAAGTTATTATGTTTCTATCAATGTGAATCCATAAGGTATATAATACAATGGCTTAGCTACCTTCATTAATCGAGAAAGTGATGGAAGCACGTTGATGGGTGGATATATCTGTTTTAGGGATGAACGAAAATGAATGAGAAACTTCTTTTATTACAGATACAAAAAATGAATGAAGTATAGCGCACCTGTCTGTTGTGAAGTTGCCTGTCAATGTATATCTGACCCTCAGTAATGTAACCAGTAAGATCCGGAGTAGGGTGAGTGATGTCTGAGTATTACACCACAAGATAGTATGAGCGTTGTTCAACCAGAAAGAAGAGAATATCCAAGAATGATATGAAATTTTTACCATCATTGGGCATAGTCAGGATAGGGATTTGGGTAATGGAACCCTTTCTTCCTTCAATACGCCCTGCACGCTCATAAATAGTTGCAAGATCTGTGTACATATAACCCGGATATCCACGTCTCCCAGGTACTTCTTCTCGAGCAGCAGAGACCTACAGTCATCAAAATACTTCAGAATTCGTGCTGTTGTCAAAAATAAAATGTAACATCATGCTGGTTGGGGTTTTCGAAATCCTAAATCGAGTTATGTATCATGGGACAAAACACAGAAACCAATGAAATACATTTTACCTCACGAAGAGCATCTGCATAGGAACTCATGTCTGTCAATATAACCAGCACATGCTTCCCACATTCATATGCTAAATACTCAGCGGTTGTAAGGGCAATTCGAGGAGTGATAATTCTCTCGATGGTTGGGTCATTTGCCTGTTGGAGTGGAATGCATACTAAATGTCAACACATCATTAACATAATATATTAGTACTATCAACGAAGTCAAGACGCATAGTTACCAGGTTCAGGAAAAGAGTAACTCTTTCCATTGATCCATTTTCTTCAAAATCACGCTTGAAGAACTGAGCCGTCTCCATGTTTACACCCATAGCTGCAAAAACAATTGCAAAGTTGTCCTCTCCATGGTCCTGGAAAACACACAAGGGAATAAATCGAAGGAGATTATTATACAAGGCAACCAAATAATCAGAGACTGAAAGTAGGAAGTAAAATACTCAATTGTCAAAGAAGTAAAATAATCACACGGATTCTTCGAGGTGCTTAAATGCTTCTTAGAAAGTGAATGTGTGCACAGACACACTTACACTTCAGCATGATCCTCAAAAGATAAAAAAAAATTACTTTAGTGGTGGTGAGTGGGGCATATGATTACCTCAATTAGGTTCTCAGTCTTCTCTAACCGCTTAACAAGACCAGCCTGACGACAAATTTGAGCAGCGATCTCGTTATGAGGTAGACCAGCAGCAGAGAAAAGAGGAATCTTCTGTCCACGAGCGATGGAGTTCATGACATCAATGGTAGAAATCCCTGTTTGTATCATCTCTTCAGGGTAGGTTCTCTCACTGGGGTTGATTGAACTTCCTATACACATTATTCACCAACACAATTAAAACAATCTTTATTTTCTTGAGAGATCACACAATGAAGCAATAAACACTCACCAGAGATATCAAGGTATGCCTCTGGCAAAATAGGAGGACCATTATCAATTGGCTTCCCAGAGCCGTTAAATATGCGTCCAAGCATGTCTTGTGATACAGGTGTCTTCAAAACCTGAAACACATACCATTTTAAACAACAAAACTGTATAAATTCTCGGAAAGCTAACCAATCAACTTAATATATACCTCTCCTGTGAACTGAACGGTGGTAAATTTGTTGTCAATTCCAGATGTTCCTTCGAAAACCTGAAACCAATACGTTATTGAGAAGAGAGAAGAACCTGTACAGTCTGCAATGTAGGTAGAGTAAGAGGAAAAAGATCAAGAAACCTGGACAACAGCTTTCTCGCCATCAACTTCCAGAACCTGACCACGTCTCATAGATCCATCACCTAAGCGAATATTAACAATCTCCTGGTACTTTGGCCCCTGTTACATTTCACAAACAGTTTAATAAATCCTCAGAGTTTAAGTAAAGCTTCTGATACAAGTGGTGATCTTTAAGGATCAAATGATTAATGGATATGGATTACAAGTGGCAAAGTAACCTTAGTAAGGTTGGGTTAGTCTAAAAGTAACCATGGTTTAGTTAATGGTTTAGCTTTATAATAACGTGAGAGTGTGGAGGGAGAGGGATCGAGAGTTTGAGTGATTTTAGAGATGAGAGAATGTGAGATATCTCTTGATCTGTAATCGTTTCCTCTGTAATTCCTAAGTTCAAATCAATATAACTAAGCTTTTCTTATTGATCTCTGTTTTTGATTATGATTTGATACCTAAAACGTATCAAATTGGTATCAGAGCCGTTCGATTCCGGAGACCCCATGTCGACGAGATCTGAAATCGATCAAGTGTGGAACCAGATGCAACAGGGCGTGAAGAGGATGAGACCGTTGGTTGTGGAGCAACAACCGGAAAGGGACATGAGGTTCCCGAAGCCGGCTATGGTTGTCCAAGAGCGGTGTAGCAGATCCTCACACCTGGAGCGGATGGAGAAGTACTGGACCGAGCGCTGGATCGAAATCGCTTTGGCGGGTGGTACCTCGATGGAGGAGATAGAAGAGATCCGGGCCTTTGTGAACTATGACAGGCCGGTGAGGACGCTTGAGGAGGAAAGGAAGGCCCGACTAGAGATGCTGGAAGAGTGCCGTCGCATGATTGAACGTGAGGATGAAGAAGATGCTGCGAAGAAATCACTGGAGGAAGAGACGTTTGCTGCAGAAGACTCAGATCATGGTCATGTGGAAGGATCCTTGAAGAGTTTATGTCTACTGATGGAACCGATTCAACTGACACTTGAGAGGAAGAATGAACTTGCGGATGATCATCAAGTGGCTTCGCAAGAGATGCAAAATGGTAAAACCTTAATTTGTTGGGATCAAAAAGTGGAGCCGTACTTCGAGAGGGGTAAAGATGCAAGCAAGGAGTTGCTTGAGACCAAGAGGGAGAAGTGTGCCCACCAGGTGTTCGATCAAATGCATGTGGGAGGAAAAAGAGGGCAGAAGAAAAGGAAGAAGAAGAGAACGAAGATAGAGTGTATGATGAAGAGAATCAAGCAGGAGTTGAGATTCAGAGACTTATTGGTGAAACAGAAAAGAGTGTTGCAGGAGCTTGCCCAATGGAAGAAGCTTAAGCTCAAACACAAAGCTTGCAAGCGTAAGAAGATCAGAGAAATGTTTTCAGCTGTCATTACGAGGAGAAGAGCAAGGCTGAGGCTTGAGTATGTAGCTCATGGGAAGCTTCTGTCATGTGTTTCCAGACTGGGAAAGTGGATTGAGAGTGAGAGTTCTGCCTGCCAAGTGATCGACAAATTGCTTGAGAGGATGAAATACAAGTTCAAGCAGAAGCTCAACCAGCGAAAGAGAGTTTCGGTGATGCGGAAAGAAACACAGGTTGCTACTGCCAAGACTAGTGAGGGAGCTGAGTTGAAATACAAACACACGGGATATAGAAAGCTTCCCTCACTTGTTACTTCAGCGGGGAAGAGACTTATGATCAACCGTAAAAATAAGAAAAAGGTTACAGAAATGTTTTAAGAACTGCCACTGTTACAAATTCGGGTGAAGCAGAATGATAAGTTATTCTCTATCAAGCTAGAAACGAGAGACAAGTTGAAGCAGGGGTGTGTCAGACTTGTCTTTCTGGTGATGGTTGGTACACAGGAGAGACAAACCGATAGAGTATATTGGGCTTCTGTGGTTGGTGGTGCATGGGATCCAGGTGGGATATTGATTAAGGAAACTGCGGAAATCTACTTGAGCACAGGGGGTGAAAGTAACAACAGGGAAAGAGCAGCTAATAGGACTGAGAAGAAAAAAAAAGGGAACGAGCGCAAGGCAAATTGTCACCAAAGGCTGATCACGTTCTTCAGGGAGTGGAAGAAAAGAAAGAAGAGCAATCCAGATGGAAAAAATATGCTACTTCTCTGTCTCAGCGTGGGGAGTGATTGTGGTCCCAATACTGCACCAGCTAAGCCAATGACGAAACCTCTTAAATCAGAATCAAAGGTCAAATGCGAGTTGCAGAAGAATACGCATGAGGCGGTGATCATAACAATTCATTTGTTTGAAAAAATATCACTGCCAGGAGCTACAAGGAAGAGAAAGGTCAAGGATTTAGGTGGGGATGACTTCAATAGGGAGATGGTATACAAAATAAGAAGCAAAGGATGTATGGTGAAGAAGCATGGAGCACCACTGGCTCCTGAAATGGGTGTAGACAGAAGAGACTATTACCAGTATGAGGTTCAGATATTCAATGCAGGTGCACTCATGTGGAAGGAGCCGAATTCTTCAAGACTGTTGGTGAGAACTCATGCTGGGCCACCTGAGAAATGGGCTTCAAAGTTGGTCATCTCTAAAGGTCTCGCTGCTATTCAGTTTACAGAAACTTTTGCAGCAGACGCAGACCAGGAGCAACTTCAAGTCTTCTACCTTCTGCATACCGAACTGGATGATGGGGAACTAGGAGGGCTTAACAACCGGCTGAAAACACAAGTAAGCACGAGAGAGCTGCTTACTGGGAAGGAAATGGTGGTCAGTATGGTCTGTTTGTTAAAGATATTACTCCGGGCAGAGGTTTCAAAGAAGAGAAAGATGTTTCAGAACTTCTCTCTAATCTTGATGCTGGACAGACGAGGTGTGAACATGCGTGAAGAGCTCAGGTCACAATACAGTACGGTGATTAGAGCTCTCTTTTCCCTGGAGTTAGACATCGCAAAGGTAAAGGTGGGAACTAGGAAGAACTCAGAAGTTGACAGAAAGAAGCAGAGTTTGGAGCTCAGGTTAACTGAACAGGAATATCCTAGTTGTTATAGAACAGGAACTTCTGGCATAACATCATGGGAAGCTATGAACAAAGAAGTAGATGAGTTCATAAAAATATATGGAGCACTACAGGAGGGAAGCATGAGAGTTCAAACAGCACCACTTGCAAAAGGGAATATGAAGCTGATTGCCTTTGCAGTTCTGCAACTCTTCTCTACAACTGAGACAGATTACATCGAGAAGATCGTCGCTCAGTGCGCTGCACAATCTAAACGAGGCTTAATGGAAACTGGTTTAAATTGTACGAGCAGTAAAGGTCAATCTGAGGATGTGCTAACAGGAACCACAGTCAAAATGGGTTACACAGAGATCATACCCCACAAAGCTCTCTGTGGAAGCTGTTTCGTTTAAACCCGTGGCAGGTTGAAGATCATCACCTTGAGGACAAGGTGAATTTCAAAGGCGGGAGTAATGATACAAGTGGTGATCTTTAAGGATCAAATGATTAATGGATATGGATTACAAGTGGCAAAGTAACCTTAGTAAGGTTGGGTTAGTCTAAAAGTAACCATGGTTTAGTTAATGGTTTAGCTTTATAATAACGTGAGAGTGTGGAGGGAGAGGGATCGAGAGTTTGAGTGATTTTAGAGATGAGAGAATGTGAGATATCTCTTGATCTGTAATCGTTTCCTCTGTAATTCCTAAGTTCAAATCAATATAACTAAGCTTTTCTTATTGATCTCTGTTTTTGATTATAATTGATACCTAAAACGTATCAGCTTACCTTCACTTTCTCAAGAATGACTAAAGGTCCAGCAACCCCTGAGACAGTTCTGTACTCTACACAAATTCAAAGATTCTCAAATCAGCATCTTAAAAAGATAATAATAATCTACAGAAAAGGGTTGATTATGCACAAATCAATACAAAGCGGAACAATCACATGAAATACACAAAGTACAAGGACTAATATGAGATCCATGATCGGGAGACTTTACCCATTCCGATCTCGAGAGCTCCTTCATCCATGTCGATACCAGCCGCTCCCATTGTCGCAGATCAATATCAAATCAAACCGCTCCACAAATCCTGTGGAAAGGGAGAGAAAAAAAAAAAGGTTACAATCGCGATGTCGAAATGAAACTAAATCAACTGGATGAGATCCAATCAGATCCGAAGAAGATGAGACGGAGATCGAAGAAAGATCTGAGGAAGCAAATCACGTACCTGGAACGAACGAATGGAGAGAGCGAGTTGTGTGATTGAACGAACGTGGTTGGAGTATATCCCACTGACCTCTCTAATTATTGAAGTTATTATTATTTTCCTTCAAATCCAAAATTATTAATTTTTCCACCGAAAAGTTTTTTTTTTCCTTCAAGAAAAGAAAAAAAGAAACGCCCACCGTGGGTCTCGAACCCACGACCACAAGGTTAAGAGCCTTGCGCTCTACCAACTGAGCTAGACGGGCTTGTTGTGTAACACAAAGCTGTTAATATATATTATCTATTGTCATAGCCTACCGACAGCAAGTGTATTTACCAGGCGAGAGGCTCATAAAGTTTATGTCTACTTGTATGATGAACCAAATTGCTGAGAGCATCATGCACTATATATCTTCTGTAGGTTGACCATTCATAAGCTTCTACTGAATTATAACGAGTAGTATTATAGAAACCTAATTTATGAGGATCAACAATCTTCAAAAATGTCACCAGAAATCGACACAAGAACATATACCATCTTTAAAGCAATGGACATATTTGTATCTTTTATCGAAGATCTCTTTACCTGTGTAAACCGATACTAGTTTAGTCATTGACAATCGTCGCTTATCCTAAAGTTCTTTATGACTGAAGAGGTGTACCATCTGATGTGTTGAGAAGACCAAAAAAATGTTGCTAGTTTTTCGTTGTATCCCCGTAACATGTGCTCTCTCTCTTGCTCCTCCACATATGACAGAGCAAAATCCATGATTGGCTGATGACTCGATTTCTTCAACATTTTGCTAATCCCATACATGTTATTTGTTATTTGATCTATATGCAAACTACTTTGATGAAACATTATTGTTTGATAAAAAAAACTTTCAAAGCTAGATATATAAAAAAAAAATCATACCAACTTGTAAACTATACCTCATTAGCTGTGTCATTGTAAACTACTATTTCTTAACATTTACACCAAAAAAATGAAGTTATTTTCAAGGCAATGGAAAAAGCTATCAACAAGAGTGTGACCATTGCCGAGCTCATTAAGGTATGCGTTCTTTTATCCGTTCCTAATAACAAAATGGAGCAGCTTTATTTTATCTGACCATTTATTTTGTTACTGTAATCCTTGATGCAGAGAAGGATTCCTGGAATCCATCAGCACACATCTATTGGATCCATTGACATAACTGATATCTGGGAGAGTAAAGAGGAAGGCCTTCTTCCGTAAGTCGATTGATAATGTGTATGCTCTTAGTTTTGTTGTCCAGGCATGTTAGTTACTACTTCTTTGTTCCTTTTTTTCTTGTGAAGGATTGAGACAACAAGGCATGTGTTAGTGATCACTATAACGCTTTCGAAGAAGGAGCTGAACACATCCGCAGTTGGGTGAGTTCTTAGTGCTTGTTTGTTTTGATATTTTAGGTACAGTTACATTGTCTTAAGCACTAGTATGTCTCTGGTGCTAATATCTTGTTAAATTATGTTGCAGTTACCAGTGTCCGATCCCAATCGAGTTGGGGAAGCCATTTGTTGAGATTGATTACGAAGGAAGAGGTAATTACAGTGACTTATAATGAACATTTTCATCCTCCCTAAGATCCTGTCTTTTATATGTTTATCTATTTGTTGTAGATGGATCACCTTGAGGCAGAGAAAGAAGAGGCAGAGGAAGAGGAGACAGAGGTAGCAGCATTGCTTTATCAATCTTATTTCTAAAATCTTAGAGAAGGGTTCCATTTTTGTTGATCTGACTGTGGCTTTATGTTTTCTCAGTTGTATCAGGGGAAAGATATGTTAACGTTGAGTATGATGATGAAAGTATGGAGCCTGAGTAGGTACCTGGGAGAGGAGGACGTGGTGGTTGTGGGAGAGGAGGACGCAGTGGTCGTGGAAGAGGAGGGTTCATTCAGCTAAACGCTAGTGTTACTTCAAACGATCCCGTATGATCTCTAACAGCTTAATTACTTGGCACTTAGCTTGCGCATAAGCATTGCTCGTCTCAAGAACCTAAACAGAAGAACCATCGATGTCATAATCCTAACCTAATCTTCTTTCCGTCTCTGTGAAGAGCAACGTACGTGAGTTGGGCAAAATGACACAGGACGTCGAGATGAAAGATAACCAACACCCCTTCTCAATCGATCATCTCCTCCACGATGCAGCGTGCGTGAATCTCAATCGTTAGGAGCTTCATTGTTCTTCTTTTTCTGATTGATCAGAAGAAGTACCCCGAGGTTAATCATGCATGCTGCCTGCCTTATCATGAGTTATATTTATGAATTATGATAATGGGTTTAGTTTCATGAGTTTGCTTTTTGGTTATCTCTTAGGCTAAAGCTTGTTCTTCGTCAAGACGGCAAGCATTGCTCGTCTCAAGAACCTAAACAGAAGAACCATCGATGTGATTGTTGGAGTTAGCTTGAAGTAACTTGAGATTGAAGCTACCTAATCCTAGTGTGTTATGAAAATCTAAAGGATTAGGAAATATTGTTTTATGTTAAACCTATTGTGTTTAGGAAACTTTGGTTCCTATATAAGAAGATGTCAAGATGTGACATAGCTTATGAGCTTTGAGTGATTTTGATATTGTGATTGTGAACTTGATTGATTGAATAAGAGAAGGACTTCTTATTGATATCGATTGTGTGATTCTACATTTGGTATCAGAGCCATACAAAGCAACTTGAAGATCAAATTCAACAAACATGGGAGACGACAAAGACGAGATCGCTATGCACAAAGATACAAAACCTACCTCCATCAAGTTTCCTATGCTAACATCCTCAAACTACACAGTCTGGTCTATGCGAATGAAAATTGCGCTCAAAGTCAGTGAAGTATGGGAAACAATCGATCCAGGATCCAAAGATGAGAAGAAGAACAATATGGCTATTGCGTTTTTGTTTCAGTCCATACCGGAGGCTTTAGTTTTACAAGTTGGAGACATAGAAACATCAAAAGCGGTTTGGGATGCGATAAAGGCAAGGCACATTGGAGCCGAAAGAGTCAAGGAAGCTAGGTTACAAACCCTAATTAATGGCGGAATTTGACAGACTCAAGATGAAAGATGGAGATACAATTGATACTTTTGTCGGTAAACTTTCGGAGATTTCTTCAAAGTCTGCATCGCTGGGCGAGATGATTGAAGAAACTAAGCTGGTAAAGAAATTCCTTAAAAGCTTGCCAAGGAAGAAATATATTCATATGGTTGCCTCTCTTGAGCAAGTCTTGGACCTTAATACAACCAGTTTCGAAGACATAGTTGGACGATTGAAAGCGTATGAAGAAAGAATAGCTGAAGACGAAGAAGAAGATTCTCGTGACGATCAAGGGAAACTTATGTATGCTGATACGAATCAAGAGAATTATGGGGGGCGAGGCCGTGGACGAGGTGGTCGCTCAAATTGGCGAGGACGAGGACGTGGCCGCTCCGGATCTTCATTCCAGAGTCAAAGAGAAGCATATAGACAACGACTAAGCGGAGATATTTCGCACATCACATGCTTCAAGTGTGATAAGCTAGGTCATTATGCTTCCGACTGTCCAGATAAAGCACTTAAGCTACAAGAGACAGTCGAGAAGAAGGACGAAGAGACTCAGGAAGCTGATGAATTGATGGTTCACGAGATAGGACGGTCTCAACGAGTAAGGTCCAAACCCTCTTATCTCGATGACTACATTCTATTGGCTGAGATTGAAAGTGAACGACTATTGATGGTAATAAACGAGGAACCATGGGACTATACTGAGGCCAAGAAGCTAAAAGTTTGGGTAGATGCTTGCAAAGACGAAATCTTCTCTATAGAAAAGAATAACACATGGGATCTCGTTGAACTACCATCTGGTAAAAAGCCTATTGGTCTTAAATGGGTGTTTAAAATAAAACGCAATGCCGATGGAAGTATCAGTAAGTTTAAATCACGGTTAGTAGCAAAGGGATACGTCTAAAGGCATGGGATTGATTATGATGAAGTCTTTGCACCGGTGGCTCGAGTTGAAACGATTCGTTTGATCATTGCACTAGCCGCTTCTAATGGGTGGGAGATCCACCATCTTGATGTTAAAACAGCATTCCTCCATGGAGAGCTGAAAGAAGAAGTTTATGTGGTACAGCCTGATGGTTTCGTTGTTAAAGGTCAAGAGGATAAGGTTTATAAGCTCAAGAAGGCTCTCTACGGCTTGCGCCAGGCTCCAAGGGCGTGGAACTTGAAACTGAATCAAATCCTGCGTGGCTTAAACTTCCACCGATGCTCAAAAGAACCCTCATTATACCGCAAGGAGGAACATGGCAAACTTCTGATCGTGGCTGTGTATGTTGATGATCTACTTGTTACTGGTTCATCACTTCAACTAATACAAGAATTCAAGAAAGAGATGGCAAATAAGTTTGAGATGAGTGATCTTGGCAAGTTAACCTACTACTTGGGAATAGAAGTTCATCAAGGAGATGATGGCATTGTTCTGAAACAGGATAGGTATGCACGCAAGATCCTTGAGGAAACCGGAATGGGAGCTTGCAATGCAACACATGTTCCAATGGAGATGAACGCTAAGTTCACTAAGTCACCAGATGAGAGAAGTGTCGACCCAAAAGAGTACCGGCGAAGCATTGGTTGCCTTAGATATCTACTTCATACACGTCCTGACTTATCATTCAGTGTCGGAGTGCTAAGTAGATATATGAAAGATCCGAAGGAGTCTCACGGTGCGGCATTGAAGATGATACTGCAGTACTTGCGCGGGTCATGCTCTCTTGGCTTAAGGTTCTTACGCGAAAGGAACTTGAAACTTTTACTATTCCTTGAGTTATGAGCTAACTGGCGATCTTGCTGAAATCCGCGGGTTAGTTGTAGTTAACAGACGGGTTGTTTTTAGTTTTTTCTTTTTTGTACTTGGTTCTTCCCATCTTAGTACTAATCAGTAGTTTAACTGTTAATTCTCTGGTTTCATTTGTTTATACATGCAGGAATCTTCTTGCCTTGCATCACTCTGCAACACTACGCCATGATGAGTTGGGTCAGGTATGTGTGTGTTTAAACCTCTACGTTCATTGCTATGAAACTTTTGTTCGCTGATTGAAATTTTTTTGTGTTGAATACATGAAACACTTCTAAACCTGTTGCTTCGTAACTACCTGCATTACATTCAAACCAGCAGGTAGCTCTTTCTTGTTTATGCTTTCATACACTTTTATATCCATTTCCCTAATCATTTTCCACTTGCAGTCATATCACTAACTAGTCTCCAACCTAGTTGATGTGTTCCATTATACTCTCTTGCTCATCCTTTGGTCATTATCTTCCATCTGTTGTGTGTACCTTTTCTTTGCTACATAAAAATCATCTTCTATTTGATATCCCTTCCTGACGTCGCCAAAAAGCTGAGGCTCAGCTCGGCAAACCCTGTGGCTGATGCTGAAAGCATAGTGCCAAAGGCCATACGCGACGGAGCAATGGACGCGACCATCGATCACAAAAACGGGTGCATGGTCTCCAATGAAACAGGGGACATCTACTCCACGAATGAGCCACAGACAGAGCTTAACTCGAGAATCGCGTTCTGCCTCAACATGCATAACAAGGCGGTCAGAGCTTTGAGGTGTCCTCCCAACACCCGCAAGGAGAAAGAGAGCGATGAGAAGAGGAGGAAGAGTTGGCTAAGCATATGGCTGAGGAAGACGATGATGACTTTTAGAGAAGGATAATATCTCAGTTTGAGTTTGTTTACTCTCACTCTGTTTCTTGTTTTTGCACACAACTTTACTGTCTACAGTGCCTTTAGTTCTAAGTGTTTTATTGAGGATATGTTTCCTCCTCTCCGGATAATCATTGTTCCTTTTTATTACTTTGGTTATAACTTTAGGAAAAGAGATTTATATTATCTTGTTGAATACTATAAGAGAGATTAGGTGGGTCAGTAATGCAACATTGGCATGTTAATATGTAACTTTAAGTCCACATTTATCTCTTAACTACTAGACGGTAAAGACCCTTGAATATGATATCAGAAGAATGAAGACAAGACATGTGTAAGGCCATTAAAATAATTGATACATAAGTCCGTTCCTGCCAAACTAGGTTTCATTTTCTTAATAAAACAATCTCATGTTATGCTTTAAGTTTACAGGTCTTTGTCGTGTGACCAATTAATTTAACGTGGGTTTTTAGGTAGGAGTAGGACACTTAAACTCAACGTCACGTAGGTATGCCTTTGTGATTAACTAAAACCATTTTTTGCTTACGATATTACTAAACGCTAATCACTTAGACCAAAGACTCAACGGATTCTCTGAGCAACCCAACCACTTATTGTTATGTATTTTATTAAAGGTCAAATATTTCTTAAGTTTATAACATGCACATGACTCATCGTTACTAAACCTCGACGAGAAGAGTGACAATGACACGAGCTGTAGCAAAATTGGTAGGAAGAAGAAGATACATCGTTTAGCAGGTGGGAAGTTTTGGAGTCAACTTATAGCTGGGCCAGAAGCGCCCTAGACTTCTTTAAGTTTACACCCTCTTTCTTCTTTGTCCAGGAGGATGAGCAGAAAAAAGAGATTGCTACTTCTAATGACCTAAACGTCGACTTTCTAACTGCTGTTATTGTTGCCACAACCATCAGTTTCAGTGTTTAATACTAATCATGCATAAAGTGAGAGGTGATTTTAATAATAGAAAGAAAGAGGGAGTGTACCAATCATGCATCTAAAGAAAAAAATACTAAAGAACTGAAAAGATATATACTAAGTTCTGTATAACTTTTTCCTTTTTTTGGCCAAAGAACTGAATTTCAAATTTTCTCTTTTTTTGGCCAAAGGACAGAGTTTCAAAAAGTTGAAATAAAAACAGTTAGTGGTAACAGAAAAAGTAGCATATAAAACAATTGTCATATGGCATTCTTAGGTGTAATGGCGCAATCACAAAGAAAAAAAAAAGTAATATAGTTCATGTATATTTCACCATGTACATGGCTACATCATGACTCAATCCAGGAACGATTTTGGTAGATCATGACTATCCACGCAACTACCAAAAGTCGATGTGGACTGACGTGGACAGGTGAACAAAAAAATAAAGGAAAAGCACACAATCAATCGATTATAAATAGAGAGAAAGAGTCATTACAACAAAAGCAGTTTCGTCGAGAAGATTCAGATCATCAGAAGAGAGAAAATGGGGACAGCTTGGTTCGTTTGGCAAGACTCTAGCTACCAGCTGCTGCTCCTGCAAGACAGAGAAAACATGTAATAAGTTTTTTTTTTTGAAACACATTTCATTCGTAAAAGCTCTTAAGCAGAGTTGGTTGAAGCCATAATGGCAAGTTCAGCAGACAAAACCTGCTTTGCTAAACTATCAGCTACCCTGTTACTCTCACGTGAGATCCAGGTAAAGGAAACAAATTCAAAAGAGGAAGAGATAGATTTAATGTCGGCCACGACACCATAGAGCTCCGCAAAGGAACCATCTTCTGTCAAAGCTTTGACAAGTTGGGACGAGTCCGATTCACATCTGATTCTTGGGATGGCGAGTTCTCTGCAGTGAAGAATCGCTGCCCGCAGTGCGAGACCTTCAGCTAGACAAGGTTGTTTCTGGCCTTCCAAATTTGCCAAAGGATCCAGGGTGCCAAGGATCCTACTGCAATTCCAGATGGGGGTAAGCATCGTCTGCTGCAGAAGCTGTTCCATACGTCCTGTTTTGAGAATTCGCAGTGTAAGAACAGGTGCTCTATTGTCTCGAGGCTACCACATCTTTTGCACGTCCCTTCCACATTGATATGTCTTCGAAGTAATTGCTCTCCGCAGGGTATAGCTCCATGAAAGACTTTCCAAGCAAAGAGTTGGATTTTAGGAGCTGTCTGTAGCTTCCAGACATTCTTCTTCCAGTCAAATTCTTGATCGGTCTGTGTGGCTACTATGGGCTCCGGCTGCGACGCTAATGCTGCTATGTATCCAGTCTTTGTGGAGTAGGTGCCAGAGACATCTTTCAACCACATTAGTTTATCAGGAGCACCTGTCAAACTGGGTCTGAGAGAGAGGATTTTGTCTTCCTCAAAGGGTAGGATCTGGCGAATTTTCTCCACATCCCACACGTTACCATCTGGGTGAAAGAGGTCCGATATCGTAAGTGTGAGGAGCCCCTCAGGTGCTGGACCCATTGGGCGCAATTGCTCTGTTAGACTAAGCCAAGGCTTGTCCCAGATGTTTGTACTCTGTCCATTACCGATGGCCCAGCCAGAGTTTTGGAGAATTAAATCCCGTCCCGTGATGATTCCTCTCCATCCATGTGAGCAACCGTCATGAAGATCAACCGAGAGAAACGGCTCCGAAGAACAATATTTACCTAAAAGGGTTCGACCAAGTAGACTATCTGGGTAGTTTAAGATCCTCCAGCTGAGCTTTGTGAGGTATGCGTCGTTAAAACTCTGAATATCCCTGAACTCGAGACCTCCATGCTCTTTGGGGAGTGTTAATTTCCTATATAATCTATCATATCCTCAATCAGTAATTATAAGTGTTTGGTTTAAACTAAGGGTAATTAAGCCGGCTGCTTGGTGGGATAGAGATGAGGAAACAAAAGACATATTAGGTGGAAGAGATGAGAAAACAGGAGGGACATGGTTGGGTTGTTCTAAGAAAGGCCGAGTTGCATTTCTTGTGAATGTGACGAATCAAACATCTTTTACCCATACAGGAGCCGAGTTGCTTACTGTCAAGTTCTTGAAGGTATAGATACTTCTTTCCTAATTATGAAAAGTTATTAGTACTTGGGTTCTCATGATCTTGATACAGGGGAAAATGACTACAAGTGAGTTTGCAAATGAACTTGCTAGCAACAAAGAACTGTCGTCTGGCCTTACCTTTAACTTAGTTGTGGCAGACATAGCTTCAAAATCGATGGTTTATATCTCTAAAAAGTCTTCAACTAAGGAAGTCGATGAGATGATAGATCCTATTGGTCCTGGTCGTTATTTCATTACCTCAGCCGGGATTTATGATATCTTCTCTTCACAGGTCAATTAAAGCGACATAATTCTTTAGTCGAACATGTTTTAATATAGTGAGTAACATTTTTGTGTGGGGGAGGGTGTTATGCAGGATAAACACCCGAAAGGCAAGTTCAGTGAAGTACTTGATGAAAACAAAGAATCACCGAGGAGGGAGTTTTATGAAAAGTTGATGAATGATGATCAAATCATTGTACCTGAAGGTGAAGGTGAAACCGATACAAGCAGAACTGTAAGAATAAATACAATACAGTCATTTTTCCCATTAATCTGATGTTTTGGACCCTTCATTCATCTTTTTGTTCTTTTGGGTTTAGGGTCCAAAGGGGGTGTGCATTGGAACAACATCGATAGAGGTCAAAAGGGGTACTAGCAACATAGGCTTCAATGAGTACTACTGGGAGAATGATGAATTCAAAGAGCATAAGTTCCATTTCGACATGGAGTAGTTACAATGATCCGCAATGAGCGATTTGATTAGTAGTATGATGATATATAAAATAATCTTGTTGAAGTTGATAAAGCTGTTATAAGATCGATTTAGGGAAACTTCTTTCCTTGGTAGATATTATTATCTAGTCAAGAAGAATATGGTTTAAAAAGAAGTTGGATTTTCTTAGCCTTTCCTTTTTTCTTTTTTTTTTTGAACTTCTTAGTCTTTCCTGTTACTCAAATTTTACTCAATATAATGCTTATAATGTTCATCTATATAATTCAGTTGATGCCTGTTTGTATGGTTAGAAGCAAAAGAAAGTAGAGCAGTCAGGA
Organism: Brassica napus; assembly: GCF_020379485.1. Classification (NCBI taxonomy): domain Eukaryota; kingdom Viridiplantae; phylum Streptophyta; class Magnoliopsida; order Brassicales; family Brassicaceae; genus Brassica; species Brassica napus. Next base: position 13,308,319 of record NC_063440.1, read on the forward strand.
TTACATAAGTACAATTAAAAAAAAAATTATGTGCTATGTACTACAAGTTTTCTATAACCACTGTGTACTACATTTTATTGTCATTTGTACTGCTTAAAAGACCCATATATACATAAAACAGACCAGCACCAACATTAGAGAAAAAAATCGAAACTGTGACTATATGACAACCTCATCTGCATCCTTGCGAAGAAGAGGAATCGGGTAAGAATGATTCTGTGCACGGTTCTTTCCCCTCCCCTGTATATCTTTATTTATTTATATGTATGTATATGTATAAATGTACTTACACACCTACATACATATATCATAGTCATGAATGCTCATCTTGTATTCTTAATAAACCATGGGATATGAATTTTGAACTGAAAGAGGATTTCAAAAATTCCAAACGCTAAAATTACGCTTAACTTTCACTAATTTGAGTAAGAAGCAATTTCCACACGCATATCTCAGCTAACAGTAACCTTACATATACAAATATTCTAGATAAATTTAGTTTAATTTTGAAAAATATCCTTGCTTTTGATAAAAATTGAATACTCAAATGGCTCAAATTAAATACCAAAATGTGACAAACACGATACACTCACAATGCCACGTTATAACATAGTATCTTAACCAGCCAATAACAACGCATCATTAAAGATAACATCTATGTGTGGAGTTTGCTTTTAGAGCCATTCATTGCTCTATCAAATTCTCTATCTCTCACAAGTCCAACGATTCAGCCAAAGGATAACCCACAAAACAAAAACTTTCACTTAGATAAACAATATCTTCATCATGGCTTCAGTAACCTCAGCCACCGTCGCAATCCCATCTTTCACCGGTCTCAAATCCACATCCTCCAAACCCTCAACCGTCGTCAAAATCCCCACAGTGGCGGCAGCATCAATGAAGCTCACCGTGAAGTCATCATTAAAGGACTTCGGAGTCGCTGCCGTAGCGGCTGCAGCTTCCATTGCTTTGGCTGGAAACGCCATGGCAATAGATGTTCTCTTGGGATCAGGAGATGGGCCTACAGTGTATTGAAAAAGGCATTCGCCTTAGGCCCCTCAATAATATTACAATTTCTAGGGCCCCAAAATTTAAAATAATTTCTAATTTAGTTGTTTAAACTTATTTCTAAAAAAAAACTCTCAACGAGAATCAAATAACTCAATTTCTAAATCCATATACTTTTTTCTTATAGAAATATAGCATATTTATGTAATAAACTTATTCTTGTAAGTGTTAAACTTATGTATTTCGTGAAGGTGATATATTGTATTAGAAAATTATTTTCTTTATAGTTGTATATAAATTTATTTTTAAAACTTGCCTTAGGCCCCTAAAACCCTTCGCACGGCACTGGCTATGATATGTGTGACCTGGATGAAGTAATATTGGATGATGGTAAATGCTACATTTTGTTCATTTAAGGTATAAGCAGCTTGACCAATGCCAATTTCCTGAGTCCTGACTCGCAATTGCTAGGACTATTCTCTCATTATACAAATAAGCTTATACGATATTTAAAAAAAAAAGAAGCAAAAACATATACGATAGTTTCAAACCTAGCTTATGGGTGACAGATCAAATCAAAGTCGTAATATGATTTATAATGACAAATGATTTAGGAATCTATATTAATAAAAGAGACCTTTTGAGGCTCCATAGAGCGTCCACATCAGCAAAAAAAAATTCTCCCGAAAGATGACATGTGGCTCTATACTAATAAAAGGGACCTTTTGAGGCTCCATAGAGCGTCCACATCAGCAAAAAAAAATTCTCCCGAAAGATGACACGTGGCATAAATTATAAGTTTTACATTTTAATATTACTAATTTTCGAAAATCTATCTTAAAATGTAAAATATAGATATTACGCAAATAGAAAGTATAAGAAAAGGAAATAAAAAATTTTAAAAAAAATGGAAAAAGTACATCATTATTTAAACATCTATCTTAAAATGTAAATCTATCTTAAAATATAAAATTATTACTAAATAGAAAGTATAAGAAATATAAATACACAATATAAAGAAAAATAAATAATAAGTCAATATATAATATAAGTAAATACCAAATTCAAATAATAGAAAATTACATTAAGATTTAAAAATATATCTTAAAATTTAAAATATAGATATTACGTAAATAGAAAGTATAACAAATGGAAATATACAATTTAAAAAAAATGGAAAAACGTACATTAAGATTTAAACATCTATCTTAAAATGTAAAATAGAAATATTAAGTAAATAAAAAGTACAAGAAATGGAAATACATATACAGGAAAATAAATAATAAGTAAATAATGTAAATATATAATATATGAATTATATATATAGTAATAAGTAAATAAACAATTTTTTTAAAAAATGGAAAAAGTTCATTAAGCATTAAACATCTATCTTAAAATATAAAATATATAATATAAGTAAATACACAATTTAAAAAAATGGAAAAAGTACATTAAGATTTAAATATCTATTTTAAAATATAAAATATAGATATTACGTAAATAAAAAATGTAAGAAATGGAAATAAACATTTAAAAAAATGGAAAAATGTATATTAAAATTTAAACATCTATCTTAAAATGTACATCTATCTTATAATGGTAGTAAATTATATAAACATGGAAATACCACATTAAACAAAAAAAATAAAAATGTATAGTTTTACATCAAGAAAGTCCCTATAAAACTTTTTATTCCATCAACATCAACCTCACACTATCAAGGAAAACTTCAAAGCACTCTAGCAAAAAAATGGTTCCACCATCAACTCTTGCCGTCCGAAAAACCTTTAATAACCTTGAAGGAGATTTTTTATAACAACGAACTTTTTGTTAGGTGGATTCATTGTTGGGAAACCCGTAACTTCCAAAAGCCAAACTTATCCATGGGGATTGAATTGCTTTTCATAGACTCAAAGGTATTTTTACAAATTTAAATTAATCTAATCCATAATTTTATTGTTAATGTTCATACTAACTCTTTTGTGATCAAACCATTACAGTTAATAACCATTCAAGCGTTTATCCCAAAACACTTCCTTCCTCGCCGAATCAAGTATTAGTTCATGTTGGTTTAGAATTATTTTTGGTTTATTAACCGGTTTAGGATGGTCCTATTGTAAATATAATTTAAGTTGGTTTAGCAAATATTATGCTTAAAATAACTTAAATTAAATAATAGTAATATTATGCTTAAAATATAATTTTAGAGAGTTTTCAAATATAGTTTACTGAACATTATAGGTGATAAATTTAATTTATTAAATTCGTTTATTACTTAAAACTAAGTTTTTTTAAAAACATACTGAGTTATAAATATCAATGATGAATTGGTGAGTATAACATGAAGAAAAAAATATAAATATTTGATTTTCAAGATAAGAAATTCAGCTTTTATTCAGTTACTCAATATATAATATCTTAATTTTTTTTAAAAAAATATACATAATTTATATATATATATATATATATATATATATATATATATATTAATCTTCTAAACTTAAACTATTATATTATATATGAATAATGTTTTTAAATAAAAATAATATCTGTTAAAAATAAAAATAAAAATAACAAATGGTTATTTTCAAATAATGGATGTAGTTTACATTATACTATTATTTAACAAGTATTAGATACGTTTTGATATATCATTATTTTCTATTTCCAGAAAACAATAAATTGTTAAACATCAATATCATCTAGGTTAAGTATACGAACAACACAAATTCAAACATCACAAAAAATATTTACATAAACATTATAATACAATAATTTAATGAAAAAATACAATTCAAAAAACAATATTCAAAAGAATAGTTATATACTTAATATTTGAAAATCAAAGATATTTTTGCTAAAATTGTACTTACCTGGCCAAGGAGATCGACCATCTTTTTATGGATCGATCGATTGTTGAGCATGTGGTCGATCCGAAAATACTCTGCAGTTTAATTAAATATCTAAAACATTTATTCCAACACTCAACATATAGTTTTGCTAAATATGATAATTAGATAGCCAACAAAATTATAAAAAATATTTAAATAGTAAAAAGTATGTTAATTTAACGTGTTAAAATTTAAAAATAAATTTTAATTATGACATGCATCTTAACATTTATATAAATATATATCATAACCTAAATATAAATAATTTAACAACTTAAATTAGAAAAAAAATAAAAATCCCGGGCGTAGCCCGGGTTAATCCCTAGTACGACTAATTAAAACAAACGACTCTTTCTAAAGTTTAAATCTTCTCTAATCTTCGATCCTAATCCGATCTACCTTTGGAAATTTTCACATTACATTCCAGAGATAAATACTAACAACCCGCCTTGTATATAATTATAGATATGCTATCTTCTCTATATCTAAGTCCTAATCCAACATTAATTATATAGTTGACACATAACCCTTGTTGCTTATATTTATATATTGCTCCAAAACCTCATAAAAACAGATATTAATCACTGGGTTCTTATCAAATAGTGCCGTCGGCGCCAACGCCGGCGGAAGAGAGGGAGACGGAGGATCAGCAGGTGTCGTTAAAGACTCCGATTCCGTTCCGTTATCCAGCTGGGACCAAGACGCTTCCGTTCGAGCATATGTCTAAGTCGTTACAACGTCGATACGTCAAGGTTAAAGAGCCTCTCTTTGATCCAGTGACATCCAAGCGTATTTATTGGCGGGAAGAGCCTTTTGATGTCAACGGCAAAGATGACGATCACGGCCATGATCATGGATGTTTGTTCTTCTTGAAGGTAAGCATTCGAGGAATGGTCGATAAATGGTTTGGTCCTCTTCTTGGATTACCCAAAACTGAAGATTTTAATTACTGAAATACTTCTTTTTTTTTTACGATTGAAACACAAACATGAGTTTCTTTTTGGTTTGGGACTGACATTGTGAGAATGCTATAATGAGGTTTTTTATACGAGTCTTTGATTGTATTATCATAATTATCTTGATATGTTTTTTCGAATACGAAGTATGCACGTCTAAAGATTGTGGACAACATAAAGTCTACAAAACAAAAGATTGTGGACAGCATTATTTCTTGTTAACGCTTTCAGTTTTGTGTTCCAACTTCCAAACCCGTATTATGACACTATCAAATAAACACTGTCATCTTTATATAAAAGCTGGACTGTTATATTCATAGAAATTATCATAGGGACGGGACCATTCTTGATTTGGATTCGTATAATAGTTTCTCTATCTTACAACCAGAGAACTCACCAAATACAAGATATGGCACATATGTATAATAAGAGTGTTCAAGGAAATAGATTATTACAAAAGAGAAATACATGATTCACCAGTTTGGAAGACAAAAACACAAGGCTTATAAACAGCGTTTGTGTTACTAGGCTTTCGTACACAAAGCCTTTATTATACAAATGAAAAACAAAAGAATAATCCCAAATCACAATTCTCCGAGTTTTTTTTTTCACGCAATCTTGTTTTTTCTTCTCGAGACATAATTTAAGTTCCAAACTTCCAAATAAGAATGGAGCAACATAGAGGCTGTTTAAGAAAGCTTTAGCTTGTGGAGTCGCGGCTGTAGAATTGATCAAGTGTTTTGGCTGGAATACGGTGAAGAAGCTCACGAGGGAAGATACGGAGCAGTGTCCATGCCAAGTCAAGTGACTGGAAGATGTTTCTTGTATCGTATGCTCCTTGCATCACAAACTTCCTCTCAAATTTGTCCAGAAACTCTAAATACAGCTGCATAACCACACCACAAGAAGCTGAGTTAATTATTGTTGTGAGTATTTGGTATGAACATGATGACTGTGATGAAATAGAGAAAGGTACCAGATCTTCAGAAGAAAGAGCTTCTTCTCCAACTACAGCTTTCATGGCTTGAACATCCTTCCCGATTGCATAGTTTGCGTATAGCTGAAATTAATAATACATGATATTATGAATTGGTTTTGATGATACTAAATAACCATATGAGATGCTTTAGTTATAGATAGTGAACCTGGTTGGACACATCAGAATGGTCACGGCGAGTCATTCCCTCACCAATAGCACTCTGCATAATTTAACGATGCTCAAAGTAAGTTAAGTTATTATGTTTCTATCAATGTGAATCCATAAGGTATATAATACAATGGCTTAGCTACCTTCATTAATCGAGAAAGTGATGGAAGCACGTTGATGGGTGGATATATCTGTTTTAGGGATGAACGAAAATGAATGAGAAACTTCTTTTATTACAGATACAAAAAATGAATGAAGTATAGCGCACCTGTCTGTTGTGAAGTTGCCTGTCAATGTATATCTGACCCTCAGTAATGTAACCAGTAAGATCCGGAGTAGGGTGAGTGATGTCTGAGTATTACACCACAAGATAGTATGAGCGTTGTTCAACCAGAAAGAAGAGAATATCCAAGAATGATATGAAATTTTTACCATCATTGGGCATAGTCAGGATAGGGATTTGGGTAATGGAACCCTTTCTTCCTTCAATACGCCCTGCACGCTCATAAATAGTTGCAAGATCTGTGTACATATAACCCGGATATCCACGTCTCCCAGGTACTTCTTCTCGAGCAGCAGAGACCTACAGTCATCAAAATACTTCAGAATTCGTGCTGTTGTCAAAAATAAAATGTAACATCATGCTGGTTGGGGTTTTCGAAATCCTAAATCGAGTTATGTATCATGGGACAAAACACAGAAACCAATGAAATACATTTTACCTCACGAAGAGCATCTGCATAGGAACTCATGTCTGTCAATATAACCAGCACATGCTTCCCACATTCATATGCTAAATACTCAGCGGTTGTAAGGGCAATTCGAGGAGTGATAATTCTCTCGATGGTTGGGTCATTTGCCTGTTGGAGTGGAATGCATACTAAATGTCAACACATCATTAACATAATATATTAGTACTATCAACGAAGTCAAGACGCATAGTTACCAGGTTCAGGAAAAGAGTAACTCTTTCCATTGATCCATTTTCTTCAAAATCACGCTTGAAGAACTGAGCCGTCTCCATGTTTACACCCATAGCTGCAAAAACAATTGCAAAGTTGTCCTCTCCATGGTCCTGGAAAACACACAAGGGAATAAATCGAAGGAGATTATTATACAAGGCAACCAAATAATCAGAGACTGAAAGTAGGAAGTAAAATACTCAATTGTCAAAGAAGTAAAATAATCACACGGATTCTTCGAGGTGCTTAAATGCTTCTTAGAAAGTGAATGTGTGCACAGACACACTTACACTTCAGCATGATCCTCAAAAGATAAAAAAAAATTACTTTAGTGGTGGTGAGTGGGGCATATGATTACCTCAATTAGGTTCTCAGTCTTCTCTAACCGCTTAACAAGACCAGCCTGACGACAAATTTGAGCAGCGATCTCGTTATGAGGTAGACCAGCAGCAGAGAAAAGAGGAATCTTCTGTCCACGAGCGATGGAGTTCATGACATCAATGGTAGAAATCCCTGTTTGTATCATCTCTTCAGGGTAGGTTCTCTCACTGGGGTTGATTGAACTTCCTATACACATTATTCACCAACACAATTAAAACAATCTTTATTTTCTTGAGAGATCACACAATGAAGCAATAAACACTCACCAGAGATATCAAGGTATGCCTCTGGCAAAATAGGAGGACCATTATCAATTGGCTTCCCAGAGCCGTTAAATATGCGTCCAAGCATGTCTTGTGATACAGGTGTCTTCAAAACCTGAAACACATACCATTTTAAACAACAAAACTGTATAAATTCTCGGAAAGCTAACCAATCAACTTAATATATACCTCTCCTGTGAACTGAACGGTGGTAAATTTGTTGTCAATTCCAGATGTTCCTTCGAAAACCTGAAACCAATACGTTATTGAGAAGAGAGAAGAACCTGTACAGTCTGCAATGTAGGTAGAGTAAGAGGAAAAAGATCAAGAAACCTGGACAACAGCTTTCTCGCCATCAACTTCCAGAACCTGACCACGTCTCATAGATCCATCACCTAAGCGAATATTAACAATCTCCTGGTACTTTGGCCCCTGTTACATTTCACAAACAGTTTAATAAATCCTCAGAGTTTAAGTAAAGCTTCTGATACAAGTGGTGATCTTTAAGGATCAAATGATTAATGGATATGGATTACAAGTGGCAAAGTAACCTTAGTAAGGTTGGGTTAGTCTAAAAGTAACCATGGTTTAGTTAATGGTTTAGCTTTATAATAACGTGAGAGTGTGGAGGGAGAGGGATCGAGAGTTTGAGTGATTTTAGAGATGAGAGAATGTGAGATATCTCTTGATCTGTAATCGTTTCCTCTGTAATTCCTAAGTTCAAATCAATATAACTAAGCTTTTCTTATTGATCTCTGTTTTTGATTATGATTTGATACCTAAAACGTATCAAATTGGTATCAGAGCCGTTCGATTCCGGAGACCCCATGTCGACGAGATCTGAAATCGATCAAGTGTGGAACCAGATGCAACAGGGCGTGAAGAGGATGAGACCGTTGGTTGTGGAGCAACAACCGGAAAGGGACATGAGGTTCCCGAAGCCGGCTATGGTTGTCCAAGAGCGGTGTAGCAGATCCTCACACCTGGAGCGGATGGAGAAGTACTGGACCGAGCGCTGGATCGAAATCGCTTTGGCGGGTGGTACCTCGATGGAGGAGATAGAAGAGATCCGGGCCTTTGTGAACTATGACAGGCCGGTGAGGACGCTTGAGGAGGAAAGGAAGGCCCGACTAGAGATGCTGGAAGAGTGCCGTCGCATGATTGAACGTGAGGATGAAGAAGATGCTGCGAAGAAATCACTGGAGGAAGAGACGTTTGCTGCAGAAGACTCAGATCATGGTCATGTGGAAGGATCCTTGAAGAGTTTATGTCTACTGATGGAACCGATTCAACTGACACTTGAGAGGAAGAATGAACTTGCGGATGATCATCAAGTGGCTTCGCAAGAGATGCAAAATGGTAAAACCTTAATTTGTTGGGATCAAAAAGTGGAGCCGTACTTCGAGAGGGGTAAAGATGCAAGCAAGGAGTTGCTTGAGACCAAGAGGGAGAAGTGTGCCCACCAGGTGTTCGATCAAATGCATGTGGGAGGAAAAAGAGGGCAGAAGAAAAGGAAGAAGAAGAGAACGAAGATAGAGTGTATGATGAAGAGAATCAAGCAGGAGTTGAGATTCAGAGACTTATTGGTGAAACAGAAAAGAGTGTTGCAGGAGCTTGCCCAATGGAAGAAGCTTAAGCTCAAACACAAAGCTTGCAAGCGTAAGAAGATCAGAGAAATGTTTTCAGCTGTCATTACGAGGAGAAGAGCAAGGCTGAGGCTTGAGTATGTAGCTCATGGGAAGCTTCTGTCATGTGTTTCCAGACTGGGAAAGTGGATTGAGAGTGAGAGTTCTGCCTGCCAAGTGATCGACAAATTGCTTGAGAGGATGAAATACAAGTTCAAGCAGAAGCTCAACCAGCGAAAGAGAGTTTCGGTGATGCGGAAAGAAACACAGGTTGCCACTGCCAAGACTAGTGAGGGAGCTGAGTTGAAATACAAACACACGGGATATAGAAAGCTTCCCTCACTTGTTACTTCAGCGGGGAAGAGACTTATGATCAACCGTAAAAATAAGAAAAAGGTTACAGAAATGTTTTCAGAACTGCCACTGTTACAAATTCGGGTGAAGCAGAATGATAAGTTATTCTCTATCAAGCTAGAAACGAGAGACAAGTTGAAGCAGGGGTGTGTCAGACTTGTCTTTCTGGTGATGGTTGGTACACAGGAGAGACAAACCGATAGAGTATATTGGGCTTCTGTGGTTGGTGGTGCATGGGATCCAGGTGGGATATTGATTAAGGAAACTGCGGAAATCTACTTGAGCACAGGGGGTGAAAGTAACAACAGGGAAAGAGCAGCTAATAGGACTGAGAAGAAAAAAAAAGGGAACGAGCGCAAGGCAAATTGTCACCAAAGGCTGATCACGTTCTTCAGGGAGTGGAAGAAAAGAAAGAAGAGCAATCCAGATGGAAAAAATATGCTACTTCTCTGTCTCAGCGTGGGGAGTGATTGTGGTCCCAATACTGCACCAGCTAAGCCAATGACGAAACCTCTTAAATCAGAATCAAAGGTCAAATGCGAGTTGCAGAAGAATACGCATGAGGCGGTGATCATAACAATTCATTTGTTTGAAAAAATATCACTGCCAGGAGCTACAAGGAAGAGAAAGGTCAAGGATTTAGGTGGGGATGACTTCAATAGGGAGATGGTATACAAAATAAGAAGCAAAGGATGTATGGTGAAGAAGCATGGAGCACCACTGGCTCCTGAAATGGGTGTAGACAGAAGAGACTATTACCAGTATGAGGTTCAGATATTCAATGCAGGTGCACTCATGTGGAAGGAGCCGAATTCTTCAAGACTGTTGGTGAGAACTCATGCTGGGCCACCTGAGAAATGGGCTTCAAAGTTGGTCATCTCTAAAGGTCTCGCTGCTATTCAGTTTACAGAAACTTTTGCAGCAGACGCAGACCAGGAGCAACTTCAAGTCTTCTACCTTCTGCATACCGAACTGGATGATGGGGAACTAGGAGGGCTTAACAACCGGCTGAAAACACAAGTAAGCACGAGAGAGCTGCTTACTGGGAAGGAAATGGTGGTCAGTATGGTCTGTTTGTTAAAGATATTACTCCGGGCAGAGGTTTCAAAGAAGAGAAAGATGTTTCAGAACTTCTCTCTAATCTTGATGCTGGACAGACGAGGTGTGAACATGCGTGAAGAGCTCAGGTCACAATACAGTACGGTGATTAGAGCTCTCTTTTCCCTGGAGTTAGACATCGCAAAGGTAAAGGTGGGAACTAGGAAGAACTCAGAAGTTGACAGAAAGAAGCAGAGTTTGGAGCTCAGGTTAACTGAACAGGAATATCCTAGTTGTTATAGAACAGGAACTTCTGGCATAACATCATGGGAAGCTATGAACAAAGAAGTAGATGAGTTCATAAAAATATATGGAGCACTACAGGAGGGAAGCATGAGAGTTCAAACAGCACCACTTGCAAAAGGGAATATGAAGCTGATTGCCTTTGCAGTTCTGCAACTCTTCTCTACAACTGAGACAGATTACATCGAGAAGATCGTCGCTCAGTGCGCTGCACAATCTAAACGAGGCTTAATGGAAACTGGTTTAAATTGTACGAGCAGTAAAGGTCAATCTGAGGATGTGCTAACAGGAACCACAGTCAAAATGGGTTACACAGAGATCATACCCCACAAAGCTCTCTGTGGAAGCTGTTTCGTTTAAACCCGTGGCAGGTTGAAGATCATCACCTTGAGGACAAGGTGAATTTCAAAGGCGGGAGTAATGATACAAGTGGTGATCTTTAAGGATCAAATGATTAATGGATATGGATTACAAGTGGCAAAGTAACCTTAGTAAGGTTGGGTTAGTCTAAAAGTAACCATGGTTTAGTTAATGGTTTAGCTTTATAATAACGTGAGAGTGTGGAGGGAGAGGGATCGAGAGTTTGAGTGATTTTAGAGATGAGAGAATGTGAGATATCTCTTGATCTGTAATCGTTTCCTCTGTAATTCCTAAGTTCAAATCAATATAACTAAGCTTTTCTTATTGATCTCTGTTTTTGATTATAATTGATACCTAAAACGTATCAGCTTACCTTCACTTTCTCAAGAATGACTAAAGGTCCAGCAACCCCTGAGACAGTTCTGTACTCTACACAAATTCAAAGATTCTCAAATCAGCATCTTAAAAAGATAATAATAATCTACAGAAAAGGGTTGATTATGCACAAATCAATACAAAGCGGAACAATCACATGAAATACACAAAGTACAAGGACTAATATGAGATCCATGATCGGGAGACTTTACCCATTCCGATCTCGAGAGCTCCTTCATCCATGTCGATACCAGCCGCTCCCATTGTCGCAGATCAATATCAAATCAAACCGCTCCACAAATCCTGTGGAAAGGGAGAGAAAAAAAAAAAGGTTACAATCGCGATGTCGAAATGAAACTAAATCAACTGGATGAGATCCAATCAGATCCGAAGAAGATGAGACGGAGATCGAAGAAAGATCTGAGGAAGCAAATCACGTACCTGGAACGAACGAATGGAGAGAGCGAGTTGTGTGATTGAACGAACGTGGTTGGAGTATATCCCACTGACCTCTCTAATTATTGAAGTTATTATTATTTTCCTTCAAATCCAAAATTATTAATTTTTCCACCGAAAAGTTTTTTTTTTCCTTCAAGAAAAGAAAAAAAGAAACGCCCACCGTGGGTCTCGAACCCACGACCACAAGGTTAAGAGCCTTGCGCTCTACCAACTGAGCTAGACGGGCTTGTTGTGTAACACAAAGCTGTTAATATATATTATCTATTGTCATAGCCTACCGACAGCAAGTGTATTTACCAGGCGAGAGGCTCATAAAGTTTATGTCTACTTGTATGATGAACCAAATTGCTGAGAGCATCATGCACTATATATCTTCTGTAGGTTGACCATTCATAAGCTTCTACTGAATTATAACGAGTAGTATTATAGAAACCTAATTTATGAGGATCAACAATCTTCAAAAATGTCACCAGAAATCGACACAAGAACATATACCATCTTTAAAGCAATGGACATATTTGTATCTTTTATCGAAGATCTCTTTACCTGTGTAAACCGATACTAGTTTAGTCATTGACAATCGTCGCTTATCCTAAAGTTCTTTATGACTGAAGAGGTGTACCATCTGATGTGTTGAGAAGACCAAAAAAATGTTGCTAGTTTTTCGTTGTATCCCCGTAACATGTGCTCTCTCTCTTGCTCCTCCACATATGACAGAGCAAAATCCATGATTGGCTGATGACTCGATTTCTTCAACATTTTGCTAATCCCATACATGTTATTTGTTATTTGATCTGTATGCAAACTACTTTGATGAAACATTATTGTTTGATAAAAAAAACTTTCAAAGCTAGATATATAAAAAAAAAATCATACCAACTTGTAAACTATACCTCATTAGCTGTGTCATTGTAAACTACTATTTCTTAACATTTACACCAAAAAAATGAAGTTATTTTCAAGGCAATGGAAAAAGCTATCAACAAGAGTGTGACCATTGCCGAGCTCATTAAGGTATGCGTTCTTTTATCCGTTCCTAATAACAAAATGGAGCAGCTTTATTTTATCTGACCATTTATTTTGTTACTGTAATCCTTGATGCAGAGAAGGATTCCTGGAATCCATCAGCACACATCTATTGGATCCATTGACATAACTGATATCTGGGAGAGTAAAGAGGAAGGCCTTCTTCCGTAAGTCGATTGATAATGTGTATGCTCTTAGTTTTGTTGTCCAGGCATGTTAGTTACTACTTCTTTGTTCCTTTTTTTCTTGTGAAGGATTGAGACAACAAGGCATGTGTTAGTGATCACTATAACGCTTTCGAAGAAGGAGCTGAACACATCCGCAGTTGGGTGAGTTCTTAGTGCTTGTTTGTTTTGATATTTTAGGTACAGTTACATTGTCTTAAGCACTAGTATGTCTCTGGTGCTAATATCTTGTTAAATTATGTTGCAGTTACCAGTGTCCGATCCCAATCGAGTTGGGGAAGCCATTTGTTGAGATTGATTACGAAGGAAGAGGTAATTACAGTGACTTATAATGAACATTTTCATCCTCCCTAAGATCCTGTCTTTTATATGTTTATCTATTTGTTGTAGATGGATCACCTTGAGGCAGAGAAAGAAGAGGCAGAGGAAGAGGAGACAGAGGTAGCAGCATTGCTTTATCAATCTTATTTCTAAAATCTTAGAGAAGGGTTCCATTTTTGTTGATCTGACTGTGGCTTTATGTTTTCTCAGTTGTATCAGGGGAAAGATATGTTAACGTTGAGTATGATGATGAAAGTATGGAGCCTGAGTAGGTACCTGGGAGAGGAGGACGTGGTGGTTGTGGGAGAGGAGGACGCAGTGGTCGTGGAAGAGGAGGGTTCATTCAGCTAAACGCTAGTGTTACTTCAAACGATCCCGTATGATCTCTAACAGCTTAATTACTTGGCACTTAGCTTGCGCATAAGCATTGCTCGTCTCAAGAACCTAAACAGAAGAACCATCGATGTCATAATCCTAACCTAATCTTCTTTCCGTCTCTGTGAAGAGCAACGTACGTGAGTTGGGCAAAATGACACAGGACGTCGAGATGAAAGATAACCAACACCCCTTCTCAATCGATCATCTCCTCCACGATGCAGCGTGCGTGAATCTCAATCGTTAGGAGCTTCATTGTTCTTCTTTTTCTGATTGATCAGAAGAAGTACCCCGAGGTTAATCATGCATGCTGCCTGCCTTATCATGAGTTATATTTATGAATTATGATAATGGGTTTAGTTTCATGAGTTTGCTTTTTGGTTATCTCTTAGGCTAAAGCTTGTTCTTCGTCAAGACGGCAAGCATTGCTCGTCTCAAGAACCTAAACAGAAGAACCATCGATGTGATTGTTGGAGTTAGCTTGAAGTAACTTGAGATTGAAGCTACCTAATCCTAGTGTGTTATGAAAATCTAAAGGATTAGGAAATATTGTTTTATGTTAAACCTATTGTGTTTAGGAAACTTTGGTTCCTATATAAGAAGATGTCAAGATGTGACATAGCTTATGAGCTTTGAGTGATTTTGATATTGTGATTGTGAACTTGATTGATTGAATAAGAGAAGGACTTCTTATTGATATCGATTGTGTGATTCTACATTTGGTATCAGAGCCATACAAAGCAACTTGAAGATCAAATTCAACAAACATGGGAGACGACAAAGACGAGATCGCTATGCACAAAGATACAAAACCTACCTCCATCAAGTTTCCTATGCTAACATCCTCAAACTACACGGTCTGGTCTATGCGAATGAAAATTGCGCTCAAAGTCAGTGAAGTATGGGAAACAATCGATCCAGGATCCAAAGATGAGAAGAAGAACAATATGGCTATTGCGTTTTTGTTTCAGTCCATACCGGAGGCTTTAGTTTTACAAGTTGGAGACATAGAAACATCAAAAGCGGTTTGGGATGCGATAAAGGCAAGGCACATTGGAGCCGAAAGAGTCAAGGAAGCTAGGTTACAAACCCTAATGGCGGAATTTGACAGACTCAAGATGAAAGATGGAGATACAATTGATACTTTTGTCGGTTAACTTTCGGAGATTTCTTCAAAGTCTGCATCGCTGGGCGAGATGATTGAAGAACCTAAGCTGGTAAAGAAATTCCTTAAAAGCTTGCCAAGGAAGAAATATATTCATATGGTTGCCTCTCTTGAGCAAGTCTTGGACCTTAATACAACCAGTTTCGAAGACATAGTTGGACGATTGAAAGCGTATGAAGAAAGAATAGCTGAAGACGAAGAAGAAGATTCTCGTGACGATCAAGGGAAACTTATGTATGCTGATACGAATCAAGAGAATTATGGGGGGCGAGGCCGTGGACGAGGTGGTCGCTCAAATTGGCGAGGACGAGGACGTGGCCGCTCCGGATCTTCATTCCAGAGTCAAAGAGAAGCATATAGACAACGACTAAGCGGAGATATTTCGCACATCACATGCTTCAAGTGTGATAAGCTAGGTCATTATGCTTCCGACTGTCCAGATAAAGCACTTAAGCTACAAGAGACAGTCGAGAAGAAGGACGAAGAGACTCAGGAAGCTGATGAATTGATGGTTCACGAGATAGGACGGTCTCAACGAGTAAGGTCCAAACCCTCTTATCTCGATGACTACATTCTATTGGCTGAGATTGAAAGTGAACGACTATTGATGGTAATAAACGAGGAACCATGGGACTATACTGAGGCCAAGAAGCTAAAAGTTTGGGTAGATGCTTGCAAAGACGAAATCTTCTCTATAGAAAAGAATAACACATGGGATCTCGTTGAACTACCATCTGGTAAAAAGCCTATTGGTCTTAAATGGGTGTTTAAAATAAAACGCAATGCCGATGGAAGTATCAGTAAGTTTAAAGCACGGTTAGTAGCAAAGGGATACGTCCAAAGGCATGGAATTGATTATGATGAAGTCTTTGCACCGGTGGCTCGAGTTGAAACGATTCGTTTGATCATTGCACTAGCCGCTTCTAATGGGTGGGAGATCCACCATCTTGATGTTAAAACAGCATTCCTCCATGGAGAGCTGAAAGAAGAAGTTTATGTGGTACAGCCTAATGGTTTCGTTGTTAAAGGTCAAGAGGATAAGGTTTATAAGCTCAAGAAGGCTCTCTACGGCTTGCGCCAGGCTCCAAGGGCGTGGAACTTGAAACTGAATCAAATCCTGCGTGGCTTAAACTTCCACCGATGCTCAAAAGAACCCTCATTATACCGCAAGGAGGAACATGGCAAACTTCTGATCGTGGCTGTGTATGTTGATGATCTACTTGTTACTGGTTCATCACTTCAACGAATACAAGAATTCAAGAAAGAGATGGCAAATAAGTTTGAGATGAGTGATCTTGGCAAGTTAACCTACTACTTGGGAATAGAAGTTCATCAAGGAGATGATGGCATTGTTCTGAAACAGGATAGGTATGCACGCAAGATCCTTGAGGAAACCGGAATGGGAGCTTGCAATGCAACACATGTTCCAATGGAGATGAACGCTAAGTTCACTAAGTCACCAGATGAGAGAAGTGCCGACCCAAAAGAGTACCGGCGAAGCATTGGTTGCCTTAGATATCTACTTCATACACGTCCTGACTTATCATTCAGTGTCGGAGTGCTAAGTAGATATATGCAAGATCCGAAGGAGTCTCACGGTGCGGCATTGAAGATGATACTGCAGTACTTGCGCGGGTCATGCTCTCTTGGCTTAAGGTTCTTACGCGAAAGGAACTTGAAACTTTTACTATTCCTTGAGTTATGAGCTAACTGGCGATCTTGCTGAAATCCGCGGGTTAGTTGTAGTTAACAGACGGGTTGTTTTTAGTTTTTTCTTTTTTGTACTTGGTTCTTCCCATCTTAGTACTAATCAGTAGTTTAACTGTTAATTCTCTGGTTTCATTTGTTTATACATGCAGGAATCTTCTTGCCTTGCATCACTCTGCAACACTACGCCATGATGAGTTGGGTCAGGTATGTGTGTGTTTAAACCTCTACGTTCATTGCTATGAAACTTTTGTTCGCTGATTGAAATTTTTTTGTGTTGAATACATGAAACACTTCTAAACCTGTTGCTTCGTAACTACCTGCATTACATTCAAACCAGCAGGTAGCTCTTTCTTGTTTATGCTTTCATACACTTTTATATCCATTTCCCTAATCATTTTCCACTTGCAGTCATATCACTAACTAGTCTCCAACCTAGTTGATGTGTTCCATTATACTCTCTTGCTCATCCTTTGGTCATTATCTTCCATCTGTTGTGTGTACCTTTTCTTTGCTACATAAAAATCATCTTCTATTTGATATCCCTTCCTGACGTCGCCAAAAAGCTGAGGCTCAGCTCGGCAAACCCTGTGGCTGATGCTGAAAGCATAGTGCCAAAGGCCATACGCGACGGAGCAATGGACGCGACCATCGATCACAAAAACGGGTGCATGGTCTCCAATGAAACAGGGGACATCTACTCCACGAATGAGCCACAGACAGAGCTTAACTCGAGAATCGCGTTCTGCCTCAACATGCATAACAAGGCGGTCAGAGCTTTGAGGTGTCCTCCCAACACCCGCAAGGAGAAAGAGAGCGATGAGAAGAGGAGGAAGAGTTGGCTAAGCATATGGCTGAGGAAGACGATGATGACTTTTAGAGAAGGATAATATCTCAGTTTGAGTTTGTTTACTCTCACTCTGTTTCTTGTTTTTGCACACAACTTTACTGTCTACAGTGCCTTTAGTTCTAAGTGTTTTATTGAGGATATGTTTCCTCCTCTCCGGATAATCATTGTTCCTTTTTATTACTTTGGTTATAACTTTAGGAAAAGAGATTTATATTATCTTGTTGAATACTATAAGAGAGATTAGGTGGGTCAGTAATGCAACATTGGCATGTTAATATGTAACTTTAAGTCCACATTTATCTCTTAACTACTAGACGGTAAAGACCCTTGAATATGATATCAGAAGAATGAAGACAAGACATGTGTAAGGCCATTAAAATAATTGATACATAAGTCCGTTCCTGCCAAACTAGGTTTCATTTTCTTAATAAAACAATCTCATGTTATGCTTTAAGTTTACAGGTCTTTGTCGTGTGAGTCATTAAGTTTTCAATAATGAAGAAAATCAGTAATGAATTTCCTGGGCTCTTTGATGGCTACAACTGCCAACTATCTAAGCCTCATCATCAATGTCACTGGCTCTCAAGGTTTATTGAACTCTAAATCAAATCTAAACAAGGTCCTCGAGTCCTTAACCTTCTTGTATCCATATGTTTATTTATCACTGTTTTATTTATTTATTTTTTGGTAAGAAATTGGGAGAAAACTCCCAGAATTTATTAAAAAGAAAACATACTTCAGTTTACAATAACTTGTCGTGGCCGGAAAGGTCCAACAACATCCTCTTGTAATAAAACAGCAACCTCAATTGGAACCTCATCAAATCTATGAAACCCAAATGGAAGAGAAAAGGCAAGGTTAGCCAAACCATCAGCTAAGCGGTTTGCTTCCCTATACACATGAACAATATGGACCTCCCAGTCCTTGTTTAAAAAGCCATGGCACATTCGTACCAGGAACGATAGAGGATGAGTATCTCCAATCCCTATCGTAAGGAACTCTACCACCTCTTTAGAGTCAACCTCAAACTCCAGCCTACCAATCCCTTTCTCCCAAGCAGCCACCAGACCGTAATACACTCCCCACAGTTCTGCCAACGGGGCTCCACACCTCCCTATGTTTACAGCAAAGCCACCACACCACTCTCCTTCTCCATTCCGCAGTACCCCTCCCGCAGCTGCAGGCCCTGGGTTTCCATGCGACGACCCGTCTGTATTCATCTTCATCCACCCCACCCGAGGTGGCATCCATCCCACCATTATCTCAATTCTCTGCTCAACACTCCTTTGACTCTTATTAGTCTCATTAGCTAGAATCACTTCCTTGGCCAAGTTCTTCAAAAAACCAATTCTGTCTCTCCAAAGTCGTTTCTCACCAAAAACATCTCTACATCTCCACTTCCACCCCCACCACACAGTGAGAGCAAAAGTCGAGGACCACGGGGTCTCGCTTCCTGTTCCATTATCACTGAGATTTTTATAAAGCCATTCAAGTAAAGGCATTGAGAAGAAAGTATGTCTCCGCGCAGCTGGGACAAAACGATCCCATATTCCTCTTATCGCTGGGCAATCTCTAATAACATGGAGAATTGTCTCTATTCCACCTTTACAAACTTGACACACATCCGTTCCACTAAGATGCCGTCTATACCGTTCAGCATTCGTCATGATTGCATGATTACCAACTAACCAGAGAAATATTTTCACTCTCTCAGGCACCACCACATGCCACATACTCCTAAAGAGACTCTCCATATTTTGTCTTGGGGTATCGTCCCGCGTGATCAGCTCATAACCAGACTTTACTGTAAATTGTCCATTCTTAGTTTGACTCCAGGCTAGTCGGTCCTTAGTTTCAGTAACAGTATCTACTACCACTGCCGCAAGCTCTTGTCGTGTTTCTTCCGCTACAAAGGGCGCTATCCTAGGTAGATCCCAACCGCCACCTACTACCCACATGTCTCTAGCAATAACTTCCTCATAGCCTTCTGGTAGCCCTCCAATCGCAGCTATCATAAGTGGTTGGTTTGAGAGCCATCTGTCCGTCCAAAACTTGATCTCTCTCCCATTTCCAATAACCCAGCTGTGTCCTTTAGCTACCACTTCCCTTATCCCCAGAGCCAAACTTCTCCAAGTAGACGAGCCATTACTTCTCACTCCCGTCCAAGACAAGTCGTGAATATTGCTCACCTTGTATTTACTGCGTAACACTCGAGCCCATAAACTCTCAGTATCATACAACAGCCGCCATCCCACTTTAGCTATCAAAGCCTTATTCATATCTCTCGATTTCCTAATCCCAAGACCTCCCTCGGTTTTCGGCTTGCAGACCTTCTCCCATGAGACCAAGTGTTGACCGCTACCCCATACAAAACTCCTTGATAAACTATCTAGTTTTTCAAGAGTACTGACTGGTAGGATTATGGTGCTCATCGAGTGCACCGGCATTGAAGATAGGACCGCCTTTGTCATAGTTACCCTCCCTGCAAGGCTTAGTGTCTGCTTCTTCCACCCAGATAATCTGGAAGCAACTTTCTCAAGAACCTCCCCAAACGTATCCTTATTTATTCTCTTCTGCAATATCGGCATTCCCAAGTATTTTCCCAAATCCCTTGTCGATGCTATACCACTTTCCCGGCTTATTCTTTCCCCCCGTTCTCTAGTCACATTGCTAGAGAAAAAAATTTTAGACTTTGGGAGACTTACTTTCTGCCCTGAAGCTTTGCAAAACTTCTCCAACACCTCTCGTATCACACGTATTTGCGTTACTGATGCTTCGGCGAAAAGAATCAGGTCATCAGCAAAGCAGATATGTGATAACTGTGGACCCCCTCTCGATAAATTTATGGGCTTCCATCTCTTTTCCTCCACCGCTTCATCTATCAAATGGCAAAGCCTCTCCATGCATAATACAAACAAGTATGGTGACAAGGGGTCTCCTTGTCTGAGCCCTCTCGATGGCTTGAACGGTTCTGTTTTCTCTCCATTCCACAAGATACACATCGAAGGACCAGCTACACATTCCATAATCCTTCCAACCCAAACTTCTGACAAACCTGCAGCTCTTAGCGTGTCCTCCAAGAAATCCCATCGCAGCCTATCATAGGCTTTCTCCAAGTCTAACTTTAAGAGCATCCATCCCTTCCGACCCTTCTTTCTTCTCATCGAGTGAACCGCTTCCTGAACAACCACAATGTTATCAGCACTTAACCTGCCAGGAATGAAACTAGCTTGAGCAGGCCCAATTAGTTTCCTCATAATTCCCTTCAATCTCCCTACCATGGCTTTGGTGATTGTTTTGAAAAGCACATTACACAGACTTATTGGCCGAAACTGAGTAATGCTCTCCGGCTTGGTCACTTTCGGTATTAAGACCACGAGAGCGTCATTAGTATTCTCTGGTAGCTTCCCAGTCTCAAAAAATTGAGTAGCAAATCTAACCACAGCATCCCCTACTGTTTCCCAACATCTCTGATAGAAAACCGGTTGGAACCCGTCAGGTCCTGGCGCTTTAAAGCTTCCCATACCTCTTACTGCCTTCTCTACTTCCTCTGCCGAAAAAGTTTTGTTCAGAGAATCATAATCATGATTCGTAAGACTCACAAATCTCTTCACCAATAAGCCTTGAGTATCTGTATCCACATCCTCCAATGAATATAATTTTTTAAAGTAGTTCACCGCTAGCTCTTCCAGTTCCTGAGCCTCTGATACCCATTGATTCTCGTTGTTTCTTAGCATCTCAACTTTGTTTCTCCTTCTCCGTATGATTGTCGACATATGAAAGAATTTAGTGTTCCTGTCTCCATGAACAACCCACTTCTCACGCGATTTTTGGAACCAAATAACCTCTTCTTGTTCAAGGACTATCTCAAACTCCTTGAGGAGCTCCCCCTCTTTCACCAGCAACTCGTCAGAAGCGTTTTGTTCAATCCTCTCCTGTATCTCTTTTATTTCCGAAGCTAAGCCCTCCTTTTTTTTTTGAACATTACCAAACACTTCTTTATTCCACTTCCGAAGAGTCACTCCTAGTCTTGTTAAAGCTTCTCTAGTATCAATTTCACGGTCCCATGAAGCTGTTAACAGATCTTGGAACTAGCTATGTTGAAGCCATGCCGCCTCAAAACGAAAAGGACGACGACACGCATTTCCTTTCACCTCCGGCGTAAGTTGTAGGTACAAAGGGGCATGGTCGGAGGCCAAAAAAGGGAAGGTGTGATACTCTTGCCTCCTGCCACTTAAGTCTAGCTTGGGCACAACATAACACTCTGTCCAACCTCTTTGCGACAAAAGTGCTCTCCGTTTTCCCTCTCTTCCATGTGAACTGATTGCCACCAAATCCCATATCAATTAGAGACATATTATTAATCCAGTCGCCAAACGTTAAGGAATCCTCCGATAATCTTCCGTTTCCTCCACTTCTCTCGTCCAATCTCACAATAGTGTTGAAGTCTCCACCCACAAACACCGGACCAACAGCATTCCTTATCTCCTCTCCCAACATATCCCATAAGCCACTCCGACGGCTCGGCGTAGGCGCAGCGTACACAACGATCAGATTTATCCCCTCTGCCCCAGTTCCTATTCTGGCATGGATAAATTGATCCGAGGACTTAACCACTTCAAGGTGTCCTAAACTCATCCCTCCATAACAGCCACATACCTCCACTCTGGCCACAAGCATCTACTCTGAACGAATTTTCAAAACCCAATTTCTGACAAATTCGACTCGCAGCTTCACCACCTGCATGAGTTTCGAAAACAGCAAGGATATCTGTTCTGAACTTCTTCACCAAATAACGGATCGATCGGCGGAATTGAGGTTTATTTGCCCCCCGGCAATTCCATAGAATGCACTTCATCAGATCTTTATAATCAATGAGTAAAATTACCGGGGCAAATCGTTATGCCTCCACTCTCTTCGAGGATTCTCCATCCTGCCCCATTCGTGCTTCTGAATCATCAAGAGACAGATTCGCCGTTATTGCAGGTTGTTCCTGTACCTCCCTATCTTCACCGCCATGCTCAGTGCATTTCTCGTTAATTCCGATTTCCCCAACACCAGCGAAGACACCACCTGGCCGGCCAACACACTCGTTTTCAACCCGCAACCTCTTTCCACTCATCGACAGTCCAGTTTCGCCCCTCGTTGGGCCGAATACCAGACCTCGTGTAGGCCCAACATTTCTTGATTTAAACTTTAATGGATTTGGGCCTCGTAAATTCCCGGCCTTCTTCTCTTTTTGCCCAACTTTGATTGACATGTGCTTCTCATTCCCTTCCTTCGCTGCAAACGACACATCCTTCCCAAACATTCTACTTGAACCTATTGAGCTTAGGTTTATGGTATTCTCATTCTCTTTATTCGCGCCATCTCTTCCAACCTCCTCTTCTAGTTTCTCTGTCTCCCCCTCTTCACCTAATCCTCCAAATCTGTTTGACACCTTTATTATCTCCACCGCACTCCCATTGCGTGCTTCCTTTACTCTACTCCCCGTCATTATTTTAGCTCCCCTCATATCTCTTCCCTCATTATTACGCATAGAGCCTCCTCCTCCATTCTGTTGCTCTTGTCTTCTCCTCGCTGGTCTCACTTGGGTAAATTCCGTTACCATCCCCGTATCTCCCGTAATCTCATGCGGTTTTGTTATTGGGATAGACGCAGTCGCTGGAGCTCTCTCAACACTCTTTCGTGGACATGCATGTGCTAAATGTCCATACATACCACATGTCGAGCAGATTGTTGATATCCCTTCATACGAAACCCAATACCTCTCGCCATTAATCACCACTGTCCCTTTTAACGGCTTGTTGAGATTTACCTCCACGCAGATTCTCGCAAATCGAGCTCTCTCAAACTTCAGAGTTGTCAGGTCAACCTTTATCGGTCGCCCTAATCCCTTGGCTATACCCATCAGTATGGTCTTATGATAAAGGTTAACTGGGATATGCGATAATCGAACCCACTCCGGCGTTGTGACTATCTCATCTCTCAACGGATCGAAATCTGGATTCCATGCTTGTACCATAAGGCAGCTACCAAAAGCTCTCCATGGCCCCCCCGACAGTGCATTCATGTACTCCTCCTCCGACTCGAAACGCACCATGAAAAAATTCCTTGGTAGGTCCATGACAAACATCGATCCATTAGGTTTCCACAACTCCTTCAGTTTGCGAGTCAGATTCAGCAGTGAGACATTCCTTCCCAAAACCCTAACGATCATGCATCTCTTCCATAAGCTATTCATAGCCGTCAGTACCTCTTCCCCTATCGTTATCACTGGCTCTCCATCCTCTCCATTCGGGAACTCTAATCTCAGTCTCGACTCCACAAACTCTTCATCCACAACTTCTTCTGGAACAGGCATCCCCCCCTCGTTACACCCTATAACCTTCCTTACCCAAGAGCCTGGCGCATCAGGAGGATCTCCCGGTGGCCTTCCCTTTTCTCCAATGTCCTCCATGGCAGCATCTTCTCCTTCCACACCCAAAACCCTAAAATCACTGTTTTATTTATTACCGTGATCTTCCCCAACTTAGAAAGGAAATCAAGTTTTGAGAGATGAATAACCCAAATAATTATTAATTAATAATGATTTAAAGAAATAAAATTCGATTTGGCCTGTTGCTAATAATGTCGGAGAAGAGAGCATGTGATGGATGAACCTGCACAGACCAACCTGCACATGATAGTATTGTGCACATTACAAACAAGAAAATTATCTTATATGTATTTAAGGAAAAATTAAATATCCACCGCATTGTACAGCAAAATATATATCTGATAGAAATGAACAAAAACTAATATTAGTGAAACTTACATCCAGAGTTTATTTGAGCTTAGTGGGGGAATATATACACTAATCCCATCTACATATTACAACAAACAAAATTTAAAGATATCTTTTTGGACTTATATAGTGTTTACTTACAAAAAATATACACATGTAAAAGATTTGCCAAAAAGAAAAGAATAATAAAGAAAATAAAGATACACACAGGCTAGATAAAGATAAGATCACATGTAAGGTTTTGTTGCTACTACACAGTCTACACAAACACACACACACTTCCCACCTTTATTTAAACAAGTCTCTCTCCTTCACTCGATCATCATCATCTCTTTCTTCTTCTACTAGTTTTAAGCAATGGCAAAGTCTCTAGCTGGATTGGTGCTTTTGGCCGCTCTTGTTATAGCGGTTGATGCGTTTAGGCCTTCTGGTTTAACCAATGGCCACGCCACATTCTATGGAGGGAGTGACGCTTCTGGAACAATGGGTAACATAAATCATTTTAATTGCATATAAATATATTTACATACTACTCCATTGGACTCAAAAGTATGTTCCTTTTGTCTATATCCAGGCGGAGCTTGTGGGTACGGAGATCTCTACTCTGCGGGGTACGGGACAATGACGGCGGCGCTAAGCACGGCTCTGTTTAACAACGGAGCTTCTTGCGGCGAATGCTATAGGATAACGTGCGACTACGCGGCGGACTCACGGTGGTGCAAGAAAGGAGCTTCGGTGGTTATCACAGCAACCAACTTCTGCCCACCGAACTTCGCTCTCCCCAACAACGACGGTGGCTGGTGCAACCCGCCGCTCAAACATTTCGACATGGCACAACCCGCTTGGGAGAAGATCGGAATCTACAGAGGCGGAATCGTCCCCGTCGTGTTCCAAAGGTTAGAACTTTTCATTAAAGGTTTAAAACTTTCAGAAAACTTCTAAACGGAAAGTCTCTGTTTTGAAAAACAGAGTAAGTTGTTACAAGAGAGGAGGAGTGAGATTCAGAATCAACGGCAGGGATTACTTCGAGCTAGTGAACATTTCGAACGTAGGAGGAGCTGGTTCGATTCAGTCTGTATCCATCAAAGGATCAAAAACTGGTTGGTTAGCTATGTCTCGTAACTGGGGAGCTAATTGGCAATCAAACGCTTATCTCGATGGCCAATCTCTTTCTTTCTCCATTACCACTACCGATGGTGCTACGAGAGTCTTCCTCAATGTTGTTCCTTCTTCTTGGTCTTTCGGACAGACTTATTCTTCAAGAGTTCAGTTTTAAGTTTGTCTGTCTGAAAAAGTTATTGGCTGTGGTCGCGCTCTGTATCTCTGTTTCTTTTCTCCCGGAGCGACCCGCCCGCTTTGTTTTTTCTTCTGCTTTTCTTTCTGGTTTGATGGGTCTGTTAATGGAGAAGATCCGATTCTATTTGAGGAAATGATTATATATATTTGTTGTGTGTATTTGAATGATTCAAACCCGGAAATATTATGTAGCAAAGTGAGTTTACCAAGTACAATTTTAACAAGAGTGTGAAATTAAATCAGTTTCTTTGTAACCATCTTAGTTTTGGTTTGGGTCGGTTCAGTCATAATGATGTTTGACCTACACTGCTTTAGAACACAAGAAAATAACATAATCAAATATATCTTTTTTGTCACTTCATAATTAAATATTTTGCTTGGACAGTTTTACTAGAATCATGAAGAAAACATTGAAATATTTTCCTACACTGATAATTATTTATGATAAGTAATTCATAAACACTACAAAAGTATTTATATTTTTGATGAACCAAAATAATTGAAGAATCAAGAACTTGGTACGGTGATTTGCGCTAACACTAGTCTTCTTGATCTGTTAATAGTGTGGAAACAGAAGTAGAGATGTTCTTCAAGCTCTTGCAGTTGCTCTGAGAATCTTTCTTCATGTCCATTGAACTCCATCAATGCTTCCTTTAACACCTCAATTTTCCTACTTGCGCACATCGCAGCCAGTGGCGTGCCTAGGGTAAGTGGGGCTCAAGGCAAATTTTAAAACAATAGTCTTTTAACATAAACATTTTATTTATAAGAAGCCTAATTCTAAAAGAAAAAACTAAAGTAACTCTGGGTAGAGTCGAACCTTACCTTTCCTGTGCACATAGATATTTCAAGATATAATCATAAACCTTCAACATTCAGCGTATTCATTATTATCAACCCTTTTAAACCAAAAAAAAAACATTTAATCATAAACCTTCTTTGACATTACCATCTCTAGCTTACAAGTAGTGGAGGTATACTAACACACGCTATATTCTTAGATTCATAACTACTAACGTCTATCCGATGTCGTCCAGCGGTTAGGATATCTGGCTTTCACCCAGGAGACCCGGGTTCGATTCCCGGCATCGGAGGTTTTTAATATTTGATGGTAATTCCATTTTATCTCTTTCTTTTTTTTGCCCCTCATAAATTAGATAAATAGACCATGTTTTGACCAAAAAGGGAAAGAAAAGAGATAAAGATCATGCGATGTCTTTTTGTTGATAATACAAACTTTCTCAAAGTAGCACAAGTACGAGTGCATTCTACTCTGAACCACTTGAAGTTGCGGTGTGATGTGATCTCGACTTGACATTAGTTTAAGTATAAGCCAAGAAGCATGCTTTGGACTACGAGGATTCCACATGCATGTAAGCAAAGAAAATAACTTCAACTCTTCTAACTGTAACAGGTTTACACTTTCTCACAGCCGTCATTGCAACCAGTTCCACATAATTTCACTTGCCCTGCAGATTCCAAACTAGACTTGATCTCAACCATCAATTACCCATCAATAGGAGTCTCTGGATTCAAGGGAAATGAGAACAAGAGAGTGCATAGGACAGTGATTAACGTTAACATTCAAGCCACGCCAGAGAAACTCCAGTTTACAAAAAGATGGTGAGAAGTTGACATACCAGGTGATAGTCTCTTCTGCTGCTTCACTTAAGCAAGATGTGTTTGGAGCTCTTACATACTTGGTCTAATGCCAAGTACAAGGTCAGAAGGCCAATTGTAATTAGTAGCGAGAGTAGTAGCAGCACGAACTGAGTAATGGTATAAAGTTAAGTATGATAAATATGGAATAATAAAGCTTAACCTAGAACAAAATATTGTTCAGTATGTTACATAATAATGTAATCTTTCTGCATTATACATCATATAAATTCCATTTACCACCCTTGTTAATATCCATGCAAAATAGACTCCTTGAAGTCAGGCAATCTTGTTTTCACACAAAGGGCATGCATGCATGAGTGTGAACTTCATTCCCATAAAACAGACAGGGCTAAGAATCTACCTAACACTTGTGAAATTATATATTTTTGTGGTAGGGACTACTACGAGATATTCATAGAACATTTACCTGGAAACATTAGGAAACACTAAGAACCAAACTGGAAGCATTTTTATCATGTGTCTTGAAGTTCAGGAAATGACTAGATGCCTCAGAGCCACCTTCATCTTATTTGTGTTTCTTCTTGTAATCCAAAATTGTGAATCTGAAACAAGTAAGTCAGGAGACTATATCATATACATGGGAGCAGCATCCGCAGATGAATCAACAGGCAATGACCACCATATTGACCTTATGAGCACAATGTTAAAGCGGTAATTACAAAATCCAAAACTGTTATGATATTCTAGTTATGATACATGTTACCAAGTGATCTATATACACTTTCTTACTTGCATCAGGAGCGGGAAAACTCCCATGCACAGATACAAACATGGATTCTCTGGATTCGCAACCCATTTATCAGAAGATGAAGCACGTCTCATGGCCGAGCAACCAGGAGTAGTATCTGTCTTTCCTGATCAGATGTTACCTCTCCACACAACTCGTTCATGGGACTTCTTGGTTCAAGAAAGTTATCAAAAAGAGAGTACTTACTTCACTGAAATGAACTCTCAGCCAGAGTTAGACGTGGCAGTAGGAGACACCATTATCGGCTTCATTGATTCAGGTGAGAACATATTGAAGCATAGAGATATATTGATGCATTTAACTAATATTCTGATCCTAAAAACAGGAATCTGGCCTGAGTCAGAGAGTTTCAACGACATGCACATGCAACCAGTACCAGATAGATGGAAAGGCACATGCATGAGAGGGAAGAAGACAGAACCTGATGCTTTCCGTTGCAATAGGTTAGTGAAGATGACATATATGTTTGAATCCACCACCTTGTACTTTAACGTTAAAAGTTTCCTAAATAGGAAACTAATTGGAGCAAGGTACTACAATTCCTCGTTCCTCCTAGACCCGGACTATGAAACACCACGAGACTTCTTGGGACATGGGACACACGTGGCATCAATAGCAGCAGGGAGAACAATCTCTGATGCATCCTACTATGGCCTGGCAGGAGGTATCATGAGAGGAGGATCACCAACTTCAAGAATAGCTATGTACAGAGCCTGCTCACTCCTTGGCTGCCGTGGCTCCAGCATACTAGCAGCATTTGATGATGCCATTGCGGATGGAGTTGATATTATATCGATATCTATGGGATTATTTATAGACAATTTGCTTGAAGATCCGCTTTCCATCGGTTCATTTCATGCTGTGGAAAGAGGGATCACGGTTGTTTGCTCTGCAGGTAATCTTGGCCCTTCGGGTCAGTCCGTGGTTAATGCTGCTCCATGGATGATCACTGTTGGTGCAAGTACTATTGACCGTGGCTTTGAGTCTAACATTCTTCTGGGAGGACTAGATAACATCAGATTGATCAAGGTAAGCCTTAGTGTTGAGCATATTATCCGAAACCCGCAAACCGAACCGAAAAACAAAACCAAAACCGGACCAAAATTTACAAAAACCTGAACGGTTCCTATCTCTCTAACCTAAAAAGTAGGAACCGAACCTAGAACCGAACGGAAACCAAATATCCAAAATATAATAAAATATTAAATTATTTTTAATTAAAAATAACTATTTATAAAAAATATAAATTATAAATCGAAAATTATCCAAAAATCCGAATTATCCTAATATTTTTTTCGGTTATCCCAGGTTTTTTTTTTGTCACAAACTACTTCCATTCATTCATTGGCGACTGGTTTTCCCGCTACCACCCGCAAACGCAGCTTTCGCGGTTGGTAGCGGTTTGCAACAATCACTCAAATCGTTCTAAACCGCTCTGAATCTCATAAATTCAAAAGCTGGCTCCAACTAGCGTTTGCGGTTGCGGGAGGGTAAAATTTTTTTCTTTTAAAAAAAATATATATACAAAAGTAAAAATATTTAATAAAAAATTTAAAATTGAAATTATGAAAATATTAAAATATATCTATTATATTTTAATTAATATTATAAAATTTTATAATAAAAACAATTTCAATAAATTTTCAAAAATTAAAATTATAACTTTCTAAATATAAATTTTATATTTATTATAATTTTTTGATTTTTGATATTTTTATAATTATATTTAATGTAAATATTGTTAATTTATTATTTGACTGTTACGCATTTGGTAGTTAACCAGTCATAAGTCACCCGCAAACGCACCAATTTTTAACCGCAGTACTAGTCGTACAAATCTCTTAAAACCGCTAGAAACCGTAACCGCCCGCATCCACAAACTACTGCAACCGCAACCTGCGTTTGAACCAGTCAGATCTAATAGTTTGGTGGTGGCATTAAAACAGCCTCACCCACCTCTCTTACAATCAAGGACAGCGCCTGTTTTGCATACATATCAGCTTCTGCGTTCCTCAACCGAGGAATCCAAACAAAAACAACACTATCAAAATCTAAAGCCAAACGAAGGATATCCTCCACAATCCCATAAATCTCGAAGTTTAACTCCAATATTCGGGGGGTTTTAGTTTTTTTTTTTCTGTTTTAAACTCAAACAAAATCCGAACATTTTTAATTCGGTTATATTTCGGATTTTGACCCAGACCGAACCTGGAATTACCCATAACTAATCCTAAACAACTGAACCCGGATAACCCAAAATCCGAATAACCCAAATAACCGGATCCGTAAACCCCAATGCCCAGCGCTAGTAAGCCAAACACTGACAAATCTCCATACATTAACAATCCTAAGCTTCATTGATATTGCAGGGGGCTGGAATAAATATAGCCAACATTGATAGAACTCAGTCTTACCCTATTATACATGCAAGATCAGCCAAGAAGATTGGTGCTAATGAGAAAGCTGCTAGGTAAACAGTTGCTTCTTGACATTAATTACAGTGCTACTTTTCTTCATACTAATACAAGAAGACAAGATAACTGCAAATGCTGCAGGAACTGTGCGGGTAACACGATGAACAGAACCATAGTTGAGGGTAAGATAGTAGTGTGTGACAATGATTATGGTAACCAGGCGATTCAATGGAAAAGCGAAGAGGTTAAAAGACTTGGTGGTACTGGTGTGATAGTTATTGACGACAAGTCAATGGATCTCTCTTATATAGACCCCTCCTTTCTAGTAACAATAGTAAAACCAGTGGATGGACTAGAAATCATGTCCTACATAAACTCAACAAGGTAAACAATAAGATGTCTCATTTTACAAGAGATTGCATTCAAACAGAACACTAATAGAATCCAATTTGTAGAGAACCAATTGCAATGATCATGCCAACAAGATCAAGAACAGGACATGAATTAGCACCATCCATACCATCCTTCTCATCAAGAGGTCCTTACTTGCTTACCAGAAGCATCCTCAAGGTAATAAACTTAAAAGCTCTCAGTTTCACTCAGTTTTTTTTTTTCATTTTTGGTAATCATGTTAAATTCATACCAATTTATAGTTCATAGTGGGCTAATTAACTCCATGAGAAACCTGTTACAGCCTGATATTGCAGCTCCAGGGGTCAACATACTAGCATCATGGCTAATAGGTGACTTAAATGCCGCACCACAAGGCAAAGAACCGCCACTTGTCAACATCGAATCAGGGACTTCAATGTCATGTCCCCATGTCTCAGGGATAGCCGCTCGTCTCAAATCTGAAAACCCTTCATGGAGTCCTGCAGCAATAAGATCCGCTATCATGACAACAGGTAAGAACACGGTTAGGGATTACAGAATCAATCATAACCACTAGTCTTAACATTGTCTGTATCTGCAGCCGTGCAAATAACCAACACAGGATCACATATAACTACAGAAACAGGAGACAAAGCCACACCTTATGACTTTGGTGCTGGTCAGGTTACCATATTTGGACCTTCGTCACCTGGACTGGTTTACGAAACCAATCAAATAGACTACCTGAACTTCCTCTGCTATGTCGGCTTCACTTATGATCAGATCAAAAGGATATCAACCCGTATACCACAAGGCTTTGCTTGTCCTGTACAAAGCAGCAAGGGAGACATATCTGACATCAACTACCCATCAATCTCAGTTTCGAACTTCAATGGAGAAGAAAGCAGAAGGGTAAGCAGGACAGTGACTAACGTAGCATCACGCCTCATTGGAGAGGAAGATACTGTCTACAACGTGAGCATCAATGCACCAAAAGGGTTACGAGTCAGAGTGATACCAAGAAGTCTACACTTCAAGAATATAGGAGATACGCTAAGATACCAAGTGATCTTTTCATCTTCTACATCCACACTTAAAGAAGATGCGTTTGGTTCAATCACATGGTCTAATGGAATGTACAGAGTTAGAAGTCCGTTCGTTGTAACAAGCAAAGCTGATATATAATATGTTTTTCATAAAACCATATAATAAAAGAGAAATAAGGTTTGTTACACACTCAATTATTCAAACCAAAAGAAAAAAGAGACAACATAACACAACTTCAAGTCACTCAAAGGCCCATGCATTCTCCTTGCGAACCTCAGCTTCTTCCGCATCTGTGTAGTCTTTCTTGATGTGGAAGATTTCGCGAATCTGAAGCACAGTCTTGCCTCTCATCATAGTCTTGCACGTTAGGTCAAGAAGTCCAGGGATGATCAGAAAGTTTGCAGCCTACAAAACATATCATCAAAACCCTAACAGAATCATGAATGATTAGAAACCCTAATTGGCTAAGAAAACGTGACTCACAAGCATGAGATCAAAGAGGAGAGGCTGGTCGACTTTGACGAATTCTTCGTCCCAAGTCTTGAGCTCGATGTCTTTGTTAGCACCGTAGATGTCTTTGTCTCCGGCGTTGGCTTCGGCGGCTGCGGCTGCTTCGACGTGTTTCTTGCAGTAGTCGATAACCTTGGTGAGGGTTGCACTGTTGACGTTTGCAAGAGGGATTCCGCCATCGGTGCAGTCGTCCTCGATCATGTTCTTGATCGTCTGACACTCGAGCGCAACGGCTTCATCGACCTCGAAAGATTCGCCTTCGGAGCTCTCGAAGATGATCTTCTTCGACATAGTTGGCAGAATATTCTAAAAGGCAGAGAGGGAGATGAGATGACGAATGAATACAAAAGGTGGTGGATCGGTGCTTTATTTATAGGACCTGATTGTTAAAACTAGAGAATCGAAATTATATATTAACATTGGTTTTTTGTTAGAGAAAAAGACAAGGATAGCACCAAAACAATTTTTTGTTCCCAAAGTAGCACTCAAAGCTCAAAGTCACAAAAATAGGTTTCATTAAAGAGGTAAATATACATTTATATCCCTTGGGTTAATTAATCCAAACCTTAGGGTTTAGAGTTAAGGGGTGGGGTTTTGGAATTAGGATTTAAAATTTTATAAAAAATAAATACTAAAATAAAAAATAAAAATTTTAAAAACAGTTTTAAAAAGTATTTTTAAATTATAAAAAGAAAATTTGAAAAAAAAATAAAAAAAATTTCAAAAAAAAATTTCAAAAAAAAAGTTATAAAAATTTCGAATCTGAAAACATATAATCTGAAACTATGAAAAAATTTCTTTTTCTCATTTTTTTTATTTTTATTTTATTTATTTTTGTTTGTTTATTTAATTTTAAACCAAGGGTATTAGGGATATTTTATTCTTTAATAAATGTCATTTTTGTGACTTTCTCCTTCTAGTGCTATTTTTGAGACATAAACTTCAAAAGGTGCTATTATTGACAATTGTCATTTTTGTTATCCAGGAAATGAATAAAAAAATGTAAATATATACTTCCAAAATTTAATATGAAATTTCCATCTTCGGATGATGATACGGATGAAAAAGCTTTCAAAATTGTAAAGTAATTTTGGAAAATAAGGAAAGGTAAATTCAAAGATTTTTTTTTGGGTGAACTTAGGAACTATTACTAGGCTGTAAATTTAAATACACTTAATATAGACATGGCTTACAATATACTAAAAGAATAAATATATCTTGAAATAAAAATGTCTTTTTTCAAATTAAAAAATATGATTTCTTGCCTTGTTTATGTCCAATGCAATTTATAGACATATATCGTTTAGGCTGTCAAGCTGACATGTCTTGGGATAGGGCTGGACATAAATATCTGCACCCAAAAAACCCACCCGGAACCGATCCACAAATAAGGGTATCCGACCCGATCGGATTTTGCCTAAATATCCGAAAAGATTTTTTTTTCAAAACCCAAATAAACGAAATCAAATCCGATCCGCACCGAAAATCGAATGAGATCCAAACATATAATTATATTTATATTAATATTAATACCTAAAATTAAAATTAAATATAATAGTTATTTTGGGTATCTATAGATAAATAGGGATGTTTCAGATACATATATCCAAATAACATTGTATCTATGGTTGTTGTAAAAAAACATTGTATCTATGGTTACTTTCGGACAAGAAAATAACCAATTTGAACTATATATTGAGTATTTTTGGTTTATGTTATTTTAGATAAGTTTGAGTAGTTTATATATAAAATGTCGGAGTTGAATCGAGTAATTTGGTTATTTTGGTTAAAACCCAACCCCACCCGGTTTCGGGCTAACCCATTTTTTATAATACCCGAATGGGACTATTTTTCAAAATCCAAAAAATCTGGTATCCGAATGGGTAGTATCCATATCTGAATGGATATTCGAACGACCATGCCTATATTAGGATGTGACTAGACGATCTAACTAGAAAACCAGATTCTACATTTTCTAGGTAGTCTAGGGTATCAGCAGGACCGTCTTAAGCAATTTAATTGTTTTCAGTGAAGTACTTAATATGAGCTCTTTTGAAAACATTTTCTTAACTTTTATTTCTTGCATTTTCTTAAGTTGGACCTTTTTTTTTTTTGAAACATTCTTAAGTTGGACCAATAGAATTTTTTAATCTGGAAAAACTATAAAATAGTGAAACCATACAGCTTTTTTATAGGGTTTTGTCTTGTTGTGTGTTAGTTAGTTTTAGTTGATTATATGGACCTTTTATTATAACTTTACCAAGTATTTAATCTTTCAACAATTTAAAATACAGACCTCAGGCATGGCTGAATTTCTCGACAGTGTTGGAAGAGATTCAAGAAATATTTCAGGATAAGCTATACTTGTCGATCAGAAACAGAATAGGACTGCAGATCATTTAGCTAGATCCGCTCGATCTTTCATAGGTTTCTTTCTTACGTTGGTTATTCATTCCGATCTGATTAACCAGACCACTTTAAAATTGAATAATAAAATAGTTTTTTTTTTGTTGTAAAAAAGTTGAAATGAACCTTTATAATTAATAAAATAACTAAAAATTTTATGCGCCCGTGTATCCAGGGCAACCACCTCTATAGCCATGGTCAAGGGCCGGGACTGCATATCGGCAATATGACTCTTGCATTATTCGGTAACGATGGTCATGATACTTACTGCCCAATCAAGATTATGCATCGGTGCTATGGAAACTGCTAACTTAATAATGAAAGCCAAGACGATCATGCCCTCGGAGCTCCTCTCATCAAAAAATAATTAGTTAAGCAAAATATACCCTAGTAGATCGTGTGACGTGTATATTGAAGATTTGTGATACAAGACAGTCTATGATATTTTTAGACATGTCGTAATGCTCG
This sequence comes from Brassica napus, assembly GCF_020379485.1. Classification (NCBI taxonomy): domain Eukaryota; kingdom Viridiplantae; phylum Streptophyta; class Magnoliopsida; order Brassicales; family Brassicaceae; genus Brassica; species Brassica napus. The sequence goes on from NC_063440.1 coordinate 13,343,801, forward strand.
CATATTTTTGGTGGATGTTGAGTATACATGGATTCCGAGTACTTGTGGTAGATGTGGACACTTAGGATATAAAGAAAAAAGATGTCTACTCCCAGCTGTCCAAAAGAATGTGGAAACACTTTCAGTGGATGAGGTGCTAAATGAAGATCGTGGGGTTGAGCCGAATAAGGAACAGTCATGATAAGAGGTGATACAAGTTGAAGATTCAGAAGCGGATTTGGTTTTAGCTTCTACTGATCATATTTTAGAGCCCACTAATGGGACAGAGATTGAGCAATTGCAATCAGAAAAGGGTGTTGAGCTTAAGGTTCTTTCAACGCCAGTAAAGCTATCCGTCCACTCTAAGGTAACAATAGCTAATGGCTCCAACTCTCAATCCACTACACCACCATTTGCAGGTACCCCTCCTGCTCCAGATGAATTAACTATTATGGAAGAAATTCCATCTCATATTATTGTTTCCGAGACCAATTTGGAATCAGGAGACAATTCATTGGCTTTTATGTACACACCTACACATGGCAGCCCTTTTCACAATGACATTGGGCAATTCAGTGTTCATGATGTTGGAGATGGGATGATGAGTGATGCTATGGCAAATCTCAACATATCAAGAGGTGGGAGGCCAATAAAACCAGTTCAGAAATATCAAGATATGGATTGAACTATGGTACGAGGGAAAGGTAAACGAGGTCGAGGTCATCGAGGCCGTGGATACCACACTCCCTAGTGTTTGGTCTTTTCTTATCTTGTTTTATTAAGCTTATATCCCACAAGTTTCTCTTTTCTAAGTTATTGCTTAGCTCCATGTGGGAAATGTGTCTCATCATGCTTTTTAAAACTTTATGGTTTCAAAACCATACATTGTATGTTTTATGTTTTTAATTTGAATACCCTTTCTCAAAAAAAAAAAAGAATATTCAACTTAGCCAGAAGACATGGGCCATGGCTACATACACATACACATCCAGTAACCAAGAAAATAGCTCACTAGACTTTCTCTGCTATTCGGGTTCACCTCTGGTCAGACCAGAAAGATCTCAAACCGCCTGCTTTGCTTGTCCTGAGCAAAGCAACAATGGAGACATATCTAACATCAACTACCCCCATCAATCAAAATCTGAAACTTCAATACAAAAGAAAGCATAAGGGTTTTGTTCCAAAAAGAGGCAGAACGGTGACTAGTGTAGCATCACGCCTCACTGGAGATGACACTGTCTACAACGTGAGCATCAATGCACCAAAAGGGTTACGAGTCAGAGTGATACCAAGAAGTCTACACTTCAAGAATATAGGAGATACGCTAAGATACCAAGTGATCTTTTCATCTTCTACATCCACACTTAAAGAAGATGCGTTTGGTTCAATCACATGGTCTAATGGAATGTACAGAGTTAGAAGTCCGTTCGTTGTAACAAGCAAAGCTGATATATAATATGTTTTTCATAAACCATATAATAAAAGAGAAATAAGGTTTGTTACACACTCAATTATTCAAACCAAAAGAAAAAAGAGACAACATAACACAACTTCAAGTCACTCAAAGGCCCATGCATTCTCCTTGCGAACCTCAGCTTCTTCCGCATCTGTGTAGTCTTTCTTGATGTGGAAGATTTCGCGAATCTGAAGCACAGTCTTGCCTCTCATCATATCGGCCACAGTCTTGGTCGTTAGGTCAAGAAGTCCAGGGATGTTCAGAAAGTTTGCAGCCTACAAAACATATCATCAAAACCCTAACAGAATCATGCATGATTAGAAACCGTAATTGGCTAATAAAGCGTGACTCACAAGCATGAGATCAAAGAGGAGAGGCTGGTCGACTTTGACGAAATCTTCGTCCCAAGTCTTGAGCTCGATGTCTTCGTTAGCACCGTAGATGTCTTTGTCTCCGGCGTTGGCTCCGGCGGCTGCGGCTGCTTCGACGTGTTTCTTGCAGTAGTCGATAACCTTGCTGAGGGTTGCACTGTTGACGTTTGCAAGAGGGATTCCGCCATCGGTGCAGTCGTCCTCGATCATGTTCTTGATCGTCTGACACTCGAGCGCAACGGCTTCATCGACCTCGAAAGATTCGCCTTCGGAGCTCTCGAGGATGATCTTCTTCGACATAGTTGGCAGAATATTATAAAAGGCAGAGAGGGAGATGAGATGATGAATGAATACAAAAGGTGTGGTGGATTGGTGCTTTATTTATAGGACCTGATTGTTAAAACTAGAGAATCTAAATTATATATTAACGTTGGTTTGTTGTTATCCAGGAAATGAAGAAAAAAAAATGTAAATATATACTTCCAAAATTTAATATGAAATTTCCATCTTCGGATGATGCTACGGGTGAAAAAGCTTTCAAAATTGTAAAGTAATTTTGGAAAATAAGGAAAGGTCAATTCAAAGATTTTTTTTTGGGTGAAATTAGGAACTATTACTAGGCTGTAAATTTAAATACACTTAATATAGACCTGGCTTACAATGTACTAAAAGAATAAATATATATCTTGAAATAAAAATATCTTTTTCAAATTAAAAAATATGATTTCTTGCCTTGTTTATAATGCAATTTATAGACATATATCGTTAAGGTTGTCAAGCTGACATGTCTTAGGATAGGGCTGGACATAAATATCTGCACCCAAAAAACTGATATGGAACTGATTCGAAAATCAGGATATCCGACCCGATCGGATCTTGCCTAAATATCCAAAATGATTCTTTTTTCAAAACCCAAAAAAACTGAGAAGGAATCCAATCCGCAATGAAAATCGAATGAGTATCCAAAATATCCAAATATGTAAATATATAATATATATATATATATATATATTATTTATAATTATGTTTATATTAATACCTAAAATTAAAATTATAAATCAAATATTTTAGTTATTTTGGGTATATATAGATAGAAATTAATGTTTTGGATAAAAAATACCCATAAAACATTCTATCTATAGTTGTTGTCAAAAAAAAAAACTTTGTATATATGGTTACTTTTAGATAAAAAATAACCAATTCGAACAATATATATATTGAGTATTTTTGGGTTTTTAGTTATTTTAGATAAGTTTGAGTAGTTTAGATATAAAATACCGGAGTTGAATTGAGTAGTTTGGTTACTTTAGTAAAACCCGAACCCACCCGGATCAGGGAGGACCCGACTCGAACCCAATCTGATTTTCTATAAGATCCGAATAAGAACATTTTTTAAAACACAAATAATCAGATATCCGAATGGGTAGTACTATACCCGAATGGGTATCCGAACGCCTATGTCTAAGTTAGGATGTGACTAGACTATCTAACTAGAAAACCAAATTCTACATGAGCTAGGTAGTATGGGGGTATCAGCAGAACCGTCTTTAACCAATTTAATAGTTTTGGTGAAATATTGATATGGGCTCTTTTATAAACATTTTCTTTAACTTTTCTTTATTGAATTTTCTTAAGTTGAACAATATAATTTTTTCATCGGAAAAATTATAAAATAGTGAAACATACAACTAATTTATAGGGTTTTGTATTTTTGTTGTGTGTGAGTTAGTTTTAGTTGATTATGGACATTATATTATAATGTTACCAAGTATTTAGTCTTTTAACAATTTAAAATACAAATGCTAAAGTAACTTCTGGTATGGCTGATTTTCTCGACATAAATGGAAGAGATTCAAAAACTGAAGAGAAGATTTTAGGATAAGCTTATACTTCTCGGAAACAGAATAGGACTGCATGATCATTTAGCTAGATCTGTTCGATCTTTTTTCATATGTCTCTTTCTTATGTTGGTTATTCCATTTTAGACTGATTAACCAGACCACTTTAAAATTGAGTAATAAAATGTTTTTTGTTGTAAAAAGAGAAGTTGAAATACACCTCTATAATTAATAAAATAACTCTAAAAATAATTGTGGGCCCGTGTATCCAGAGGGCAACCTCCCGTGTAGTCAAGAGTCGGGACTGCATATCGGCAATATTACTCTTGCATTATTTTGTAACGATGGTCATGATACTTACTGCCCAATTAAGATTATGCATCGGTGCTATGGCAACTGCTAACTTAATAATGAAAGCCAAACGATCATGCGCTCGGAGCTTCTCTCATCAAAAACAAAAAACTAATGAAGCAAAATATATATACCCTAGTAGATCTCGTGACGTGTATATTGAACATTTGTGATACAAGACTATGATATTTTTAGACTTGGCTAGATGTGTACTCGTTGTATTGCTCGCATATCCACCCTTTGAGTTGATGATCAAATAAACAACCAACATAGAATATTCAACTTAGCCAGAAGACATGGGCCATGGCTAGATACACATACACATCCAGTAACCAAGAAAAATAGCTCACTAGACTTTCTCTGCTATCCGGGTTCACTTCTGATCAGATCAGAAAGATCTCAAACCGCATAGCATAAGGCTTTGCTTGTCCTGAGCAAAGCAACAAGGGAGACATATCTAACATCAACTACCCCATCAATCTAAGTCTCAAACTTCAATGGAGAAGAAAGCAGAAGGGTTTTGTTGGAAAAAAAAGATGAAGGGTGACTAGTGTAGCATCACGCCTCACTGGAGATGACACTGTCGACAACGTGAGCATCAATGCACCAAAAGGGTTACGAGTCAGAGTGATACCAACAAGTCTACACTTCAAGAAGAAGATAGGAGATACACTAAGCTACCAAGGGATCTTTTCATCTTCTACATCTACACTTAAAGAAGATGCGTTTGGTTCAATCACATGGTCTAATGGAATGTACAGAGTTAGAAGTCCGTTCGTTGTAACAAGCAAAGCTGATATATAATATGTTTTTATTAAACCATATAATAAAAGATAAATAAGGTTTGTTACACACTTAATTATTCAAACCAAAAGAGAAAAGAAACAACATAGCACAACTTCAAGTCACTCAAAGGCCCATGCATTCTCCTTGCGCATCTTAGCTTCTTCCGCATCTGTATAGTCGTTCTTGATGTGGAAGATATCGCGAATCTGATCTACAGTCTTGCCGCTCACCATTTCGGCCACACTCTTGCACGTTAGGTCAAAAAGTCCACCGATGTTCAGAGAATGTGCAGCCTACAAAATATCATCAAAAGACTCAATCTTTACTACATTCTAAAACCCTAATTGGCTAAGAACACAAAGGGAAAGAGAACGAGTGACTTACAGAGGCGACAGCGAAGAAAGCATCCTTGTCGAGGCCCTCGAGAGCTCTGGCGAAATCTAAGTCCCAAGCCTTGAGCTCAGTGTCATCAGCGTTGGCTTCGACGTGCTTCTTGCAGTACTCGATAACCTTTGCGAGGGCTGCACTGTTCACGTTTGGAATAGTGATTCCATTACCGGTGCGGTCGTCTTCGATCATGCGCTTGATTCTCGGAGACATGAGCGCAACGGCTTCATCGACCTGGAAAGATACGCCGTCGGAGCTCTTGAGGGTGATCTTCTTCGACATAGTTGCAGAGTATTCGAAAAGATAGAGAGGGAAATGATGAATGAATACAAAGGTTGGTGAATTGGTGCTTTATTTATAGGACCTAATGGTTAAAGCTAACTATAAATCTTAATTAATTATATTGTATTAAAGTTAGCATGTTGATATCCTTCTATATATTACTTCTTATTTTTTTTTATCAAGTTGATATCCTTCTATTACTATAATAAATAAAAAAGGAAAAGAAAAACTGTAAATATTACATTCCATATATTAATATAATACTAGAATAAGACATGCGCTTTGCATGAAAATTATTTAAGAAATATCGTATGAAAAAATATCGAATTAATATTTTTGGTCCTTAAACAAAATCTTAATTTTTTTTTGTTAATTACATAATTTGTTTATTAATGAGCTGATCCCATTTTCAAAAATATTTTAGGTCAAAAAAATCACTTATCGCGTAAGAGCCTAACGTTTAGGCCAAAGAATCTTAGGCAAACTATGTGGTTAGAATGAAACTATGTCAAGTCGGTTTTATATCATGATTTAGCAATTTAAAAGTTAATTGTGGTTATGAGAAGTTTAACGTTCACGTGTCAATCATATATTCTTCAATATTTTTCTCAATTTTGTGTCACTTTTTCATTTTGGTTATTGCTCGATATAAATATTGATTTTTGAATTTATTCTCATTTCGTTATTTTATTTTGGCCTGAGATTTAGAAAATGTTTAAGATTTAAAATTATTGAAGAGATACATGCTTACGTTAAGATATGCGCCTTGTGCAGAATAAATATTTTATATTTATTAATGATTTTATGTTTTCCTGCATATTTATTTTATATTTTTCTGCATATTATGAAATAATAATTATATATTAAATAACTAAAAAATCAGTTACTATTAAATTGGTGTGCGCATATAAATCAAACGACTGTTCTTGTTTATTCACAATCATTTTAGTGTAAATAAATCAAAACAATCAATCTTATCTATCGTATATGATATATAATTAAATTTAAATTATATTAACATATATATATATAGTATACTTTTAATATGAATATTTATTAAATAAGGTTTCTACTCATATGATTTTCTAATTATTTGCATATTTGTGTAACAAAATTTTACACCAACTATTTTTTTTTAATGTGGAATGTTTAGTAGTTTCAATAATTTATAATCATTAAAAAAACATTGAAAATTTCAAAATTAAAATATTAACATTTCAGTATATGTTCAACGCAAATATCAAAATATAAGTATGTATTTTCATATGATGTATAGTTAAATTTAAACGATATGAAATATATATATATATATATATATATATATATATATATATATATATATATATATAAACATAAACACCTAATAAAATAAAATTATTTATTCATATGATTTTATAATCATTGTATCTTATTATAGAAAAAAGTTTAAACTATGATCACAAAAGTTTATGTGAGACTTTTAACAATTTTAGTAATTTATACTCGTTTTGAAAAATTCAAAATACAACATGTACAAAAAAAATATAAATTTTTATTATAGGATTAATATAATTGTATAATTTATTTTAATAATATATAATTAAACAAAAATGATAGAAAATATACAGATTGTTAGCAAATTTTGATTATTTAAAATTATTAATTGACATATATATCTTAATCACATTAGATAATTATATATATTTTATTTACAGAAAGAGTATATAATAATTTTAATTTGATAAATGAATGGTCTATAATGGACATCCCCTATATAATATAACATTTTCTAGCAATTTAATTTTATATTAGCAAAATTCTCAATTGATTCTTAAGCCGCTACGTAAGCAAAATTAGCATTTTAATTACATGAAAACTCAACATAGCATTTTTTTTAATTAGTACAAACTACATGTTGTAATTTTTTAATGTTTCTCTATTAATATATAGGGGATTTTCATATTTGGATGTTGATGAGGAAGATTTATGTATCTAAAGTAGAAAATAAAAAAATTGTTAAGAAATTTTGGAAAATAAAGGAAAAGTGTATGTAAGAATAAGAAATTGTGGATTATAACTAGCTAGGCTGACAAAATTAAATAATAGATATGTATTCAATATCAACCTGGCATACATATTGTGCCAAAAAATGTATATTTTTTTTTACGACAAAAGGCTAAGAAACTAAGAAGATTCATGATCCGAGAGCCACCTCGGAGGAACTGAGTCAACATAAACCATAGCAGATGGCGAAGTTCTAGCACCTCGTGCCAGCTTGTCCGCCAGAGTATTTTGCGCCCTTGGTATATGCTGGATAGTAAAGTTGAGAAAGAATTCCTTACATCGCAGAAACTCCTCCATGTGTGTAGTGAACGCCGGCCGTTCTGTCGGTGTAGACACCATCTTCACCAATTGAGAACAGTCTGTTGCAAACACCACCTCTGAGATTTGTAGGGTCTTCATGCACTCCATCGCCCATATCAACGCTTCACATTCAGCATGTAAAGGTGATAGACTCCTGCGAATAGACATTGCACCCATCATAGTATCATTTGATCCATCTTTTCTGTAGACCCATCCCTGTCCTGTATAAAGATCATGTTCCTTCCATGCTCCATCTATATAACACTTGTTAACTCCATGTGGAAAATGGGTCTCTGCAATATGTAGAGATTCACGGTTTATAGGTTCCTTTGTCTGGGCTTCAGCCCACAAAACACCTTCTATTTTCGCCATTCGAAGAATATCAAAAGGGGTTTTTATCTGATTCTTAAAAACTTTAGCGTTTCTATTCTTCCAAATATACCACAATATCCATGAAAAATAATTCAAATCTGGTTCCTTAGGTAACCGCCAGAAAAGATAGTCCATATTTGTGAAAAGTGACGGGGTGGGAAAAACACCTGGGCATGAAGGAATATTAGATAAAACCCACGTTTGTAGTGCTAATGGACACTCAAACAGAACATGATTAATAGATTCTTCCTCTGCACCACATATTTGACATTTCACATCACATTTTATCCCTCGTGAATGAAGATTCTTGGTTACCGGTAGACTACCCGAAAGTATCTGCCAAACAAAATGTTTCAGCTTTGATGAACATTGAAGCTTCCAAGAGTGAGCCAACAGTGGCTTAATATCTGGTCCCAAAACTCTATCATGAGATCCCATATCCGGAAATAATTTATCCGTACGATAACCTGATTTAACCGTATATCGACCATGGTCCGTAAAATGCCATCCATATGAATCTGGTTTTGGGTTACGACTAATAGCTAAACTCCGTATAATATCTACATCGTCCTGGTGAATATATACTTTGAGCAAATCCAGATTCCAAGAGAGATCGACTGGATTAATTAAATCCTCCACCTTAAGTAATGGATTCAAATATTGATTCGAACATTTTGGTATTGCTGACCTCGGGCGAGGAGCAGGGATCCAAGGATCATTCCAGACTGAAATGCTTGAACCAGTTCCCACTCTTTTGATTAGCCCTTTATTAACCAGAGATCTAGCTGATGTAATACTTCTCCACCCATATGAGGGAGAATATGATCTGATTGGATCCAAAGGATCAGATTTTCTATAGTATCTTCCTTTAAAAACTCTTGCAAAAAGAGAATCAGGCTTATCGATTAACCTCCATAGTTGTTTTGCTAATAATGCCGTATTAAAATTTTGAATATCTCTAAAACCAATACCACCGTCCGGTTTATCTTTGCACATTTTATCCCATGCAAACCAATGCATACCTTTTTTATTACCACTACCACCCCACCAAAAATGAGCAACCGTGCTGGTAATTTTTTTCGTAACCGTTTTTGGTACCCGAAAGCAGGACATAACATGAGTTGGCATAGGGGATGCTACTGCTTTAATTAAAACTTCCTTTCCTCCTTTCGTAATGAATCGAATAGTCCAATTATTAACCTTATTATTGACCCTTTCATTAAGATAACCAAATACTTGTGTTTTAGAGCCACCAAGACTTTCGGGAATCCCCAAGTATGTTCCCATACCACCAATTGTAGTAATGCCCAAAACCTGTTGCACCTCTAAACGTGCTACATCCGGTACCTTATGACCAAACTGAATGGAAGACTTCTGAAAGTTAATTTGTTGCCCCGATGCTCTCTCATAGTCTTTCAAAATCTGTATATGATAGTCTCACATTCTTGCCTATTAGCTTTGCAAAAGAAGAGACTATCATCCGTAAATAATAAGTGTGTGATTGCCGGACTACCACGCGCGATTTTTAACCCCGTCAATAATTTATTTTCTTCCTTTTTCCGTATATTTGCTATTATTGCCTCAGTACACAAAATAAACAAATAAGGTGATAACGGATCACCTTGACGAAGTCCTCGGTTTGGTATAATATGTCCTTTTGGTTGACCATTAATCAAAATTTTATATTTTACCGACGTAATACAAGACATTATCCGAGATACCCACCTTTGTGCGAAACCCAACTTTAATAGCATCGCCTCAATAAAAGGCCATTCGAGCCTATCATATGCTTTGCTCATATCTGTTTTTATAGCCAAAAATTTCTCCTTACATGAATTATTCGTTCTTAATCCATGAAACATTTCCTGAGCAATTAATATATTATCGGAGATCAGTCTCCCAGAAACAAAAGCGGATTGTGTTTCTGATACCAATTGTGGTAGTAGCCTCTTCAGCCGTTGGCAAAGCACCTTCGAAATAATCTTATAACCCACATTACATAAACTAATTGGCCTCAATTCCGTCATTCTACTTGGTTGCACTGTCTTTGGGATGAGGCAAATATTGGTCATATTCATCCTCTCCTCCAAATATCCAGTCCTAAAAAATTCGTTAACCATATTTGTGATATCTGATCTAATAATCGACCAGGATTGTTGGAAAAATAAAGCCGTCATTCCATCCGGTCCTGGAGCTTTTTCAGGATGCATCATGAATAAAGCTGATTTCACTTCCTCCTCTGATGCCCAAGAGGTCAAAGACCTGTTTTGATCCTCTGTAATCAAAGTAGGCACCTCACTTAGAAAATCTTCATAGCCCGAAGGTGATGTCGTTGTGAACAAGTCATTAAAGTAATCTATCGCAACACCTTCTACCTCAGATTCTGATGTTACCCAATTACCACCACTATTGTGCAAACCCACAATTTTATTTTGTATTCGTCTCTGCTTAGTTAGGGCGTGATAGAATTTTGTATTTGTATCCCCTTTTGCATGCCAAGTCGTTCGACTTTTTTGTTCCCAGTATAATTCTTCATCCCTATAAGCTTCTTTTAACTTCCTAGAAACTTCTAGCACCTCCTCATATGTCTTGGTATTATCACACTGAATGTCCTCCAAAGCCTTCTGAATGTCTTTCATAACTAAATCCCACGTACATCCCCCCCCAAAAAAATGTATATAAATCTTGATAAAAAGGGTCATTTTCAAATTTTATCCAATATTGTTTTTTACAAAACTGTTTATAGTTGTTAATTTTTGAGGAAATAGATGTGTTACAAAATTATATTTTATGCAACTTTATTATTTTATTAATAATACTCAAAAATTTATTGCATATGAAAAGAAACATATTATAGAAGAAACATTGATTGAGATATCTAAACAACTTATTAAGAATAAATTGACATTTTATAGGAGAAATTACATGTTTACCACTTTCATGGTACCACTTTTCATTTTTATCACCACTAAAGAAACATTTTCAAAAATACATTTTTCATTCAATGGCAAAAGACTCTTATGCCCTTGTTATTATATATATAATAAATCATCATTTAAATAAAATTAAAATTAAAAAATAAATAAAAAATAAATAAATAAAATAAAAAAAATAAGAAAAAAAATAAGAAAAAAAAAGTTCTCGAATTATACTTTTTTAAATTCGAACTTTTTATAAATTTTTTTTGGGAAGTTTTTTCGAATTTTTTTTTTTTCGAATTTTTTTTTTCAAATTTCTTTTTGAAAGACGAAAATTATGTTTGAAACTAGTTTTTAAAGTTTTTTATACATATTTTTAAGTATTTATAATTTATTTATATATTTATTAGAATCTTAAATTTCACATTCCAAAAATCGTACCCACCTCTCAACTCTAAACTATAAGTCTAGATTAGTTAACCCTAAAGGTATAATTGTCTTTTACACTTCATTAAAAGTGAGAGTAAAAGTGGTTAGTGTAAACATTAAAAGTGGTACTATGAATATGCTATTTGTGGCAATTTCCCCATTTTATAATGGGAAGACACAACTCTTAAAACTACTTATGAATTGAGATATTTTTAACTACTTTTAGATTTTTTGTTCCAATAGTAATATTTTGGAAAAACACAAAACTAATCTCAATATTTTACGAAAAGACAAAACTCTTATAATGAGAAGTTAAAACTTTTAAAACTAATAAAAACACTTATTAAGATATTATAATCTCAATTTTAATGAAATACCCAACTCTTATAATGAAAAAACTTATAAAATTATTGTGATTTTTTGTTATGATTAGTCAACCACAATTTATTATATTCTAGAGTAGATTGTTTGTAGATTCTAGAGTAGTTTTTAGTTTTAGTTTTTCCAAAATCTAGTTTTCACCCAATCAAGATTGAAGCAAAGTAGATTTCCTATTTTTTAGGGAAACCAGATTTTCAATTCTTTAATCATTTTGTACATAAAAACCATAATCCACATTTTATAGGTTTTCCCAAGTGCTACGACAGTTTTTATTATTTTGCAATACATTAATTATTTTATATATAAAAGAATCACATCTAAAATTTAAAAAAAAACACATCAACAAATGATTTACAAATAATATTATCTCTAAATTTACTTTTTATTTTATTTTAAAATCCAAGGAAAAGTTAATTAAATATTTTTATAATATTTTAATTATGAAATTTTTTTACACTTCTCAAAAATATATTTAAAATCTGGTTTAGCTTATTTTTTAAAAAGTAACTATTTTCTGTGGTAATATTTAGTACTATTTATAATTGTATAAAACAATTTTTAGGTAGATTAATTTTATAATTGTTTAAATAATAATTTATACTATAAAATTTACATTAAGTTAATTAAATTTGTTAGTTATAGTTATTATGCATTTATTACATAATATTTTTTTATTAAAAAACTAACTATTAGTTTTATGTTAAAATATTTGAATAACATAAATATCTATTTTTACCATTTTAAAAAAATATAACTATTTGAATTTTATTTTACAATGATAATGTTATTTTTTTTGTTTTAAAATATTTTTTATAAGAATTATATATGCTTTGATGATAGTATTTTATTTTTTATTTTTCAATAATAGATATTTTACTATTCATAATATTTAAAATTTATTTTCTTTTAAAAGCAAAAACCAGAAACTAAAAACCAAAATCAAAAACCACCAATCAAGTTTTTCAAAAAACCAAAATCTACTGCAAAATCAAAAACCAAAAACTAAAAACCAAAAACCAAAAACTAAAAACCAAAAACCAAAATCCAAAAACCAAAAACCAAAATCTAGAATCTAACAAAACAATCATCACCTAAATGGTGCAATAGTAGGTTAACACCAAATGTTGCAATAGTTGGTTAACACCAAAAGTTACAATTACCAATAATTGCAATGGTTCATCACCAAAGATTACAATGGTTCATCACTAAAATTATATTCACCAACAGTTGCAATGTTTTTTATAGACAGTTGAAAATGTTCCATCAAAAAATTGCAATGATTCACTTAAATGGTTGAAAACATTTAGGGGGTGTATTCAATTGGAAGTTTTAGGTGATTTGCAACAAAATGACAAATCCACTTTTATTCAAACATGAACTTTTAAATCTCATTTACAATCCAGTGTTATTAAACATGACATTTTATAAACTACTCTCAAATCCAGTGTTATTGAAAATATTTTAAGCTGTGGAGTTTTAAAGTTTTCCAGTGATTTTAGAGTGTTTTGGTGGAGTTTTTTAGTTAAAAAATTTAAAACTCAAATCTCATGGTTTTGGATAATATTTTAGGGTGGTTTAACAAAAATCAATTTAATCTCTGCAATTCATTGAAATCATCTAAAACCTCATTAAAAATCAAATCACCTCAAATTTTAGATTGAATACACCCCCCTTAAACTGTTAATAATCCTCTCATATCTATGTGTCATAATGATTAACTAAATAAATAATACATTTATTAAATTGATGTAATATTTTTTTAGCCAACACAATTATTAGGATAAAAGATACATTTTTGTAAATTTTTAAAATTTTCTTTAACCTCATGAAAATTTTAATTAGGATGAAGAAATACAGAGTTAGGATGAGAAGACAAATTTTAGACATTGAAACAACTTTAAACTAACATAAATATTAAAATAAAAAGACACAATGTTAAGATGAAAAAATACATATTTATATATTTTGAAACTTCTTTTAAGCCAATGTTATTTTTAGATGAAAAAATACATTTTAAAGATAAAATACACAACCTTTAACATTTATTTGGATAGAGTTTATATTTTTTTTTGCATCCAAAATTATTTTATTATTATTTTGTTTTGTTCAAAGGCTATTATATTATTCAAGATAGAGTAGATAGTTATTATAAGATATTACTTTTCCAATATATTTGAATAAACACATCATTACAAAAAACATTCTATTCCATATGAAAATACATATAATTAAAGAAGATATACTTATTTAGAAATTTAAAAACTTATTAAAAATTAATTAGTCTTTTCTAATGAGAAGACACAAGTCTTAAAACTAATAATTGTAGAAAGACATACATCAGTTAAGATATTTAAACTAAATTTTAAAAAATTCCATTAGTTGCATATTGAAAAACACAAAAGTAATCTCATTTTGGTATTAAAATACACAACTGCTTAAACTAATAAATACATTTATGAAGATATCATAATTACTTTTTTTTTTAAATTCAACAGTTACATAATTAGAAAAAATGTAGAAATAAACTTATTGGAATATTTTTAACTATTGTTTATACTTTTCCTATAGTTGCATTTGAAAAACAAAACTAATCTCATTTTTCATGAAAAGATACAACTCGTATAATGATAAGACACAATTTCTAAACCTAATAATGGTACAGAAACACTTATTAAGATATTATATCTTTTAAAAAATCCAAACTCTTTTGAGCAAAAAAAAAAATCCAAACACTTATTAATATATTATATATTTAAAATGAAATCCAATGGTTACATAGTAAAATAAAATTAAACTCAGTTTCTTATGAAAAGACACAACTCTAAACATTAAATGGAAAACACAAAACTAATCTATTTCTTTTAATAAAAATACACAACTCTTAAAACTAATAAAGACACCTATTAACATATTATAACTACTTTTTAAAAAAAAAATCCAATAATTGTATAATGCAAAAATGTAGAGAAAACACTTGTTGGAATATTTTTAACTATTTTTATAATTTTTCAATATTTGCATGTTAGAAAACAAAACTAATATCAATTTTTATGAAAATACACAACTTTTATAATGACAGACACAACTATTAAAACTAATAATTGCACAAAGACACTTAATAAAATATTATATCTATTTTAAAAAATATTGCAATTTTTATAATTTTTCAATATTTGCATGTTAGAAAACAAAACTAATATCATTTTTTTTTATGAAAAGACACAACTCTTATAATGACAGACACAACTATTAAAACTAATAATTGCACAAAGACACTTAATAAAATATTATATCTATTTAAAAAAATATTGCAATGGTTGCATATTGAAAAAATAAAACTAATCTCAGTAAGATGTTATAAAAAAAAACAATCTCAGTTTTTTATAGAAAAATACAACTATTAACATTAAATGAGATTCCTATTATTTCAACAAATCCTGTTTATCATAAGAAAAATTATTCCCAGCATGATAGAAACATAACACTAAAGGAAAACACTGAGAAAATGAATTATAGGAAACTTCCAAGATTCGTATGTTCTCGGAAAGTCCTTGCAATCCTGTCACAATCTCTCCGATGAAATAAGTCATCGCTAATTGTAGTCGGAGTTGACGATGTTTTCTTGTAACGTGTGAGCCAAGATCACAAATTTGAAATTATATATACCAAAAAGGTGTAGAGAATTCCCTTTTCCAAGATCATAAACATGTATAGTTCTTCAAAAATAGATAGATATGGAAATCATAACTTTTCAGATTAAAAGTAATTATTTTTAAACGGAATCAATATATTTTGAAGAGACACATCACTACAAAAAGCACTTTAATTATAGTTTACCATAATCTATTATAAAAAAATATATCATATGCTGAAAATATTTTTTTCACAACCATTTGTAATAGTAACATATTTAAAAAATAGTGACATACTGAAAAAAACACACAATCTTCTACTATTTTTTTGTTGACAGCGTTTTATTTCAATATCTTCTAAAAGCTTGTAACCAAATTATTGTACAAACCTTTTTTTCTTCACTATTTATTAGATAAGTGAAAATTTTACTTTGAGAATAGCATTGACATAGACTATTTATAGATTTTCAAAGATCTATTTGAATAGTCACATCTTTTCAATCTAAAACTTCTTCTTTTGAAATGGTACTTATATGAAAAGTTACAATTTTTCATTTTAAATAATCACAACTTTTAAAAGTAACACATAACCTTTCAACTTAAATATAACTAGATTATATGACCCGCCCTTCCAAAGGGCGGATAAATTTTTTGTTTTATTTTTTCTCAAAAATTTAATTTTTATATTTGGGTTTATTGTAATCATATTTTTTTTATATAATTTAATTTGATAAAATAATTATTTAAATAAATAAAATACATAGTTAGACATAACATTTATCAATATGACATGGTACTGTATTAATAGAGTAGATGAAAAAATAACATTCAAAATAATATCAGACAACTTCTATAGAAAAAAAAAAAGAAAAACAATTTAAAACGCATCATGCTTATACCTTAGTAGTTTCAGTTAGAGTTAGACAATTTTCAGTTAATTAAAAAATAAAGAATCCAAAAAACCTGCAAACTCCTTGATTTAAAGAGATGGTTAACTATAACCTTAACTGGCTGTTTTAAATTTCCCCATCTCCATTTGACGTGTGGTTTGGACCTCATTGCTAGAACTCGATGGGTACATTCCATACTCACAGGTTGTATACTCTTGAGTTCCAAGTGCCATTTTCCTAAACCTCTTAACTTCATCATTGTATTGTATTGGCTCGAGTCTAAGTCAATGCTTCCTCCATATGAGCTGTATACATTGCTTTGACCTGGTCTTATCCATTAGTGAAGTTGTGATGGTGATACGTTTCCTTCTAAAGCATGCAGAATCTGCTTGTTTTTCACACAAAAAAATATTAATATATATACTTAAGACTATATTTTGCAACGTGAAGAAAAAAGATTAAGGGCTGATTGAAGAGAAAGGATGAAGTAAGTTATAACTTGGCTAATGTGAGGTCTGTGGCGAGGGGGATGGCGGCGAACACGACATAGCATAACCACAATGCAAGCCATCTCCTCTCTGTCGTACTCTTATTCATATTTGTATTAGTTAAATCCTCAAGTCTTCTTCATATATTATAATATTATATTAGTTTGATTGTTTTTTATTAAAAAAAAACAATAGACTATAATTAAAAGATATTGGAATATACTTTAAATAGGAAATGGATCTATTTGAATAGTCACATCTTTTCAATCTAAAACTTCTTCTTTTGAAATGGTACTTATATGAAAAGTTACAATTTTTCATTTTAAATAATCACAACTTTTAAAAGTAACACATAACCTTTCAACTTAAATATAATTCATAACCTTTGGAATAGTCACGTCCTTTCAATTTAAATCGATAATTTTTAGAGTTGCTTGTTGAAAAGACACATATATAAGTCGACAACTTTTAAAATGAAAATATAACTTTTCAACTTAATTTGAATTCAAAACTTTTGAAATTAATTGAGATTGCTATAATTAGTAGATTAGTAGATATGTCCAATGTAATTTAATACGCATATATTACCAGGGTTATCGAACTGACGTGTTAGGATATGACTAGACGATCTAATTAGAAAACCAAAATCTACTTGAGCTAGTTAGTGTGGCTTATCGGCAATGTGACTCTTACATTATTCAGTAATATTGATGGTCAAGATACTCACCGCCCAATCTATTAAGATTATGCATGACATTTATAACAAAAAAAAATAATGAAAAAGAAAACCGGTTATTCGGAGCAAGGATATACTCTATACTAGATGTTGTGACTTACGTGTAGATTGAACTGATGATACAATATATACACGTTTGGCTAGTTCTTAATACATATGGGTTGTTTTTCTTGTTGTATATGTGTAAAGCCAAGGGTTTATAATTTTAAACTTTGATAAATTTCAGGGTTTACATATCCACCATTTGAGTTGATGATCAAATAAACAGTAACTTAGAATATTCAATTAGCTTGGAGACATGGCTCGATACACATACACGTCTAACCAAGGAAAATAGCTAATGAGATGTTCACTTAATTTTTCTTTGACACAAAAATAGATAGAAATCTAATAAGCACATTGATTGCCAAATGAAATCCAGTGCGGGATTTGGGGAGTGTTTTGGGGGATGCTAAGGGTGCAAATATACAAGGTCGTCACTTTTTCATTATATTTACCTGTTCCAGATTAATTGTCGTTTTATAGTAAAAAATTTTGTTTTAAAATAAATGTTGTTTTATAATTTCAATGTAAAATTTATTAATTTTATATTCTAATTTATTTTTCTATTGGTTGAGATATGGTTAGGTGTATTTGTAATGATATTTTTATTTAGTAAATATATAAAATTAAAAAAAAATTAATCTATGTGCACAAATCTAAAACGATAATTAAAATGAAACAGAACGGCGAGTATTATTCTAGGGTCCTAGATTTTGAAGTTCTTTTAAATTATCGATCCGACTTTTAGAAGCATCTATCAATATAGGGAAAAAAATATTGCACAAGACCACCTATCTTTTGAGCCGGACCTGATGAAACCATCCATGATTTATTTATTAGTGATGGTAACATGAGCCAAACTAAACCACAGAGATGAGCACAAGTACTAACAGCAAGTGCCAGACTTAAACCACCGTTCATGGGCTTTAATATCTAAACATATAAAAAGAAAATTACACTAATATAGTGACTAAGCAAGTTTATTGCTGATGACACTGACGATATTGGGTAGAACGGCTTTGTAGGCTTTTTCAGAAGGATGTGCAAAGTCCCAGAATACATGGCTACCAGAATCTAAGCATGGAATCGGAGTCATCACTGAGCAACAGCATGGTTTTGCCGTTCTAAACCCTGAAATGTATTAAAAAATTTAAACTATAACCCTTAGTTTTATATATCTAAAACAAGGAAACCAACACATGTATTAATAGTTAGCCAGTGTTGATCAATTTACCATATTTACTAGGATTTTCGATGACATCAAGAAGTGAGTTATACATATCGATGTAGACGAATTTGCCATCAGGGAGACTTTGTCTGAAATTTACGACCAAATTCGCTACCTTTTGATTATATATCTTAGCACCATGGTTCACATGGGGAAGACATATCAAATCTCCGCTCAATTGTCTCGCCCCTGGCAAACATCCTAATGGTAACGTTCCAAGGACCGCAAATTTTCTCGCTCCCATATTATATAGATTCTGCATTGATTGTCATATTAAAGAATAGTTATAACTTAACAATATTATTTAAATAACAAGAACTATAACCAAAACATTTTAGATTGTCTTACATACCTGCATGAACGCAGTTTTCCATTCTATGAGCTGATCAGTGTATGTTTCGATATTGTATCTCAATTTCTTAGCCCGAGTTGCAAAAAATGTGATAGCAATATCATTATTTCCAGCAGAGATTAGAACCACGGCATTGGCTATAATCTCTTTAACTTTAGCGGCGTCTCCAACTTCTTGGCTTAATTTTTGTATGTAACTTTGGAAGTCTTTCAGCTGGTCTTGTACCCATATAACGCCCTATAAATGAAGTCCACATAGGGTTTATTTTTAACTAACGTTACCATATAGGATAAATTAATCAGGGTCATTATCTTTTCTTAATGAAGGTAATAACTATTATGTTTTTATTTAATTACCTGTATAGATGCAGTGAATTTGTCTAACCCTGAACCACCAGACGCAAAGCAAACTCCGGTAGGAAGGTCACTACTTTTAAGAAATGAGCTACGGAAAGCAGGTACAAGATTCTTTATCCCTAAACCCTCGGCTACATATACACATATCATGACATTTCATTTTTTAGAATGTAGCTATATGTAACTGTTAGTTTATACTCCATTGTCAAATAATATTTTAAAATTTGTTTGATTATGAGTTGGATAAAGAACAATATACCAACTAAATCCGATAGTACTCTTCCATTCCCGAATCTTCCAGTAGGTATATGATAAGGAAAATTGCGTCCGTATGGCAAAAAATTGCTCTTCGACACTGTCATTAGCTTATTGTTGTTACCAGTATCGAGAATCGAATCTCCAAATGCAAGAATCGCTGGAAATCTTCCAGTTTGTATAGCATGAATACATGAAAGCCATAAAGATAACAATACTACTAGAAACTTTGTGGCTATACAATCCATCTCAAAGAGATTGCTAATTAAGTACGTTTTTATGTTTTTTTCTTTGTTTTTTTTTCTGGCTGTAATTTTATGTTTTTCGTTTTAATTTTTACATTATCGGTTTACATAGATTTATACACAAGTGAAGGGCTGAGAGAGTTAATCGAGTCCCTCAAATAATGGTATGAAACTTATTTATTTTGTGGTTAAATGAACACTCCCCATTTCTATCATTAGACTGAATGTATATTTAGTAAACCTAACAAATCAGGTCTTACCACACATTTGCATTGAATTATCAGAGTGATTTACCCTACACAAATGTGTAGATTTAATCATATTAATGTGGTTATCATTCATGTTCTATATTCAACTTGATTACTTCAAAGCAGCAATTTTATATTTATTCACTAGAGCCTATACAAACGACACTTAAATGAATGATAGAGGGTGTAATTCAATTATAAATTTTAAAAAAATTAAATCCAACAATAATCTAGGGACTCAATAATCTAATGTTTTTAAGTTATAGTGGTCTTGGATCTCTTGTAAATTATAACTATAAGATTTTAACATTTTCTGTTATTCCATGCAGATTTCAAATACTTTATAAAAATATAGTGTAGATCTTTTTTCTTACATAATAATCTAGTGCAAATCTTAGATAAACATGACTGGCTCGGTGAGGAACACTCCTCACGTTTGATACAAAACAAAGGCTTACATGACTATCTCAAATGTTGTTTGCATTATTAGTCGCAGAAACCGCTCATGCCTACATTATAATACGTTGCAAAAGTTTTCCTTTTGGTGACATTAATAATGTAATAAAGATAGTTATTAATCAGATATAACGGAGGTATTTTTTAACAAGTTTTTTGTTTAAGGTTTCAAAAGCTCTCTCAGTGGGGTGGGCACCGTCCCAGAACAAATAAGACGATGTATTGGGACAAATTTTTGATGTCTTCTTTTTGCAGAATACACCTCCTCCCGTTAATCCGATTTTGCAGCACGGTTTCTTTACCTCCTCAAATCCTGCATGCAAATATGTTTTTCAAATTCATATGATGATATATGATAATCAGCATATATGAATAATACAATAATAATTACCATAGTGCGCAGGGCTTTCTAGAATTTTACTGAAGATAGAGTAGATGTCCATGTAAACCAATGTAGAATTTCGTAGGGTTTCCGACAGTTGACTCAAAATAATAGCGAGCTTAGAATTAAAAAGCTGAGCAGCATAATTTATCTCTTCATCACAAATTTTTTTGTCCTTTACCCTTTGTGATGGTGTACAACCAAGCGGTGGTGTTCCGATCACTCCTATACGTCTTGCTCCATATCCATACAGTTGCTGCCCAAATATTTGCATGTAAATTATTGTTTTTTGATTAAAAAAAATAACATCGTATGAGTTTTCTTTTTTGGACTAATTTAAATCGTTATGTGTTTTCGATAATATAATATGTACCAAAACGAAACTGGCAGCAGAGTCAGCCATGCTGGTGGTGTAAGAGTCGATGTCAGTTTTAAGGTGTTGAGCACCAATTCCAAAATATGTATAAATCAGATCGGTGCCTCCTGCGACCACAATGGCTACTCCTTTGGACACTATTCGTTTAGCCTCTTTTTTTCCTACTAGCTTCTTTACTCTCTTTATGTAGTCTTGAAAATATGACAATTGGTCCAACATTGGTATAACCTCCTGATTTAAATAATTTAAAATGATAAGTCAGTGTATTAATAATAATTAACGTTGCAACAATAAAAAATAATCTAAGGGATTGTCAATTTGATCTTAATTTACCACTGATTCAGATGTTTCAGGATCGAAGCCAGCACCACCCGAAGCAAAAGAGACGCCCGTAAGTAGATCGCTTCGTTGTAATTGGTTTTGTTGTAGCTTCTGGTCTAAATATGCGGGTACTATTTCTTTTACTCCCAAATATGTAGCTAGTGGAAGCACGAAACAATGAGAAAAGTACTTAGAGGAAATACTTAAAAAAGAGTTAAGTCAATTTCAAAAAAAAAAGACACATTGGGCCAAATTTTGGCGCAAAAGAAGATGAAGGTGGAAGTTTGGGAGAGAGGGAGTACGAACATATATAATCAGAAGCGACCTTTCCGTTGCTGAATCTACCGGTGGCTACTCTGGAAGGAAAATCCATACCATAGGGACGATAGTTACTTTTTATCTTTGACTTTAAATTATTGTTATTCCCTGTGTCAAATATCGAATCCCCGAAGAAAAACACGGCCGGTATAGTTTTGTTTTCTGGCTTAGGTGGTAATGGGGCAGGTGGGCTAGGTTTTGGTTTTGGCGATGGAGCAGGTGGGCTAGGTTTTGGCGACGGGGCAGGTGGTGGTACAGGTTTCGGAGCTGGACTAGGTGGTGGCGGTGGTGGCGGTGATGGGCCTGGCTTTGGTGATGGAGCAGGTGTTGGTGGTGGCTTTGGTTGCGGCTTTGGTGGTTGAGGTGGGCATGGAGTTGGGGCAGGTGCTGGTGGTGGCTTTGGCTGAGGCTTAGGTGGTATTGGTGGACATGCCGATGGACCAGGCGGTGGTGGTGGCTTTGGTTGAGGCTTAGGTGGACATGCCGATGGACCAGGCGGTGGTGGTGGCTTTGGTTGCGGCTTAGGTGGTGGGCATTGAGATGGACCAGGGGCTGGTGGTGGTTTTGGTTGAGGCTTAGGTGGTATTGGTGGACATGCCGATGGACCAGGCGCTGGTGATGGCTTTGGTTGCGGCTTAGGTGGTAATGGTGGGCGTGGAGATGGGCCAGATGGTGGACCAGGATTTGGTGATGGGCCTGGTGGTGGGCCAGATTCTGGTGGTTCCATTGGCCATGGATACGGCCAAGGCATTGATGGCCAAGGTATTGATGGCCACGGCCAGAGCCGTCGGTGGACTACTTGGGCATGGGACGTTGTCGCAAAGAAGATACAAAAGGATATGAGAAAGACAACAAAACGAAATAGCATCGAACAAGAATGGACCATAGAAGATTGCTTCATGCTTTTACTACGAGTAGTAGTAAGACAACTTCCACTCAAGCGATTTCAACCGTCATGTCAATATGAATATCAATCTGCGTGTGCCTATGTATATATATGCATTACGTAAACTAGGGCATGCAATTTATGTGGCCGTGTTGAAGATGCTTGTGTGACACGGCTTCTCATCACACATTTTGAGACCTTCATTATATTCCATTTCTAGTCGGAACTTAACTTCTCTCAAGTATCTTTCGTGACTTCTCGGAACCTAACTCTCGCTTAAGTATCTTCAGTATCTAGAGATTAAACCCAAAAGATATCATCAGTTAATTTGATTTTTGGAGTTAGGGTTATGGCTATGTAATATACTAGTCAGTTTCCCACACAAGACACAACTTAGAATCAATAATGTATATGATTGGGTTGGCCATTTTAAAGATTGTTGGCCTTTTAATATGATTTTAACCTTTAGTTATAATTCTATTTCAGCCGATCCATCTTATCTCTTTGTAATTCGATTAAGTGAAACAAGAAGGATAATGGATTATGTTTATTGAATTGAATCATCACATAAACAAAAAGCGTAGGTCGTTAGAAGAAATTCAACATCATTTTTACATTTGATTATTTAATTAGCGCAGCTTCTATATTTTCAAAGAGGAAAAAGTTTCAATGATATTTTTCCCATCATCCCATAATAAAAGTTGCCCTATAAATTAAGCACTCATCTTTTTTTAATTCCTTGTTCCATGTTAATATTATACGTATCATACCATAGTCAGGAACTAAAACATTATACCAACTAATGTTCCAAAAAATACATTAAACCAAATGAGTTACAGCTTTTATTTAGCCAAATTATATCATCAACGGACACATCTTAAATCTACATTTATTTGTCATAAAAAGGGCTCATGTCAGTCTCTACAAACTTTTTGGTTAAAATTCTATAAGCTCTTTCCGTTGGATGGTAACTGTCCCAAAACATATAAGAAGATACATTGCTGCAAAGAAGTGATGTAAATTGGTTGCAAAGCGGGCCTAATTCGACCATCCCTGTCCCGCAACATCCTCTATCAATCTCATCAAATCCTGCAAAATTCCCCCCAAAAATGAAAAAAAAATAATAGTCTTAAGCTCATTCACACACAACAGTAGTTACCACCTTTTTCATTCTTTCATTCAAAAAAAAAAACAGTAGTTACCATATTCTTTGGGGTTTTGGATCATATGAGCGAAGAGAGAGTAGATATCAATATACACCAAAGTGGCGTTTTTCAAGGTCTCGGCCACTGAATGCAAACTTCTTGAGAGTTTGGTATTGAAAAGCTGAGCTGCAACGTTTATTTCATCAAAACACTTTCTCTTAAGTCCCCCTCTTGCGGTTCTTTGTATCGGTATACACCCGATTGGCGAAACACCAATGAATCCTATCTTTCTTGCTCCAGATTCATATAGTTGCTGCCAAATTTTGATCACTCTATGTTCATCAGGTTTTACTTTATCTGGCTCATATAATTTTCAAATTTCAACATACCATAGCGAAACTTGAAGCAGAGCTAGCCATATAAGAGGTATATGCATCGATGTCATATAATAATTCTTCTGCATGTGTACCATAGTATGTGTTAGCTAGATCATCGCTACCCGCAATCACAATGGCTAGACTTTTGGATATTATGTGCTCAGCTTTCTCTTTTCCCACAAAGCCTTTTACTTTCTCTATATATTCTTGAAAATATGTCAACTGGTTTGACATCGGTATTGCGCTCT
Organism: Brassica napus; assembly: GCF_020379485.1. Classification (NCBI taxonomy): domain Eukaryota; kingdom Viridiplantae; phylum Streptophyta; class Magnoliopsida; order Brassicales; family Brassicaceae; genus Brassica; species Brassica napus. Next base: position 13,368,675 of record NC_063440.1, read on the forward strand.
TAGGTATAACATTGGTAACACATGAAAACAAAAATGTTATCAAATGAAATTAGGTTTTAAAATTAATTAATTAAGGAAAGGTAATTCGAACGGCGAAGGATAGTCCGATGTTATTACTACAACGATAGGTGTCAAAGGATCGAAGCCAGAACCACCCGAAGCAAATGATACACCAGTAATGAGATCTTCTTGGGTTAGCCCTGGCTTCAAGTATGGCGGTAAAGTTGGTTTTACTCCTAAAAATTCCGCTGCGAAAGTAAAGACCAAAAAAGATCAATTTTAGTAAGAATGTTTCCACTGAAAATACAAAAAAAAAATATTCATTCTTAAGCTGACGCGATGCCATCTTATGTAGTTTTTTTTTTTGAGAATGATCTTACGTAGTTATGATGATAATATTTTACGTATAAGTTTATGTATTAATAATTTCTATTTTTAGACCAATTAAACCAATCCAAAAATTTAAGATATGAAATGGAACAAAGTTAATGTAATAGGCAAATAGGGTCGTCGTTACTGTGCGAGTGGCAATCATTAGTTATGATTTTCTTTGTTTACTAAGCGTCTTTGTTAAATATTTTTCTATGGATTTTTTTCAACTTTTATTTTGTTGCATCTTTTTCAAACTTAAGGGTGAAAATTCATATATTGTAAAAAAAAAAATGTTAATTATGATTAATTTGAAAAAAAAACTTAATGCAAAAATGTACTAAAAGTAAAGGCAAAGTCACCTATAAAATCAGCAGGGATCTTGCCATTGCAAAATCTACCGGTGGGAAGTCCGTGTGGAAAATTCATGCCATAGGGGGGAAAATTAGCTTTGACTAATGTTGAAATGTAATCGTTATTTCCTGTGTCTACAATTGAATCCCCAAATGCAAAGATCGCAGGAAACGTCGTGTTGCGTGGCCTAGGGAGCGAGGGTGTCGGAGCTGGCCCTGGACTTGGACATGGACATGGCTTTGGCTCTGGAGCCGGGGTTGGCCCTGGACTTGGAGATGGCTTCGGCTTTGGACTCGGTTGTGGAACCGGGGCTGGCCTTGGACTCGGCTCAGGAACTTGCTCTAAGTGTCTAGCTGAGGCAACGAAGAAGATAAAAAAGAGTGGGAGGAACAAAACACATCGGAATAGTTTGGAACACGAAGGCGAAACAACATTATATTTCATCATATTGGTTATATGTTCTTACACGTCTGATAAGGAAAAAAAAGAACTTGTTACGAAGCTCCGGAATATAAAGGAGTGTAAGACAAAAAGAAATAGTATAAGTGTCTCTATTCAGATAAAAATAAATTGCGGACACAAGCATGCGGTTTTGATGGTTACAAGAAGAAGAAACTTGTCTTCTATGGCTTCTTCTCATTCACACATTCCGAACTTTCCTGATATTACGTAATTCATCACTAGTCTCACTCTCGTTTTGCATTATTTTATATACACTACTTCAACAATATTGTTTCTATCCAAAGAAAGTAAGAAAATAGAACATGCTTCCATTTATTATTTATAACAACTCGAACAAGTGATCAAAAAAACACGGGCTCGAGCTAGGAAGAAGTATCGAAAATAACAAGTGATCACACAAACATGAGCTCGAGGAAGAAGAAGAAGAAGAAGTATCGAAAAGAATACTGAGTTTGTTGAAGTTTTATAATACCTTTGAATATTCTATTTACCCCCATTTCTCGCACGCATGTTATAGACGTGAGTCATGACTATAGTACAACTGCACATAATATGATACAAGAGAGGAAGATGGCATGTTTGCATACAAACGTGAAACCCGATTAGTTAGATATGTCAATTACGTTGGACTGTTGCGTTTAAACGTATATCCTTGACTAGCAAACTCAAAACGCTAAAGGCCATGGTATAAAACTATAAATGGGTGTTGTAGACCTTTGTTGTTATTGCTGTTGTCAGAGTTATGGACTCTATGTTGCACTTAATTCATTTCAATGGTGACATGACCATAATCATTAATAAGTAGCAAAATATATGCATTACACTAAGGATCAGCTCGTATAGATATATAAATGTTATACTATACGACCATAAAAAGGGCAAGTTTCCCAGTTTATATCTCTCACATGAACACAATGAAATCATAATGTAATTTATATCTCTCGGAGAATCTAAATGGTCAGACATTTAAACAAACAATCAGTCATCAGAGAGAAACAAGACTGTTCATCACCCGAAAGACTTTCATATACACAACACAAAGGGGAAGCAACACCCACATGAGACACGACCAACAACTTATTTCGTTGTAATCAAACACAATTCAATAAGAAATGATCAAATCTCATACATTTAACTGATAATATATGTCATCCTGTCAACCAACAAAGAAAGCGGGTAAGATGATGATCAATGCGCGCTAAAACAAGGAAAGGATTTTGGCAAACCCCGCACTCTATGGTCTCTGATCCTGAGATAGGAACCTGGGTCTTCCCTGCATTTCGATGGAGGAAGATGATAACAGCAGTGATGACTGGCTTCTTCGACAAAAGAAGGCTCCTGTCAAGTCTTGTATGAATGAAGACATGGTATCTAGCTAAAATGAAGAAGTCGGGAGATTCATGTTTCCGTAGACCCCAGTATTTGCCTGAAGTGGAGATTTTTTCATTGCCATACACAGTCCTGTTTTAGGCCTGTCCCCGTAATTGTTTTGTTCTTCCTCAGCTTTATAGCCTTAGGCCTTAGCTTGTACAGTTCCACTGATTGTAACAAACACAAGTATCAATAATACTTGACTGATCTCTGACTCTAATCTTGTACTATTACTTGTGCTCATTGACATCAATGAGTTTATGACACCAACGAAGTTGGCTCTAGTTATAGTTTCGATCTGACAGCACGAGATGGTTCATATCATATCTCAACCAAATCACTTGCATATACAACAGCTTGAAAGCATAAACAAAAATATTGCCATATTAATTAGACTCGTATGTCAATACAGAATGATCCCATGTCTACATAGCAAAGAGTAGTACACACTTTGAACTCAAAAGATACAACAACACAGCTTTGATTTAAGCAACTATACAAAAAGCTAACTCGAAATGTCTCTCTTCACTATCGTAATTGTCATATATTATAATCACAAGAAGGCACAACGGTTCTTGTTCTTTTTCTTAGTCTTCTTCTGCTTTGGTGGCTGAAGAACCACTTTTATGGCTGCATCAAACACTGCCTTCACATTCTGTAGAATCCAACAAACTTAAGCCTCATAGTACGCAAATAATAAGAAGCAGTACAAGCAATATTTTTATATCTACCTGCTGAGTCTTTGAACTACATTCAATGTAGACAGCAGAGCCAATCAGTTTCTTCAGTTCCTCTCCCTGCATTAACAACAATGGAACCATGTTTCATCACAAAGTGATCATCATGGCGGAGACTAATAACAACCATACACCATAGTACAAGAATCAAGTACCTGGTTTGTAGTAATAGGAACTGCACCTGGATGATCTATGAAGAATTGCTTGTCATCTCGAAGATCTGCAAATCCCAAAAAAAATTCACAATCTCACATGGCCATACAAAACTCTGTAAAAAGCTATGAAGATGACCAAAGATAGCATGATGAGTTCAAGAAGGAAAGAGTGTGGATACCAAGTTTTGTACCAACGAGGATAATGGGAACACCAGGAGCATAATGCCTGAGCTCCGGAATCCACTGAGAGAGATAACAAAATCAAATTAGACTTTTTATACTCATCATAAGTTATATAGAAGAGGCAAAACCTTCTTGGCGATATTCTCGTAGCTAGCCTTGCTGATGAGGGAAAAAGCAAGAAGGAATACATCTGCTCCACGGTAACTCAGAGGTCTTAACCTGTTGTAGTCTTCTTGACCTGTTTTCAAAAAAAAAAAAAACAAGTGAAGACCGAATGTTCCAAAACGGTGTCCCACAAGCCAAGATTTACAGTGTTGCCATCAACAACCACATTAGCACTGAAGTTGTCGAAAACGGTTGGAACATAGTCCTGAGAGATTCACCAGTTCACAGGTTTTATGTTAGATCGTCCACACGAGCTTCATGGTTAATGATTTGGCCATAAATAAATTAGAAAAAGAAAAAGAAAATAGAAATTACAGTAGGGAAAGTGTTGCTGGTGTAAGAAATCAGCATGCAGGTTTTTCCGACAGCACCATCTCCGACCGTAACACACTTTATGAACCTTGACGCGCTCATCTCCGCCGGATCGTATAAATTCCCTTTTTCGTGCTTATTCCTCAAATCATTCCTAATAAGCAAAGCCTGTGTATCGCACTCTATAACTAGAATCGAAGTCGTAAGCTTGTGAATTTGAGAAGCCACCAAAAAAAATATAGCAGAGAAGAAAGGAAGATGCTTAATGTGGCGGTTGATTGATGACTTTGAGATGATTGATACTTCAATACAACTATGTTACAGCTCCCACCTCCCGTATAATACTTTTTATTTATTTATTCAACACGTATTTTTTATTATCAAAATTTGAAAATCTCTTTTTCTTTCTTTCTTTATTTTCGCGGATTTGAATTTTGAATGAGAGGAAGGATCTATCTGTTGGTTTTATGAAAACAAGAAAAATGCAAATGTCACAAATGTGTTTATATTAAATACATTTACTACAGTCTACAGAGTTCATAGTATTGCAAAAAAAAAATCAAATAAAATTACGTACGAGAGACTTTATGGTTTATTTCTATAAGTTTATAACTATAGTAAGTATAGCAAAATATGGAGAGGCACATCGGATTTGGCAAATATCATCATCATCAAGAACGTGCCGCATAGTGTTACGGCACGATTCCGAAATATCAAATTACTTTCTTTCTTCTCTTGATTTTCCTCATCAGTTACCTACGGATTAGGAAACATAGGCGACGAGAGTCCAAAGGGACGTGCCCAATTCTAAGTAAACCAAACAATAACGATCCACCACGTCACTGAGTGCCCCATCACAGAATCATAATCACACCAGTTGGTAGCTTCGTTTTTAAATTCATGAATCATAGTTAGTACTTAGTAGTATGTCTATTGACTTTTAACTATGATCAATCCAATCACATTGTGTTACAAAAAGTCTATATTTGCTAACAAAGAAAAAGTCTTGTATATTTGGAAAATGCAGTTTGTATTTCCAAACATTCGTATAATAATAATATTTGTTTGTTTAAACCACTCATTCTTTGAAACTGATTGTATGCATGCAGGTGCGGAGATAGAATGTATTTTACAACTCAGAGATTATAGGAAGTGATTGTGGAACTAAACAAAGAGAATAAACGAGAAATTGGGAAAGATATGAAGTTCACCAAATCATTATATCGGAGAATTTAAGATTACTACACATACCATTCCTACCAACTATTCACCAACCAGTAATTAACCATCCCACTTTTCTTTATTAACTAACTCAAACTCAACTATTATATTTGAAAATATTATCATTGAATTAATAACCATAATGATGGAAATCATAAACTATATTTTAGTGTGATTTTGACACCAAAACATTTTCAAGATCTTTGGATCCTACAATGCCAGCTAGGCCGGTTTGCCTCTTAGCTCCAGTTTTGCATCCGAACATGAGAGTCAATGACCTTATTAATCAGGAATCACAGGAATGGGATGTTGGTTACTGAAAGATTATGTTGCCCCTGAAAATATACTTTTCATAAGGAATTTGGCCATAAGCTCAAATCATTGCCACGACACATTCTGCACTAAGAATGGCCAGTACACGGTTTAATAAAGATATTGGGTAGCTCGCAAGTTTTGAAGGTTGAGGATGAGAAGGAAGTACTCGAGCCCAGTATAACGAAGTTTCAAACATTTGCTTGGATGATAAAATCCCCACAGAAGATATGTCATCTTATATGGCAATTGATAACAGTTCATGTGGCAGTAAAAAAAGAATCTGATAAGGCGTAACATGAGATGCGATAACTATTGCCCACAATGTGGAAAACCATAAGAATATGTTACTCATATAATTTTTGAATGCCCATCAACTCTACAAGTTTGGACCTTATCAGCGACGCCAACAAGCCCAAATATCTTCCATCTCCCGAGTATCTATGCTAATATGGATTATCTCTTATGGAGAAAAAACAACATTGTCGAGTCATATTTAGACAGAGATTCTTATCCCTGGATAATCTGGTACATTGGAAGACCAGAAATGATAAACTTTTTAGGGGGATAGACAAAAATCCTTTGGAGCTAGTTTTCTATGCAGAAAGTGAGTGTCACGCCTCGTCAATGCAAACGAGATGGTGCCATCAACTCCACAAGACCATAGTATTGACGAACCTCAAGTCTTAAGCTTGGGTAATATATGTATGATAGATGAGACATGGACATCTACAGCACCGTTCCGCGGGTGTGAAGGGTTTGGATGAACAGCTTCGGGAAGGTTCAACTTATGGGAACACGAAATTATATTCGGCGAGAGTCTGCCATGCATTCAGAAGTAGAAGCACTGAGATGGGCGATGTAGAGTATGCTTCAGTACTCGTCATGTCAAAGCTTCAGAACGGACTGCAAGGATTTGATCTCCATGATTAAGGAGCCCCATGCTTGGCCAAGTTTTGCGACATAATTTGAAAGGATAGAGACTGCAAATATGCTTTCCGGACTTCAATATTACTCATATTGCACGAGCGCAAAATCAGATTTCAGACTTTTTAGCTAGGATGGTAAAGTCTTTCCATAGAGAGCTTTATTATATTGGTTGTTTTATTCCGGTCTGGTTATCCAGACTACCTCAAGTTTGAGTAATATAATAGTCTTTCGTTGTAAAAAAAAAAGAAAAAGACACCAAAACCTTCTCTAACCCAATACTAAAAATCACACCATTTTAGTGTAACACTATAATTTCACACCAAATTTGGTGTGACATTGTTTACTATAATAAAATACTATTTACTTATTTTATCTACTAATAATAGCAATCCCAATTAATTCCAAAGGTTGTGAGTCCACTTATGTTGAAAGGTTGTGTCTTTTGAAAAAGAAGTGTAAAGGGTTGTGTCTTTTTTAAAAGTTCTATGTTGGAAGGTTGTGTCTTTTCCAATTAATTTCTAAGGTTATGAATCCACTTATGTTGAAAGGTTGTGTCTTTTGAAAAAGTAGTGTAAAGGGTTGTGTCTTTTCTAAAAGTTCTATGTTGTAAGGTTGTGTCTTTCTACTAATAATAGCAATCCCAATTAATTCCAAAGGTTGTGAGTCCACTTATGTTGAAAGGTTGTGTCTTTTGAAAAAGAAGTGTAAAGAGTTGTGTCTTTTCTAAAAGTTCTATGTTGGAAGGTTGTGTCTTTTCCAATTAATTTCTAAGGTTGTGAATCCTTTCCAATTAATTTCTAAGGTTGTGAATCCACTTATGTTGAAAGGTTGTATCTTTTGAAAAACTAGTGTAAAGGGTTGTGTCTTTTCTAAAAGTTCTATGTTGTAAGGTTGTGTCTTTTCCAATTAATTCTTAAGGTTGTGAACTTCAATTATGTTGAAAGATTGTGTCTTTTGAAAAATATGTGTAGAGGGTTGTGTTTTTTTCTAAAAGTTATATGTTGTAAGGTTGTGTCCTTCTAAAAATAGTCTAAAAGTTGTGACTATTCACTAGTATCTTTTAAAAAGTGAGAAGTTGTGAGTATTACAAGAATGCGACTATTCATATTGAAGGGTTGTGACTATTCAAATAGGCTTTAAAAAATCTATAAATAGTCTCTCCCATGCATTTTTCAAATCAAATTTTCACTAATCTACTAATAATAAAATGGAAAAAAAAATAATGTCAAAGTTGTAACTTTTCATCTAAACAAGGTGTCTTTTCATCTCAAAGTGGGATTGCTTTAAAAAATATTGGTTTTATTTAAGTAATGTGTTAGTTTATATAATAATTGTTGGTATTTTATAAGAACTCTCTCAAAAATTAAAAAAAAATATTATAAATGAGACGGGTCATATTAACGTAAATCAACATATATTTATTACAATATTCAATTTTCTAAATATTCATTTTTAATAAATAAAGCAGGTAGATAAATATACAAAATAACAATTACCAACATATAAATTATAATTGTTTAAAATTATAAACTAATAATTTTAATATTATGTCTTAAATAGGAAAAAAAATTATATATCATGCAAAAAAAAAGTTGCATTTTGTTCAAAAAGTGGTTGAAGATAACTATCATGTGAAAAATGTATGAAAAAACTTAAAAAGGATGAAGACACAATTGTATGCAATATGTGTTTTGATAAAAAATTAAAGGGAACATTAAGGTTTATAAAATATATATATATATATATATATATATATATATATATATATTTGAATACTTTGTAAATCATATTTTAATCATCAAAATTAAATTTAATTATTTATATGATTTAATTTTTTATCAGGCATATAAAATTATAAATTATAGATTATAATATATTCTTTATAAAATGAGTTCCCGTGCGATATCGCACGGGCTCTTTGCCTAGTTAATATAATAGACAATTAAATAAATGATAAATATAAATATAAATACATATAATATTATAAAATAGTTTTTAGTGTAAAGTTTGGTGTTGTAGTTAGAGAAATAAAAAAAAATTGGTACAAGAATTACATTAAAATAGTGTAATTTTGACATTAAAATAGTGTTATGGGTCGAAGATGCCCTAAAACATAGTTGGTGTCTCCATTTTCCAAGAAGCTGCAAGCTAAATCAGAGAATTCTTATTGGGTCTGTTAATTAAATATCAAAAAATAAAGTTGTCCCCAGCAATTTCCATGAGGTCCATTACGCTTAAAATTAATTCATAGTTTATCTAGAGATGTTACGTACAGAGCAAGGAACTCGAAACCAAAAAAGTGTTCTGTCATCAGCCAGCCCTCGGAGAAGGAAACACAGACCTTTGGTATCAAGAAGAAGTTCTCCACTGAAGCTCAATCTGAATCCGACCATTCTTGGAATCAATCAGATTATACTTATCGTTGATTCTCCTATTACTCACAACATCACCAAGATTTATCACCACATATCCAAGAGTTTCCTGATATAGAGAAAAAAGAAAACACTCTGTCAAGTTCTTGTTCTTGCTCGAAGATCTTCAGATGAATTATAAAGATCTTGTATTATACCTTAGGATGCATATTTAAACCTATTCGTGAAGTAGTACTTATGACTTCAACGTGAAGCTTATCGTTTATGGGAGGTTCATCTAATGGAAATTGAAAATCTTCATCCCATCTTGGCTCTCTGTTTTTCTTTACACGCTGCATATCAAACCAAATATATATCAAAAACCTAGGGTCGGATTTGAGAATTAGAGGGCCAAAAACTTTTTTAGATTCATCTTAATAATTTTTTTTAACAATTTGGGTAGCATGTCAGTCTCTATATAATATGTTTTTAAAATTAAGGGGCCAAAACGAATGTTTCATCATGATGTGCCTAGAACCAGCCATGCAAAAACCCTAGAGTTAATGTTCTTTGCAGTTTGATTTTGAGTTTAAGAGTGTTTTTTGGTACCTTTGTTTTACGTTCTTCTCCTTTGAACATCAAACGAACAGAAGGGTTTGTGTGATATTTGCCTTCTAAATCTTCAGCTTCATGAACAATAACCACAAGCAACCCACCACCAGAAGGTGTGCCTTCTGGTGCTTTCTCTACTGCATTTGGATCATCTAAGTTGTCTGGGATGTCATCTTCTTTAAAGGATTTATACTCCACTTCAACAACAAGCTGTCCATGCGATTTCTCGCTAACTGGCTCGTTTGGTTCCATGGATTTTAAAAGCTCAAGTGTCATGAGCTTTGGCTCCTCTGGAGTAAGGTCTTTAAGTTGAATCACATTCATTCCTATCTTATCATGTTTACCAACCTGAGTTTGGTCAAGAAGATAGAAGGATAGCAAATGAGAGATTGTCAAAAAAATGTGAATCTAAGTAGCAAAAAAAAGAGCGATTTGTAGTTGTTGGTGTTACTTGTTCCCAGTCATAAACAATGAGCTGAAGTTCTTGACTCTCTGGTTCTTTGACAACTAAATCGAATTCTTCGTTCCACTCAGGATTTAGATTGCTGTGTTTAACAACTGTCTTCTTACCAGGAACTTTGTCACCGGAGAGTGTTAATTTCACATAAGGGTCTGATCCATCAAGAAGATCTTTTTTCTTAAGCTTTATTGCCTTAATGACTTTCACATTAAGCAATCCAACATGTTTCTTCATTGCTCTGCATGTCATGAGATTCAAGATTTAGCAAATACTCAAACAGAAGTAGAAGTGAGACTTTAAGTAGAAAAAGAACTTACTTAGAAGGATCCATTATCTGTACAGTCAAAGTCTTTGGCCATAGGTACATGTTTGCAACCTGATCTTTAATGAGTTCCTACAATAAGAAAATAATCAAGAAACGGTTCTTTTAGAGTTTAAGGTCCGAATAGAATGTTTGCTTTGATTGGAAGGAATCATTGTACCTGGACAAAGCGGTATAGGCCAGGAATGGCCATTACGTCTGCACCAAGTAACTTCAGTCCAAAGTCTACTTGGGGCTGCAGAAGAAATCACATTTTAGACTCTCTATGCGTATTAAGGTGTTATTTGCTCCATTTGGATTAGACCTTATCCATGAGGGAGACAAATATGTTGGCAAAACAGGGAAAAGAAGGGACCAACGGCTTCAGAGTAATCCTTGGAGTAGCAAATACTTGCAAATCAATCACCTGATGATACAAACTTGCAATGCAAGTAGTCACAAAAGATGAAAAGGCTTTTCTTGGAGATGCAGCGAACAAAAACTTACCTGGACAGTAGCTTTGAACCCAAATGCTTTGACTGCAACAAGGATATTAGGGTTCCCTGCCCATTTCACTGACAACTCCATGATAATTTCTTTGTCATCAGTTGCATAAACTTTCATTCCTGCAAATAAGGGTGAGAATAAAAATAAACAACAAGGAAGCAGAATCTTGAGGACAAGATTGTTTATTTATAAGTGTTAAATAACACTAGGATAAAACTTGGAAAGTTGGTGGTAATCCCAAAGTGAGCATTTCAAATTCAACTGAATCTATTTTGTAGTTTGGAATTTGTTCAGCAATAATTGGTTTTGCAATAGACTTGGCCATGTTGCAAATAGCCTGAAAACGTTATAGGGAACAATGGTTATAGTAACTGAGGACTAAAAAAAAAACATGAAGCTATGAAGAAGAAGAAGAAGACTTTACCTTGTTCATATAAGGCCACATATGGCCAATGAGCTTGTTAAGCCAATCAATCTACAGAGATTAGAGAGACTTTGTTTCAATATTTTAGACCATGCATATATATTATCATTCAAGTAAGAGTGTCTAAGAGGAAGTATAACATACACGATCAAAATCTGGATTTTTCACCCACAAAGGTATCTCAGGAAACATTGTTGATATAGTCTCTGAATCTAACTCCACCAATGGCTTTATATCAGGATCCTGATCATGGATTGAACAAATAATATATAAATAAGTTAACCAATACGAACATTGTAAGAAATTAAAAGAGCTCAGTTTCAAATTTTCTAACAATTTTAAAATTAATCCCCAATTCAACTTCCCCATTTTGTTTCAACTTTAAGAATCGAATATAATCACACAGAACTTTTTAAAGAAAATAAAGCAAAGTGATCATATAATTTCATGAATGCAAAAATTATCAAATATATATAGGCAAGATTCGTCGCATTTTAACGGGAAAACAATCGTCGAATGTCATGTTGAGAAATGTATTAAACAAAATATTTGAGAAGAAGATTGAAAGATGCCTGAACATCAGTAGACTGGTGATAGATGAATAAGTAGTAACCGATAACGATCCCAACCGTCGTCCCGAATCCGAAACCAAACGTACCCAATATTGTGCTGATTATTCCCATCTCTCATCAAATTCAAATCTCCTGGAGAGGAATAAAAACTCTTCCTATTCGTCTTACTTAGAACGACGATGAAATTAAATATACAAAGAGAAAATCAATTGATGAAGGGGGCATTACGTTAGAGAAAGTGAAGTCCCCAAAACCATATTTACTATTTTCATTCACTTGAGAGAAATTTTATTTGAGACTTAAGAAACGGTGTGGAATAAGAAACTTTCAAGAGCGTTATGTACGGACTCTCTGTACTAAGTCCATTTGTTCAGATGGATTTTATTGTTTCAACCAAACCTTTGCTTAGACTTTTCGTTTCCCATTTTTTGCGTAGTCGTTAATTTTCTATTTTAATGTGTATAACATTTTCTTTTCTTGTTTCCCACCATCTTGTTTTCTTAGTAGCGTTAAGATACATTCTTGTTTTATTAATCAACTAAAAAGCATGCTCTTATTAAAAAAAAAATCTCTAGTACACGATATTTATCCAAACGACGTAAAAAAAAAACTTATAACATCCGTCTGCTAAGAGCATCTCCAAAAAAGAACTATATTTTGAAGTTTCCAAAACTCTATATATGAAGTTTATAGGTGTTTTTCTCCAAAAACAAAACTTGAAATTCAACTTCAAAACTATTTGTATTTTATAATATGGTCCTTATATTTGTCATAATTAATTTGAATTCATAAAACTTTTATAAATAACTAGCACATACATAAAAATATTACAACAATATTAATTAATAAAATATTCTATAAAAATATAAAATTTAAATAAAAATAACTTAATTAATATTTAACTTCAAACGAAATATCATATTATTCCATAAAATGATTTTCGTAATGCATATATGATCTATTAGTGCATTTCGAAGTAAAAATGGCTCTCCTCATTTTTACTTTGTAGATTACGAGTTAAAAATTGTTGAAATCGGATGATATTGATATTTGTAAATACATAAGATCGGAACAAGAAAGTAAAAGAAAAACATAAAATATTGCTAAAAAACTAATTCTTTTTTGATGATATTAATACTCGTGAATATATTTGATATGAACAATAAAGAAGTGTCCGAAAAATACATCAAAAACAACAACAACAACCATCTTGAGTTACACAAAAAAAATTGGACAATATTTGAAAATTTTGAAGGTTACGGATCAAACTTAACTACTATTAGTGTTGTTGTAATATTTAAATTTGTGTACTAGTTATGTCTTCGTGTAATTTTAAAAAATATTTTTTGTCAAGTTTTTTTGTATATTATTGTTGTCTAAATCTAGTTTAAAATATTTTAAATCTTATTTAAAATTTTTATTTAATTTTATGTGTAAACTTTAAAATCTGTAAAAAAAAATTAAAATATATATATGAGATCTAACTTTTTAAGGATTAAAATAGTAAAAAAGAAAATATTTATGAATTATAAAGGTGATGTGTGATTATAGGGACCAAAATGCAAATAAAAATATGAAACTTCAAATTTGAAGTTTTGAGTAGTGAAACTTCAATTATAGAGTTTCACTCTTCAAAACTTCAAATTTAAAGTTTTGAAGTTTCGTTTTGGAGAGCAAAAAACTTCATATTTGAAGTTATAAAGTGTCTAAGAGCATCTCCAAAAGACACTCTATTTTAAAGTTTTCAAAACTCTATATTTGAAGTTTAAAAATGTTTTACTCCAAAAACAAAATTTCAAACTTAATTTCAAAACTATTTATATTTTATGCTATGGTCCTATATTTGTTATAATTAATTTGAATTCATCAAACTTTTGTAAATAACTAGCACATATATATAAATATTAAAACAATATTAATAAATAAATATTATATTAAAATATAAAATTTTAAATATAATAACATAATTAATATTAAACTTCAAGGAAACCACCATATTATTCCACAAAATTATTTCTATAATGCATATATGATCAGCTAGTTCATTTCAAAGTAAAAAATGAATTTTTCATTTTTAATATGTAGATTACAAGCTAAAAATTGTTGAATTCGGATGATTTAATATTTGTAAATACATTAGATCAGAATAAGAAAGTAAAATAGGAAAAAAAAATGCTAATATATTTAACTTCTAACGATGATATTAATACTCGTGAATACATTCAATATGAACAAGAAAGAATCGGACGAAAAGACATAAGAAAACAACAACAACCATCGTCGGTTACATTATGTAGACAATATTTAGGAAATTTTGGGGGGAAGATATGCTTGGATGAAATGTGTGACCCTTAACATATGTGTCCCCCCCCCCCCGCCCCCCCCCCCCCAAAGGCCGAATTGCACAAGCCCATTGAATGCAAAATCATTCCCGCTGATCTCTTTCCATTAAGGTGGCGATTGGTTTTCCCGCTACCACCCGCAAACGCAGCTTTTGCGGTCGGTAGCGGTTGTCGGCGGTTTGCAACAATCACTCAAATCGCCTTAAACCGCTTCAAACCGCTCCGAATCTCATAAATTCAAAAGCTGGCTCCAGCTAGCGTTTGCGGTTGCGGGCGGTTGCGGGAGGGTAAAATTTTTTTCTTTTTTTTTAAAACAATATATATACAAAGAAAAAATATTTAATAAAAATTTAAAATTGAAATTATGAAAATATTAAAATATATCTATTTTATTTTAATTAATATTATAAAATTTTATAATAAAAACAATTTCAATAAATTTTCAAAAATTAAAATTATAACTTTCTAAATATAAATTTTATATTTATTATAATTTTATGATTTTTGATATTTTTATAATTATATTAAATGTAAATATTGTTAATTTATTATTTGACTGTTACCGCATTTGGTAGTTAACCAGTCATAAGTCACCCGCAAACGCACCAATTTTTAACCGCAGTACCAGTCGTACAAATCTCTTAAAACCGCTAGAAACCGCAACCGCCCGCATCCACAAACTCCCGCAACCGCAACCGCAACCGCTGCGTTTGAACCAGTCAGGCCCTAAATCATCTCACGGACCCTAGAAAATGTTATATATTGGTATTGATCTTGTGGCGATTAATTGAGGATCTTGACATTCGAAAGAAAAAGATTCATATATACAGACATAATGTTATTACAGTATACAGTTATTCAAGTTCCTTAGGGAACATCCGATTAAAAGAATATGCTATTTTAAATATTTGTTAATGCGAATTATCTATCATAAATAAAAGCTGATCTGAAAAACTAAGGTAATGGATATTAGGGATAAATGTCAGACATCGGATATTGGAAAGGATCTTAAGCAATATATAAGATAGATGAGTCACTCTACTTATCACCAATTGGTTTTAGGTTGGAAGTCCATCTAGCTTAACATGGTATCAAAGTCCGATCCACGCAGTCTAATCCGATCCATTATCGATTCACCCCAAAGTCGGCTCATCGATCTTTTCCCGAACATTCTGAAATTAACACTACAAGAAAACACAAGTTTTACGAGGGCAGTTTTCCTCGTTACTTCGTCGTAAAAGCAGTGTTACGACGAATTAGCGAGGAAACGCGTTTCGTCGTTATACGTTTGTCGTAACGCATATATCCTCGCTAATTCGTCGTAAGTTAGCGAGGAAATAATTTCGTCGTAAAAGCGAAGGAGGATATTTCGTCGTAAAGACCACGTAAAGATTCCACGTAAGGACGTCGCTAAGTTTCCTCGTAAATACCACGAAAAGCTTTCCTCGTAAAACCCACGTAAATAAATACTCGTAAAATTAACGTAAATACCTTGAGAGCTTTCCACGTAAAGAAAACGTAAAAACCTTGATAGATTTCCACGTTATTTCCATGTAAATGTTTCCTCGTAAAAACCACGTTAAGCTTCCACGTAAAGAAGCCGCAAAATTAGCTACGAATTTACTTCGTTTCATTATTTTATAGAAATATAAAAAATTATAATTATAAATATAATTATAAATATAATTTAAATTATTAATAAAATTAAAATTCTAAAAAAATCAAAACCAAAATATTTTATATATAAATAAGTTTTGAATTCATAATACAATAACCGAAATTAAAAAGAACTAAGGGTGGTCGTTAATTAATCGCCTCGTAGAATTCATCACTCCTCGCCTGAACATCCGCCTCGGCATGTGAGTCGTCGGTCGGTGACTGGCCTGGGATAGGATTTTGTTGTCGCATGGTCCTCAACAAAGTCGCCCATTCCGGATTTGTGGCCGCTACAACGTCCAAGAAGCCCTCGAGTCCACCCATACGAGATCGGAGCTGAGTAGACTCTATACGCAGCTGAGTAGACTCTCTACGCAGCTCTTCGGACTCCCTACGCAGCTGAGAGACTTCCTCATCCCGTCGCTGAACATAAGACGATGTCGCTCTCGGAACATCGTTGACGGAACCAATCCCCAACGTCCGTCCCTTTTTTTTAGGGACAACCTTAAAAACAAAAAATAAATTTTGTTAGTAAAAATTTAAAGTTAAATTAAATGAATATTTAAAAAAATTAAAATTTTAGAAAATTTACCTCCTCGTAAAGCTTATCCACTTCAGGTGTGGATAAGGTGACGGGTAATCCATCGGTGGACTGTTGGGTCAGCTGGGTCTGGCGTTCTTCAACCCGAGCAGCCAAATCGTTGTAGATTTGCTCGGACTTGCCATCTATAAATCGGCCCGCCTTGTTCTTGTGGGTCCTCTCGTAAAGTTGCATAAGAGACGGGAATTCTCCCGTCTCTTTGGCCTAAAAAAACATTTAAGAAAGTTGTTAATTAGAATATATATAAAAATATACTAAAAATTTAATATAATTAAATTTTTAATTACCATTTCCAAACGGACACCGGCGTGGGGTTTTTGGCCCGTAGTGTGAAGCATCGGCCCGTTCCCGTGCTCATCGACTGTGTTACGGGAGTTAGAGCAAGACTGGGCGATTCTAATGGAATCAGGAAGACGCCAATATCGGATGAGGCCATCCCAGACATCCGTGGTGAGCTCAGCGGGTTTGCCACGCTCATACCCCTTCACGATCCAGTCACCCTTCCAGTTGGAGACCGTGTCCAACAAGCGAACTTTCGCCTTCGCTTCAAACTTCTTTCTCACCCTCTCAGTGATCCCCAAGGCCCAATTATATTTTTGCTGTTGGAAAAAATAATTTATAATTAGTTTTTAGAAAAAAATATATATATAAATAATAAAAAAATTTAAAGATATATATTTAATTAATAGAACTTACAGCGTAAATTTTGAACCACGTCTTTCTGACGTAGTGGGGCGTCATTTTCCAGTTCGGATGTGCCATGGAGAAGTAACCTTTTATCGTATCGGTTACGTCCGATGCAAGACATCCGTCAATCCCCCACCTGAAAAATACAAATTTAAAATATAAATTATTTTTTAAAGTTATAAAAGAATTTAAAAAGAATAAAAAAATAATGAAACATACCATAAAGTTCCGTCCGGTCGGTCGGGGTCGATGACTGGTAAACCTTCTCTGCCTGGCAGACGGAGAATGTCCTCTACGGTGTACTGCGAGTAAGGAGCACTCGGAGGCACCATCAAATCGGGATGAATCTCGCCCGCGGGCATCGGAGGTGCCGGCATCGTAGGAGGCACAGGAGGAGGAGGAGGCATCTGGGGAGGCACGTGAAGAACCGATGGTGCACTAGAAGAAGGAGATCCAATGACTCTCTGAGTGTACTGAGTCTCGGGGACAGTCTCCTGACCCGAAGAACCGGGAGCTGAAGAAGACGACGGGTCTAAACGACTACCCGGCTCACCGAACATCTCTCTGTAATGGGCAGTAAGTCTACCTTTTCGAACCTGAGAAAAAAATTTAATTTTTTAAATTTTCGTGAACATATACTTCCCAACATTATCCACCTAATCAACACTAAATAACATAAGATCCGTAAACCTATCTAAATTCCCTATACTAACCACCTAATCTATCCTAAACTAATCAAACTAGAGAGGAATTAGAGAGACTTACCATTGCTACGAATTAGGGAGGAAGTGGAGAGGAAGTAGAGAGGAAAGACGGAGCGAGCTCGCTCGGGATATATATAAGATTACTTGTCCTCGTAAATTCCTCGTAAACTTACGAGGAATTACAGAGGCCCGCGTTTTCAGTTACGACGAAATAGCGACGAAATACAAAGGCCCGCGTTTTCGTTAACGACGTTTTTACGACGAAAAGGGTTACGTGGAATTAACGAGTTAACCAGTTACGAGGAATTAGCGAGCCTTTATTTTCTATAAATACCCACAACTTTCCTTCTCAAACCACACACACAAACTCACAAAACACACCCTATCTCAAATCACACTCCTCACCAAAATACTTTTCAAATTAGAAATATTTGAAAAAAAAAAGAAGAAAAGAAGATATTAGAATTTATGTGGGTGAGACTTAAGTCTCGCCACATATAATTCCAGTATCTTTCTTTTTTTCTTTTTTTCTAGTTTTTATACTATGAGGAAGTAGCAAGTCCCGCTTTTCACCAATTTAGAAAATTTGGAAAAAAAAAGAAGAGAAGAAGATATTTGGAACTCATGTGGTCGAGACTTACGTAAGTCTCGCCAAATGTGATTCAAGCATCTTTCTTCTCTTCTTTTTTTAGTATTTTTAATATTTTCGTCGTAATATCGTCGTTAGTTTACGACTCTTTTACGACGATTTTGGCTTACGTGGAATTAGCGTGCCCCGCTTTTTTAATTTCGTCGTAAAGTCCTCGTGGCCTTACGAGGTGTTTACGACGAAATCATCCTACGTGGAATTAAAGAGTGCCTTCTTCGTCATTTACTTTACGTGGTATTTACGTCAATTTACCTTACGAGGTGTTTACGACGATTCTTTCCTACGTGGAATAAACGAGTTCCTCCTTCGTCATTTACTTTACGTGGCATTTACGTCAATTTACATTACGAGGTCTTTACGACGATTCTGTCCTACGTGGAATAAACGAGGATTACGTCGTACATTCGACGTCAGGTTACGAGGAATTAACGAGCAGTACGTTTAAATCCCTAAAATCCGAAACCCCAAACCCCAAAACCCATATTCCTTATCTTCTACTTCATATATTCCAAACCCCATCTTTATTTTCATTCCAAACCACAATTCCCACATTTACTTATTTATAAAACAAACTCCCACAATTTCTTATTCATAAAACAAACTCCCACATTACCTTATTCATAAAACAAACTCTCACATTACCTTATTCATAAAACAAACTACACAAAATCAAATACATCAATCGGATACATCGACATTCTCGTCATCACTAGAAATATCATCATTTTCATTAAACTCGTCTTCTACAGCTTCGTCTGTGGCATCATCGGTAAGATCTTCGTATTCGTGATTATGCGGATCAATGAGAAGGATGTCATCAACTTCTTGTTCAGGTTCCTCGACTTCATTTATCTGTTCTTCTTGCAATGGTGGTTCTTCTCCACTGATGATTCGTCCTCGAGGTGTAACTTTGATCACTGCTAACCAATTTATACCCGAATCTCTCATCCGAGGGTATGGAAGGAAGCTAACTTGGTCTGCTTGTGAAGCTAAGATGAAAGGCTCGAATTTGTTGTACCGACGTCCACCGTTGACATCAACTACACCAAATTTGTTAGACCGAACACCTCTGTTGACGACGGGGTCGAACCATTCACATTTGAAGATGACGCATTTCAGCTTCAGTATCCCTGGAAATTCGACTTCAATAATCTCCGTCAAGATCCCGTAGAAATCTGTTTCCCCTTTCACACATATTCCATAGTTACTGGTCGCCCGCTGTCTACCATACTCATATGTGTGAAAAGTGTAGCCTCGTGTGAAATACATCTGTGATGTGGTGACCTTTACAAGTGGAGATTGAATTACTTCGTGTAACCACTTAGGATAATCTGCATCGTCGTCATAATCAACCTGCAAAAATAAAGAGAACATTAAAATACAAATCATGTATGAAAAAATAGTTTGAGTTATAATACCTGATTCCGCAACCACTTAATGAAGTGCTGATCTTTCCTTTTGTCTACGTCACTTGTGGATATACCAGGAAATGTTTCTTCGACTTGAGAAACAAATAGGCTGTAAAATTAATCACATTTCATAGGAATGAATCTCTTGCAATTATATAATTAATTATATGTGTTTTGAAGTGTCCATATATGTTACCTTTCAAAATAACGCATCAATGGATCCTCGCAATTGAGTAGAATATAGGTGTGTGCACTATGAGCGTCTTGTTCACTCGACCACCAAACCTCTTTAGACTTCCCACCGAGTCGTCCAATCTGGCTAAAGATGTCTGGAACACCAGCAACTGCATATGTTGGCGCAACTCCACCATCATCATATCTTCTTGGAGCTCTTCTACGGGTACGTACTTTTGACGCAAAGTAGTACGATGTGAAGTGAGAAACTTCTTCCGTCAAACTTCCAGCAATTATAGAACCTTCAACTTTGGCGAGGTTCTTTGCTTTTCCCTTCAAATATTTCATGGCTCGCTCATACTGATACATCCATCCGTAATGTACAGGTCCACGAAGCAATGCTTCATATGGGAGGTGGACAGCTAGATGCTCCATGACGTCAAAAAATCCAGGAGGAAATATCTTCTCCAAGTTGCACAATAAGATGGGAATGTTCTCCTGAAGCTGTTCTACAACTTCTTCTTTAAGAGTGCGTGTGCTCAGATCCCTGAAAAATGCTCCAATGCCTTTTATATTCCAAAAACAATTAAACACATTGTTAGTCGTATATTATTTTGCAAACTAGACCGTTATAAAATTATTGTGATATAAAACACTACGAACCTGCAAGTGCTTCATGTACGTTTGTTGGAAGTAGCTCCGCAAATGCAAAGGGCAGTAGTCGTTGCATAAAGACATGACAATCATGACTCTTCATCCCAGAGAACTTTTGACCCTTTTCAACACATCTAGAGAGATTTGAAACATACCCATCGGGGAACTTCACTTCTGATGCCACCCAGTTGAACAACACCGACTTTTTTTCTGAAGACAGTCTGAATATCGGAACAGGAACTTGTCCATTGCTTTTAATATGTAACTCGCTTCTTGAGCAAATATCCGGCAAGTCCAACCTCGATTTTATGTTGTCTTTTGTCTTCCCTGGGACATTCAATATTGTATTCATGATGTTCTCAAAGAAATTCTTCTCTATATGCATCACATCGAGGTTGTGGCGCAGAAGAAGATCCTTCCAATATGGCAACTCCCAAAATATACTCTTCTTGTGCCAGTTGTGATGAACACCGTAAGAATCAGGCATATTACGAGGGACATGCCAATTACCACCCCAACGAACTGTTTCGTTAGCTCCGTAGTAGTCGATTTGTGCTTCAATTTGTTCTCCAGTTAGATATGGTGGAGAAGTGTCTCTCACAACCCTTTTGTGCCTAAACAAATTCTTGTTTCTTCGGTAAGGATGGCCAATGGGAAGAAATCGACGATGACAATCAAACCAACTTGTCTTCCTACCATTCTTCAGTTGAAACGCATCTGTCGTTCCATTACAATATGGACAAGCTAATCTCCCATGTGTAGTCCATCCAGACAACATCCCATATGCAGGAAAGTCACTTATGGTCCACAAAAGCATAGCTCGCATCGTAAAATTCGTCTTCGTTGAACAGTCATACGTCCTCACCCCTGTTGACCACAAATCCTTCAACTCTTTTATCAGTGGTTGTAGGAAAACATCCAGGGACCTTTTTGGATGGTTCGGACCAGGTATCAATATCGTCAAGAATAGCAACTCCCGTTGCATGCACATCTCCGGTGGCAGGTTGTATGGCGTAAGAAAGACTGGCCACAATGAATATTGTCTCCCTGACATTCCGAACGGACTAAATCCATCTGTGCATAATCCGAGATACACATTCCGGCTATTGCTAGCAAAATCCGGATGTACTTTGTTGAAATGTTTCCAGGCTCTTGCATCTGATGGATGAGTCATCTCACCATCCGTCTGAGTATGCTCGGCATGCCATCTCATCTTTGCAGCAGTCTGCTCTGATTGATACAATCTTTTCAATCTGTCTGTAATTGGTAGGTACCACATCCTTTGGTACGGTACCCTATTACGTCCCCGTCCTTGCGGCTTGAATCGTGGCTTCTTGCAGAATCGACATACTTCTAGCTTCTCATCATCTCCCCAATAGATCATGCAGTTGTCGATGCAGACATCTATCATCTCCGAAGGCAACCCAAGACTATAAACTAATTTCTGAATCTCATAATAAGAATCAGCAGACACATTGTCTTCCGGCAAATACTCTTTAAACAAGTCCGCCCATTCGTTCATGCAACTTTCAGGTAGATTGTGATCAGTTTTAATATTCATCATTCTAGCAGCCAACGACAATTTAGAGAGACCTTCTCTACAACCACTGTAAAGTGGTTGATTCGCCGCGTTTAACATTCCGTAAAACTTTTTTGCATCTATATTAGGTTCTTCATCTTCATCATGAGCTACGAATGCATCAGCTACCATATCATGAACCCTATCATAATCTACCATCTCCTCCTGATGGTAACTATGTTCATTATGCAAATGATGATTAACCGGTTCTTCCTGAAAATTGCTATTACTACTACTAGCTTCATTCTGATCATAATTATAACCTTCCCCATGTTGAAACCAGATATAGTAATTTGGCGTGAAACCTCTATTTATTAAATGCTTCCAAACATTTTCACGGTTTGCCAATTTCGAATTGTTGCATTTCCGACAAGGACAGAACATCTTACCACTTTCTTGGGCGAGCGGTGTTGAATCTGCTTGGTGCATAAATGTCTCCAGCCCCGCAAGGTATTCTTTCGTCACTCTCCCGTTAGCATCTCTATGCATATACATCCAATTCCGCAACTCGTAAATAGTCCCAGAGCCAGCCATTTTTTTTTCTTTCACGTTTTTTGTTGTTGGTGTGTTTAAAATGATGTTCCAACATCCATATTTATAGAAAATTTCGAATCTGGTAGTTGTAATTTTACTATGAAATTACGACGAAAATTAATTGTATGGCCAAAAAAAAAACGTGAGCCACCTACCAAGTTGGTGGATTCAAAATTTCCTCGTTAAGTACACGTAAAATATTTCGTCGTAAAGCACTCGCGAAATTTACGTGGATTTTACGAGGAAAAACTATTTCCTCGTAAAAGCCACGTCAATTTACATCGTCTTTACGACGAATATTTTTTGTCGTTAACTTACGACGAAATAACGATGCTTTTCTTTCTCAACGTACTTTCCTCGCAAAATCAACGTTTTTTTACGAGGATTATTTTTCCTCGTTAAACTTCCTCGGTAAAGATACGTTTTCTTGTAGTGTAACGCTCAAAGAACCATCATTTCGAAGGGGTATATTAGGGATAAATATCTCACATCGGATATTGAAAAAGATCATAAACAATATATAAAATAGATGAATCACTCCACTTATCATCAATTGATTTTAGGTTAGAAGTCCATCTAGTTTAATATTAGATTTTGGAGTCAATAAAAGTGCAGTACGTGGCCTTATATAATGGTCGGTGCAGAAAATAATAATAATCATAGTGGAACACGTCATTCGCTAAAGCGACTCCAAAAGTAGCAATGCACTCTCGTGGCAATTCCACATAAGTAAACCCTAGCTAGCAACTATGTACAGTATATGTGAGGATATTCTTGAACTTTTGTGTGTGTGCGCGCGCGCGCGAAGAACGGTGTATAAATATATTTTGCTTATAAGATTATACAGTATATGTTAGACGTTGGACTTGCGAGACTTTTCTTTCAGGCGAAAAGTTTGCCTGATCATCCCAACGTGTAGGGTGGGTCGACCCTTGGTCAGAATTCCCTCGGAGCTTTAATAAACAAAATAAATATAAAAGTGTCGAATAAGGGGGAAAGAAAATGACGAAAATGAAAAGTACTACATATATTAATCTTATAACTATAAGAATAGTCAGTATATAAACTACATATATTATATGGTCAGAATGTATAAGAGTTTAAAAGTACTATAAAGTCGGAGTTTTAATTTTTATTTTTTATTTTAACATGGGAATTCTGAGTTTTTAAACGTAAGATCTGCTTATAATTGGATCCAACCATTGATAATACATGTGCAAGATATAAATATCTTTTCGTAGAAAATTCGAATATGGGATCAATGGTTCTGCAGCCTCTCCTCTTTTCTTTATTTTTTGTTTTTGTATTTTTTTGCTAAAATTCTTTACTTTTTTTGTTCATACCTCTTTCCGAAAGACTCTTTGATAATTAACATGAAAGCTACTTATTAATTACGCTAGGTCGTGGTCTTGATAGATTATAAATATTATATACGATATGTAATATGCATCTTGTTTTATAAATTATAATATATGTGAAAACGGCTTGTGTTTGGACTTAAGTGCATGCAATTTGTATTAAATTTTGATTTCTGTGGTTGAAAATATGGAAGTCAACAAACAGAACCAAAGTTCTACCAAACACGCTGCAATGTATTATATTATATGAGACAGAATGATGAAAAGAAAAGAGTAACCACACCTAACCATGATCATCCCAAAACAAGTAAAAAAGAGAAGCTGTCAATTGTCATCAGAGTATATATCTAAGAATAAATAGACTTTTACCAAAAAAAAAAAAATCCTATAGACAATCGAGCTAACTACCATCCGTATAATATACTTAGGTTCGACAAATATAATCTACGTGTTTTGATGTCCACGGTTCCACTTCCAATTGCGCTTAATTCAATCGGTTATACAAAACATGTTATTTTGGTATTTTTAGATTTGAGAGGTTAAGTTAAAGCATTACGTTGTCGAAAGTGTATTGGTTCTTTTTTATTGTTGAAATGTGTGTATATTGATTCTTCTTGATAACATAAGTATATTTAGAAAATTCATATCATCTATCTTGTAAGTTTGTGAAAGATCATTTTCATGTTTTTTTTTATCAAAGGACTTTGACAAATCATAACTAGAATATCAGCGGGATGCTCTTGACGTATGTTCAACTAGGTAGACAATTATAGTTTGTTAAATGCTAATTTTTTACTATCTAACAATAATAAAAGGAAGATATACTCAACAGAGAAGCATGTCACGTCTTCTTAAAAAATCATCCAATCAGAATAGTCTTTTTTGACACGTCATATATGACAGAAATATAGTGGGTTTTGTTTTTATGAAAATTATCAGTCTGGCCCATCAGAGCCCATCTAGAAAACGGAACATGTATTATTTTACGTTTCTGAGTTTTTCTCTGACTCTTCCACTTCATCTTCACCGATGTTAGAATTTTTTTTTGTTTTGCGTAACCTTCTCAATCAATGGTGATCTTAAAACCATTCTGAATTTTTGGTTCCACCTCCCCCCTTGATCCTTCTCCTATATAAAACTATGTATAAACCTAAATCCACCCAAAATCAAAACCTACTCTGAAATCTTTTGTCTAAACCTAACTGCACGATCTCTACATCTACTCCGCCACCGTCAAATCGAAACTGCAATTCCCCCGGTAAAAGCTCAGTCGCCGTCGAACCTCCTTCACCGCCGAACCATCATCATCCAGGTTCTTACCACATGACGTCTCACACCGTTATCAATACGTCGAGAATATCCGGTAAAGTTTCCGTTGACGGAGAGATCGTCAAGAAGATTCGTCGATCAGTTTTAATCAAACTGATATAAATGATTATGCTAATTTTTTTACCGTAATCAAAAGATTTATGTGTTATGTTAGAACCACAAGAGTTTTCTTTAATAGCTATGGATCTTTTGCTAACAGATGATATACATACATAAACTCAGATTTCAAGTGAGGATGTTTTTCTTCTGAAGAAGCTATGCTTTTGTGTGAGGTATAATTCACTTATAAACTTCATCATATATGGATAAGATTTCATATTTTGTGTTTGGTTTATATTTGACATTTGAGCTCATGTGTGATTTTTAGGCACAACGAGTGTATGAGAATAGATGGACTGAGATACAAAGGTGGATTCAGGCAGGTAGAATACCTTCTCTAATGGTGCTTCAAGTCATGATTGCAGGATCAATCATTAATGTTTTGTACTTCTATATGTTTGTAGAAAGGATAAGGTTGTGAACAACATGTTTGCGAGACTTTGTATGAAGAGAGCCAAGCATGAAACTATGGCTAGCGAGGACAAATCAAACAAGAACAGAATGTTGTTCTTAGATGGAAGTAGTACTCCCGCGAATATAAAACTCCTATTGCCAATAGAACAAGGAGCCAGCTCCATGTAAGCTCTGATTCTTTTTCCTTTAATTTGTTTGCTCCAAAGTTGTGATCAAGCATTTTTCGGACTTGAAATCTGTGTTTAATTATTCTCTTCCTGAATAGCTGCCCTAGATTACACATTCTGTCTCCACGGTGAGTTATTTATGACCATCACAAGGTGGAAACTTTCCTCACTTCCTCATGGGTTACTGGAGGACAATCTAAAAATATTAGACTGGACAAGCAAAAGTTAACAATCTTCTTTGACAACCCCAACATCGGGTACTAATTTTTACTACTTCTTCAAGTTCCCAGTTTAAAACTCCAAGATAAATGATTGTTTTCATTGTTCCGTTTATAGGAAATCGAAGGAAAAAAGCCTTTTTCTGGGTCATTTTCATGCAAAAGGAACCGTCCGTCAGAAAATGTAAGAGCTATATATTCATTGGCTTCTTTATCTGCTTAGTTTTAGTGTGGACAGTGGTGTTGATGAGTGAGTCTCTGTGTCTGAATATGCAGAGAAATCGAGTCTAAGCAGCGCTAGAGTACAACCTATCAATAACAGCACGAAGAATATTGCTTTAGCCCGCAAGATGGTTGTTTTAAACACATGAGGCAAATGTAAGTTGAATCAAAAGCCTTTGTAAGCAATTTATTAAACGTGAATTAGTTTTGTCGAATGTTGAATCATCTTTTGCTAATGTTTGCAAGACGTGGTCTTTATTTCTGGATTTGGTCATAAAAGTCATGCTGTGGGAGATATTTATGGAGTTAGGTACAAGGTTTCCAGGGTTTCTGTTGTTTCAATCTCAGCTCTCTACAAGGAAAAGGAGCAGCCAACGTCTTAAAGAAAGCTTCAAATTTTGAATTTGATCTTAATATCATAAGCACTTTTAGGTTGTTTGAAAAACAAATCTACTTTATGATTTGAGAAGTAGGTGTGTTTAACCTTTTTTTTTAATGAGGTTTTGAGCATGTTTTCGGCTGCACAAGAAATATCAACGTCACAAGTGAACAAGAAGAATAAGACACCAAATGACCTGTCATGATGTGTTTCTAAACAAGGTGAGATTAGATAGTTGTTATTATTTATGGTTACGAAGTTGGTTCAGATGAATATCTTTCTTGACCATTTCATCAAGTTGTAAAAAAAAAGATAATAGTTCCCTATTTCCAAATAATAAACTAATTATATTCTTGAAAATAAATTAATTGCATACAAAATACTAATATTATAAGAACTTACAACAAACCTTTCATGTTACCAAACTTTACTATTTGTTTTCTTATTTAGTGACCTCAGCGAGTGTTATAACAAACTTTTTATGTTATTTAGGATAAGTCTTAAATCTAACGTTACAGTTTCTCAAACCTTTTGTAAACTATGATGTTAACATGTTAGGAGCTCAAGCATGTTTTAGTTTTAGTCGAGTCAATGCGATGTGGATTAGGTAATCGATTGAAATATAATTGTGCTCATTGAAAGGAAGCATCACTATTTAAGATATTCTGCTGACTTCAGTGGTGAATCCAAACTGATTTTTCACTGGGTGGACAAAGTGTAAAATTACCAGTAACAATATGTGTATATATGAAATTAGGCTCAGTAACACACCATTTTTTTGAAAATATTATGGGTGCATCCGTGCATGTGCACACCCTCTCTCCTTACTAGCTTTGCCCCTGGTTGACTTGAAGAAATATTAGACAATAGAAGATTCGTTTTAGTGAGCAGCTAGATTGGAAGTACTTGAAGAAATGATTGTTGCCATCCTGGTACTGCAGGAAAGGCTACATGATTATGGTGAAAGAATCTGAGAAGTTTTTTAGATTCAAGAAATTTCTCCTTGGCATTAAAACCACCATTGTTTTTGTTAACACCAAAAAAAACTCCAACTCTATTGCTAAGATCTGGATAAGACCGGAATCCGTGTCATAACCCTGCACTGTGGGAAAACTCAAAAGCATAGAGAAATCAGATTGGAAAAATTCAGAGCAAAGTGATACAACTTCTTTGACAAATTGGTCATTTAAGCGGATTAGTATGTGTTTTTCGGTCAGACACATATGTATGTGTATCTACAACCGTGCTTAAAAATTTTAATAACTTTTGATGCTATAAGCCGAATAAAATAGTTCAATATTCTATTAATTTTTGTATAATAAATAATATAATTATAATAATTGTGTAAAGTAATTTGGTAGAAATAAAATATTAATATAAATAATATTTATATAGTTCTAATTTTGTAAAGTTTTAGAATAAATAATATATTATCAATAGAAATTAATCCCCTAATGTTAATATATATTTAGGTTTATGAATAATATGTTTTTATGAAGACTATGTTTTCTATTACAACATTTAGTTTACAAAAAAATAAACAATAGCTTAGAAAAACAACTAAATACATAAATTTTGTTTTTGGTAGTAGCCAAGTAGCTCCAAAGGAAGTGGGACTATGAGTTCCTGACAATGGGTTGTTATGGTTAGAAAGCCATACTCATCGATACTTTACATGATTTTTAAATAAATTATTTCAATAATTTTCTTTCATTTTAAACAAAATAAATAATATTCACTTGGCGGCTCCATATGATTTCAGCCATTAACATAATATTTACAATGATTTTATCTATTTTATAACTCGAAAATTCAATTCTGTTAACTGATTTAAATTTAGAGTCATTCTTGGGTTCACCCCCTAAGGTGAACCTCTAGCTTCACCAAGCAATAGAATTTCATTATTTCAATTTCGATATCTTTTAGAAAAGGAAACAAAATATTGTCAAAATATATTATGTTTTTTAAATAAAAAGGTTAAAAAATAGTAGTTAGAGAAAAACGAATTTAAAAAATATATATATTTTTATCGTCGTCAGCAAAACACTAAACCCTAAATCCTAATCCCTAAACCCTAAATCATAAACCCTATAAACCCTTGGGCAAACTCTAAACCCTTGAATAATTCATACTCTAAATCAAAAACACTAAATCCTAAAACCCTAAACCCTAAACCCTTAAGTGTTTAGTGTTTTTGATTTGGAGTTTAGGATTTATCCAAGGATTTAGGGTTTATCCAAGGGTTTATGATTTAGGGTTTAGGGATTAGGATTTAGGGTTTAGTATTTTTCTGAGGACGTTAAAAATATATTTTTTTAATTACTACTTTTTTTAATTTATTTAATTTTACCTTTTTATTTTAAAAATATAATATAACTTATATCTTGAGAAAATATTTTGTTTCCTCTTTTAAAAAATTTCGAATATGAAATAACACAATCCTATTGGTGGGTGAACCTCTAAACCCTAGGGAGTGAACCCAAGAATAAGTCTTAAATTTATATCTCTATAAAGTAACTAAAAATTTTAAAACTTTGAGACCTCATTTATTACCCATACAACCTTTCAATTATTTTTGTCAAAAATAATCCAATTGTTTACTTCGGATTATTCATCAAGAAGATTCCACCAATCCATCTTAAGAGTTCACTAGACCAACATTTAAACTAAAACAAGAAAGAAAGTTTGTGTTTTAAAATAAAGTGTTTTAAAAAGAAAAAAAAAAGAAAGTTTAGATTCAGATAACTTATGGCAAACAAAAACAGCAAATTAGTTGCCCACAAATTAACATACTTTGAATATATATATATAATAAAAATAATTAAATAAATTTTTTACTCAATATAAAAAATGAAAATAGTGGTAAAATAGAAAAAAAATAAAATTAAGAAACATATGAAAACTGTATTTAATAGTGGTATCAATTCCTTAAAAAGAAAGTTGAAGAAAATTAATTTTACACTTAATATCTACCAAAAATATGCACTCCCTTAAATTAACTACAACCAAAACACAAAAAAATCAGTAGCGCACAACTTCTATACATCATTTCTGCATTCACTCATAAAAAAACTAGAATCTATAAAAAATAAAAATTATGTAAACAAAACATCAAAAATCAAAAAATTAACCACAGATCAAACATAAATATATAAATACAATTTTGTTTTTGAAATACTACATGCATAACACTTAAAATGATCACATAGCAATAGAGGAAGAAGACTATATAAAACATTTTCATTTTTATAAACAGAAAATATCCATTCCCCATTGACGTACTTTTAAAGGAAGAAACAAAAATTAATCAAACAATCAATATTTTTTCCTTACAAATATGTCTAAATTTTATATGAAAAGACAATGATATCGGTATTAAAAAATTAAGCTATAATAAGTTAACATTTTTAAATCATAAAAAAAACAAAAGAAATATAACAAAAATGAATCAAATATTATGCTAACATATTTTAATATTTTTATTTATATACTATTTTTTGTTATTTGATTTTAAATTTATATTCTCATAATTTAATATTTATATTCTCATAATGATAATTTAATATTTGTAATTTCACTCCTATCGTTAACTTATTTTTACTTTGTTTTAATTAAAAATGAACCAATAATCACTATATAAAATTTTAATTTATATGATATAAGCCAAGCTCAAGTCGAAATAAATCTACAAACCACTTTTTAGTTTAAACAAAAAAAGAAACAGTCTTTGGATTAGTTTGGTTAACCTATCCCTTATTCTTTTTTTTGTCAACTGCCTCCGTATATTAATTCATATACTTCTAATTTGTTACAAATTATTAAATTTAATTTACTAAATTTAATATTACACCATAAAACATATTAAAAATGGATTCAGATATATTCCAACATTCAAAAAATGATTTTACATTAAAAAACATAATCTTCTTCTCTCTTTTGGAACACTCACATTAATAACATCATCTATAATGATATTTAAGTACATTATAAGGGAATTATTTTCTTCCTGTTTATTTATTTATGATAAAATTTATATTTTTTCAATTAAAATTATTGAATTCGCTTCCAAAAATAACAAAGAAATTCACATAAATTATACTAAGTTATAAAATTACATGTAATATAAAATGTAAAATTCACATATAAAATTTAAAACATATAAACCGCGCGTAGCGCGGTTAGAATCTCTAGTTTAGTTAATTTGTAGTTATAGTCGTCAGCTGTGAATTGTCTATTTATATTAAAAAACAGCCTCACCCATTAAAGATTTGGCAGTGCCGATTGGCTCAATCTCTAAGAAGGTATCATTAAGAAAATGACTAGTTTTTGATTTGCAGGACGTAGTTTTATTAAATAGTTTATTAGATTTCTAGCTAGTTCTTAATTGTTCAAATGGTAACATTAGTTATAAATATACCCTCTCATTTTCATTTCAATTAAAATTATCATAGTTGATCATTACAAAACTGATCTTTACGCGATAAACAATATCGTAGTGGTATCCTTGATGATTTGTATATTAATAGTGTCCGCCATATAAATTAACTATTCGAAATCTTCTTCATTGGTAGTATTTTGATGGCAGGCACATGCAAACAATGCGTGAAGAGTTGAAGACCGACCAATCCTATTATGGAAAAACCTCACGACAAGGATGATTGGCTGGTGTGATGCCACGTGATCAAGATCACGGTGACAGAATTGACTGGGGCCCGTACTTTCCCTCCACATGAGGTCATCAACGAAGAAAGCCACCGATGATACCGACGTGTATGGTCAAGATCTACCTAAGGCAGATCCCGTGTTAGACGGGTCAGATTCTCTCAACGGCTATTGTAATACTTATTTCATGATCCGACGGTTGATATTGAAAAGGCGGTGACCGCCCCACAGTATTTGCCGGGACTTGTGCTGTGTTGCGCAAGTGCATTGTAAACTTGAAGCTATCATATTAATCTACTACGACATTTTTAAGTCTCAAATAAATAAATACTTAACAAAAATTAAACTCCATAATAAAATTAGACTTTTATTTGGTTTGTTCGTTTATATAAGGAAACAGCCGTCCCAGTGCTGCTTATCAACATCTGTCTTGAGGTTAGGGTTCTTTAGAGAGTATATTTTATCAAACGATCCTTCGGATCTTGAATGGAAGTTTAAAAGTTAACACGTTTTGATTAGAATCTCTTCGTTTTCTCCTTTTTGTTATTATAAACATCGAAACTTTTATAAACTTATAGGGCTTTCGATCGTATTATTTGGTAGATCATCGCCACGAAAATATACAGAATTATTTTTCTCTGCTTTCCCTTGTTTTTAAGTTCAAAATTTTCTTTTTAAACCTGCTTCTTTAACAACAACAAAAATATATACCACCTTTTCTTGAGATATCAAAGTAAATTTTCATATTTTATCGATGGAAACAATATCTTTGCAACGTTCCCCGGGCAAACAAGTTTCGGGTCTGAGACCATACAAGAACCCTAAAAGAAGGAGTTCTCGTGGTTCGCTTTCAAGATCTGGAGGAAGTTTGACTCTTCCGATCAACCCAACGTCTTCTTGGGGATCTTCTCCGGCGCATCTTCCACCCCCGCCTAGCTACTCCCAGCCTCCTCTTCTCCCTCTTCCACGTGTCAACAGCTCTACTCTCCCTCTGCAACGCGTCAACAGCTCTCGACCACGTGTGAACAAATCTAGTCTCCCTTACTCTCAAACAAGACCAACGTCTCAAACACAACAGAAGAAAGCAGAGTACGTTGAAACTGTGCCGACACTGACTCGAACCGGTTCGGTTCCGGTCCGGTCTAGCCACAAGCGTGATTTCCCGGAAGGATTTGATGGTTATCCTGGTCCAGCAATCATGTTATTATCTCCTCCGCCGTGTAGTTTGCCCATGCCTAGGTTTTCTATGAAACCGAAGCTTAGTTGCAACGCGGAAGCTGCCGGCAAAACTGACGTAGCCACCAATAACTTACGTCGTGTTTTACAACTACGTTAAGGTCGATGAACAAATAAGTTAAAGCCATGGGCTTGGGTCTGTCTTGTTTTTAAAAAGATAGAACTCTCTCCTTTTGTGTGATTTGCTAAGCCATAACTTTTTCTTAAAAGGCTCTGTTGGCACAAAGTATAAGCCTTGTCCCGTTGTCGGAATATATTTTCTTCTATGTTTGTTTCCTTCTATAAGATTATTACCAATATATTAAGACCTTGTTATTTTACATGTTGCTGCAATTAGGGGTGTGCATTTCATTTTAAAGTTAGGTTCGGTTTGGATTTCTTTTGGTTTATTTGGGTTTTTAAAACCTTAACCTCAGTCTAGTTTGATTTGATTGTGGTTTGGTTTTATTTGTGTTTTATTCGGTTGGTTCGATT
Organism: Brassica napus; assembly: GCF_020379485.1. NCBI lineage: Eukaryota > Viridiplantae > Streptophyta > Magnoliopsida > Brassicales > Brassicaceae > Brassica > Brassica napus. The sequence goes on from NC_063440.1 coordinate 13,402,020, forward strand.
TGATTGTGGTTTGGTTTATTTGTGTTTTATTCGGTTTGGTTCGGTTTTTTTGTGTTCTTCAATTCCAGTTGACTTTTAGTTATATTCTAGTTTGGTTACGAAATATAATTTATAAAACATAAAATAAATGATCATTTGATACCAAACTATTAATTTCTTCTTATTTAAATGTAAACCAAAGATTACAACAAAAATGTAAAAGATATAACTAATAATTTTATAATATTATCTTAGAACCTGATATAAATATCATATGCAGTTTTAGGGTTTTAATGATAGAATACAAAATTCATATTTTTATTTTATTTTATTTGTTAGTTGTGTTTTTTTATTTATTAAAAATATAATATATATAATTATATTCAACCAAACTACACCAAACTATCTACCCATCTTAGGTTTATTAAACTTTTAACAGAATGGTTGAAACATATACTTTGGTTTGGATCGGTTTGGGTTTAGTGTTTCTCCCACTCCTCGTTGCAACTTGCCAGAACTGTTTGTTTTATTATAGCACGTTGTTTAAGATTAATTCAATATGGTAAAACCGAACCGTACCGAACCGAACCAAACCGAAATAGACAATATGGTTTGGTTTTGGTATATACTATATAAACCGAATGGATATAATTTTATAAAAACCGTAGGATTTGGATATGGTTTGGTATATAACCGATTAAACCGAATAAACCGAATAAAACCGATTAAAAGTAGAAACATGTAAATATGTATCTATTTTATAACAATACATGAAAATCTATTTGTTACATAAGTTAAATTTGTGTTAATAATTATTACCATGATTTTATAGTAATAAAAAACCTTAATTTGTAAAACATGCTTGAACTATAACTAAATAACAATACATCGCAATTCAGACATCTTATTTTCTAAGTCTTTTTTGATCTTTTTGATTTATTTTAGTCTTCACTAAATTAATATGAAGATTATAAATTTGATGGACAATAATTAATAGAAATTTTTCAATTGAAAAAACATGATTTAAATGAACACTAAATATGGAAAAGTGGAAAAACTTTCTTTCATGTTTCTGTTTTGTTTCATATTTTTATTTTCAAAATTTCAAGCTTTGATTTTAGTTATAGATTTGATTATTTTATTTGATGGTAGAAGCATTTTTACTTTTTTGTTCATTTATTTGAACATGTAATATATTTTTAATAAATGAGTGTGTTGACAATATGACTCTAAAATTCATATAATATGATCTCAAACAAAATAATTATGTTTTTTGGTATAAAACCGAATAAACCGACGGTATATAAACCGAACCGAACCAAAGTAAATATGGATTTAGAATGATAGTTATATTTTACTAACCGAAATACCGAAAACCGAAAAAAACCGAACCGAAACCGAACCGATATCCGGATTGAACACCCCTAATTTATATGATTAAATTTTTTTCGGTTTAAAATATAAATTTGGTATATAGTCGATCCACGGTTAATCACAAAATATGCTATAGATAAACCAAAATCGCTTCAACATGCAAGAACGTAGTCTAATAATAAAAAAGTTTCAGATGACATAAATTAAGTCGGTTTTGATTATGACATTGACTATTGAGGTCGTAACATTAGTGTAAGAATCAATACATAATGTCGTGATGATGACAAAAAACATTGAGTTCGTAACATAAATATAAGAAACAAAACTGGTATTCTCCGTGAATCGAAATCTCATACTAGACAATGTAATAATCTCAGCCTTCAGTGAATCTATGTCCACAATTGGGGCAAGTATAATATGTTGTTTGTCCTTCGTCTGCTGATCTTGTCTGCAATATAAGAAACCTCGAGATGAATACATTCTCTGACATTAAGAACTTGAAAAGCTTGGACTTACCTGTCTGGTTGTGTACACAAGCTCAGGGTGCTGACATTTCTCGCACGCCTTTTTGATCTGCATAGAGAATACATCAAAAATCAAAAGTCAGATACAAAAAAAAACGAAATATGTTTGTGATTGTGTGTTTTGTCATATAATAAAACCTTTGGTAGCTCAGTGTCTTCCTGCGTTTTTTCACCAAACAGAGAGATTCCTAGTTCTCTCCTGATATCCTACAAAACGCCAAAGATCATGATGAGCTTCATACTCATTTGGCATAAGGAATATCTCTGTATTACCGCAAAAGAGAACGAAACGGGTTTAAACAACTCATGATGCATTGTTCTTACAAGTAATAACAATAGAGTAGTGTTTCTTTTCAGGTTTGAAATTAATCACATAGACAAGGCGGGGATGCATGTGTTCACTGTCTAGTAAGTCAAGCTAAATATCTTTACTACTCCGTGGAACAAAAACCAATTTCGATGGATTTACAACACACATAAAGAATACAAGCATGACGCAGACAATATAACCAGACAAGAATCCACATTGCTGAATAAAGGAAAGAAACATACCTCATCAGAAACAGTGTAAGCTATTTGCTTGTCAACGATTTCTGAAAAGCAAAGACGTTTTAGATCACAATAAGATTAACCAATACCAAGAAATTAATTAATTAGAACACCAAAAAACGATTTTCTTTTTTGTATACCTTTTGCGTTTCGCGTTGTTTTGCATAGCGGACATTCAGCATACTTGTTCGACTTCAACATCAGCATCGTTCCACACAAATTACAGAACAAGAACCCGCTTTCCCTAGACTTCTCCATTACAAAGAACCTTTCCCAGAAAAAAAAACACACACAAAACAAGCAACATAACTCATCTCTGTTTCAATTTGCTTACAGAAACCAAATTTAATGGGAACAACGGACTCTACAGGAGAACGATGATGAAACTATTCTAAGCACGAACTAGAGACTAACCATAATGTACTTTGTAACGGTAAATTAGATAAAAAAAATCTGAAATAAACATTAATGGTTTCCAAGAGTCTAGAGAAACACTATAAAACCGTAAAAAAAAATCATATAAAATAAAATGGTACAGAACAATTTATAAAAGGTTATTAACAAAAAAAAAAACAATTTATAAAAGGTTATACATAAAATCAAACAAGTATCATAGTTAATTACAGAAAAAAAAAATAAGAAACTAGGACATGTAACGAAACCTTACTGAAACACCAAGTTTATGAGCAGAGAGATGAAGGAGGTTAGCGTTTCGAACGGTTTTGAGCGAGAGATGTGCTCACGGTTCTCGTCGGCGGCGAGGCGGATATAAAAGAAGAAATTGAAACAAAAGGTAGTAAAATTACGTAATGGGCTTTTTATTGCAAAGGCCCATTATTAAACGAACATGGGCCTTTATGACAAATCTCAATATTTGAAATGAGAGTGAGAGAGGGATCAAATTAGAAAATTGAAATTGAAAAAAAGGCAAGGCTCCTTTTTTTTCCGCCACAGTAGTAGAGAGAGAGAGAGAGACGATGGAGGAGTTCAGTCCAATGCCGTGTCCCTCCACCGTAACAGTCCGCCGTAACCCTCCGAGAAAAGCCAGAGCCACTCCGTACACCACCGCAGCTAAACCACCTCCCTCCTCGAACGCTCACGACGTCCCTTCGTTCCCGATCGACGAGATTCTCTCCATCCAGATCCCTCTTCCCGAACCCCCAAAACCCTCGGCTTCGGAGAGCTTGAAGATCTTCCTGAGAATCAAGCCCTTGAGGGTGTTCAGCAAGGTAACCGCCGTGGCGAAGAGCAGACCTAGAAACGTCTGGCCGCAAAACCCTTCGAAGAAGCAAAACGTTGCGAAAGAGAGTAGGAGTAAGAAGAGCGAGGAGGCTTGTATCGCTCTCAACGATTCTTACTCTGTCACGCTGACTCCGCCTCAGGTGTTGCAAGAGCTGAAACGAAGCAAGACTGAGGTCTTTGAAGGGTTTTCTCACGTTTTCCCTGCCGACTGTTCGCAGGTTCGACCTAATCTAGCTTCCTTTTTTTGAATTGAAGCGTTGTTGACGAGTGTTTGTGTTTGTAGAGCGATGTGTATGGTAAGATGGTTCAGCCTTTGTTGGAGGATTTCTTGAATGGGAAGAGTGGAATGTTGGCTGCGTTGGGTCCTAGCGGCTCTGGGAAGACTCACACTGTCTTTGGAACTCCCAAGGATCCTGGTGTTGTTCCTCTTACGCTCCGTCAGATTTTCAAGAAGAGAGATGAGACTTCTTCTCCTGTGTCTTTGAGGTACAAAAGACCAAAACTTTGTTTGGGGGTAGGCACACTTTGTAGCTTGTTCCATTACATCTCTTTGCTTTTATCTTCAGGGCATTTTACTTGTCGATATTTGAGATATGCTCCGAGCGAGGGAAAGGGGAGAAAGCTTATGATTTACTTGGAGATGGAAGCTCTGAGTTGTCTGTGCAGCAATCAACCATCAGGGGTTTGAAAGAGGTCTCTGCTTGGTTTTTAGTTTTCATAATGGATATATGAGGGTTGTAAACTCTCAGGCTTTTGACAATCATGTGTGTTAACTGGTAAGTAGGTGCCGATCCGGAATTTGGAGGAAGCAGAGTCCTTAATTGGACAAGCGATGCTGAAACGTGCTACAGCTACAACAAATTCAAATAGCCAGTCAAGGTACTTGGCAGCTAAAGTTTTGGACCACTTCTCAACAATGTTTAACTAAATGTCTTCATGTTCTTAACTAATTTTGGGAATGTTTTCAGTCGCTCACAGTGCATCATTAACATAAGAGCAGCATCCGATGGCGTTTCTAACGAGACAAAAGTGCAGTCTACTGATGCCATGCTGACTATAGTTGACTTGGCTGGAGCAGAAAGGGAGAAAAGAACTGGCAATCAGGTTATACTCTTTTACTGTACACTTTGTATATGGAGTATGGACTTTCTTAGCAGTTTATTATGGAAAGCCACAAGTATATGGCATGCCTGAATATTTGCCTTATAAATACAGATGCAGTGTAATAGTTAGGAGGAAAGATTCGTAGCTGGATTGTAAGATGAACAGTACTTGTTCTTAGCATCACATTAGGAACTGGTTAACCGTGAGTTAGAGTTGTCTTCATCTGTAAAATTAAACGTGTTCCTTGTATGACTGTTTTATTTGTTTTGTAGGGAGAAAGGTTGGTTGAGAGTAATTTCATCAACAACACATCCATGGTTTTCGGTCAATGTTTGCGGGTAAGCGTATTGATTTTGACTATCTTCTTTTTACGCCTACATTCAACTAAGAACTAACCAGGATCAGCTCTATGTGTTGGTAGTCACTTTTGGAGTACCAGAAAAACCGAAAGAAAGGATTTCAGAAACATCATCAAAATTCTCTGGTAGCATCTACCTTAATACTATCTGATGAAAATTTATATGATTTATGGGCTATTTAGTCTTGTTCATTCTGTATTCTAATGTTATTTTGGTTTAATGTAGTTAACAAGGTACTTGCGAGATTATCTAGAAGGAAAAAAGAGGATGGCTTTGGTATGACTATTCTGTGGGATTTTTTCTTGAGTTCTTGTACAAGACCTAATTTTATATATTGTAATTTATCGTCTCCTCTGTTATCTAATTTACAGATTATAACAGTCAAAGCAGGAGAAGAAGATTATCTTGACACCTCCTATCTCTTAAAACAAGCATCGCCGTACATGAAAATCAAGTAATGTTCGTTATTACGAACTCGAAGATGAAGTCCACATATCTCTTGCAAGTGCTGATGTTCTTCCGTTTGGTGTTTTTATTCAGATTTGATAACATTGAGGAGGTTTGCAACAAGAGGCAGCTCAAGACATTTCCAAGAGTTGAGAAAAACAAGAAAATGAAACTCAGTGCTCCCAAGACTTCCCAAGTAATTTTGGCTTCCTCTACAGCAGAACTGAAAACTTTTTGTGCATAAATCATTATACTGAAAATGTTGCATTTGCCATTGTAGATTGCAGAGACTGTTTCTGGAGAGAAAAACCAAATTACTCAGGAAGGTAGGATTTTGAGAACTCTTCCAAATATTGACTGCACGGCACGTATTCAGTTTCTTGCTTATTTCCTTTTGCGTCCTGGATGTCTAAAATGATATTGTTCACCAGTGAATTTGGAGGGAAAGAAAGCTCATCAAACGTACAAATCATCTCCAAAACTGGAGGATAACAACGAGAGAGAGCACATCATCATGCGGAATTTTGCTAAAGTCGTGTGGAATGTCCTGAAGCAGTACAACGAGAAATTAAAAGTAGTGTCCTGCCTTTGCCTTTATTTACTGTCAACAGTCTGTGCTGGAGCTTTCTTTCCTTGATATTGTGACATATCATATCACAGTTGAAGGATGTTTGATATCTATGAATCTATTTTATTACCGTAGGTTGCAGAAGGTGACATTTGCAGTCTCAAGGAAAGGCTTAAAAACGAACAACTCAAATCACGGGAATTAGAGGCTGAGTTGATCAATCTTAAGTCAAACCTGGCAGAACCATGTCTACCTGAGGTAGAAGCACTTGTCCATCAGGTCGAGGTTGACACAAGTTTGGCTAATGAGAATGTAAGTTTGGATACGATTTTGATTTTTCACTTTCTTATTCCCCTACCAAAGATCATCAATGCTAATCATAACATTTTCAGACGAATGTCGGTGATGATGATCCTTGCGACCTTATCGAGTCAAGAAGTGAAGCAACCGCAGAAGAACGCAATGAGTCTTCACTACCAAACAAAAGTGTAGTACCTGGCTTAGGAAACGAAGAAATCTCCTGGGACGAGGAAAAATGTGCCAAGCAAGATGATCCTTGCAACCTTGTCGATTCAACAAGTGAAGTCACTGCAGAAGGATGCAATGAGTCTCCTGTACGAAACAAAAATTTGGTACCAGACTTAGCAAACGGGCAAGAATGTGACGATCAAATTGATCCAACACCTTCACCAGAACAAGTTGAAGTTCGTCTCATCAACAACCGGCTGTCCAACATTCAAACAAAGTCTGCAGTATCCCGAAGATTTCCAGATTCAGAGAAACAAGAAAGGTAAATAGTGATTCCTGATCAGCACATTGTGTTCAGCTGTAGGGCGCACACACACACACTCTCTCCCTCCCTCTCTCAGTCTCAATTCTCTTTGGTCTATTGTTGCAGACACAGAAGACTGTTGCCAGCCTCATCCAGATTGCTAGCTGAGGAAATGAATGACTTGGAGATCAAAGATAAGCAGATTGAGAAACCACAGGTTCAGCCATTCTCCTTCTCCACAAATCTTTTATGAATTCTCTTCCTTGTGACACAAGCTATATTTTGTTTTCCTTCTATGTGTAGGTTAAATTAGCCGAGACTCGTGATCAAGAGAAATCAGAATCAACTCAGGGTCGTGAAATTGAAATCCCTGCCCGAGAAGCAGAACCTGCATCAACTAAAAAACAGAGGAACGAACAGAAGAAACCCAGAAGGTTTATTCTTTTGCCAATCTTTATATGTCTCTTCTTTTCATGCTTACTCAAGTAGAAAAAACATTTTTTGTCATTGTAACAGGAGGCTTCAACCAGCTTCATCAGTGTTGTTAACGAGAGAAATAAACACGTTAGAGATCGAGGATGATGTGGCCGAGCCAAAGGTATACATACTAACCAAACCAGCAAACAAAGAATCCAACTTTGACAATGTTAGTCGAAAGTTTTGATCGTGATTAACGTTTCTGAAAATTTACTTTTGTCAGGGGACCAGAGGCGGAAAGAAGACAATAGTAACACAACCGAGAAGCCAAGGGAGTGTCACCCTCCTCCGTCTCCTTACAAGCAATCTCCATCTCTGACAAGAAAAACTCGTATCAAAGTAATATTGTCGTACCTTTTATTGTATGAAGGTAAGGTAGTATAAAGAAAAAAACTTTCTGAAATAGGTAGCAAAACTACAACATGTATTATAAATGGTCTAAGCTTTTTTAGACGCAAGATGGAATAGTTTAACACCAAAAAAAACGTCTAGCTTTTTAAAATTTATTTCTTAAACCACTATTACTCTAGCATATATTATAGTTTTCAATTAATAGGATTGAAACTACTTTTCCCAAAGTAAAGGGAAACATGTTACATGAACTCAGTAAGGTATATGATGAGGGATCGTAAACCGGACCGCTAAACCGTGTCAGCAAATAGCACATGTAATGCCATGGGCTTCATATAAAGATAAAGAGGACGACAGTGAACAGATCGTTGGTCGCAGAAAACACACAGAAGCAAGCAAAAAAAAAAGGTGGTAGATTGAGCGTTCTGTTTCAAAATCTGCAACTATATATATAATTGAGATAACATTTTTAAAATTAGGAAAAAAAAGCTGGTTTCTATCGCATCGGTTTCATTTTGCATATATGTGGGTTTCATCCGTGCCCACCTACCCATCGTCCTTAATCCTAACACATTATCTTCGTTTCGACGTGCCTATAGATCTCATCATATCTCTGACAAATAGGTAAAATAATAAAATAAAATAAAGTAACTTGTTTGTTGAGAAAAGGAAATAAGTACAAGTTGGCGGAACAAAACAAAAACGAGTTACGTAGTGGGAGACGACTCTGAAAGAGGGACTGACTCTCTCTATCAGATCTAGAGTTCACTTATATATATTAAAGTAGTTTGACCAGAGAGAGAGACACAAGACCTGTTTCGTTCTACCTTCTATCCCAAAGTGAAAGAAAGAGAAATGGAGGAAGCGGCGGCGCATCCTTACGTTCCGAGGGATCTGAAACTGCCTGGATACGTTCCCATCTCCATGTCCATGTCAAGCATCCTCGCAGTCTACCTCGGTGCTTCCCTCTTTGTCGTCACCTTCGTCTGGTTTCTACTCGGTAATTTCCAATTCCCCCTTTCTCTGCATTGTTCTCTGATTAGTGGGAGTAATCTAGTGAACATATATAGTTTAAGCCTTAATCGAATTCACTAGTTAGATAATTGTTCTATTGTTGTGGTGACAGGGAGGAAGAAAACGCATCTTGATAGATTGCTAATGTGCTGGTGGGCTTTCACGGGTCTCACTCACATGGTTCTTGAGGGCTATTTCGTCTTCTCCCCTGAGTTTTACAAGGACAACACTTCTTGTTATCTCGCTGAAGTTTGTAAGTCAACTTCTTCTTCTTGTCCAATTAGACAAAGCTATACTAGCCCTGTTCGGTTGCTGCGACATGGGATCAAATGTTAAATGTTGTTCCTTTGTCCGTTGCAAGTCATAATTTTTTTGAATTTTAAATAACTAATTTAGCTATTTGTAATAACAATTTATGACTAGTCGCTCTGTGATAAGTTGTGTAACTGTAAAACAAACAATAAACTGCGACCTTTAAAAAAATATATGGCTTGCATATTGACGTATATCTATATGTGTTTGTTCTTATAGGGAAAGAATACAGCAAAGGTGATTCGAGATACGCAGGCAGAGATTCTGCAGTTATAGCTGTTGAAGGCATCACTGCTGTTATTGAAGGCCCTGCTTGTCTTCTTGCTGTGTAAGTTAGTGGCAACCTTCTTCTCATGTTTTGTCAACATTTTCTTCAAACTTAACTAATCTAGTTGACTTTTTTTGTGTTGGATAAATGAAAAAGGTATGCTATTTCTAAGGGGAAGTCGTACAGCTACGTGCTTCAGCTTGCGATCTCGCTAGGCCAGCTCTACGGATGTCTTGTCTATTTCATTACTGCTTTCTTGGAAGGAGATAACTTTGCTACAAACTCGTTCTACTATTACTCTTACTACATTGGGGCTAATGGATGGTGGGTTTTGATTCCTTTGCTCATTTCTTACCGTTGCTGGAACAAGATCTGTGAAAGTGCCAATGGTGTGGAGACAAAGATGAAGAAGAAAATCCGTTAGAAAATGCAAACTCTTTACAAGATTCTAGTCTATGGTCTCTTTTGTGGCTTTGGATGTTTTCTGCAAAGGTTTTTCTTTTGGCAGAGTTTGTTTTCTGCAATGAGTTGTTTCCTCATTACTTGAGAACATCATTAGACTGTTGTTCACCTTTGGCAATTGAATTTGGTTTCATGTTTATTGATTGATGTTATAACAATGAACAAGGGGTTGGAAACATGAGCCTACTCTGAGTAGTATTCAAGTGTCTTCCTAAGAAACCATAATAGTTATTGGATTTGGTTATCTACCATAATATACAATTTGCTGTTAATTGAGGACAACTCTCTATCAATGTACCAATTTATATTATAGCAAAGTAATGGTAATGAATGAAATGTTAAAAGATTTAAGAACCCCTTTTCAGTATAATGTATTATCCAAAACATAAACTTTATGTTCAGATTACAGAAATTTGGATCTGAAAGATGACACTATGGAATGTTAAAATCAGTAGACTTCAACATTCCATTGCTCTGCCTTCTTCAACTGCTTCTTATAATCAAACCAGTCGATACCTAAAACCAATCACAAAAAAGTTGTTGTTAGCTACACTTGATTGGTTTCAATCTTTTAAGAGTATTATTATTTATTATTACCGTCATTAGCAGCTAATGAGACCATGATGTCGTCAATTCCTTTCTCCATGCCCTTAAGCCCACACATGTACACAAACGTGTTGTCTTTCTTCAGCAACTCCCATAGCTCAGGTGCGTACTGCGCCATTCTGGTTTGGATATACATTTTCTCTCCTTTATCGTTTGCTTGTTCTCTGCTTATCGCGTAATCAACCCTGAAGTTCTCTGGTGCCTTTGCTTTCATCTTATCAAACTCCTGCAGATATTCAATCACACAACAACAAACATGAGATTTGGTTTCTTTACAGTCCCATAGGAACTAGTGTGTATGTAGTACATCTGTGTAGAGCAATGAACTAGTGGTTGGTACACCCAAGAACAGCCAAGCTAAGCCATTAAACTGCATCAATCAACATTTTCAAAAGATGTTAGGTTTCTGACATATTTGGTTAAACTCAAAGACCAGAGTATTCAGTTACCTTGTAGTCATCATGTTTCTCAAAGAACATCTTCCACAAGAAAGACCTGAAAGGAGCTATTCCTGTCCCTGTGGCAAGCTGCAGTCATCATCAAGAAAAAAAAAAGTTCTATTAGGTTGATCATAAGCATGTCAAAGATACTTGAGGTTGATGGTAGAGACCAGACCATAATAACAGTAGCGTTTGGATCCTTAGGCATAAGCATTTCTTTTCCTACAGGACCAGTGAGCTTGACATCACTTCCTGGCTTCAAGTCACCTGAAACAAAAAAAAATGTACATACATAAGTGAAAGAACTTAAACTACAAGTACATTAATTCCACTTGATACTTACACAAGAAGTTTGAGCAGACTCCTTTAACAACCTCTCCTGCATCATTAGTATAAACAAGCCTCTTCACACACAAAGAAACCTGCAACAAAACATGTTCATTCAGCTAAACCACACAAAACTTGTAGAACAAGTTGACAAGAGATATAGTCTATTACAGTTTCAGAGTTGCCGAGATCTCCAAGAGCGCTGCTTGCAATGGAGTAAAGCCTGACCTTGTTAGGCTTCCCGTTCTTGTCAATACCATCTGCAATCACACCAACAGATTGTCCTTCTCTGTAGGGGATTTCTCCTGTCAATTACAATCAAGATAATTAGAATCATACATACATTAGAACTATTAAAAGCTAAGAGAAAGCAAATGCAAAAAACCTTGATGGCTGAACACCATGTGCCAGGTCTCTCCAGGAGCATCATCTGCTGTGATTTTGGTGTTGAGAAGGACTTTGCCAGTGTAAGGCTCCTTTGGTCTGTACTTGTTTGTAATCACACCTTCCTCGTTCTTCTTTGACTCTTTCTCTACTTTCTTCACTGGAGGAGTATCTGTTGTTGTGACTTCGGCTCTTACTGAAACCATTCTTCTGCTTGTCACCACATTGTTGCTTTTGTAGTTAAAAGCACCCTTCAGTAACACAACAACAACAACATCAAAACCAAGATGAAACTCAAACTTTATACAAAGTATCTCTAGAATCTAAGCTACACATACTTTTGCTGCATGGTAGTCAATCATAATCATGTTAAGACAATAATACCTTGGCAAACCTGATCCTGTCAGGAGCAATGGCACAGCTTGTAGCTGGAAGGGAAGAAGATTTTGAAGAGGTGAGGGAGACAGCAGCATTCAGAGTAGACGCCATTGGAGAGGAGATGAAAATGAAAATGTAGGAGAAGATTTCAAGGGAGTATAAGAAAAGGAATCATAAGGAGAGAGAGATAAGAGATGGATTGCGAGACATTTGTTGTATGTGTTTTGGGTGGATGAGGTTTGATGAAGAGTGTATCTTTCCTTTGATCTAAGTTGTGGTTACGGTTCTTTTGAACTAGAAGCTATAGCTATTATATATCTCTTTTGTTTTTTTTCTTTAAATATCTTCTGTGTACCATATAACACATCAACATAGTTTACAAACATGTCAGTCCTCGTTAATAAGTATTTTTGTTTTAAAAAAATCGGTTTAGGTGGCAGACGCCTAGTTGGCAAATCAGATCTAAACTAGACCATTTTTTATGAACAATTTTATATAAATTCGGTCTAATTAGACGGCCGAATAATCAAATGGTTCCCGATAAAGTCTCTAATTGCCGTCTATAGATTTTTTTTTGAACATAATGTAAATGTATAGAGGATATATTTTCTTACCAATTTAGTTGGTTAATCAATCGGTTTAAATAACGTATGCTGTAAAAGTAAACAAACCACAAAACCGAACCGGATTAACGCAATGTAGTTCCGGGAACGTACAAAACACAAGTACGCCACGCGGATGATCGTGTAAGAGTGTGCCATGATAATATTACTGAATAAGTAGTTGAAATTAACAAGATTTGTTTATCTGTTGCTACGATGGACCATAACCAACAAGGGGTTGGGCGGCAAAATCAACGAGAGATTCAATAAAAATCTAAAACACAGTCTCATCTTATTCCAAACAAATGAGATCATAAGCTACTTTGTTTCTCCTAAGGCCTGTAAAGGTGACTAGTTAGTTACCTCCATTGTCATGGAAGAAGAGTAAGCTAGTTAAAACCAAGAAGCATGAGATTCACTATTGCCCACAAAAAGAGTAAAGCACTTCAACCGCTAGAGCTATATGGCTTATTTATATAGTTAAGCTCAAACCAAAGCATTTCACATCTTCACCTTGTTGTATTACTCTTATTAGTTAGCATCTTTTACGTTCTTGATATGGATTGTTTACTTCTATCGAGTACGTTTTCAATGATTAACAATACAACATTTCACCTCACAATCCTAGTGTAGGTTAAATACTTATGAAAGATTGAAGTGATGATCGTTAAGGTCCTTGGATATGATGATCGTTTTGGTAATTCAACATTTTTTTTTTGGTCAAAAGTAATACATAACTCATCAAAAATTACCCCGACCTAATGCAATTAATCTTTAAATAATATCACTGCCACTACACCATTCTGTGTTGTTTCACAAACTTTAACGTACACTACACTCAAGGATACAACCAAGCATGAAACAGAGAGCACAAAGGTTTTAATGAATTACCACCTGTTCAGTTAAATTTTTGATTAATTCCTCCCCAAAAGTAATATGCAAATAATCGCGTTCGAACCAACGGTTATCAATACAAAATGTCACTCCATTAATCCAAATATACAGATACAGTTATTTTATTGTTTTGTCATACTTTAATGGAGGCATCATCTTCATAACTTTGTTCAACTATATGATCATCAATCTCACTGGAATTCTTTTTTTGGCATATGCATCTGGTGGTATATAACCAACGATTTACCAGACCAATGCGATAAATCTCTTTAGCATAGAAGAAAATCTAATAATGAAGAAAAAGTTTTATTCATCAGAGAAAAGCGATCGGTACATCAATCGACACATAGTCTCAGACGACCGTCGTGAGAATTTTAGATCAAATCTCATCATTTGAATATTCATCTTCTCTTCACATACACGAAAAGTAAGCAGTTTTCTTTTGCAACACAAAAACAAAGATCAAACTTCAGACCTAAGAAAAAACAAAACTAGAGACTAGACGAGACAGAACAAGCTTTCAAACAGGCGATACAGTTAATGAAGGCTCGATGGCCTTTTAAAGGATGATGAAGCCGCCACTCTAGGGTTTTTATTTAACGCGTACGATACGACATCACTTTAATGTAATGGGCTTATTATCTACATTTTGGGCCTTCTTCTCATTTGACTAGTTTTCTTCAACCTGGGTTTCGTAAACGTGGCTCACAGTTCTCGAGTTAACTCAGCAAATACTGTTGGACTCCAAAACATGATGTCAGCTGCTCACGAACTTTTTTTAACAGGACAAATTATCACAAAACAAGTCGACGAGCAAATCTTCTTTTTAAGTTGTTATATTTTGTTTATATATAAAAAAAATCAAAGTTTGTCTGGCTAAACTAAATAATAACATCATTAAGTAACATACAAGAGATGTTTAGAGTAAAAAAAGAAATAGACAAAACCACAACAGATGTGCACGGGTCACGGCCAACAAGTTGGTTGATATATATATATATATAGGAAAAAGAAAGATCCAACTGATGCATGTGATCAGTTTAAGATGATGAATCAAGAGACAAAGTTTTCTTCTGGCATGAGAGAAGCTTGAGCCTCTTGGATCTACGTATAACAATTCTTTTCTGTCTAGCTTCTCTACACATTCTCTGACGTTCTGTAACGGCTTGCTCCTCCATCACAGGAATGGAAAAATCCTCTTTTTCTGTCTGAAAATTATGATATATCTTATTTTTAACAAAAATTTCAGCAATTAGGTTAAAATTATTATATGTGTAAACAAAATTACTTACATCTGATTTTCTTAACCACGGTTGGCGAAGAATGGGAGTTCTAGGTTTATTAGCTCCCCCGACAAATGACGAAGACGTAGTTTCATAAACGACAGGATGAGAAAGCTTCAACATGATTGAAGCAACTTCAAGTTCAGACTTGTTGAATTCTTTTTCAATAAGGTCACTGTAACGAGTACAATGGTCATCATTGACAACTTCCATAATATAAGTTTTCAAGTGTACACTCAATTCAAGAATAGTTAAGAACAAATTAGTTATCAATGGCGACGAAGAAATATTGACAAACAAAAGAGATAGTAGTAAATACAAAAACTATTTTGAGGTTTACTTCTTATATTGAATTTTGCCAACGTGTTTATAGTAACTGATAATATCAAGTTTGAACTACATATTTATCTTAATAATATACAAAATATATTTTATATTAATGTATATAAGTTAAAAATTAAAAGGGGTCAAAACAGAAGAAATTAAACTGAAAACTTGGGGGTTGTGTGACATACAATACATCATGTTGAGTCCAACAACATTAGAAACAGCAAACTACTCTTAAAAAGAATTCGACGTTGAGAGAATTTACAAAATAAGTTTCTATAAAACAATTAGATACTTACAAACCACACAAAGTGATTTATGTCTATTCTTAAAATTAATTCTAACTACTTGGCACTGGTCTTCTTAGGTACTCTGTTAGCCAATAAACCATCACGCGAGTCTGTCGTCTTCAGAATCTTTCTTCCGCTTCTTGGTGGTTGGTTTTGAGTCACTTCGTTTCTTTGTGCCTGACACAGCTTCAGATGAAGGTTTTCTTATTTCCTTGTTGTCGGTCACTGATTTGGAGCTGGTTCTTGGGGTATAGAAGCTGCAGGTTTTGCTGGAGAACTGAACGTTCCAGTCTTTTGCAACTTCTTCTCAATAACTTTCGTTGCCTCTGCAGCTGGAAGCAACCCAGCCTCCATCAAACTCATGTCAAAAATAAAAAAAAAGGGGTTCTAGACAAACAGAACAATCTGAAGTAAATGATGCAGAAATTCACAACAATAAGAGATGTAAATAACAGTGTGGAGTCTGTTTATGAAGTTCAAAATTCATCTGAGCTTTCAATACCAATGTCACAACGCACAAAGGTAGTAGAAAAATTTGACAAAATGTCACAACCGTGAAAACTCTTTATTTAAAGCCGCTTCAAATAAAATCTTGGTTACAAGACGTATAATACACAGAAAAAAAGTTAAACAGCTGCTAGATTATGCTGCGGGTAAGTGGAAAATACTCAAGAACTATATATCAGAGGGAGGATGATCCTAAATACAGAGATAGATTACATTAGGATCATTAACTCTAAATCCTAAATCTAGCAGAAGCAGTCACAAAGATAAAATCTTATTTGGCTCCAGAAGATGGAGACTTTAACTTGGGAAGTTTAAACGTTGAAGTGAACAGCTTTGGAGTTTCTGAAACTGTCACTCTTTTCCTCTTCGAGCTTCTAATTTCCTGAAATGAAGATTCAAAAATATAAGATGCTGCTTCAGTAAAACCAACATGTAAAAAAACACAAACATGCATATTCAAAACTCATAACTACCTTATCACTCGGTGGTGAAGCAGCACACTTCTCTTTCTTTCTTGTTACCTCAGATCCCACATTACTACTACCATTGCTACCTTTGCCACGCGTTGTGCATCGTGTTAAAACCGGTGTAAAGCTACGAGACTTCTTCAAAGACTCTACATCCCTTGAGAGCTTTGAGATCTCCTCGTCTTTCTTAGCAAATTCACCCTCCATTTCAGCAACCTTAGCCTTCAAGCTCGAGATTAGACGACTGAAGCTGCTCTTGACAAGACAAAAGAGTCGAAACTTTAGCGTTTGCTTGAGCAATCTCCTCATCTTTCCTCTTTAACTTATCAGTAAACCCAGTTTGGATACACTTGAACTGACTCAAAGCGAACCCGTTCTCTCGTCTAAGATCAGAGACCTCACACTTCTTCTCAGAAGCAAGCTTCTCATACTCAAGCTTCAGCTTCCTGATTTTTACTTCCAATGATTCCGCAGCTTCCGTGTCGCCATTATCTTTCTGCATATTTACACATTTGTATTAATTTCCAAAACCAAAAAAAAAGAAAAAAAACAGACAAAAAAAGCTTATGACTTTACACTTGTGTTCAGAGTGAGGAAATCAAACAAAGCCTTGAAGTCTTTTAACTCATCCACCGCCTCATCTGAAATTCCCCATGAAAACAAATAAGCAAAAAAGGATGAAACTGTTGTTCTGTCATAAAGGTGCGAACTTTACCTAATTTCAAATTGCAAAGAGAATGATTTTTTTCCTTTAACACAGACAAGAGATTCGATTTAGAGGTCTCAAAGAACTGCATCATCTCCATCGTTTCGATTTCTCTCTTCATCTGTATAAAAAGAAAAAAATAATCAAGAAATTAAAAACCCTAACTTTTATTTCCCCCAAAACAAGGAATCGAGAGGGAAAATATTACGAGAGAGAGTTGTTCCTCGTAGTTTCGGACATCGGAGATCCAGTTTTGGTGTTTGGTCTTGAGCTTGTCTTCGATGCTCTTCCTGTCTTTTAGAAGCGACTCGATCTGGTCCTGTTTCATCTGTAGCCATTTGACCAAATTCTTGAATATTTTGTCCCAGTTTTTCCTATCCGATGATTCTCGACTAACCGATTTCACACCCATCACAAAAGTTCTACTTCGAATCGATGAAGCAGAGAGAGAGAGAGTGTGTGAGAGAGAGAGGGGTTTACACACGCTCTTTAATGGGCCTCCATTCAAATGTGTCCGTTTAAAGCTTTTTAGGCGTGCGGGTCCGTTTAAGGGATCATCTATGATACTCGTATGTCTTCTGTCTCCTTTAACTTCGTACTCAGACTTTTGAATGCTGAGGCTGAGCTAAAGCCGGTTTGTATGATCTTGCTCACACTGCGGTTGTGGCTATGTAAACTCTTTATAATTTAAACGAAGGTTCGTTCAAAAAAAAAAAGGCATGCAGCCCTGCGGGTTCGATTAGTTGAGTTTTGGTGGTATAATTTGGAGTTCGGGTATTTCTACTCGATAAAATTTTGCTTTATTAAGATGAAAAAATTTAATTTGGTATTCACTTAGTTCGATTTCAAAAAATATTATACCAAACTATCCGAAGTTTTTGAATTAGGTAAAATTCCGGTTAAAATTGGTTACAATTTCTAAAAAAATTGGTTTAATTCAGCTATCTCAGTTCGTTTTTTAACTTTGGTTTGAAATTTTGGTCAAGATTAGTATTATTTGGTTTAAAATAAAAAATTTAGAAAATCAAACCGGCCCGAAAAACCGATTTTAAAAAATTGCCGGATCAAACCGGATCTCTTAACCGAACTGATCCAAAAACCGAACATTTCAGCTTGGTTCGGTTCAACAAGTTTGGTTTTGTTTTAACAACTACAGGCCTCGTCCCAATTGAATAGAGTGGAGCATGGTCTGGTTATGATTTGTGGTTCATGTTTAAAACCAAACCGGTTTAGGGTAATAACATAGATGGAGACTGAAAAGAGACGACGTACAATTGCAAAAACTATCATCAGTCTCTCTTACCTAACAGCATCTCTAGCTTCCCCCCACGTGTCCTCTCCGCGAAAGACATAGAGTTGCTGTATGGTTGCGTTAAGAAAATATAGAGATTCATTCTCAAATGAAAACGAAGACCAAGTTACTTGTGTGACAATCATTAATCACTACACTGATCGGTGAAAACGTAAACCTATAGAGACAGAGAGATCTGGAGTAATGATGAAGGAATTGAAAAGTCGTATTCAGTACGCAATGTCGTGGATTCGCCGGCAGCCGCCGAAAGTAAAGGCCTTTCTCGCTGTGGTTTCAGCAATGACGGTCCTCGTCTTCCTCAGGGTGATTGTCCATGACAAAGAATACCTTTTCTTGGCTTCCGAGGCCGTCCATGCCACGGGAATCTCCGTTCTTATCTACAAGCTCACCAAGGAGAGGACTTGCGCTGGTTCATTGATTCTGATCCTTTATTTTGATCCTTGTACATGATCTTAGTTGTCTAATGATATATTGGCATTTTGATGATATTCAACAGGGTTATCTCTCAAGACGCAGGAGCTCACGGCTTTGTATCTCGGGGTTCGATTGTATTGTAGTTTTGTAATGGAGTTTGGTCTTCACACGTTACTTGATTCTGCTGCTTTCTTCACCACTCTTTGGGTCATCTATATGATCCGTCTCAAGCTTAGAGCTACGTACATGGAGGACAAAGACAATTTTGTAATCTACTACGTTGTAAGTTAATATAAACCAACTCTACGTACATGGAGGATAAAGACAATTCTTCGTTTAAACTCTCTATGCATGAGATTGTTTATTGATTTGTTGTGAGAACTCTTTGTTTGTTTACTTTTCAGGTAGTCCCATGTGTTGTTGTATCTTTCCTCATACACCCGTCAACACATCACCACATCATAAACAGGCTCTTTTGGGCACTTTGTGTTTATCTTGAAGCTGTTTCAGTTCTTCCCCAGCTAAGAGTCATGCAGAACACTAAGGTATATTATTTATTTTTGTGCTCGTATATTAAAATTAGATAAAAACAAAACAAGTTGTGTCTGAATTTTCCTCGAATGTTTATGTCTTTATTATCAGATCGTGGAACCATTCACAGCACATTACGTATTCGCTTTGGGAATCGCTAGGTTCTTGAATTGTGCACACTGGATCCTTGAGGTTCTTGCATTACACACAAATATTATTAAACTCCTTTCTATTTTTTAACTCGTTGCAGCTTGTGAAAGATGATTTGAAACGGGTGTAGGTGTTGGATACGAGAGGGGGTTTACTGACCGCATTAGGGTATGGAACCTATGGACTATGGCCTTTCATGGTCATTCTCTCTGAAATCATCCAAACCTTCATTCTTGCAGATTTCTGCTATTACTATGTTCAGAGGTAAATAACTTTTTATTTTATATATAGACACTATTGTTGAAAAGGTTTGATTATTTAACAGTATGGAACTTTTTTCTGTTCTTGGGAACAGTTTAATGGGTGGACAGCTCGTCCTTCGTCTCCCGTCTGGTGTGGTCTAAGAAGCTTTGCAAAATTGATTGCTTTGAGCTTTCAGAGGTTTTCATGATTATAGATTTTGAGATATCTAATTTAATACGTTTGTTAGCAAAGATGCATTTACTAGAGTTAGTTTTCCATAATAATGTTTAATTCGGATTTCATTGGTGATGACGCTTTGAGTCGGAGATTATATAGTTTTTCACACGAAGCTTTGAGTTTAAAATGAGATGAATATCGCCATATTGTTCTCTAAAGTGTGAACTCCGTTTTGGCTGATTGAGTGTAGAAAGTGCAGAGCCTGTGAATACAGTTTATTGGCTGAAACTGAGAAGCTACTTGGTACCGTTGACATATCTGCTAGAATTAATCTTGAAAGTCGCAAACTTAATATAGCTCCCTTCTCTTCTTCATCATCAAACAGTTTGTAATATGTTTATGGGAAGATACACATATAATTTAATTTAATTTAATTTAATTCATGACGCTTTGTGTCACAGACTCACATATACACAAACAAAGCAGTCATACGTGTATACATTATGCTAAAGGAATATATAGCCTCAAGTATTATACCATATTCAGATATATGATGAAACTGTCCAAAACGTATAACTCGTGTTGATACAAGAGCACAAGAAGAAAACAACCGAGTTTATATATCTAGAATAACAAACACGAAGAAGTAAAAGAACACGATCACATCGCGTGTCTTTTAAGTTTGAGTAAACGTAAAGACAGTTTTGATCATGAACAATCTGGTCTTCACGTTCATGGTGAGACATTATTATTATTATTATTAATCGATGACTTATTGAAAAAGTCAATACAATCTGAGATAGCTTCACTATAGTGAGAATGAGAGGAGTAGTATGAATTACTGCATGATATCTTCGGCGTCTCACCGTCACTGCAGGAGTCGGCGAGTTTGCAACGGCGCCTAATGGCAGAGGAAGAGGAGGATGGAATGGTGAAGATGAATTTCATGAGAATTTTGCGGAATTTGGTGAAGATCTTCATGGATGATGAGAAAGCTATGAAGGTTTTGTTGTTGTGATTATGATAACGATGATGATTAGATGGTTCGTTTATATGAATGGTGAATGAGTCTGAGTGTGTATCAAGAGTTCTTTGAGATGGCTTTTGCATTGTTGGTGTATATTATAAAGTTTCTTGCAGTATGTCTGGCATATGATATTGTTTGATTTGTGAATTTATGATGCTAGTATATATAGACTTGTTCATACATATAGACATATAGTAAAGGGGTTGTTAGGCCTTTTCTTGATTAATCTATATTTTCTTCTTAAAATTATATATATGTTTTTATATACATAATTAAGGGGTCCCTACGGAAATTTGAAGGATTAATATTAAACGACCTGCAAAACATTAGTTGAGAGATGTATGATGTTGCATGTGAAGAAATCATTTGTATGGGCTTCCTTTGTCTTCGGCAAAGTGAATCCTTTTTATATCAAAATTGATATCGAATTAGGGCTGGGTTTTCATCTCAAAAACTGAACGAAACTCGATCCGAACTTATCCAAACCTAACATAAATATCGAATGAGTTTTGTTCTATGGTATTTCAGGTTATGGGTTTTTATCCGAACTTGAACTCAAATGGATATCCAAAAATCTGAAATTCAAAATTTTAACAAGAATTTGTACCAAACCAGATCTCAATATCTAAAATGTATCGAAAATACACTAAAATATTATTGAGTACCTAAAATAATTGTCTATTTCATGAAAACATTAACTTTAATACTTAGTTTAATGTATATTTTGGTATTTGGTCAATATTAATGTTTTTATGTTTTTATAATTACATTTGAAGTTTAGTTATGAATAAGTTTGCTTCTGAAATTTAAATAATGTTGTTGTTTTTAAGTTTAAATAGTGTTTTTTTTACATTTATAGAGTTGGTAATTGTTAATTTTAATTTGTTTACATTTCATTATGTATGATTCTCATTTGTACATGGCTTTGGTTTATCATGAATTATGATACGTCTCTTGTTGTAAGCTATAGTTCAAGGACGATATGTCTTATATGGAATCCCTTATATATTAAAATAGGAACATTATTAAGAATAAACCTTGTCTTTATGTGTGATTTACAAGAGTGCCATTTACACGTGGCAGTTCTATAATCACTCTCAGCCCTTTTATCTAATAAGGATTAGTTTACTAGATTAATTACATGAATTACCATTGATCATATTAATTAGTTTCGAATATATTGTATACTATTGTATGTTACGAATCATTTATGGTATATTCATATATTTGCTAATAAATTACGTTTCACAATATAACAATTATTTTTTTCAAATTTTAAATATATTTGCATTATAAATTCCAAATATACTAAGTTATGTATATACAATTTTCATATGAAGAATAATATATGTCATCAAAAAGATAGTCAAACAACTTTTAAATGTTCGCAAAGTATACATTTTTATTATGTCCATGTATTTATGATTTTGATTATAGTTTTAATTTTATCAATACCCATGTTTTATATAATCAACATTTCAAATAGTTTTTAAATTACAATAGTTTTATATGGGTACATGTTAGATAATATTTTATATGAATATATGAATAAGAAATCAATAATGAACGGAAACTAATATTAAAAAAACATTTTAAAACATTTTTAATAATCAATATTTCAAATATTCCATAAAAAAATCACTTTCAACATGGATGATTGGAAAGTGAATATTTGAAATTGTAATCACTAATTCTAATCACACATTTAACAAAGGCAATGCGCCAATCATAATATTAGATAATCTTTTTTTAATGGTTTTGGCAATGTTTTTTTCTATATGTTTTAAGAAATTGTTTATCTTTTCTATTATTAGTAACAGAAGACAAACTGATCTAAATTTGCTTTATTCATTACTCAAACAGTTATACTACTTAGTAAGTGTATATCTAAAGTTTGCGTGTGCAAGTATTGTTTGCTCTCTATTATAAAGTCCATTGATGTAAAATCGAGACTAATCTCCAATTTCATTCAAAAAAGAAATCCATATAGATGCTCAGTCAATCTCTTAATTTAAGCACCTTGACTTTGTAATTAGGAAATGATCATAAATGGTGATAGATAAATTATGAGTCAATTTAAAATTTTGAAATGATTAAGTTTATGGTCAAATATCATGATTAATATATTGTTTCATAATTTTTTTTCCTTGCATATAATACTTTCCAAAAATTGAAATTTGGAAAGGAGAAATCAAGGATTTTATGATTGAATTATGCTGAAAAGATATTCATTTCACCAAAATAAAATGCGTTTAAACATCATATTTTGTGACTATATATATCTAAGCTAAGAGCTTAGGCATCACATGAACAATGTGTGTTAAACCACTTAGTTAAAGAGCTCGATATATTACCATTAGTTTAATTATTTACTTTTAACATGGATAGCTCACTTCATTTGAAAGTCAATATTCAATTTTTTAATCTATTTACTCCATGCAAAGGGTTTCAAATTGTCATTTCATAATTTATTTTATATTAACATTTGCTTATTCTTATTGATTTACTGGCATGATAAAATATTTCAATTAAATAAAACAAATATACAAGTTATAAAAAAAAACAGAATTTATATTGACATACTAAATTTCGTTTAAACCCATATTTTATAACATGTAATATTTCTTTCTATAACTTTAATATCAACATATTCAAAGTGATTATATTTTTAAATCTATTCACCCTGCGCAAGGCGCATGTTATCACCTAGTATTAATTAAGTCTAATCAAGTATCCCCTATATATTAATTGAGGAACATTTGAAAAGATGTAACCTCAATTTTGCATTAATTAAAAGAGGCCCCAATGCATAGGTGGCACTCAATTAGGTAGTCAATTACATTCAATTGAAAAATAAGTAGGTCCACATTCGATTTTTATATGTTGTTAGATACATAAGTTGGTCAAACTATATGATATAATGATATGATATGTTATTTTCTTTCCTTAAATAAAACCTACGGAATTACCATAAATGACTAATATATATATGACAATTAATGTTTTTAATAATAAAGATTTGATAACAATTTATATCTCCTCCATCATTTTTTGTTTAATTTTATATTATTAAAATAAATTAAACAATCAAATTAGCTATAAAAATAAAATTTAGATTTTTTCGTATATGTTATATTTTGAATTTTTAAAAACGACAATAAATGACTAAAACTATTAAAATTATTATGTTAAAAATTAATGATCAATGGTTTAACATTTTTATTTTAAGAAGATACACATGATTTTAAAACCATATGAGTAAAAAATATCATTTAATAATAAATAAATATATATATAGATTAAACACTATATACCATAAGATTACATAAATATTTTAATATTAAAACTTTCAATGAATTTTCAAGAACATTTATAAATTATAAAATTATTAAAGATTTCAGATTGAAAATTTTGTTATCGATGATTTAAATATTTTGTTATAAAACGATATGAATGATCATAGAACCGTATGATTATAAATTCTTATTGAATAAATAACTATACAAAATATACTATTCTTAGAAAAATAGGTTGGTCCATCTTAACTTATATTACACTTTTTATAAAACTAACTATCGAATTGATAAATAACGTACCAAAAAATGTTTTGCACTTTCCTTAAATAAAAGCTACGAAATTACCTAATATAATTAACGTATATGTGAAAATTAATTATTATGAATAATAAATATTTGATAACAATTTTTGTATCTTAGTTCTTTTTTTAATTTTATATTATTAAAATATATTTAAAAATAATATTAAATATATAATAAAAACATTTATATTTTTTCTTATATGTTATATTTTGAATTTTTCAAAACGTCTATAAATTATTAGAAATTTGAAGATCCCCACTCTGAAAATTTTGTGATCAATAGATTATTTTTTTGTCATAATAAGTTACAAATGATCATAAAATTGTATTAATATGAACTTTTATTTAATATTATACGAAAATACACATGATTTTAAAACCATATGAGTAAAAAATATCATTTAAAAATAAAACACATATATATATATATATAGATTATACTATATACCATAAGATTACATAAATATTTTAATATTAAAACTTTCAATGAATTTTCAAAAACATTTATAAATTATAAACTTATTAAAGATTTCACATTGAAAATTTTGTTATCGATGATTTAAATAGTCAGTTATAAAATGATATGAATGATCATAGAACTGTATGATTATAAATTCTCATTTAATAAATGACTATATAAAATATACTATTCTTAGAAAAATAGGTTGAATTATCTTAACTTACATTATATTTTTATTAAACTAACTATCGAATTGATAAATAATCTATCAAATTTGTTTTTGCACTTTCCTTAATTAGAAACTACGAAATTACCTAATATGATTAACGTATATATGAAAATTAATTATTATGAATAATAAATATTTGATAACAATTTTGGTATCTTAGTTTTTTTTTAATTTTATATTATTGAAAGATATTAAAAAATCACATTAAATATATAATAAAAAATTTATATTTTTTCTTATATGTTATATTTTGAATTTTTCAAAACGTTTATATATTATTAGAAATTTGAATATTCCCACTCTGAAATTTTTTTGATCAATAGATTTTTTTTTTGTTATAATAAGTTATAAATGATCATAAAATATAACGCATATGAATTTTTATTTAATAAATATTCAAACTAAATAATCTAATTATATATATAAATACTAATGATCTAAAGCAACAAGATTGGCTGATCAATTTAGTCGTCCAGTTTAAATCTTTCAAAAGTATGTGAAAGACTAAAGTCAAAGTAAATATGGTTTTAGAATAGTAATTATATTTTACTAACCGAAATACCGAAAAAAACCGAACCGAACCGAAACCAACCCGATATTCGGATTGAACACCCCTAATCCAAATGAAGCCAAACTATTGTTTCATTCTCCAAAATATAATAAAAAGAATAACTTAATCCCGCGCAAGGCGCGGATCTTATCCTAGTAACTTATTATTTCTCGAATCGATAACCGGATTAATATCTGAAACCAAAATTGTTTTGGATTTAAGCGGATTTTAGACATGTAAACAAATCCAAACTGAACCTGACGAAACCGAACCGAATCTGACCCGAATTTTTATAATATCCGAATGGAATTAAAATTCATGAACCCAAAACCCGAATGAATCTGAATCGAAACCCGACTGGAACCCCGATTGCCCTCTTTATATAATATAGATAATAAGTTAATAACAAATATATGATATGTATAGAACAACGTCTAGAAATCAAATACACTTTTAACTAAGGGTATGACTGGTTTTCCCGCTACCATCAACAAATGCAGCTTTTGCGATTAGTAGCGAGTGTTGGCATTTTGCAACAATCACTCAAACCGCTATAAACTGTTTCAAACTGCTCTAAACCTCATAAATTCAAAAGTTGGTTCCAACTAGCGTTTGCGGATGCGAGAAGATAATTTTTTTTCTTTTTAAAAAGACCATTTAAATACAAAATAAAAATATTCAATAAATTTTTTTAAACTGGAATTATAAAAATACTAAAATATATCTATTATATTTTAATTAATATTCTAAAATTTTAAAAATAAAAAATATTTTCTATAATTTTAAAAAATTTAAAACTATAACTTTCTAAACATAATTTTTATATTTATTATAATATTATGATTTTTGATTTTTTTCTATAATTATATAAAATGTAAATATTGTTAATTTTTTATTTAACCGCTACTGCATTTGGTAGTTAACCAGTCATAAATATTCCGCAAACACACCAATTTTTAATCGTAGAACCAGCCGTACAAATCTCTTAAACCCGTTAGAAACCGCATCCGCAACCATCCGCATCGGCAAACTCCTGTAACCGCAACCGCTGCGTTTGAACCAGTCAGGCCTAAGGCTGCGATGTAGATTTGGTTTTAAAGGCTTTAACTTGGTTATAAAGTTTCTAAATCCTATTTTATTCCAATCAAATTTTTAAAATTTCTGAAGTCCTAAAATCTTCTTTAAAATTTTCAAAACCAAAATAGCTGATTTTACGTTTAGTGTGATTTATTTTTCTTAGAATCACTAATTCATGAATTTATTACTTCTAAAGCCACATCCATTATTTAAGTTAAAGTTTTGACAACCAAACTAAATTAAAATATAGGGAAAAATGCAGGGCCTAAATTGTAAAAAACTTAAAGTACCTTATTTTATCACATGGACTTATGTTGAAATTCAATTTTTTAGATCGAGCTTTTGGTTAACACTGAAGAAACATGAAGCCGAGAATTGATCAATGGTTAATCATTTTTTTTATCAATGGTTAATCATGAGCTGATTATATATGTTATTAAGGAGAAATTAAAAGTTGCAGTACTAGCTAGTAAGTAACAATCAGGTGTTGAAATCATTTGTGGTCCTGCATCATGTGTACACTTTGGCTTTGACCTAGTTTTATTTAGTCAGTGAGATTTGGAATTAGACAGAAAATTAACTTCAAAACAAAAATAAAATAAAACCTAAAAGTGATCATCATACATTGCTCAGAGAACAAAACAAGAGCTTGATTGTAGAATTGAGTTATGTTTTTGCAAAGAAGAACGGATGCTTTTGGTGAAATGATTAATGGCTGAGGAGGTTATACTTGTTGGTAAAGTTAACTTAGGAGTTAAGACCGTGATGATTATGTCTTCTACTTTGAGATTAAACAACACTTGGATAATAATGCCAGTTATTTTATCATTCCTTGACTAATTCTATCAAAGCTGAAGATTTAAATAAAGACTATTCGACTGGTTTAATGGTGTATAGAGATTTTTTTTTTTGTCATTAACTTATATATACTTATATAGACTCTGTAAACCAAACTGGATGATCTGCATCCATGTGGACAACGAAAGACGGTTGCATCCTAGCACTACGGACTAGACTATCCGCCATTGAATTTTGTGTCTTTGGAACGTGGATGATTTCTGCTCGGAGAAAACTCTCTTTCAGGACCTTGAATTCTTCCAAATAAGTTGCAAAAACTGGCCGCTCTTCTGGTGTCGAAATTATCTTCACCAAATGAGAACAATCCGTTGCAAACGTAACCTAGAATTGATGTAAATTTTTCATGCATTCTATTGCCTATAGTAGCACTTCCATTTCCGCATGAAGAAGAGAGAGGCTACCCCGAACATTCCTCACCCCCAACAGTCCAGCAAATCCTTCTAGAGTGCTGAGTCAACCTTGTCCAGAAAAACTATGACCCTCTTTTCAGGAATCATCTGTGAAACATCAGCGCCCTGGAATTGACGGCAGAACCGTAACCGCAACGTGTGGTATTGTCCTATGTACATTCAACATTTGGGCCTCAGTCCATAATGTTGACTATGTTTCTGCCAATTTAAGCGTATCCATGAGATCAATATCCAGATTACCAAAAACTTTATTATTACAACCTTTCCATATGTACCATAGAATCCAAGCAAACTGATGATCTTCCATCTATGGTATAATTTTCCAGAAGAGATGATCCATGTTTGTGAATAGAGAACTTGTGGGACAGATTTCAGGTTTTGATGGTATCTTCGAGAGAGCCCAAACCTGGAGTGCTAGAAGACATTCAAAAAACACATGGTTTATCGATTCCTCATGAGCTCCACATCTTGCACAACAGATATCCCTTGAATCCTTCTCCCTTGTAGATTTTTCTTAACCGCAATACACCATATCATTAGTTGCCATAGGAAATGTTTTAATTTTGGTGGGCACCGTATTTTCCAACAAAAGACCTTCAAGACGTCAACTGTGGGGCCTATCAAAAGTGGTGGTCTTCCCCTATCTGGATAAATCCGTTCCACCTGATATCTTGATTTAACTATATATTTTCTACTTTTTGTAAAGTGCCATCCATTCCTATATATTCTCTCAGTCCTACTCAGTGGTATATTTTCTATAAGTTTCGCATCCTGTGGGTCCATCAAGATCCGGATTGCTTCCGAGTTCCATGTGCACGAAGTAAAGTCAATCAGAAAAACCACTGTAAGGTCCGAGTATAAATTGTGTTGATTTTTATAGAGATGTTAAAAATGGGAAATCCAGCTCATTTCAAAATGTCGTTTGAAACTCAAATTTATTGAGACCCATTGAATTATGATCTATAATTTTGATAAGACTGACTACTCAGATCCAATTTTATGATATTAATCTGGTTATACTCATTAAGTTTTATTTAATTCCTTTATTAATGTCATGTTTTGATTGACTGATAGAATGATGTAATTTTTATTTAAAAAAATTAAAAATAAAAAAAATGTTATTTTGATTTTTTCTTAAACATAAACAGGTTAAATCTCTATTTATTTATTTTAATTATTTTTAAAAAGTTATTCTTAGCAAGCTAATTAATTTAAATAAATATTTTCTTTTATATACAAAGGATTGATGTTTTAGCTTTTGTATATGAAAGATTAATGTTTTAGTCTAGAAAAATATGATAGTCCTAAAAAAATTTGGTTACAAATATAGCCTCCAAAAATTAAAATGACCAAATGTTTCACCAGTCAATAAGATTTCATTATTTCATATTCGATATTTTTTAGAAAAGTAAATAAAATAATGTCAAATTATATTATATTTTTAAAATAAAAAGGTAAAACAAAAAATAAAAAATAATAGTAATTAAAAACAAAGAATTTTTTAAAAATATATTTTTATCGTTGTCAACAAAACACTAGACCCTAAATCCTAAACTTTTGGGTAAACCCTAAACCTTTAGATAAATCATAAACTCTAATCAAAAGCACTAAACACTAAAACACTAAAGCCTAAACCCTAAATCCTAAACCCTTGAGTGTTTAGTGTTTTTGATTTAGAGTTTAGAATTTATCCAAGGATTTAGGATTTACCCAAAGGTTTACCCAAGAGTTTAGAGATTAGGATTTAGGGTTTAAAGTTTAGTGTTTTGGTGACGATGCTAAAAATATATATTTTTTATTTTTTTTTGGTAACTATTACTATTTTTTATTTATTTATTTACCTTTTTACTTTAAAAACATATATAACTTGACAATATATTTTTTTATGATATCGAATATAAAATAATAAAATTCAATTGGTTGGTGAATCTAGAGGTTCATTTTCGGGGTGAACACCCAAGAATAAGTCTAACTTATATAGACTTAAACTTTAGAGTTAATAGATGGAGTTTTGGGAGTGAGATTTAAAAAATTTTAAACTAAAAATTAGATATTAAAAATTTTAAATAAAAGTTTTAAAAACATTTTCAATTTTTTTTTCAAATTTCAAAAAATTGAAAAAAAAAATTTCTATAAAATAATTTTTTATAAAAATTTTAAATTTGAATATATAAAATTCGTAACTATAATAAAGATAATTTTTTATTGACTTGTATTTATATATCTTGAGTATAAGGGTCATTCGCATTTTTAATTGAAATCTATTTTAGTCATTTTTTTTTGTTTTTAGATTTTTTTGTAACAAAAATTTTAAAAATGATCCACTCGAGAGAATTTCCCTTTAGTCTATAGTTAATGCATTTTCTTTTAAAGTTAAAAAAATATAAAAAAAAAACATGAGTGGTGAGACTTAATTGGTAAAAAAAAAGTAAAAAGAAAAGTATGTATTTGTTTATTTTTTAATATTCCAACTATATTTGAAATATTATTGTTTTACTAAATATTTATGTAAATTGTGGGGAATGATGTGCTCGGCTCATTCTTCGATGTCAATTCTCGGAGGAAGTAATTAATTTTTCATTAAAAGCCCGATTACAAAAAGGATCTAGCTGGTTGTGAATTATAGACCTGTGGTTTGCTCAAACATAGCAGCCCAATGAATTTTCAGTAGGCTAAAAAGGCTACAAAATATTCGTGGTTGGTCTATTTTAAGTTCATATGGCGACAATTATCTATATTTTTGATTAACATTGTATGTGCAGTTCAAAAAAAAAAAGATTGTATATGTGAAATTTGCTTATTTTGTCATTTGATGAAAGTTTTGCAGATTTTGGCAAATTATTAGCTAGAGCAGATTTTGGAAAATCTTATAAATCAAAAGAACCTAAACGACTAACCCTACATATATGTTTTAATAAAAAAAAACTTCATGTATACATAAGGATGCCTATATATGACTGTTTTCTTTTTGGTGAACATATATACGACTAAATTACGTCTACATGATTACATTAACGTGAATTTCATGGAAGGGATGTATGGTAAACGCGCAAGCACT
The DNA here is from genome assembly GCF_020379485.1 of Brassica napus. Taxonomy (NCBI): domain Eukaryota; kingdom Viridiplantae; phylum Streptophyta; class Magnoliopsida; order Brassicales; family Brassicaceae; genus Brassica; species Brassica napus. Next base: position 13,433,127 of record NC_063440.1, read on the forward strand.
TTGCGGAAATCCAAACAAATCTTGCGTTTAACAAACATGCAGATCAAAATCAAGATACATAGATGATAGGTTGCAGGATAATATTATGAACTGGAATTTATATACTGATCACCAGTCCGATTAAAATTACGTGACACCCGATTGTAAACCATTACAAATGATAGTTCATATATTATTTGTGAAATAAATAGCTGGGGTCCTGGGGAGGTATGTATAATTATTTGTTGATGACAGATAAGAGCAAGTGGATAGAAATTCCATTCAAACACAGACCATATAATATTTTGAATAGTCTGTTTTTTCTTTGAAATTACTTTCAAACTGGTGTTTTATATCAGTAATGCACATTCTTTTTTGAAATTATTTTTTTCACATGTTTTGCACAGACTTGTATACCTTAATCAAAGATCTCATTAGTTTAACGTTAAGATTAATATCTTCGAACGGAAATGTTTCTAGACACAATAATATTGGTAATTTTGTAGGGTTTTCTAAATTCGCAGCAGAGTTGAAAGCAAAATTATATATTCAATATCTCATTACAGTAATGATGATGATGGTCATGATCTCGCTAGCTTATTTATACACAGTTAAGTTAACAAGAACAATGATCAAAAGCATTACAATTACCACCAACATTTTTTTGCCAAAAGTGAAAATATTATTTGTTAGAGGAGGCGGAAGAGATACTGAGAACTCCAGCCCACACTTGCTTCCTCACCTTTGCTCTCTGCGGCTGACTAGCAAACGAGCTACCGCTTCCACCGCTGCCGCCGCTATTACCACCACCGCCGTCTCCACCGACAGTTGTTGTTGAAGATTGGCCGCTTGGATCACTCATGGTTTTGTTCTTGTTGTCTTCTTGGACTCTTTGTTGTTCAGAGTGCTCATACATAAAATGAACTAAAAGTGGATAATTATAGTCAGAGACGCAAAAAGCATATTTTCTTGGATTTTATTGTAAAATGACAATGCACTGGCATGGTTAATTGTATCAACCAATGAAAAAACAATCACTTCTAGTGTTCAAAAAAAAAAAAAGTGTTCAAAAAAAAAACAATCACTTCTCACGTTCAAATCACTTTAATGACAATAATTGACGGTACTATAATAGTTTTGGTTGATCTTATCTTCGAGAGATGGAATCTAACGGTGAAGAAGGGAAAGCCAATGGTAATACGGTATATATCTTTCGAAACAACATTTATTTATGTGTATTATGCTGTAGCCACACAACCTACCACTCAGCTCTATTATTGAGGCCTCACTCCTCAGCATGACGCATGCAATATGACATCAGTAATATCATGTCCTTCTTTTTTTTTTGTTCAACTATCAGTAATATGTCCATCCTACAAATTAAACATGTATTGCAGATATCGATAGCAGTAAGTTATGTTCTTATTGATGAAAACCATGGTAATAACTTGGGATGACATATTACGATAGAGATATGTTGATATTTTCTTTTTTACCAAGAAAAATGTTGATATTGTCTTAACAAAAATAAATTTTAATAGTTGAAACATGTGAGAGGTAGAGAAAATATAATTTAATATTTTAAAATATATAAATTAGAGATGATGATAGATGGCAATTGATCGGAAGCATTATCAACAATCCATAGCAAGTAGTAATAACACACAGGTTAAATTTCAATTGATGAAATCTGGGTTGGAAATCCTGCTGCGGAAGATATTTTTATCCTTTTAAGTGATACAAAGCTGCCGTTATTGTATCGTTATATAGCTTTCAACTCAAGACATGTGCAACAGATCCGCTGTAGCACACAGGTTAATTTTAAATCAATTGAATGAAATCATTGTTTCGAAGCCCGGCAGCGGAAAATATTTTTTCTTTTTGAACAGAGATAAGAATTGCTGCTATTATTAAATTGTTATATAAATTTCAACGCAAAACAAGTGCAACAGATCTGCTGTCACACAGGTTAATTGAATGAAATCAATTGAATGAAATCAATTGAATGAAATCCGGGTTCAACGCCCGGCAGTGGAATGTTTTTTTTTACTTGAAAGAGCTTTTCTCATACTCCCACGAGTGACTTTTATTCTTAGTGTTTCTCATCCATTATTGTCTCTTTTAAAGATGACGCTCGCTGAATCTCAGAAGGTGGTGTGCTGCAACAATCTCTGACGCTGGTAAAACCTATGTTGTTGATGATGGCTGTGCTGAATCAGCGTTTGGTTTAGGGGCAGTTGAAGGCGATGATTGTGGAGGAGAGGAGTGAGTTTGGTTTGTCACACGCTGTGTTTTGCCTCTCTTGGTTTCTTGGGTTGTTGTGGACAGAAGCTGCTTGGCGCGCCACCTTAAGATCCAGTTGTTTCTGTTCCTTTTCTTCAGGTGGAATCTGCTTCTTTTCTTATGTTTAGATATGAAAAATCAGAAACATGTGTAGTATCATAAAACTTTTGGAAGATAATTAAAACGTAAGTGATGCATGCTTAGTTGTTTTTGGTGTTGATTGAAGAGCTGCCAATTCCAGGATCTCTGTCAATCTTGTTTGTCCATAGCACACTGCCTTTCTACAGTATATCACTGCCCATATCTACTGCTTTGGTCCTTAGCTCAACCAAGTAGCGGTCAATTTCATTTTCGTGCTTTGCAACATATGGTCTAAGACTACCAAGGGGGTTGGCCTAGTGGTTTTGTGGAAGTTTGGCTTTGTAGGTTCGATTCCCGTTGGGAGGAGATTAAACAACCGGCTCTTGTCTCTGGTCTCCGGAATTAGTCCAGTTTTTAGGACCCTTATCGAAAAAATAAAATACGGTCTAAAGAAAGAACCATAAACATTTGTAGTTCCTTGTGAAAAGGAGGAAAATGCAGTGAGATAGAATTCCAATGGATTACATGTACTACACACACACTCTCTCTCTCTCTGTTTTAGTTACCTCAATGGAAGAGAAGAGAGTCATACACAAGTGCTCTTGTTAGAAACCATCCAGCCGTTGTTTCACGTACACCTGATAAAGAGGAATAATCAACAGAATATGTGGTAAACAGCAACATCAAACCACAAATGATTATGAAATATATAACTCTATAGACTATATAAAATTCTTCAAGTTATGTGCACAACAGAGTAAGTAAAGTCTAGCGGGATTCAAGTGAAGCACACTTGAATCCAAGGAACGATATGTATATTGATTCCACTTTACTTGATTCCGTATCTCATTGCTGCTACTCCTAAATCCAACTTACGATCCCCGCTAGCTTTTTATTGGTGTTTCTTAATAAGATAAGATTACGTCTTTTTCTAAAATAGGATAAAGTATCAGATCATCACAACAACTAAAGTTATAATCAAACTGATGATGATAGTCTAGTAGTAAAGTGGAAAGGTTGTCCCGAATATAACTCTACACCTGACCAAAATTATGGATATAATGTCAAGAACTCCAAAAAACAACCGAAGATATGGATCTGGACTGCATATTGATGGGTTAAAGTCAATCGGCACAATCAAATAATACAATTTTAGCAGCTACTTTTCTCAAACGCCATGGTTTGGACTGACTATAGTTTCAACTGTTAAGAAATAGGAGTATGTGTTTCCCATAACAATTATATATAAAAAATCAGACAATGTCTTTGAAGCTGACTCGTAATGAATTTTACAGGTGAAAGTATTAAACTTTTCACCCAAAAATGATAAAATATCAAAAATCAACGCAACCTCCAATTGAGACATTGTACTGGCAACAATGCTTCCTTTCCAAGAAAGGGTACTTCAGTAATAACAGCGAAATGTCTGAAATAAATATCATCATCCCGCGTAATTACTGGTTTGATCAGTGTCCGTTCTCTCTCTCTCTCACATTTCCAAAATATTCCTATTTTTAGCGAAAATCAGTTATTGTAATCCGTAAATCTAGCAATCCCCTAAATGCATGTCCATAGACATTGGGATCGATCCAAAGGAGGAGAAAAAATGGTGGCGAAATCAGGATCGAGATGTTGTTGTTGTTGTTGGTTCCTCGGGATCATCGTGGTGATCGCTGTAGTGCTCGCCGTCGTTTTCACCATCAGACATAGAGCAAACCATTCCGATGATGTCGCTCCTGGCTCCACTGATAAGAAGTACGCTGATGCTCTCAAGATCGCCATGCAGTTCTTCGATATTCAGAAATGTAATTCATCCTCCATTCTTGATTCATTTTCCTCCTTCATTTATTTATTTTATTTTTAATTTCATTCGTGAAATTAGGTTTGAAACAATTACGAAATGAAGGTTATACGATTAGTATGTATATTGTATTATCAATTTGGGAATCAAATGATCTATACATATTAACCACTAAAATTTGTGAAGGCTAGAACGAATGTTTTATCTCGAAATCTCAGAACATGATTAATGAGATGTTCTTAGAGTGGAGTTTTTACGGGAATATAAAAAACTGTTTCTTAACTTTTTTTTCTTAACTTTTAACTAAAAAAAAGCTAAGAACCGGCTCTTAAATATCTTATTTAAGAGCTGGTTCTTAGCTTTTTAGGTTAATAGTTAAAGAAATAGTTTATTATATTCCGCTAAAAACCCCACTCTAAGAACCTCCATTAATCATGCTCTCAGGACCGGCTCTGTTTATTAGTTACAAACTTTGAATTTTTGGGGTTTCTTATAACGCAAGTTACATCTTTAATGTGATTATTTGGTTTTGATTTTTGCTAAACTTAGTTCTACGCATGATTCTTGGCTTTTTTTTGATGAAGCTGGTAAGCTGGAGAACAACAAAATACCTTGGAGAGGAGATTCAGGTCTTAAAGATGGAAGTGAAGCGAGTCTTGACCTTTCCAAAGGTTTATACGATGCTGGAGATCACATGAAGTTTGGCTTCCCTATGGCTTTCACTGCCACTCTTCTCTCCTGGTCCATTCTCGAGTACGGCGACCACATGGACTCCCTCGACCAACTTGATCCTGCTAAAGACTCTCTAAAGTGGACCACCGATTTCCTCATCAATGCCCATCCTTCTCCAAACGTCCTCTACATTCAGGTACAATGATCAAGATGATGAATCTTTCATAACTTGTCACGTTTCAAAACCATTAGAATACTCATTTTCAAGATCGGATTTGGACATATCCCAGTGAAACATAGGATTTGGGTCTTAAATTTTTTTGGAGGTTATATATATAGTTATAGAAATTATATTGAAAAAAATTGTTAGTTTTTAATAAAAATATTTATGGCCTCTAAAATCATAGATCCGGCCATTTTCATATTATTCATTTTTTATTAAGGTGGGAGATCCGGAGACTGATCATAAATGTTGGGATAGGCCAGAAACAATGTCAAGAAAGAGAACTCTCACCAAGATTGATGCAGATACTCCAGGGACTGAGGTTGCTGCAGAAACAGCAGCAGCCATGGCTGCAGCATCTCTAGTCTTTAAAGAAAGTGATACCAAATATTCAGGCACGCTTCTCAAACACGCCAAGCAGTTGTTCGATTTCGCCGATAACAACAGGGCATCTTACAGTGTCAACATACCTGAGGTTCAGAGTTATTACAACTCCACAGGCTACGGAGATGAGCTTCTTTGGGCAGCTTCATGGTTGTACCATGCGACAGAGGACAAAACATACCTCGACTTTGTGTCTAAAAATGGAGATGAGTTTGGAAATTTTGGAAGTCCGACATGGTTTAGTTGGGACAACAAGCTTCCAGGAACACACGTATTAGAGATAATGCACTTTCTTATAAATCATTATGTTCTTACATAACATTTACTGATTTATATATACCGTTGCAGGTACTATTATCAAGATTAACCTTCTTCAAAAAGGGCCTATCAGGAAGCAAAGGACTTGAAGGTTATAAAGAAACAGCAGAAGCTGTCATGTGTGGGCTCATACCAGACTCTCCAACAGCTACATCTAGTAGAACTGATGGTATAATCTCTCTTACATCTCTCATTATATCATACTTTCACTCATGATGTAGAATTTCATATAATTCTCTGAATATTTGTTGATTTTTTTTTTCAAGGTGGTCTTATATGGGTTGCTGAATGGAATGCACTGCAACATCCTGTGTCCTCAGCATTTTTAGCCACACTTTACAGTGACTACATGCTCACATCCGGTGTTGATAAACTATCTTGTGGTGACACATCCTTTAAACCATCAGATCTCAGAAAATTCGCCAGATCCCAGGTTCTTTATAATATTCCATTAAGCTAAACTCATAACCTCTTAGATATACTATATAGTTTCATATTTACACATTGCAGGCTGATTACATGCTAGGGAAGAATCCAGAGACAATGAGCTATTTGGTGGGTTATGGTGATAAATATCCAGAGTTTGTGCATCATCGAGGAGCTTCGATACCAGGTGATGCAAACACAGGATGTAAAGATGGATTCAAGTGGCTTAACTCGGAGGAACCGAACCCTAACGTGGCTTATGGTGCACTTGTTGGTGGACCGTTTCTGAACGAGACGTTTATTGATGCGAGGAACAATTCAATGCAGAATGAGCCGAGTACTTATAACAGTGCGCTTGTGGTTGGTCTTTTGTCTAGTTTGGTTACTAGATCTTCATCGGTAGAATCTTTTAAATGAGATCTTTATTGAAGTTGTTTTAATTAGAATCACATTAAGACATCTTATTTGTTTTATTCTATCTATGTATGTATATGTACGAACATGGTTGAATAATGTATGTGGTTTTGTATAGCATATGGTATAATGGTAAATGTCTCCTGTTTGTTCACTGTTCTTCTTCTTCGGAACATGTTCTACCAGACTAAAAAAGGGAAAGCAAAAAAAAAACTCCGTTGCGGGGACTCGAACCCGGGTCTCTCGGGTGAGAGCCGAGTATCCTGACCAGCTAGACTACAACGGATAGGTGAACATTGGGTGCGTTTCTACCATCATCAATATAATCGATGAATTGACATCAAAGAAAATGTCAAGCATACACAATCAGTTTTTTTTCATATCAATAGATGAATGATCAAAACAATAAGCCATGGTTTCAGTCTAAATTCTAAAAGAATAAAATCACTGAATCATCATATTTATTACTTATTGGTGTGTTTCTTACAGTGTGCAAATTAAAAAAAAATATTTAGAACCAAATTCAAATGATATGTCTGCTTGTTTTTTCATGAGAAAAGCAAAAAACTCACAGTGCCACAAAAAAAAGAAGTGAAATATATAAAAAACATGACAAGGGTTTCGCACATAACGAAAAGACTTTATGACTTCACTCGGCTCTAGACTGACCAGCACGAGAAGAGAGGATGATACCAACAATGAGACCGTACAGCGCAAGTGCTTCAGCAAAGATGAGAATCAGAATCATTCCCACAAACAGCTTTGGCTGTTGTGCATTCGCTCTGCAACACACAAAGACCAAACATAAAAGTAAAAAAAAAGATTCAACCTTTTAAGCTCTAAACAACATCTCTAACACGAAAGATCCAATCTTTTTCTGAACTAGTTTGTTTCAATTACCTAACACCGGCATCGCCGACGATGCCAATAGCCATACCGGCGGAGAGACCGGCGAGACCACAAGCGAGACCGGAAGAGAGATGAGCGTAGCCGTCGAAGAGATAGTAAGACTTGGCCTTTGGGTTGATTCCAGTACTGATGATGACAGCAATGATGAGACCGTAGATACCTAACACACCAGCCATAACGACCGGAACAATCGATTTCATTACAAGCTCTGGTCTCATCACACCCATCGACGCCACACCGACCCCGCTCTTTGCTGTCCCGTACGCTGCTCCCATGCCTGACAAAAAACGGATGAGATCAAAAACCCAAACCGTGGATTCATTCAATTAGAGATGTGCTGAAAGAAGGATTTGGTGTTACAGGAGAAAACGAGAGCGGCGGCGGCGCCGAGGAATCCGAAGAAGGGAGCAGTTTCATCGCCGCTGAAACCTGAAGCCATCGCTCGTCGTGAATTGTGCGTCTCTTCCGATGAGATCCGATCGCGAAGAAACGATTTGAGAGAGAGAGATCAAACTTATGTCGACAATGATTGGTTTAGTAAATTGCCGGCGTGTAAGCCGGCGTGTCAAATTAAACCGTACTTAAATTAGTTACCTCTCCACCTAAACCGAACCATACCAATTTATTATCGGGTACAAGTCGTTGTGCATTCATGATGCCTGAACAATTGGAAAGTGCAGTTTCTTTTTTCGTTATATTTTCAACAAATCACTGATTTTTTTGTAACAGTTACATAAAACCCATGTTCGAAACTACGCTAGGCGCTAGTCGGGCGGCGATCCCGGACCTAGCGAGTTACCGAAAAATCGGAGATTAAGCAGGGTATACGCAGGGCCTAGTTTTTATATAATTTTATTTAATTTAATATTAAAATTAGATATATGGTGCAAATATAACATAATATCTGTATATTGAATTTATACTACTATCTATCTCTAACAAAATCCATTATTAAAAATATATATACATATGATACATGTGTAAATATTAAACAGACTTCATCAAAAATATTATAATAGTATGTAATTCCACTGCAACCTTTCATCTAACATAGTATTAAAATGTTTATTTCATGAAAGGAAAGTGAACTAGTAGTACGTTTGACATATTTTAAATTTGTTTTGTCTTAAAAATCCCCCCAATAAATAAGAAATTAAAAATGCAAAAATCTAAGAATTGACAATATCCTACAACGGAGAGAACAAACAAAAGTTACTCGGCAAGTACTCTATAAATATACATATTTCTCTGTTGCTCTAATGTGTATGTGGGCTTTAGATAACCCAAAGCTCACCGACAGTTTAAAATTTACACGGGAATTAAATCGGTTAAAAATCGGGTTTTGTCCGGTTTATCAGACTAGGCGGCCGATTTTATGTGGGTCCGATTTTATGGACCGAATTGGTCTAAAGCGCCACGGTTCTCTACCGTCGAGCGTCTAGGCGGTCGCCTATTCGGCTAGGCGGCCGCGTTTTCGAACAGGGCATAAAACTAATTTTTGATAACAAAGGTAAAATCAAGTGAAGATACTTTCAGAACAAATAATCTGTAGATATGACATCTTCCGGAGAGGTGTGCTCGACATGTCCCACTGCTCTGCGTGTGCAGTGGGTTAAATGGGTGTATACGGTTCCGAGATTGGAGGGTAGGTGACAGCAATCTCTAGTTCTCTGTCTCGAACGACGGCACCGTTTGTCAGTGGATTCCTCCTCGTGTTAAAGGTGATGCGATTTTGAATGAGTTGGTTGCTCTGTGATGTGTTTCTTGGTGAAAGTATTGATGTTTGAGGTTCTCAGAAACTGTAGGTTTTACTCGTTGCTTCAAGGTTTGAGCCGCTTTTCTCTCCAGGTACTCGCGGCAACTGGGGTCTCACTCTGCTCATACATTTTCCTTGGGCCATCGACGCTACGCTTACTCCAATGTGCCTTTAGGACCATAGTCTGTCGTAATAGAGTCTCCTTATCTCTAGGTGCTCTGTTTAATTTCATTTATGCGTTCTGCTTCTTGTTTTCTCTGTGTTTCTGTAAAAAAAATTAAAACTTGATATAGTAATTTAACATTTTACCAAAAAAACATAGAATATATTTAAAAAGTTGTGTTAGAGAAACAAGTAAAGTGCAGAGAATTTCAACAAAAAAAAAATGATATTATTTTACACATGTTATTTTCTACGGGGTTACATGAAGTTTTGTGATTTAAAATTCAACTTTTAACTAAAATACATAAAAAACTATCAATATTAAAGTGGTTAGAAATCCAATATGACGTAATGCTATAGAATATCAACGGTGTGTTTTTTCTCATGAGTTTTTCTCAGAAAATAATAATAATAAAATAACAAAAAATGTGAGAGATAATAAAAAGGAAATATCATTTCTCCGTGAAAATACTCTTCCAAATTGATGAGACACCATAAGTCCACCTGGCATTCTAGCATTGGTACATATCTACTCTTTTTGAGCTTTAAAAAGTACATAATTACTTTAAGCTTTAAATTTTAATTACACAAACGACTGATTTAAAAATATAATGTCTAGAGACTCAGTTACAGACACCCACCACTAACTATGCCCTTAAGGCAATCCCAGTTAAAATTTGTAAGACAATATCTAAATGCTAAAAAGGTATAAAACTTTGTAAAAGCTGATGAGAGAAGCACATGAGGATCTCATCAAAGAAATTCAACAAAACGTGAGAGATACTTTTAATATGTTGCACGGCGACTTGTTCACTTTATTTTTACGGGTTAAAATTTAATTATTAATTAAATTACACAAAATAATAATATTTTATTTATGAGATAGTTTGTTTGATATATAAGAGCAACTCCATCAATATAAAACTATGTAGGTATCGAAAATAAAAAGTTTAGTATGATAATAACTAAGTTATGTTTTATTTTTTTAACCAAGTAAAAGATTTGTTTTACCTTATTTGAATGACATCTCATTTTTTAATTCCTAATCGGTTTCTCAATTCCCTAGGAACTTGCCGATAAATTTGATCTTAAAGCATTTGAAGTATTCGGTTTCTCCACCATCTTTTTTTTTTCCATCAATAATTTTATTTAAAACTAGGGTAGGTCCGCCCTACGGGCGGAATATTAGTTAATTTGATATTCACTAAATGCTCGAGTTGAAATTTGTTTTAAGATTCAAGAATTTGGTTATCTGTTATGTCTTATTTATTAGTATGCGGTGGTATAGTTGTTTTTCGATTATTCTTGCTTTGGTATTGTATCAAATTAACTAATTGTACAACTCATAATTATAGATGTACAAATGTGGATTTGTGATAAAGTTTGATGACAATACTGTTTTTTTTTTAATTCTTATTCATAGTGGAGTGTGCATGTGTCAGAAAGAGGCATATAACAAATTTTATGTTTTTGTGTATGGATTTTAAATATATATTATTTTGTATAATGCATACTTGCTCTACAACATTTGCTTGTAGACTAAAAAAATTGTTTTCTATATTTTTAAAAGAGAAAATATTTAGTCTAGAATATAACATGGACATATGTATTGACTATATATAAAAGTTGGGTGTTATTTTAAAATGACATATGTATAGAGATTTTTTAACCATTACTTCACTGGCATAAAACATTTATAACTGTAACTACTTTCTTTTAAAAGCAAAACTAATAAAAGCGTGTACAACAAATGTATTTTGATATATATTATACTCCCTTTGTTCCTAAATAATCTATGTTTTAAAATTTTCACACTTATTAAGAAAACACTTAAAATTTTGATAATAAATGTATGATTTTCTGTGTTTAGTGATTTCCTATGATTTTTAACCAATCAAAATTCAGTAAACACAATTAATGTTTCTGAAATTTACAATTTTCCATTATTACATACATTGAAAATGTAAAATATGAATCTTTTAGAAACAAAATATTTTTCTAAAACATAAATCATTTAGGAACGGAGGGAGTATGCATCAAGTTATAAAGGTTGGAAACATTGCAAAACTGTTTGGAGCAAAGTTTTTAACTTCACGACCTTCATCTTGACGTCAGTTCAGTGTCGGCCCTGGCCACAAGCAGAAGAAGCATGGGCTTCTAGCTGACACGATAATAAGTATTTTCGCGGCCAAATATTTATAAAAAGTGCCTTTAGCCTAGTGGTTCTAAGAGAAATTACCAGTGCTAGAGGTGCTGGGTTCAATTACCCTTAACTGCATTCATTTATTTTGGCTCTAAATATAAAATGGGACACGTGTCACTCCCAGAACGCACGAATTGATGATGTGGCTTCACGGGAGAGAGGCGAACATTTCTTTATATATATAGATATGGAGCAAGCCCAACTATTACAAAGCCCAACAAAGAGCATCCCTACTCCACACAAACATGGCCCATAAGCCCAAAAAAAAACGGAATCCCTAGCTACCAAAACGGAGGCGCCGCTCTCACGCTCAACCGCTTCGATCCACGCCGGAAACCCGCAACAATCGAAACACCGGTGCCATCTCCCATGATCGATCCACCGGTACACACCCAAGCTCAAAGCTCCACAACATCATCACCGCTAACGCCCTCAAGACGGAGTTTCTAAAATCGGATAGCATCAATCGCAAGGAGAGCAAATCCGTCACTGTTAAACACCACCACCGACGTTCAAGCTTACCGCAAACCATCACCCAGTTACCACCGGGGAGCGTCAATCATCCTCCGACGAGAGTTCCTCCGGCCAAACCAACCCGACATCGCTAGAAACTAAGAAAGCAACCTAAAAACTGAAATAAAAGACCACTAGCCGGCGGTGCAAGGCACAGAACAACCTTCACACCCTGGAGACAAGAGCCGGCGAAAGCGGAGCAGAGGAAGCCTCCGCCTCCCGGTAACAAGGCCGGCGTTGATGGAGCTCTAGAAGCCTCCACCTCCCAGAAAACTAAGACTACTCGAAACTACCGGCTTCACCACCCCCAACCTCCACCCGCTCACGTCGTTGCTCCAAACTCAGCGCCTCCACTGGTGACGGATCACCCCCGGAGGTGATGACAAAGGACACGGCCCGGACCAGAGCTTCGACAAGGCGATAGGGAGAGGATAAGTATGAGAAGCCATAGAAAATCACTCGGTGGAAGATCGAGAGGCTCCGGCGACGGTACGCGCGCTCACGCGCCGGCCGGACGTCGGAGCCCTCAAACCGATCTGCTTTTTCGGGTTTCTCCACCATCTCTCCCAGCATATTATACTTCTATTTTCAGAATAATTTATTTTATGTACTAAAATTAAATGCTCTTAGAAAGATCAAACCATTCAAAAAAGTCCCTGGGTGTTTTCAAAATGTTTGATCTCATGCGATCGATTGTTAAAAATTTTCATTCTCCTTCTATTATACTTCTTTTTAATTGATTTATTAGATGAAAGACTACCTTCTTTTTCTTTCTAAGCACAAGAGAGACTGATCTATAAAGTGACCAATGCGGATGGCTTTATCCGTGGAAAGCGGAATAAAAGTTTCTCAATTAATAAAAATCAATAAATATAGGAAAGTGAAAAGAGATAGTACACATGTACATATCCCTTATATATTATTTGAGAAGCATTGCAACATTTTTTGTAGTCACATGTCATCACTAGAATGATTCTTAGAATCCTTAGAGAAATAGGTTGGTCCATCTAAATATATAATAAGCTTTTTATTAAACCAAAGTAAATACATTATTAATGTGCTTCATTATTTCCCTAAATAACATTACAGAATTGCCTAATGTGACTAAAGTATATATGACAATTAATGATTTTGAATAATAAAGATTTGATAAAAATAAGTGTGTATTATAATTATATTTGTTTAATTTTAAGCTATTAAAATAAATTAAACAATTATAGTAACCATATAATAAAAAATTTAAAAAAATTATTTATATATTATATTTTGAATTTATAAAAACGAGTATAAATTACTAAAACTGTTAAAAGTTCCACATTCAAATTTTGTGATCTGTGATTTAAAACTTTTGTTATGACATGATACAAATAATTAAAAACTAATATAAGTTGAAAGTCTCATTTAATAAGTATCAAAAATAAAAGATATATAAATATATGTATCATTTTAAATTAAACTATATGCCATATAAAATACATAAATATCTTAATTTTGAAATTTACTTTGAACATTTTTTTGATAAAAAATTTGAAAAAATATTGACAACTTAATTTTTTTAAATATTATAAATTACTTAAACCATTAATTCCACATTGCAAATTCTGTTATCACTAATTTAGACTTTTTGTTATAACAAATACAAATGATAAAAAAAAATATGAGCAAAAAGCATCATCTGATAAATATTAATATTAAAATATACCATATATGTTACTATCATTTAAATTTAATTATATATCATATCAAATAGAAAAAATATTTTTTCGATTTATAAAATTTATTTATATGTTCGCACCAATTTAATTATATAAGTAGTAGATAATGACTTTTTTATTCAATATATATTTATTATTTCATAATATGTTATAAACATATAATATATAAAATAATTTATATATATAATATTCATGCCGCGCAAGGCGCGGGTCTTAACCTAGTACATAGTACTTGCTCTAGCGGTGCAAAGTTAACTACATGTAAACATATATACTCGAATTCCAACGATGCAAAGTTAAGTTTATCACTAGAGTTGTAATCCTCGCACTAGATTTGTAATCCTTAACGAGGACTTCTACCTTTGGTGGTAAAAGGTTCATGGCTGTAAGTTTTGTCACTTGAATTTAAAATCCGATCACTGGAGAATTTACATATGGATCCCTCAGCATCCGAGACTAAAGACTGATAATAGTGAACCACATGGTGATGTTCTGACAGTGTCCTTACTCGCTTCAGTCTCTAATCTGAACCACTACGGTGAAACTATGACACTCGGTTATAAAAAAGATTTGTAATCCTCGTAACCATTCGAAGTGAAATTTTTATATATATAATATTCCAAGACAGATTCAGTTATATCCCATAAATAAACTTTTGGTATATGAAATATGCCTATTTCTTTTATAGTACTGCATAAAATATTGATACATATATTAGCACTATAGACTATGTACATACTTATATATTATATATATTTTCATTTATTTTATAGTAAATTGATACACATATTTGAACTCTAGACTATGTATTTTATCAAAAAAAAAACTCTAGACTATGTCATGCATTTTATATGTTTTTGATGAATAAATATTTATATTTCCGTATCACCAAATCTAATGATTGACCAGTGATCGATGGATGTAAAAAAAAAAAAAGACTGACCAGTGCAGTGACATTCCATTCACGAACGCGGTCGTCTGTATTTTTTTCATGTTTCTAATAGTGTCCCTCCTATTTTTGCGTTATCACATTATTCATATGTACATGTACATGTTTTAATTCTGTAACTAGATTTTGACCCGCGCTTTCAAAGCGCGGATTTATTTTTGTTTTTTTTTCAATTGACAAATATTTAGTAAATGTCACATTTTCATATATTTTTGTTTTATTTTATAAAAGACTTAAAAATTTTATCTTTATTTATCGTATTTCATTTTAAATGACTATTTATGTTAAAAAAATTAAACTTTATTTTTTTAATGAATTAAGTTGGTATAACTCTGATAAATTAATTTTATTATGGGGTTAATATTTTAATTAAAAAATTATATATTTTTAATAAAGATTTATACTTTTCAATAAAAAAATTCAATTATTTTTATGAATGCTTAAATTATATTAAGAAAAGAAAAAAATAATAATTAAGAATAGTTGAAAAAAAAATATTTGAACTTGGACTCAATGGCCCAAAGGAAAAAAAAAGTGAGAATTGAATCTGATTTTTTAATAGGCCCAAATGGCCCAAGAAAGATTTGATTTGGGCTGGATCCAAAAATAATGACACAATATAGATTTGTTATTAATATTACTTAATTGCCCTTAATGAAACATGTAATGTTAGTGAAGGAAACATACCCCTAAGGTAATTATGACAATAGGATCCTGCTTTAATAGTATAGATTATTAGATTATGTATCAAGAAGTAATAAACAAAAAGATTTTAGTTTTAAGCAGTTCATTTTATTTTTTTATTCCAGCCCGGAACATATATATTTCGCTGTCTTATAACGATTTTACACCTATGCAAATAATAGTTTTGAATGTTGATCTATTTTCTATTTTTTGCTAAAATGTTAATCTAATATTTTTTGGGTCAAATGTTAATCTAATTTAAAAAATGGTTTAGACTCTTAAGAGGGTATGTTATGACTTATGATCCACCGTGTCTAAGCTGTATGCGTTGAGGGAGTAATGGTTAGCACGTAGGCATAAGCAATATAAACTTTAACACGTACGTATCGTAAAGAGAGAAGCCACTTAATATCAATATTAATAAATTGTTTAAAAGCCTTTTCCGAAGCAAAATAGTGATTATTTCTAATAAATTTTTTTGATTAACCCGGAGATATTTCAAGTTTATAGAAATGATATAGACTAATTTTCAATTAGAAGTGTAGCTAAAAAAATTAGAGTATTAAATGATGTCTAAAACATAGCTTTATATTCGTATGACCACAAAGTAAAATGTAATGGGGCATCTTTGAATCCGGATATCTCTAATAACTTATCAATGTATAAACTAGCTAAACCACATGATAAAAAATCGAAAGGGTTTAATTCTTATAAGTTTTTTCTCCGACAAAGCCAATATCACATCTGACAAAAATATCAGAAGACAAAGTTCTGTTAAAATAGGGCAATGTTTTCGTAGTTTAGTTTTATCAAGTATTTTAAATTTTGTCGACTTAAATAAAAAAATTTAAAATGCTCTGTTTTTTCGATCAGAAACAGAATGTAAAAATACCCACGAGACCACAACCGTTAGAGCATCTCCAATGAAATTTTTTTAGACATAATATTTTCACCAAAAAATAATTAAAAAAAATCAGAAAATAGAGAGAGACCAAAAAATACGAAAACTTGTATCTCAAAGCAATATATGTACTACAAAAACACATGTCATGTTTTGATGGTTAATTTTATTTTAAGAATTAAAACTTAAATAAAATAATAATAGATATAAAAACTAATTATATTTTACTGTTAAGATACTGAGATGAGCATACTCACTATAAGTGTAGCTCTTAAACTATAATCACTAAACCCTAAATTCATATATATAATGTATATTTTTTCTAAGTTAAATGTTATTTTAAGACTTTTCTTTTTTTAAATTCTATACATCAATGAGACTTTTCTCTTTTCATGCTGATTTTGTCACAAAATATGATTTACTGCTATTTGAAAGTATTTATCTAATAAGCATGTGTGTTCTCGACTCGATGATAATCAATTCATTGGATACTCTTCTTTCATGTATGGCCTTGGCTAAGAAAAAAAACATTCTCTGTATATCATATTCTCATTGATGTATAGAAGTTTAAGACTACTGCATGATGGAGATCAGAGGAGTACGTAGGATCAGCTGAAATTATATGTCTGGCATGGAAGTTGAATTAGTACAATGAACAGCTCCGAAAACTAAATCTTCTTATTTATTGCTTCTTGATACATAATCTAATAATTACAAATTAAAAAAAATGCATATGGTTTACCAAAAAAAAATGCATATGTACATATGAAAATTGTGATGACGCAAAAATAGGAGGCACACTATTAGCAAAATTAAAAAATGTAGAGTCAATTAACCGCATTCATGAACAGAATGTCATGATTTAACAATCATTAGATTTGGTGATACGGAAATACGAATATTAATTCGTAAATGTAAACATACACATGGCCAATATAATGTATATGTAGTCTAGAGTAAAAAATGTATGGATATTGTATTCGTATGCACTATTAAAAATAAATGGCTAATTTTCAATACCAAAAGTTAGTTATAATTTAAATTAACTGTATTAGAATAAAATTACAAAAATGCATCTTCACTTTCTTTCTTTTTTTGTGCACCTTTTTTTTGTGCACCTAATGCATCTTCACTATAATAAGAAATTTTATGAGATTATAATTAAATGTAATGATAAATTTAACTTTGCATCATTGGAAACTGAGGTATATATCTTTACATGTAGTTAAGTTTTCGCCACCGGAGCAAATACCTTGTATGTATGCATGAATGTTTTATGTTTGTTAATTAGTTATTTATTGGAAAACATGGGACGACCAGAATAATTAACGTGCAACGAACCAGGATAAACAGCCCCTGGGATGACTAAAACGTAACGGACTTTGACTTGTATAATCTATTGCTGCATGTTTGATGTTGACACAGCACACCCATCATTAATTTGTCCTTGCAGCCTAACGATCAAATTCGTATCACAAATGATCGAAATAACATAGCAAGTCAACCAAGGATAACATAAAATCCAATAATTAAACAATTTTTGAAACGAATCCAATAATTAAACAATTTAGAACGATATTTGACATCTAAGCAATAAGGAAGGAATATTCATTTACATATACGGGGCCATAAAAACATTGAAGTTAATGTTTCCAAATAGATAAACATCTAAGGATTTGTTATAAACTTGTGTGAAGAAGTTATCATGTATGCTTTTAAAAATATACTTCTAAGCAATAAGGAAGAATATTTTATATGCATGGATATTTTGTTAAAAGTTACCATGCGCAGAAAATAGTCATATTGCAACAAGAAAAATTGCAACGTCCATTTTTATTAATAATTTCTTATGATAATTGTATTTGCAATAATAAATATTTGTTACAGTTTCATTACATATTTATTGCAAAATCACAACTATAATAAATATTAAATCACTAAATTGCAACTTTTTTGCAACAAAAACAAATATATTGCGAAAGTCGCAAGAAACTTTCAACACTTTCAAATCATTGCTAATTTGTAAAATAATAAAACTAATAATATGTGGCAAGAGAATGTGACAGTAATTATATGTTTTTATAGAAAAAGTTAAATAATTTCCTCAACCTATATACTATATTTTCTTCAGCAGCTTTTAATTAGCTATAAAAGAAATGAAAAAAATTCTAGATTCTCAACTCTCAAGTTTATAGCAAAGTTGGCTATCTACCTTGTGCATCTAATCTTTCACAACTAATATCACACAGTTGATAAGTCCAAATGTTAAATTCACGTGTTCCGAAACGTCCCCTATACACAACACCGTCCCCTCATTGTTTGAGAAATCATAGGGACGTTTCCGAGCCGTCCCAATGCCGTCCCCGTTTCCCAAACGTCTCCGGTACGTGAGACGGCTAGTGATAGACGTACCCGTGCAACCTATGTTACTTGAGTCCTCTTCAATGTACATGAGCTAATACATATTCTCTTCAATACATGAAGCGCCACTTGTTTCATCAGGATTCGTTCCATTTTGAAACCCAAAGCATCCTCTCGCATACGCAACCTTCAAAGCTCACCTATGATTTCAATAACACAACAACCTAAACGCACACCTATGATATCTAAATTTTTGGTTTTCATTTGAAAATTTATTAAATGGCTCATGCAAAAGTATGACCCAAAACAAGAAATGGTTCAAAAAAAATAACAGTAAAAGCACCTCCAATGGAGGGTTTTTTTTTTTTGTCGTCTATCCATCTAAGCTAGATCAAGTGGAGAACAGATGAGCCAATCCTCCGAAGAGCACGTCCAATAGAGGGTTCTATCCATTGGAGTTCTAAACTTATATATATATATATATATATTATACGAGATGATGGCTCTTTGAGCGTCAATCTCATAATGTTGGATAAGGATCGATGGGGCGTCTTTAGACTGGATCGATAATGGATCGGGTTGGATTGTTTGGATCGGACTCTGATAACATGTTAACAATCGGACTCTGATAACATGTTAAGGTAGATATGCTTCCAACCAGAACCAATTGGTGATAAAAAGATTGGCTCATCTATCTTATATATTACTAAGGATCTTTTCTAATATCCGATGTGGGACTTATGTCCCTAATAGCATGTTTGATGTCAAACACAGCATCTCCACAACTAACTTGTCCTTGAAGTATCTCACATAGTCTCAAATAATCTGTAATTATGTATCAAATCCCTCCAGGATAATGTAAATCCAATAATCTAAAATGTTCCTTCCACGACAAATCATATTCTGTATATCTGTAATACAATCATGCATCCAAAAAATAGTTGATGTCAAATCAAAATGAAATAGCAAATAAAGTTAATTAACGAAATGTGGTTCATTTTGTTTGTTTCCACGAATCTATCACTTGCTACGTGAATGCACAAACATCAACACACATATATTAGTGAAGAGTACTTTCTTAAATTCCTATTAAGTTTTACTTTTGATTTTTCTCAAAAAAAAGGTTTTACTTTTGATTCTAACTAAACAAGGCAAATAAATTAGCTGTCATGAATTCTTATACAGCGGCGCTAAGATATGCTATTTTTTCTTGATGGTCGCTGACTAGATATGCTATTTAAATATGCAATGAAAGGATGATACAAGTACCTCAAGAAATTTGCTAAAAAAAGGTACCTCAAGAAAAACAAAAACAAAAAGATAACGAAATCTCAATTAATATAGCAAAACATTGGACTTTTCATTTTTGGAACAAATAAATAATTATACAATTATTTTTTGTTAAACTACTACATAAAATAACGTTTAATGATGTCCCATCGACCACTATAAAAACGAAGAAGCCACGATACATTTACATCACAAAACACAACAAAAACACAAAAGATCAAACAAGAACCGAAAATGGCAGCACGAGCCACAACATTTTATGCCCTCTTACAAGTATCCCTCCAACTCCTCCTAACATGTCACGTAACATTCGCCGCCGGAGGAAAATGGGATCTCCTCCTCTCCAACGTCGGAATCTCCGCTATGCACATGCAGCTCCTCCCCAACGACCGCGTCGTGATGTTCGACCGAACCAACTTCGGACCCTCAAACATCTCTCTTCCCAACGGTAACTGCCGTAACAACCCACAAGACGCAGTCTCCAAAATAGACTGCACAGCTCACTCCATTGAATACAAAGTTGAATCAAACACCATCCGTCCATTAACTGTACAATCCAACACATGGTGCTCCTCCGGTTCTCTTAGACCGGACGGCGTTCTTGTCCAAACCGGTGGCGACCGGGACGGAGAGTTAAAAGCGAGAACATTCACTCCTTGTAGTGACGAAGAATGTGACTGGGTCGAGATTAACAAAGGCTTAGCAAGGAGGAGATGGTACTCCTCTAATCATATTCTTCCCGACGGTAAACAAATCATTATCGGAGGTCAAAGACAGTTCAACTACGAGTTCTTTCCCAAAACGACATCTCCCAACGTTATCGACTTGCCGTTTTTGGCCGAGACTAATGATAGAGGAGAAGAGAATAACCTTTATCCTTACGTTTTTCTCAATACCGATGGAAATCTATTTATATTCGCTAACAACCGAGCGATACTACTCGACTATGTTAATAACAAGGTGGTGAAAACTTATCCAGCGATTCCCGGCGGTGATCCTAGGAGTTACCCTAGCACTGGCTCAGCGGTGTTATTACCGTTGAAGAATCTTGAAGCGGACAAGATTGACGCGGAGGTTTTGGTGTGTGGAGGTGCACCGAAAGGATCGTTCATCCTCGCTTTTAGAAAGAGAACGTTCGTGAAAGCCCTTGACACGTGTGCGAGGATCAAGATTAACGACGAGAATCCTCAATGGATGGTTGAGAAGATGCCACGTGCTAGAGTCATGGGAGACATGACGCTTTTACCTAACGGAGATGTGTTGCTTATCAACGGTGGTTCTGCTGGCTCAGCTGCATGGGAGCTTGGTCGTGAACCTGTATTCGTACCGGACATGTACCATCCCGAGAATCCGGTTAACTCGAGGTTCGAGTCGCTTAACCCGAATACAATACCGAGAATGTACCACTCTACAGCGATTCTTCTACGTGATGGGAGAGTTCTTGTCGGAGGAAGTAACCCTCACGGGTTTTACAACTTCACCGGAGTGCTTTTCCCGACCGAGCTGAGCTTGGAAGCTTTCTCTCCGGCTTACCTAGAACCGGAGTTTGCTAAATTTCGGCCGAAGATTACGTCTCCTAAGTCGCAGTCAACGATTACGTATGGGACGAATTTGAAGGTGAAGTTTAAGGTCTCTGGAAAAATCAAGGGTCCAGTTAAAGTGACTATGGTGTTTCCATCGTTCACGACACATTCGTTTTCGATGAACCAGAGGCTTTTGGTTTTGGACAATGTTAAAGTAAAGAGAACAAGTTCTGTTTTTGGTGCTTTGTTTGGTAAGTCGAAGCACTATGAGGTTCAAGTGAGGACTCCAAGATCGGCGATTATAGCACCGCCTGGTTATTATATGATGTTTTTGGTGAATGAAAACGTACCAAGTGAAGGTATTTGGGTAAGGTTACAGTGATTCGAATTCATTGGCTTGATTATTCTCTTCAAGTTGTGTATGTTTTTAATACAAAAACATAACCATGACTTTTTAATTATTTGAAGACTTGTAATTTGTAAAGTTTACTTGGGTGAAGTGTATCTTTTGATTGACAAAATTTCACTTTTTGGTTAATAAAAAAATTGTATTTGTTGTAGTAAAAATGGCAAATCTCTTACACTTTTTAAAGTTTATAAAAGAAATTGCACTCAATAATTAAAATTATCAAAACAGCACTAATTTGCAAGAAAAAAAAAACAAACTACTGAAATTATAATAGTTTTTAGTTCTTAAATGCTAACCCCCTAAATTATAATCACTAAACCCTAAGCTCAAATATATTTTTTTGACAAATTTTATTTTTTTTTAAATATTTTCATTCTAATTTTTCACAAATATGATTTACTGCTATTTGAAAGTATTTATCTAATAAGAATGTGTGCTCTCGACTCGATGATTATTAGTTCATTGGTTATTCCTTTTTCATGTCTGGCCTTAGAGCACCATTAACTGGAGTGCTTAAAAGGATGCCTAGGGGTGAACTCCACCATAATATACTAAGAAACGTTGCCAAAAACTCCAAATTAAGCACCGAGTCTTGCTCTGTTTTGCAGGCTCCACTAACACGTGGCAGCCCGCAATTGGTTTGTTTTTAATTTTTATTTTTTTAATCAGGTAAAAAAAGAATAAAAAATAAGTGTCCAAAATGGGTTTATGGGTTAAAGATGCTCTTAGCCAAGAAAAAACATTCTCTGTATGTCATATTCTCATTGACGTATAAAACTTTAAGACTAGTGTGTTAGAAGAAATCGGCAATTCAAGTTTCACATCATATATTAGACAGAAAAATAGTTTTATATATTTGATCAAGCTATAAGGTTGTTTGGGGAGTAACCCAAAAATAAATTTGGAGAATTCACGCCCAAAGCGCTTTATGTCTTTCTTTCTTACTTATGTGTTCAACTGTTCATGAATTCACCGCTGGAGCAAATACCATGTATGTGTTCAACTGTTCATGAATGTTCTGTGTTTGTTTTTTCTTTTTTTTGAAAAAAGGGCTATGTTCTGTGTTTGTTAATTAGTTATTTATCACTAGGAAACATGGTACGACCAGAATAATTAACATGCAACGAACCAGGATAAACATCCCCTGGAATGACTAAAACGTAACAGACTTGACTTGTATAATCAATTGTTGCATGTTTGATGTTGACACAGCATTACCCATATTTGTCCTTGCAGCCTACCGATCAAATTAGTATCACAAATAATCGAAATAACATAGTAAGTCAAACCAATGATAACGTAATAGCCAATAATGAAAATTGTTCGTTCCACGACATATCATATATGATTTAAACAATGTTTGAAACGAATCAAATTAGAAAGATATTTGTCAT
This sequence comes from Brassica napus, assembly GCF_020379485.1. Classification (NCBI taxonomy): domain Eukaryota; kingdom Viridiplantae; phylum Streptophyta; class Magnoliopsida; order Brassicales; family Brassicaceae; genus Brassica; species Brassica napus. The sequence continues at coordinate 13,456,477 of NC_063440.1, forward strand.
CTAAGCAACAAAGAAGGAATATTCATTTACATATACGGGGCCATAAAAACAGTGAAGTTGATGTTACCAAATAGGTAAACATCTAAGGATTTGTTTTGTGTGAAGAAGTTATCATAATCAGAATCTCATCCCCCCTGCAGCTGTGTTCAATACCATTGATAAGGAGATTCGAAACATAATCTCGGCTAGGAGGCGCAGGAAGCTTTTTGACTCACTAATGGTCATTTGGTTGAGATAGTTAGTGAGTTGTGGTTACTTTTGTGAGCAATCTTGTGATTCTACCTGTTTTTTATTTCTTTTTGCCAGGGAGAATCAGAGCTTAGTTAGTTCTTTGTAACAATTTTTATTCATTTTATGATATTTACAGCTTTAGCAAAAAAAAAAAAAGTTATCATATATACTTTTAAAAATATAATTAAACTGGAATTACACTGTTGGAACTAGTTTAATTTTAGGGCAATTCTATTAAATAATCATTTTTAAGTTTTTATCACAAAAATAACTATAAAAATGATCAAAATAACTCTTTTTAATTTTAAAATTTTTCATTTTTATTTTTTCAAATTTCAAACCCTATATCAAAAACCTAGGATCGGGCCTGACTAAAAGCTGACCAAGCATATGTTTGGAGCCCTAAAGTTTACAATTATATTAAGGACCAATAATTGCGACAAAAGCGAAGTCAGTTCTACTGGTCTTTGAAGAAATCAGATGTTCAAGTCGCTGAAGGCCTAAAAGTGTATTATATGCTTGGGGCCCATAAAACTCAGGTCCAACCCTGCCAAAACTCCACCATTTAACTCTAAATCATAAATATATATTAGTTAACCTTATGATAAAAATGTTTTTTTATCCTTCAAAAAAACTTATTTTGGTCATTTTCTCGGTGAGAGTTATTTTTGTGACAAAACTTAAATGGCTAGCATGCAACGAACCACAAGAAATTAACAATTAACAGGCGGTTGTTTACCATGTTATTGTGTGTTCTTTCATTTATAACAATAAAAATAGCAACAATTTAAATGGCTAGCATGCAACGAACCACAAGAAATGGAATTTAACTTGACCTTGAAGTATCCCAAAAAATCTCAAGTAATCTATAATTATGTATCAAATCCCTCCATAATGTAAATCCAATAATCTATAATGTTCCTTCCACGAAAAATCATATTCTGTATATCTGTAATAGTGATATAAGTGTGTATAAATGCAATCATGCATCCAAAATTAGTTGATGTCAAAATAAAATGAAAGAATAATTAAAAAAAAATAGTAAACGAAATATGGGTTCATTTGTTAGTTTCCACGAATCTATCACTGGCTACGTGAATGCAAAACATCAGCACACATATATGTAGTAGAAAATGTAGATTTATGTGGTGAATTTGCAGTAAAAATCTAAGTTACTATTTTATCAGTATTGTTGGTTTGTAACATTTTTGATGTATAAATTACAGTATATATTATTTTTAAATATAAATAATATTTTAATAAAAATATTTTAAAAATAAAATACAGAAATTAAAATTTACTAAGGATGTTGATATATATAAAGCTCTGTACATATAAAAATAATTTATGTACATGAAATTTTTATTACCCATCAATGTTAAAAGTTAAAATTATTTGAAAATTTTAATTGACTATTAAAGTGAAATTTCTAAAAATATTTTATTTACATAACTTTTTAATAACCAGAGAAAATTAACAACTAAAATAATAGAATTTTTTAACTAATTAAAATGAAAATATGATTTTAGAAAAGCTTTTTGGTATAATTTAGAGAAAAACTTTGGTTAACAAGTATATAACCATATTGTATTAACTAATGTAAATTTAAGGTATACGGCCACATGATTATGTATTGTAAATTGTTAAAATTCGCAATATTTAAAAAGCAGACGTGGGTAGTTGATTGACAAACCCAAAATTTTCTTTACCTCAAATCTTAATACATGAGATTTTTGTTGATGTAGAATTAAGATTTGAGTTATCATTTTTACAAATGCTATAACTCAAAATTATAACTCAACAATAATTAATTATAACTCAAACACAATTTCAAAATCTTAAAACTAATTCATGATTGGTAACATTTTGATTTATATGCTTAAATCAACTTATATTCTTAAATTCGTATTATGTTTTACTTTTTACTTTTCACAAAAACGTTATACTTTTGATTCTAACTAAAATAGGCAAATAAATTTAGTTGTCATGAATTCTTACCGGCGCTAAATAAGATATGCTATTCTTTTCTTGATGGTCGCTGATGATGTGCCTCAGTCCGAGGAACTCGACCATCAGGAAGATCAGGACATTCCAACCGAGGTTCATCGTCCCAACCAAGGCCGAGCTGTGTACCGGATCGATCCACGGATGGACGGGATGGAGCTTAGACTAGATCCTCGACCTATCAGCCGAACTGACCGTACTGGATCGTCTCTCTCTCGGACAACTCGCCAATCTCAGACTGACGGTCAAGCCAGAAGCAACTTAGGCCGAGCCGAACAAGGAACTGGACGCGACTTCTCTCTTCTCGCACGTTTGGAACGTACCGACCGTATTGACGAACTGATCGATCCATTTGATCAGTTCATGCACTTTGATCATCCAAATCCCTCTAAGGCACAGATTCTTCATCTTTCAGAAGACTTGGGACGCTTATGGTCGAAGATGGTTCAGGAGACGGACAAGACGGAACAGACGGACCGGCCCGCGACCGTCCTGCTCTTGGCCGCGGTTCAACCAGCCGAGGGGTCACTTTGACCAGTCCGCAAATTGAAGAGTCTTTCTTCTTTGTCTTTCAAAATTCTAGTCAAATGTCTTTAATTTGATTTGTCTTTCAAACTTCTAGTCAAGTAGCCCCTTTGTCTCCTACTTGTACTATAAATAAGTGTTTCATTCCATTAATAAAATCAGATCATTTTGGATTAAGTTTCTGAGTTTAAACTCTCTGTTCTCTTTAGAACTTGTTTTCGATTGTCTTGGTGAGTCATATCCGAGCAATTCACTTCTCAACTAGTTGGTCTTGTGAGTCATATCAAGCAACCAGTTCGAGATCTTCCTTGGCGGACTTGTGAGTCATATCAAGCGCCATTGAAGTCGGGAATATCAAGGGAACATCCGCAACCCTTGTGCGACCCAACGTTCCATCAGTTCTCCTTTCCGGAGTTCATATTCAAACGAATCCAGTCGAGGGCAATCCGATCTTAGGGTCCTTCAAGTGGTATCAGAGCCACTCTTCTGGTATTCTCTACCTTGATCCATCTTCTCATCTTCCATTTTCTTCTAAACACTTCTTCATCTGTCTATCTTGAATCCGGGCCCCTCATTACCATCCACTTATAAAAAAAAAAAAAAAAAAAAAGAAAGAGTTTACTTTGTGGATTGGTGGTGGAAGAGGAAGCCTGCTGGCTGAGGAGAAATCCAGCCTTTGAGGAGGTTAAAACGGATTCTTTTAAAACAAATCTCTTATCTTTCTATCTTTAAAAGTTCCCGTGTGTTTTGCTTAAGTTTGGCCATCCAGATTCCGAGATCTGTTCTTCATAGAACTTTGAGTGGAAACTTGAGTGATCACTTTTAAATCGAGAGAAACACGTGTGTGGGTGAGGAACAAACATTTGAGAGTGTGAGTTTTAATCCTAACGTTTTGTGTTTAAAGAAATTTCAGGAACCATGAGTAGCCATGAAGAACAAAACCGTCCCGGAAATTCAGTTGCTGGACTATCTAATCTTCAGATGCGAGCTTTGAATGATTCTTTTTCTAACCTTATAAACACAGGTCTAGAGCAGATCCATCAAAGGCTTGACGAACTTCAAGTAAGCCAGTCCCATCCTAGATCAAGGACAAGAACCAATCAGCCGCGAAGGAATACCCGGTCAGATGATGAGTTTCCTGATGAGGACGCCCAAGAGGACGAGGTCAGATCCGCTTACCGACCAAGAAGAGGTCATAGAACTCGAAATCCAGGTGATGTCAATCCATTTGCTAGAAACAATCGTACTGATGATAGTTTGAACGGATTGAAATTGAAAATTCCACCTTTTGATGGTAAAAACGACCCTGATGCTTTTCTAGAGTGGGAAAGAAAAATTGAGCATGTCTTTGATTGTCAAAACTATTCTGAACTTAGAAAAGTAAGGCTTGCGGCCACTGAATTCTCTGGCTATGCTATTAACTGGTATGATCAAGTGTTGACCCACAGGAAGAGAACAGGTGAGCGGCCGATTGAGACATGGGATGAGCTTACTTTGTTGATGAGGAAACGATTTGTGCCAACCCATTATCACCGCGACCTTCACCAGAAGCTAAGACGTTTGCTTCAAGGAACCAAATCTGTGGAAGACTATTATCAAGAGATGGAAGTTTTGATTACCAAAACGGACACGGATGAACCTTTGGACGCCACTATGGCTCGCTTTCTTTCAGGCCTCAACCGTGACATCCAAGATCGTATGGAGCTTCAAGAGTATGGAAGTGTGGAACAGATGCTACACAAAGCCATCTTGATCGAGCAACAACTCAAGAGAAGGAGTTTCTCAAAACCGGCCACTACTTCTAAGCCGGCCTATTCTCCTAAACCGGCCTATGCTCCTAAGCCAAGCTATCAAGACAAAGGTAAGTCGCCTATCACAACACATACTGCCTTTAAAACTAATGTTTCCACTCGTGATGACAAAGGAAAAGCAGTAGACGACTCAAGCCGAGCAAGAGACATTAGATGTTTCAAATGTCAAGGGCTAGGACATTATGCCAAGAACTGTCCAAACCAGCGTGTGATGATACTCTTGGAAAATGGTGAATTTGAGTCCGAGGATGAACAAGAAGACAAGGAGGATCTTGGTCCTATATTTGATAAGGAAGAGGAGTCCTTTGACTACCCCCATCACGGACCATTACTTGTGGCTAGGAAGGCATGGAACGATTCCATCTTCGATAAAACGGACGGCCCCGCGAACGACCACACGGACAACGACCATGACCCGACCTTTGATCCAAATTCTAAGCCGATCTTTGATGATGAAGATAGCTTTGACTATCCAGCTCACGGACCACTACTGGTCACTAGACGTTCCTTGAGTATTCAGCCCAAAACCAATGAAAAGGAACAAAGGGAGAATCTCTTTCATTCTCGTTGTTTAATCTCTGAAAAAGTTTGTTCTTTGATCATTGATGGTGGGAGTTGTACTAATGTTGCTAGTGATACTCTTGTCAGGAAATTAGGTCTAGCTACTCGACCTCTCTCACGTCCTTTCAGGTTGGAATGGCTCAATGAAACTGGTGAACAGTATGTTAAGGAGCAAGTCACGATCCCTCTCACCATTGGTCGTTATGAAGACGAGATTGTGTGCAACGTTCTTCCCATGGATGCTTGTCATGTTCTGTTGGGACGTCCATGGCAGTTTGATAAAAGAACCGTCCATGATGGTTACACAAACCGGCACTCCTTCGACCATAAAGGAAAGAAGATCACGCTTGTACCACTCTCGCCCTTGGAGGTCCATCAAGACCAGCTCCAACTCAAAAAGAACCGTGAACAAGAGTCCAAACCGGACAAACATGAGTCCTCAGTCCGGAACTCCAACTTCTTTGTCAAACAAAGTCAGGTTAAGAAGTCTCTTCACTCTCAAAAGCCATTTCTTTTACTTGTGTACAAAGAATCTCTGATGGCTTCTACTTCTTCTAACCTTGCACCGGAAGTTCCGAGTGATTTGCTAGATGTCTTGCAGGAATATTCGGATGTCTTTCCAGATGAAAACCCAAAGGGTTTACCACCAGTACGAGGGATTGAACATCAGATTGACTTTGTTCCGGGTGCGTCTCTACCTAACCGGCCAGCTTACAGAACCAATCCGGTGGAGACCAAGGAACTTGAGAAACAAATTGGAGACCTTATGGAGAAAGGTTACATCAGGGAAAGCCTCAGTCCTTGTGCCGTTCCAGTTCTACTTGTCCCCAAAAAGGATGGATCATGGCGCATGTGTGTGGACTGCCGTGCCATCAACAACATTACGGTAAAGTATAGGCATCCCATTCCTAGACTAGACGACATGCTTGATGAACTTTACGGTTCATGTGTCTTTTCTAAGATAGATTTGAAAAGTGGCTATCACCAAATCCGAATGAAAGAAGGTGATGAATGGAAAACTGCATTTAAAACCAAGCTAGGATTGTATGAATGGTTGGTCATGCCATTTGGTCTTACTAATGCACCTAGCACTTTCATGCGATTGATGAACCATATCTTGAGAGCATTCATTGGTCATTTTGTGGTAGTTTACTTTGATGATATTCTTGTCTACAGCAAGAACATGGATGAACATAAGAAACATTTGAAATCTGTCCTTGAAGTTCTTAGAAAGGAACATTTGTTTGCTAACCTTGGAAAGTGTTCTTTTGGCACAGATCATGTGGTCTTCTTAGGTTTTGTTGTAGGTGCTGAAGGACTTAGAGTGGACGAGGAGAAAATCAAAGCCATCCGAGACTGGCCAAGTCCAACGAACGTGAGTGAAGTAAGGAGCTTCCACGGCCTTGCTGGGTTCTATCGACGGTTCGTCCAAGATTTCAGTACCATAGCGGCCCCATTGACCGAAGTCATTAAAAAGAATGTTGGGTTCAAATGGGAACAAGCTCAAGAAGAAGCCTTCCAAATCCTTAAAGGGAAGTTGACTAATGCTCCTTTACTTGTTCTTCCTGACTTTTCTAAAACGTTTGAGATCGAATGTGATGCTTCGGGTGTTGGTATTGGTGCAGTTTTGATGCAGGATAGAAAGCCTATTGCTTACTTCAGTGAGAAGCTTGGAGGCGCCACACTCAACTACCCAACTTATGATCAAGAGTTGTATGCTTTGGTAAGAGCTCTTCAAACATGGCAACACTATCTTTGGCCTAAGGAGTTTGTTATCCACACGGATCATCAGTCCCTGAAACACCTTAAGGGTCAACAGAAGCTGAACAAGAGGCATGCCCGCTGGGTTGAATTCATTGAGACATTTCCTTATGTCATCAAATACAAGCAAGGTAAGGAAAACGTTGTGGCTGATGCCTTGTCCCGAAGGTATACTCTTCTTTCAGCCCTCGAAACAAAACTTCTCGGTTTTGAATTTATCAAAGACTTATATGCTTCTGATCCGGATTTTAAAGAAATTTTCAACAAGTGTTCCAGAGTGGCTTATGGCAAGTATTATCGAAACTCGGGTTTTCTTTTCTATGATAACCGTTTGTGTGTGCCCCAATGTTCTTTGAGGGAACTGTTTCTCAGGGAATCTCATGGAGGAGGTCTTATGGGACACTTTGGAGTCAAGAAGACATACAAGGCCGTGTATGATCATTTCTACTGGCCTAGCTTGATGAAGGACGTAGAGAGAATTTGTGGCCGATGTGTGGTGTGCAAGAAGTCCAAAGCCAAGGCATCCAATCACGGTTTGTACTCGGCCTTACCTATTCCTTCTCATCCTTGGATTGATATTTCTATGGACTTTGTTCTTGGATTGCCTAGAACTAAGAATGGCCGAGACTCTATCTTTGTGGTTGTCGATAGATTTTCGAAAATGGCTCACTTTATTCCTTGCCATAAAACTGATGATGCTGTACAAGTTGCTGATCTGTTCTTTAGGGAAATTGTGAGATTGCATGGAATACCTAAGACCATTGTTTCTGATCGTGATGCTAAGTTTCTTAGTTATTTTTGGAAAACTTTGTGGTCTAAGTTAGGAACGAGATTGATGTTTTCCACAACTTGTCATCCGCAAACTGATGGTCAAACCGAAGTTGTTAATCGAACTTTGTCTGCTTTGCTTAGATCTTTGGTCAAGAAAAATCTTAAGTCTTGGGAAGATTGCTTGCCGCATGTTGAGTTTGCTTATAATCATGCTATGCATTCAGCTACAAAGTTCTCTCCTTTTGAAGTTGTTTATGGTTTTAATCCCTTATCTCCACTTGATCTTTTACCTTTACCTTTGAGTGAAAGAGTTAGTACAGATGGTAAAAGAAGGGCGGACACCATCAAAAAGCTTCATGAGCAAGTTCGAGCCAACATTGAAACCAAAACCGAGGGATACAAAAGATATGCCAACAAGAAGCGAAAGGAGTTGGTTTTCCAAGAAGGTGACTTGGTTTGGGTTCATTTGAGGAAGGAACGATTTCCGGAAGAAAGGAAGTCCAAACTTATGCCTCGAGTCGACGGTCCATTCCGGATTCTTAGAAGGATCAATGATAATGCTTACCAGCTTGATTTGGAAGGTAAGTATGAAATCTCTTCAAGTTTTAATGTTTCTGATCTATCTCCTTTTCTGGCAGATAATCCAGATTTGTGGACAAATCCTTTTGAAGAGGGAGGGAATGATGTGCCTCAGTCCGAGGAACTCGACCATCAGGAAGATCAGGACATTCCAACCGAGGTTCATCGTCCCAACCAAGGCCGAGCTGTGTACCGGATCGATCCACGGATGGACGGGATGGAGCTTAGACTAGATCCTCGACCTATCAGCCGAACTGACCGTACTGGATCGTCTCTCTCTCGGACAACTCGCCAATCTCAGACTGACGGTCAAGCCAGAAGCAACTTAGGCCGAGCCGAACAAGGAACTGGACGCGACTTCTCTCTTCTCGCACGTTTGGAACGTACCGACCGTATTGACGAACTGATCGATCCATTTGATCAGTTCATGCACTTTGATCATCCAAATCCCTCTAAGGCACAGATTCTTCATCTTTCAGAAGACTTGGGACGCTTATGGTCGAAGATGGTTCAGGAGACGGACAAGACGGAACAGACGGACCGGCCCGCGACCGTCCTGCTCTTGGCCGCGGTTCAACCAGCCGAGGGGTCACTTTGACCAGTCCGCAAATTGAAGAGTCTTTCTTCTTTGTCTTTCAAAATTCTAGTCAAATGTCTTTAATTTGATTTGTCTTTCAAACTTCTAGTCAAGTAGCCCCTTTGTCTCCTACTTGTACTATAAATAAGTGTTTCATTCCATTAATAAAATCAGATCATTTTGGATTAAGTTTCTGAGTTTAAACTCTCTGTTCTCTTTAGAACTTGTTTTCGATTGTCTTGGTGAGTCATATCCGAGCAATTCACTTCTCAACTAGTTGGTCTTGTGAGTCATATCAAGCAACCAGTTCGAGATCTTCCTTGGCGGACTTGTGAGTCATATCAAGCGCCATTGAAGTCGGGAATATCAAGGGAACATCCGCAACCCTTGTGCGACCCAACGTTCCATCAGTTCTCCTTTCCGGAGTTCATATTCAAACGAATCCAGTCGAGGGCAATCCGATCTTAGGGTCCTTCAGCTGACTAAGATAATGTTATTGAAATATGCAATGAAGAGATGTTAGAAGTACCTCAAGAAAGTTTCTAGAGGAGGAGTTGCCTTGTTGGGGGATCGACTCTCCTCTATTGTGAAATTATTAGTTCCACATGTGGTCATGCGGATATGAGTCCATGCTTACGGCCCATTTGAATATCCAGGAGAGGATCCATCTGTGAGTTGTACCTCTCCGGAGGTTAGGTATGTGTCTTTAATAAATTCGGATTTAACCATTTTCAGTTAAAAAAATTGCTAAAAAAGTACCTCAAGAGAAACAAAAACAAAAAGATAATGAAATTTCAATTAATAATACATTTGACTTTCATAGTTTTGGAACTAACAAATTATATCTGTAAACGAAGAATAGCGTTGAATGATGTTACTTGTTAGACTACCATATAGAATAGCGTTGAATGATGTTTCAACTCCCGTCGACTACTATATAAACGAAGTAGCCACAAACCATTTAAATCACAACACACGCAACAACAAAACACACAAAGATCAAACAAGGACGTATGAAATGGCGGCCCGAGCCACAACATTCTATAATCTCTTACTAACATCCCTCCAACTCCTCCTAACATGTCACGTAACATTCGCCGCCGGAGGAAAATGGGATCTCCTCCTCTCCAACGTCGGAATCTCCGCCATGCACATGCAACTCCTAAGCAACGACCGTGTGGTGATGTTCGACAGAACCAACTTCGGCCCATCGAACATCTCTCTCCCTAACGGTAACTGCCGTAGAAACCCACAAGACCCCGTCTCCAAAATGGACTGCACAGCTCACTCCATCGAATACGACGTTGCATCAAACAAGGTCCGTCCGTTAACTGTACAATCCAACACATGGTGCTCCTCCGGTTCGGTTAGACCGGACGGTGTCCTCGTCCAAACCGGTGGAGACCGGGACGGTGAACTAAAAGCGAGAACATTCTCTCCTTGTGATGATAACCAATGCGACTGGGTTGAAATAAACAATGGCTTAGCAAAGAGAAGATGGTACTCTTCTAACCATATTCTCCCCGACGGTAAACAAATCGTTATAGGAGGCCGAGGACAATTCAACTACGAGTTCTTTCCCAAAACGACATCACCTAACGTTATAGCGCTGCCGTTTTTGGCTGAGACTAGCGATAAAGGAGAAGAGAATAATCTTTACCCTTACGTTTTTCTCAACACCGATGGGAGACTATTCATATTTGCTAATAACCGAGCGATATTACTAGACTATGTTAAAAACACGGTGGTGAAAACTTATCCGGCGATTCCTGGCGGTGATCCTAGGAGCTATCCTAGCACTGGCTCAGCCGTGTTATTACCGTTGAAGAATCTTGAAGCGGACAAGATCGACGCGGAAGTTCTGGTGTGTGGAGGTGCACCGAAAGGATCTTTCATCCTTGCTTCTAGAAAAAGAACGTTCGTGAAAGCGCTTGACACTTGTGCGAGGATCAAGATTAACGACGAGAATCCTCAATGGATGGTTGAGAAGATGCCACGTGCTAGAGTCATGGGAGACATGACGCTTTTACCTAACGGAGATGTGTTGCTTATCAACGGTGGTTCTGCTGGCTCAGCTGCATGGGAGCTTGGTCGTGAACCTGTATTCGTACCGGACATGTACCATCCCGAGAATCCGGTTAACTCTAGGTTTGAGTCGCTTAACCCCAATACAATACCGAGAATGTATCACTCTACAGCGATTATTCTACGTGATGGGAGAGTTCTTGTCGGAGGAAGTAACCCTCACGCGTTTTACAACTTCACCGGAGTGCTTTTCCCGACAGAGCTAAGCTTGGAAGCTTTCTCTCCGGCTTACCTAGAACCGGAGTTTGCTAAACTTCGGCCAAAGATTACGTCTCCTAAGTCGCAGTCAACGATTACGTACGGGATGAACTTGAAGGTTGAGTTTGAAGTTGCTGGAGAAGTCAAGGGTCCAGTTAAAGTGACTATGGTGTTTCCATCGTTCACTTCACATTCGTTTTCGATGAACCAGAGGCTTTTGGTTTTGGACAATGTTAGCGTTAAGAGAACAAGTTCTGTTTTTGGTGTTTTGTTTGGTACGTCGAGGAACTTTGAGGTTCAAGTGAGGACTCCAAGATCGGCGATTATAGCGCCGCCTGGTTATTATATGATGTTTGTGGTGAATCAAAACATTCCAAGTGAAGGTATTTGGGTAAGGTTACAGTAATTCATATTCATTTGGCTTCATTTCTCTGCTCAAGTTGTGTATGTTTTTTTAATAAGAATTTGTCTTCTCGGTTCGATGATGGATAACTATTTTCCTGACGGAATACATATCATAGTTTGATTGGCGTGTAAGAAATTCAAGACTAGTAGTGCACGAAGAGATCGAAGTAGTACGTAGAACAAACATGAACTGAAAAAGAGTGCTTAGTTAACTTTTGTCTCAATTACATGAAAGCACGTTCTTGATTTAATATACAACTTGCTAAGAGCACCTCCAATGGCAAAGAACCTACATCAAGTTCTTAATCATAAAAGCATTAATATTTTGATAATGATTTTATTTTTTATTTAATTTTTGTATTTTGTACCAAAAGTTAATTCAATTAAAAAGCAATTAGAGCACATCCAATAGTTAGAATTCTAAAAGTTCATGTGTATATATATGTATATATTGTATATGTGTATGTAGTTGTGAGGTCTATTATTTTGTGAAGAACCTCATCCAAAATAATAGACCTCACAACTATATACACATATACAATTTATACATATACATATACATGAATTTTTAGAATTCCAATGGGTAGAACTCGCATTAGAGGTGCTCTTAGAGTTTTTTAAAAAGTTCTATGAAGTTGGCATGCAAGATATTATTCTGACAAAAAAAATTTTTAATTTTTTTTTAATAAGTTTAGAACTCCTCTGCATCCTGCCGATGGAGTTGGCCTAAATACTGGATTATATAAAGGCATGATTAACTTCGATCTCTTAACCGAGGTTCTTAACTCATGATTTGACACCTTTTTTAACATATTTTTCGGTTAAAAGACGATTTTTATTTAAGAGATGATTCTTAGCTTTTCTTATTTAAGAGACGGTTTTTAGCTTTTCTTAGTTAAAATTTAAGAAAAACTAAGAACCGAGTTAATAGACTGGGATTAATCATGGTGAAAGGAAACGGTTTGGCGATGAATGATTAGATAACGAGGTTGGCTTAATTGATTCGTTTACTGTCAACTAGGTCCGTGTCCGCGCTACGCGCGGATTATATACTTTTAATTTTTTTTAAAATTGAATTTTTTGTCCCAGTATGCTAATTGTATTATTTGGAATTTGTATTAAATTTTGTAAATGTTTCGCATATCTATTTTAAGTTATAACTTGTTTGTATTTTTGTTTGATTTAAATTGAAATATAAAATTTTAACATTTTCCATTTAACACATTTTGTGTTGTTATATAACAGATTTTCATTTTTTTAATCCATACATTAATATGACTACCACACTAAATATGGGGAATATATATTACCAAAATTTCTATATGAAAACCTAATATTACCTGGTATTTTATCTGAAAACTCAAATTATCTTGTATATTTATCATAATTTACCAAACCAATTGGTAAACCTGAAATTGATTGGAACCGTTTTTTCCAGATATTAATTGGTTTTCAACATTATTATCCAAACCAAATAAAAAGTCGAGATAATGGGACTGAAACCAAGTCTAATTTCATAAATACCCGTACATATCTTATATATTTTTAGAACTGAAAATTATATAAAAAATATATGTTGAGCCTAAATGTAGACATCAAATTTTTCAAGTTTTTTTTTAATTTTAAAATAAATATATTTATAGTTGAAATATCAAATCTAATCTTTGTCTTATTCAACATATCATGTGTTACTATAAGATTGATTTCAAATTTTAATCCAAAAATAACTAATATGGCTACAAGTCTAAATGCAGGAAAAGTAGATTAATTTTGGGGTTATTTTAAAAAAAAATTTAGAGAGATGGTAGAAAGAGATGGGATGAAAAAAGAAGATAGAGAATGCCATAATGGAATTTTGATTAGTTTGTGAATTTTGTTTTTTTTAGTTATCAGGTGTAATTTATGTTTAATCTTTGCTTTGTTATTTTTCCTTCTTATTTGTCCTTACATTAATTCTTTACTTGTGAGATGTAGAACTCATTTTAGGTGTTAAAGGTCATAACTTCAATTGTCTGAATGCCTCCCCTTTTTTTTGCCTTTTTCTTTTCTCAATTGACCACACGAAGGTTTTAGTTCATCAGTTTATAACTTCTCTTAGAGGTTCGTTTATTTCTGTGAACACCTTTTTTTTATATATTAGAAACAAAGAAATGTATATGTAACACATGTTTACAAATCTGAATACAATGATAATATCCAATATCTCTGCTTTGGAAATTTCATTGTAAAAGCGAAAAAACAAATTCTTGGACGATTCCAGGCAGATTGATCATCCCACGTGTGTTTAGTTAGCACAATAGAAAATAAAAGATGAATGATATATCTATCATCTTTAACATTCTCTCAGCTACTGTAACGTAGTCTCTCAGATAGACACAAAACAATGAATGGGAATAAATACATGTTTTTGTATACCTTTTTCAAGTTCTTGGCATCTGTTTGACTACTAAAATAAAAATGAGCTTACTTTCTAATTAGTTTGGTCTGTGGATCCTCTTGAACGCAATATGGTTCTTTCCATTTCCCATGATGCACTGGACCGAACGTGCCATTACCGGTTCCTTTAGCTCATCGAGATTGTCATTCTTGATGATCTAGAAACAATCAATAACAAAATAATCAGACCAAGGTTGGAAGTTGCACCAGATTATTATACTTTTTGTTTGACTCTTGACATGTCAGAAAACTTTATGAGACACTGGCACAAATCTAGATTTCAAATGCAAACAAATAAAAGTGATAACATGTATAAGATTCTAAAGTTGATCATATCTGCAAATAAAAGTTCATGGTTCTCTAAATTCAAACTAACACTGACACCATCATGCTGACATGCATTGACGCATGGTACATGGCCTCAGAGAGTGCCTTTGCAAATATTTCGGAAAGGAAGTCATGAGGGATCGATCAACTTCCATGTTTAAACAAAATGAAAGAACTCTGAGATTCAAGCTTGTAAGAAGAAGATGTTACTATAGGATTTTGGTTCTAGTCACCTGAATAATTATCTTCTGGAAAGGATGTCTTTCCATGATAGTTCAGTTACTCAAGAGCACCAGACATGCTTAATAACTCAAGGTCTCCTGCAAGCCAAACAGAATAAGAGCGTTTACAATTCAAAAAGAGAATATCTCAGGCTAACCAATAAGAAATTCATCACTTACTTGTCATCATGAACAGAAACTCCACACTATGCATCATTAGCAAAGAAAGAGCCTGAAACATGAGCAAGATCGTCATGAAACCATACATTTTAACCAATTAAACTACAAATTATTGCAAGTTTCTCTCTGGGAATGGGCTTAACTGAGTGCCTCTATATATAACTTTGTCACACTATGCATGGATTCGCTTTTTCTCCCATGAATCACATCATAGAGAATACATAACAGAAAGCCTATTTTTTTCTGGGAAAAAAAGCTTATTTTTTTCTGGAAAAAAAAAATTGCTGTCACCAATGTTAATGATATTCATATTTACCTCCTAAGCATGTACACGATTTCTTCCAAATTTTTTAATTGGAGGAAAGTGATTCCTTAGAAGACTTTTCTGACCTTCATCTCTTGTCTAAGTTGGTCCCTTTCACAATGCCAGTCAAAGGATCTCTGCAAAATGAAGTCTTCCCCTTCATCATAGGTTATACCTTAGAACACAAGAATGGGATCAGGCATGCTGCTGCTAAATTAGCTTTGACTTCTCCATGCCAATGCTTGAATTCTGGGAGACAGAGAAACACGTCCAATACCAACATTAAAGTAGTCAACAACCTAAGCTCAAGACTGGCATTGTGAAGCAATATTGTAATATATGAATATATACTGTCAGATACCATCCTAGGACTGTAATGGATACAAATAGTGATAGCACTTGGACTTTGCTTGTTAACATCAAGACTGACTTAGCAAGATCTCAGATGCAATTTACAAACCTAGTTGAAACGTTGATGTTGATAAGTTAAGAGTACAGATTTGCCATATAGCTTTTCTCGTGAAGTAAGCTAAGTCTTTAGTTTCTTATATCTCAGTTACTGCAGAACAGGAAGAAACACTCAACGTATGCATTTCCCAACTAAAAGCCACAAGCATTAAACATTTATGTATATACCTCTAAATTATCTCCTTCTCCTGAAAAATATTTCTTCCCTTCGACTCCAAGTCAAACTCAATCTCCTGCATACAAATCTAAAGCAAAGTTCTGAACTTTACTGAAACCCACAAACCAATATAGTGCTTTTTAGATTCTAACCAACAAAGGTCGTACCTGAACATCAAGATGCATGAGAGCAGCGGAAGGAATAAATTGACGTGGCAGTATAGTACTTTTTCATTTGACCGGTTCCGCCGCTATGTTTGATCGGCACGTCGGAGAACACAACGGCCTTGCCGTTTGGCGGAGAGACACCGGTTTTGCCGGTACGATTGACCAGCTCCGCGGAGGAGACACCGCTCTTTCTGTTTGGTTTCTTCGAGATAAGATTGCCGCAAACAGTGGATTTGCTGTTAGAATTCATAGCCTTAGAGAATACACACAATTTTGTGTGTAATAAATCTGGGAAAAAAGAATTATAAAGAAACTTAGGGGTAGAAAGGCGAAAGGGAGCCATAAAGGAGATTTCGCAGGATTTATTGCACAGAAATGGAGTAGTGTGTGGATTGATCGACGATCAGTTGAAGAAGTGGAAACGACGAAGATAGGAGAGGCATAAGAGATTCATCGTCTCAACTTTATCGCTGTAGGGTTTCTTTTGGATTGGGCTTTTGGGCCAAATTTTACAATTTACGGATCAAGAAAATAAAACAACCCAACACCTGTGTGACGTGGCAAAAAAACAGTTCCTCATTGGATGATTTTAATTGCCTACGTGGACAGCCTGGCTACTCCTCATATATCCCTTTTAGTATTAGTTAGAGCACCATTATCCCTAACAACTCTATTGGGGTGCTTATACATTTTTTTAGTATTAAATGGGTGTTAAGCACCTCTTTAAGCAACTTCTTATATTTTAACCTCCAATGCAAGTTGCTTATTATGGGTTGCTTAAAAAAATTTATTTAACATTATTTTATATAAGATTAAATCTATTTATTATATAAAACATATTTAATCATAACATTTAGAATATAAATTTTATTATTAAAACATAAGAACAAAGATTAGTACAATAATCGACAATAATTTGAAAGAAACATCCGAGCTCAATTGTTGTCTTCATCATATCCAAATTTATTCCACAAATGTTCAACCAAATCAGCTTTTAGTTGTTCATGCATTTGTCTATCACGAATTCTAGTTCGAACACCCATCATATTGGCGACATTTGAAGGGATATCTGTAGAAAAGTTGAGATCCACATGTGAACTTCCGTTGTCTTCTGCATGTTGGAACTCGGAAAGATGAAATTGCGTGTATCCATCGCGTTCATCTTCTACTATCATATTATGGAGTATGATACATGCTCTCATAATCTTTCCAATTTTGACTTTATCCCAAAAAAGTGCTGGATTTTTAACGATTGACAGAGTAAGTCACTTGCGGAGCTTGACCATTTATTATGTCATCAAAAACAGGTGAGCGGTCAAGAACATTTATATCATTTAAGGTACCTGGAGGTCCAAAAAACGCATGCCATATCCAGAGATCGTATGAAGCAACCGCCTCCAAAACGATTGTTGGTTTACCCGAACCACGCGAATATTGCCCTTTCCAAGCGGTGGGACAATTTTTCCATTCCCAGTGCATACAATCGATGCTTCCTACCATCCCGGGAAATCCACGGTACTCTCCCATATCAAGTAGTCGTTGAAGGTCAGCCGGTGTTGGTCTTCTTAGGTACTCAACACCGAATAAATGTATAATACCTTCCACAAAATTCTCCAAGCATGACCGACTTGTAGTTTCACCAAGGCGGAGGTATTCGTCGACCGTATCCGCAGAAGTACCATACGCCAATAGACGAATGGCTGCCGTACACTTTTGGAGTGCTGATAGACCCAACCTTCCGAGACCGTCTTTCTTTTGGCGGAAGAAGTCAACTTCGTTAGAGAGTCGATCCACAATGTGCAGGAACAATGGTTTGTTCATTCTAAAACGTCGTCGGAAATATTTTTCATGATACGTTGGAGTATCACTGAAATAATCATTCCATAAACGCACATTGCCTTCTTCACGATTTCTTTCGATATAAGCTCGCTTTTTTCTCTTTTTCTTTCGTTCTAGATCACGAATGGTAAGATTTTGAAAATGTTGATCAAAGACTTGATCAAATGCATCATCAAATGCATCATCAAATGTATCATCAAATGTATCATCTAGAGGGGTTTGAGAAGAAGATGCCATATGAAAATGGTATTGTGATAAAGAGACGGGAAAAAAATTTGATAAAGAGACGGCTACGGAAAAAAGATTTGATAAAGAAAGAACAAGAACAAGTTTGGTGGTAATTGTTTTTGGTGTGAAAGAGACTGTTATAAACTCGAGAAAAAGAAGTTGTTTTATAGAGAGAACATGAAATGGCTTTGATCAATCTATAGAGAGAACATGAAATTGCTTGTATGGTTACAAAGAGAGAACAAGAAGTTGTTTTATAGAGAACATGAAGGAGAATACGTATCTCCATAATCCGTGACTACACAAGCAAACAAAATAGTAGACAAGACTACACTACTCAAACAAGCAAAAGAGTAGACAAGACTACACAACACAAGACAACAAAAGAGTAGACAACACTACACAACACAAGTCCGTGAAACTGAGTATCAAACATCCATGACTCTTCAAGTCCGTGACTCTTCCACAGTACACACGTCCGTGACTCGTCCACACTTTACAATGCACCATGATCTTCAAGCGATCCATCCTGAAGAAGAACAACACCAAAACGATCACTCATCCAAAAACAGTCACATAAAACATATATATCTGTTGGACATAAAAGATCACTCAGCCAAAATGATCACTCATCCAGAGATTAAAACAAGAACATAAACCTTTTTATAACATCACTAACCAGGACAATGAAACATAAGTTACAAGCCGATGAAATAAAACAGAAACAGAGATCAAAAACAGTGACATACAACAACCAGGAAACTTAACCAACAAACAAAGATTAAAACCGAGACTTAATAGACTTCATCTAATTAGACATCAACTCAATACTGAGCTGCTTCTTCAGAGCTTCTTCATAATCAGCAAGGGGTTCTTCTTTTGCAAGGAGACGCTCAAGAAGCCTCATCTTCGACACCCTTTCTTTCATCTTAAGATCCTGCTGCTTGATGATCCACATAGTCTCAAACGACGCGTCCAGATCCTTTCCCCCCTCCATCGTCTTCTTACCACGGGCTTTTGCAGCCTTAACACCCTCGGGACGAATACTTCCTTCAGTTGCTGAATGTTCACTGTCCTCACACTTCCTCTTTTTTGACGCAGACAGCTCACTCCACTTCTGGTCATTACGCAACTCTTTCCAAGCATACTCAAGGGTGAACTTTTTGTTATGGTTTGTGAAGAAGATCTCATGGGCTCGCTTGAGGACATCAGTCTCATTTTGCCCACTCGATCTCTCTTTGTTTGCAGCTTCATATGCTCCACAAAACTTGCAAACTACGTCATTAATCTTGTGCCAGCGATTCTTACAGTGAGCTGCCTCTCTCTTCTCACACCCAGCAAGCTTCGGACTAGCATTGTAATACTCAGCAATTCTTTTCCAGAATGCTGAAGACCTTTGCTCGTTCCCAACGATAGGGTCTTTGCTCGTGTTCAGCCACAAGCTGATGAGTACTACATCGTCGGTTGGGGTCCACGCTCTTCTTTCTTTACGGATGGCTTCAGTGTTTGCACCACTGCCACCACTGCCTAAGAAGGGAGCTTGCGATGCAACATTTTGTTGACTGGTAAGTAAGTCAACAAAGTTAGCAGACTCGCTAAATGGATTAAAGTCCATTTTCCAAAGTCAAGAGAAGAGAGAAAAAATAGATAGGAGTCTGTTTGGAGTTGGAAGAGAAGGCAAGAGTTTTAAAGAAGAAATGAACACTCGCATTGAAGAAGTGAAAACACCCAACCACAAACAAATTCGAATTAGACATATATCTACCTTCTATTAATTACTCTATCACAGCCGTAATACACACACAAAGCAAACACTTTATCATCCTCAAAGCAAGTCATTTAACTCAACCACTACTTTTTCATTTAACTCACCACTTCTTTTTCATACAGACACAAATCACTTCTATTTATTACTAACCTAACTCAAACAAAAGGCATTGAATGAGAATAATTCATGAAGACATTTACCTGTATTCCTCCTCTGATTTGACGATCCTTCGTCATCTGCTTTGACGTTCCTTCCTCAACTATCTTGTTTCATTGCGCTCAACAGACAAACATATAAAAACGAAACAAAAATCAGTAGCAGCTCAAAAGACAAACACACAGACAAACACACACTTGATTCAATTCAGTTCCAATTCAATTTCAAAGCAGAACCTAAACCATATGAATTCAAAGCAAATCCTAAATCTCTATTGCATTGTAAAAGCTTTTTATCAACCGTTCAATCATTTTAACAGAGCAAATCCTCTAGAACTTTTACCTCTATTGCAGACGAGAATCACAGTCAATATGGCCTTCTCATCTTCTTTGATCCATCCATATGAAGCAACAAAGACAAAGACAAATCATGAGGCACATACCAACACAACAACTAATCAAAATAACAAATAAGGATACAGATTTACCTTTCGTTTTCATTTACTCTGGCCCGGCGATAGAGATTTCGTCTGCTTCATCATCATCGAGGAGATCGACACAGAGAGTCACGGAGAGATTCATCGGGGAGTCCAAGCAGAGAGAGAGAGACGAGGAGAGATCATCTTCGAGTGATCACGTCGAGGAGAGATCATCTTTGAGGAGCTATCACCAGAAGAGATCACGGAGTCATCGGGGAGAGCGATAGGCACGCCGATTGGGGCGGATTCCATCCAGGAGAGATCAACGACGACTGATTCCGTCGATAGAGAACACGAGATAGAGGAGATTGACGTTGATTCGCCAAGAGAGAGACACAAGAGGAGAGGCGGAATCATCGAGAGAGGAAAAAAAAAGAGACTTTCGTGAGAGAAAGAGAGAGAGAGAGAGAGAGAGAAAGACACGCTCTCAATGGCTAACACGTGTCCATAAACCACGGCGCTTCTTTCGCTTAATTAAGCGTCGTCCCTTGCCTAATTACATCATTTTCTTTTATTTTTAATTCCAAAAATCTATAAGCCACCCCTTAAGCAACCTGGTTAATGGTGCTCTTAGATTTGAATCAACTACCAGTCTCCCACTAATAAACAAATAAAAACGGATTTCATAAGATGGTGGTGTATTGGTGTTATTGATTATGATTTGAATGTCAGTGTACAAAAGTACTTGATTGGAAATCGAATTGAAGTTTCCACGACTCTGAATGATTTATAAGTATATAATGTGAATAATTGGTTGGATTGTAGCTATAAAATTATGTTGTAAATAAATTGGTTGTAACTGTATATTTATTGTTGTAAATTTATTTGCAGAAACTTTTGTTCTAGTTATTTTCTTACGTTACAAAGTAGAGCATCTCTATTGAATATTTATGTGAATTTCAAAAAGATCATTAGCAAAATGGCATTGTATAACAATCTGGCGCAACAGTGAATACTTTTTATGTCATCATATGAGAAAATAAATAATATAATTTCAGGAAAATACAGAACAAATAAAGAAATATGTTTGTCTTCCTTTGGTACCATCAGCAAAATAGCTTTTATTATGGGATGAGTTTGTTGTATGTAATGAAACTATTTGGTACCAGCGAATACTTTATTGATGTCATCATGTCAGCATATGATAAAACAAAACAAAAAAATGTTTCAGAAAATTACAGAACAAAATATGTTTTTATTCCTTTCTTACGAAATAAACTTTGTATTTACTACCCTTTCCTCATAAAGACAAACGTTACACACAAAAAAGCAAAAGCGGAAGAAGAGGAATGATATATAACAATTTTTTTTAAAAATGATGATATATTCTTGGTAAATGCAAATCTCACAATTTAATCCCTTTTCTATTTTATATCTCCCCTCCTCCTCTACTTTATATCTTCACCCACCCCTTTTTTTTTTACTCCATTCGTAGCTCTTCTGTACTTTCAATCCGTTTAGGGTTTCTGAATCTGTCTCCCCATTCTTTCCCCTCTTCTACATTCAATCCTTGTCGTCGCCCCCAGCTCACTAGCCGTTGCTTTCCCGCCACTTTCAAAGCCTCAAACTCCATTACCCGTCTCCAGATCCGTTTTCAATTTCAAAAAAGTTTAAACCTTTCTCGATGGCAGCGACGAATTCAACCTTGGAGAAGAAGGATGAGAGCTCGGAGGAGAAGGGCGGTGAGCTTTTGTTCTGCGGCGCTACTTCCTGGGACATCGTTGGAAGACGCAAAGGTGTCGAAGGCAACTTGCTCTCTCCCACTCGCTTAAGGCCTCTCCTCGGCGTCAACATTCGATTCGTCGCATCTGGTTGCGGTAATAATCCTTCGTTTCCCTCTTAATGGGTTCTGTTTTTCTTTTTAGATCTGTGCGTTGTTGAAGCAAAGATTGACACTTTATGATGTGTGTGTTTATTATAGCGTCGTGTCATTGTGTGGCGTTGGATGTTGAAGGTCGTTGCTACACCTGGGGACGCAATGAGGTAGTGCTTCTTTTGTTTGTTTGTTTGTTTCCACTCTCTTTAAATAGGCTTCTCTGAGATTATTGGTTTGGTGTCGTGTGTTTTCAGAAAGGGCAGTTAGGTCATGGTGATATGATCCAACGTGACAGGCCAACGGTTGTGTCTGGACTCTCCAAGTGAGTTTCTGTTTCCTTTTTGAGAGAGGGATTGATTCTAACTCTTTGTTGAGGGGATTGTGTTTCTTGTTGAAGGTACAAGATTGTGAAGGCCGGAGCAGGGAGGAACCATACGGTTGTTGTTAGCGAGGAAGGCAGGTCGTTTGCTTTTGGATGGAATAAGCATGGGCAGTTGGGTTTAGGCACCGCCAAAAACGGTATATGCTAGTAATCTGATTGTCTTTTAAAGCAGTCTTATTACAACCGTTATATGATGAAATCTTTCTATTGCAGGGTTTGTGTCTGTAGAAGTTGAATCGTCGCCTGTTCCATGTGTTGTCTCTGATGAGGTCACGAGCATTGCTTGTGGGGCTGACTTCACTGTGTGGTTATCTTCTACTGAAGGAGCCTCTATACTGTATGGTTTTCTTTATCTTTTGTTCTTGTTCCTCTTTTTTTTTTTTTTTTTTGCCTTTAAATGGCTTTGCTCAATTTTAGAGTGTTTTGTTTGTTTGTTTATAGGACCGCTGGACTCCCACAATATGGTCAACTTGGTCATGGAACTGATAACGAGGTAATTTTGTTTCGTAGTCAAATCTTGTGATCAATGCTTTCTTCCAACTACTGTTTTTGTAGTTGTAGCATAGTTTCATGATTGGATCCAATGTTCAAGAAATCGCTAGACAGTAATTAGGGCGAGGATTATTGATTTGGCTTGTGCTTAGACCGATTTTTGAACATCTGTACTGATCGTTTAAGAAAAATCGTTTAGAACACTGATTGGATCACATTGTTTGTGGATTAGTCTGAAACTTCCGAACAAGTTTATGAGCTCGTGTATCTTCTCATGTTAAAATTTTCTATCTCTCTGATTTGAACTTGATGAATAGTTTACATTTATATGTCTCTGCCTTGTACTCTAAAACGTTGTGTCTGTGTGTTTTCAGTTCAATATGAAGGATGGCTCAGTTAAACTCGCCTACGAAGCTCAGCCACGTCCTAAAGCCATAGCCTCTCTTGCCGGGGAAACGATTGTCAAAGTTGCATGTGGAGCGAATCATACAGGTACAACCTTAATTCTATCAATCTTTGCCTTTCAAGAAAGCTAACTTCAAATTCTAATATGTTAAATTTCTCTGAATCAGTCGCTGTCGATAAGAATGGGTTTGTTTACACGTAAGTAGCTTCTCTGCTCAAACTTCCAATCATTTTATACATATTCTCTTTCGATTTTTAACCTTGAAACATTATTGCAGATGGGGCTTTGGTGGATATGGAAGGTTGGTACCTTTAGCCCATTTCTGAGTTTTAGAATTTTGAAGAGTGGGATTAGATGTTGGTTGGTTGTGAATTGCAATGCAGGCTTGGACATAGGGAACAGAAAGATGAATGGTCTCCTCGCCGCATTGATGTGTTTCAGAGGAATAATGTTTTGCCTCCTAATGCCATTGTTTCAGCTGGCTCTGCAAACTCTGCTTGTACTGCGGGTAAAGTTGACTTTTTAATCTGAACTCTCTCTCTCTCTCTTTTACCTCTTGTGTTCCAGATTATCTAAATTTGAATTGAATTTTTTCAGGGGGAGGACAGTTATATATGTGGGGAAAGATCAAGAACAATGGTGATGATTGGATGTACCCTAAACCTATGATGGATCTAAGGTTTGTCTTCTAAGTCAAGATTCTTATTGTTACTTTTTTTGATGATTGATTGATTTTTAACGAATTATTGATTCCTTTATGCAAGTGGTTGGAACTTGCGTTGGATGGATTCAGGAAGCATGCATCATTTTGTTGGTGCGGATAGTTCTTGCATAAGCTGGGGTCATGCTCAGTATGGTGAACTTGGTTATGGTCCCCACGGTCAAAAGTAAATGCCTCACTATATATAACTTAACTTATAGTTTAAGCTCCACGTGTGACTATTCACTGTGCTTGTTCTTCCTCGTTTTAGATCCTCTGCGGCGCCTAAGAAGGTGGATATACTCGAGGGAATGCATGTAATGGGGTTAGTGAGTCCTCAAGAGTTTACCCCAGAGATGATTAGTTGGAACCTTTTTTTTTAATCCATTGTGTGTGGTTTATGCAGTGTGGCATGCGGGTTTTGCCATTCTATGGTCATAGTTGACAGAACAGAAGATATCGCTGATCGTCTTGAGCAGGTAAGAAAAGAAACTGAATCATTTCTTATTTGATTGATCCCTCGTCTGGTTCCTTATGCGGTTTATACGTCTTGCAGCTCGAGATATACGACGGGAAAGGATCATTAGAAGGTATACACTCGCATTATAATTTGCTCTCTCCCCTAGGGAGTTTAATCATATTATCTGACGTGTTTCTTTTGTTTTGAACAGAGACTGTTGAACAACCCAAAGAAGAAACTGTGGCAACTACAACAAAGCAACAAGTACCTGCCAAAAGAGGTAGAAAGAGGAAAGCAGCAAAGGCTTCGTCTGACTCTGAACAAGACAGTGGCGAAGAAAACAGCGACAAGGAGAAGGAAGCTAAAGGCAGTGACAGTGACTATAGTGAAGATGGAGAAGAAGAAGCCAATGGCAAGAAACAGACCACTCGTGGCAGAGGACGTGGCCGTGGAGGACGTGGTCGCGGCGGACGCACCGGTAATGGAAAAGCTTCGCCGGTGAAGACCGGTCGGGGAAGAGGAAGACCACGCAAGTCTTAGAAAAACTTACTTTGACTCCGACTTCTCTCGATGTGGTTTAATTTCTTTTTTAACAGTTTTTTTTTTGTTTCTTTTTAATACAATGAGAGGCTGAGAAACATTTTTATCAAACATTTGTTTAGGCTGAGAACTTTGATCGGCTTTTGTATTCTGATGTAAACCACATCGAATGATTTATTTTTCTAGAGACAACATTTCCGTTATTATAGTTTTCAGAACTCAATTGATCATCGACTAGTCTCAGGTCAGATGGGAACCTTGTAAGATTATATAAATGTCGCCGAGTGCGAGAAAACAGTGAATCAGTCCGCAAAATGTTTGACTTGAGATAGATGCAACTAGTGATTTTAAATATGGATACTAGCCATACTTTAAGTTCTTGTTGGTCGTGATGAATGGTTTGTTTCATCTTCACACGCAATCCCTGAGCTTATATTATCACACACAACTTTTTGCTACCGACTACGGCTTCGTTTGTATGCGTGTCCACTTTTTCTGCATACGTGAGAGTTGAGACAATCCCATACCAAAAAAAATAGAATAAATGAAAACAAAGAATTTCTAAGGAGTAAGGTGAGATCAGGCAGTGTTACTAACTATATATGACTTTATTACAATGTTAAAATAATTATTTTCTATTCTGATTTCATTTTCACATAGTCCCACATTTTCATGTGATTCTTTTTTTAAAATCAAATTTCATGTGTTCATGTCTTAATTGCACAAAACAAAAAGGCTGCCTTAAGTGGCGGTAGTTTGTAAATGACACGTTGCAAAAAGCATGCCAATATTACAATGAGTTGTTGTTTTACACTTGCAGGTCTTTTCAATAAGATTAAAAACCAAGAAGAAAATAAATGGGTACATTGATGTTTTTGTCTATGAACAAGGCTATGTATAATCATGGTTGTGACAAAAGAAATGTTAATCTTGTCCAGATGCATAAGGTGAGTGACAAAGAGAATGATAACCATGTTCAGAACCAAAGAGTCAGTGATAAATAGGTCAACTTTGCTTAAAACCAAATAGTCAAATCAGAATACACAGACAAAAAAAAAAAGACAAAACAAAAAACTATAGCCAGAACAAATTGTTTGACAAAAGAAAAAGACAACATATTGAATACAAAGCTAATTGTACTTTATGTCATCATTCAGTGATCTATATTTTTCATATTTAATAGAACAACCCAAATGAATATAATCATAAAAATATCAACATTAATTTGTTTCATGATCGAACAATAAATACTAATTAATTTTTTGTTTTTTAACTTTCATCAACTATCCATCAAACTAAGAGTATTTTAAGCTCAATTCTATAATATATATCTCTAAAACAGAGGAAAAAAATAAAAATGAATTTTTTATTCTAATGTGTTTTTCTATAATAGAGGAATGCTATATTCGCTTATATTTTCCCCTTTAAATATAGAAGAAAAACAACATTCATCTATTTATAGAAGCAAATATAACATTTATCTATTATAGAGAACACAATGAAGAAAATTGTGCAAAAATAGATAAATAGACAAATATAACATTTATCTATTTATCAAAAATTGTGCAAAAGTTGTAATTTATTTCATCATTCAGTATGATCTATGTTTTCATATTTGATAGGATTATTTAATCTGAAATGACTATAATCATAAAATATCAACATTAATTTATTAATTAATCTACTTAATGAGTCAACCTTCAATTGTTCAACTAATGATATTTTACCATGATTAAACATGAATAATCTCAACAATTTGGAAACTTAGTCATTTTCACTGATTAACAGATTTACTTATAATTTCAAACATTTATGTATCCACTGCATTTTGACTTTACTAATGTTATCTTAGTTTTTCTTATTTATTAAGACACTTTTACATTTAATTTTGACAAAATACATACATATACAAAATTTTGCTAATATTGTATATCTTAAATTGATGTGGAAAATATTATATTTTTGCATATAAAATTGGTATGTTTGTAATTATATCATTGTGCGTAATATCAAGCCCGAACCAATGAGACTAATAATACTACTACAGAACAAGAAGGGAAAGAACCATAAAAGCGGGAGAAGAGATTCTTTGGATTATGACCAAGAAGCAAAGAGAAAGCAGAGGAGGCAAGAACTCTCTTCCCCGGTTCATGAAGCCAACATAGTAGGCGAAAGCTAAGATTCAAGAACCTAGCTCACCAAGATCAATCCCTGATATCTTTAAGAAAGAGAAGTTTCCATCAAGAAAAGACATTCACTGCCTGTTGGTTCCAATGGGAAACAAGATTCTTCTCCTAGAATCTAACGGTGGTCTGCGTCTCAAGCACAACCGGGAACAAAGGGTAGCAGATCTCCTCTCCTCCTATGTTTTGATCAATTACTGAGAAAGTGTTTGCTGTTGCCTTTTGTTTTTAACAGATAGAAAATGGCAAATATTTCATTTGCTTTGGTGTTGTTTTGTTTTTTTCCGGACATGATTTCTTTGTCCAGTTTTGATCTTAAAGACAACAAAATATTCCAGTTTCAGACTGTCTTAAACTATTGATTCATTAATCATTCATCACTCTACTACATAATAATATTAAGATAGTTTCAAATGCTTACAACAAGTTGATTCCTCTTCTACCGGTTCGAGGAAAAAAGCACTTTCTTTCCCTCTTTTAATTGCTAAATTTATGGAACAGAAGTCTTGAGATCGTTAATGCAAGCGCTGTTCAGAAGCTTCATGCCTTCTTCACTCATCTGCTGAACCTCTGTTGGCGACAGTATCCTTATGCACTTCACACATCCCACAAACTCTCTGCGCACCAGTTTATGTATTTTAAGTTAGAAAAACTATAATAACACAGAAACTGAAGTTTAGCTTCTTAATTTGATTAGTATCAAGACTTACTCCCATGGATCATCTCCTACAAGCAGAACATCACTCTCATAATCAACATACACAAGCTTCCACCCTGAGCTTTGTGGGCGTGTGAGCAATCCTTCAAGTCCAAACATGCACTCTATTGCAGATTTCAGCTCTTTGTAGTCTCTGAAGCTTGTCACATCAATTGACCTCCCAACTGACCCGGTTTTTTGAACCTTACAGAACCAATGTTCCACGTCAAATGTATGCTTAATGGACGTAAAAACTAGAGATTAGTCTTTTGTTTACCTTAGTGTAGGTTCTAACACGAGGCGTTGCAAGCTTCTGCTGCCATGAGCCTTTGCTGTTCTGCAGCAGACTACTATCATCAAAGTCAACATTGCTTGAAGACGTACCGGTTCCTCCAGAGTTGTCTGCAAAGCTAGCGGATGTGATCTGTGACTGGACATCTTGGGTGAAGCTAGTGCTGTTGTTGTTGTTGTTCCCGACCAAACAATTGAAATCAGTTTCTTTGATGGCACAGAAGTCATCAAGAACTGTGTTTGAGAGTGGAGGAGGATCTAGGATGTTGCTGTTTGTGCTATTATTACCATAAAGGTCCTGTTGCATCAAGGGACTGAACTGGTCAAACTTCAAACCGTTGAGCTGATTGTCCCACACATCGTGAAAGAGAGATGAGTTTGTTGTGTCCGGTAACACAACAGCTGAGGAATCCATTAATGGCTGCTTGTATGATCCGGCAAGAGACTGGAAGGAAGAGACTTGTGATGACAGCTCTTCTGTTTCCAGGAAAGAGAAACCATTTGTTGGTGGGTATATCTGTTGGCTTATGTCAGGACATGGAGACAAAGCCACTGGTTTCTGCATCAGCTCGTTAACCTTCTCCTCATTACACACTTGGTTAGCCTGGTCCATTGTCTGCTGCTCATTACAATGACTGACTCTCCCAGAGCTGCAACCAGAAAATGTCGGGTTTTCGGATTTTGAAGGAGCACTCATACTTTGTGTTGGCAGATTCTGTTCTTGGCCACTAGTATTGGAAGCAGATGGGTTCACAGTTAGCTTGCTCTCTGGCTGCATCTGCACCATTGGTTGTTGTTGCATATTTATATCTCCTAGTAAACCTCCCTGCCTCATTAAAACATTCTGTTGCATCTCAGACATGAAAGATGTTGTTGCATTCTGGTTGTTGTTGTTGTTGTTGTGAGGTCTCATCATCATTCTCATAAGCTGCTCTGAAGCCATGTTAGGGAATGATGCGTAAGGCAGGATCCCGTTTGTGGAGTCAGAAACACGGATAAAAGGCCGTTTGATCAAGCTGCCCCATTCAGTTTCACCAGCTGCACATTTCAAAACAAAGTTACTTAATGCTTGCAAATCAGATGAAACATGTTTTTGTAACTTACCAAAGTAAGATGGATGGAGCTGGCGTTTGAGTCCTGAGGTGAGAGAAGGGAAAATGAAGAGACTCTCAGGTGTTTCAATATCCCATGGACTAACTCTAGTCGGCTTATCGTTACATCCAGGCTCATCCCATTCGACTTGAAGGTTACGCCACTTAGAGCCAGCCCATCTTAATGGATCCAAATCACTTATTCCAACTATGGTTCCCATGTATCTACACATGGATGGAAAAAATGAACAACCAAGTCTGTTTAAGTTAAAGAAACAGATTAGGTTGTTGGTTCGTGAAATCACTTATTACCTACGTTTCCCTGAATCCTCAGTTTCAAACATCATCCCAAACCTCATACTAACTGAGAGCTGAGAGCCGCATATAGCCTTGCGGTACTTGGCTATAGGAATCACAAACTCCGCTGGACACGCTCTGATAAAAACAAAACACACACCATAAGCTCTCTTGTTTAGTCATGTGAGAAGTGTAGAAGGGATTTAGAGATTAACCTTGGATTATAGAATATCAAGAAAGGAGTGCGGTTTGCAGTTGCGTGAGCCGCGGCAGCAAGAACGCCGATGTGCATACTGTCCGCTGAGAGAACTGATGACGGGAGAGCTGTCTGTTGGCGGTTAGCTCGTCTCACACCAACCATCAGTTGAGACTTCTCATCCCTGATGAACAAAACGGAATCACCAGCTCTCAGTCTCTTTGAGCCAACAAACAAACTCCATCCCGTTGTAAGGAGATGTCTCTTCGGTTGTCCTGAGAAATTGCAAACCAAAGAATCTGAGCTCAAATATCAACTGAATCTATACAGAGAGAGAGCAGTCTACTAGTCTTTACCGCGGTATATATGGCGAAATGTCCAAGTATTCTCATGCAAATCTCGAACTACAAGCTCCTGAGTAGGCGGCTGTGCTGTGTAGTCCTGTAATGTATAACATTAGCAGCAAATTGAAGTGAAAAGAGCAAAGGCTGCAAGACTCACCAAGGGTGGGAATAGCTTCTCTGCAGCCCTGCGTGGGACGGAGAAGCCTCCATGTGTACTTGTATCACTTGCAGTAAGAGTTTTGCAGAAAAACTCAGATGGGTGCTTGCTTCCTCTTAGTAGTCCAAACTCTGGTACAGGGAACACATCTCTCTCCTGATTACACACAAAACTCAATTCAAAATATGGAGATGAGTTATCAAATGGAAGTTGCAAGAACTGTGAAACTTACAGAGTGAACAGGTTGAAGACTCATCTGAGCATAGATTTCATCACTGTCTTTGTCTGCCTATTAGAGTAAACAATGGTCAAGAGAAATCAACATAAGATTGATTACAAACAAAAGCAAATGAAAATGATTATGAAATGGCATGCATACATGAAGGGTAACATTATGGACTTGGCACATCAACTGAGAAGGGAGATTTGGGTAATTAGGAACTTGGGTTGTTGCTGATCTTCTGGTTGATACAGCAACCTAAACAACAACAGAAGAAGAATCAAA
The DNA here is from genome assembly GCF_020379485.1 of Brassica napus. NCBI lineage: Eukaryota > Viridiplantae > Streptophyta > Magnoliopsida > Brassicales > Brassicaceae > Brassica > Brassica napus. The sequence continues at coordinate 13,487,271 of NC_063440.1, forward strand.
CCTTTAGGACAGGAGTTTACAAAATCAAGAGATCTATAAATGTGTCTAAATGACACACAAAAAGTTACCTGCTCGCTGTGACCTTGTGGGAAGTAATACACTAAGCTCCCAACTTGAGGGAGAGTAACCAAAGGGCCTGCACAAGCGTGCCATAGCTCCGAGTTTATTACAGGCTTTCTCGTTCCTGGACATGTAAGAAACCAAAACTTTCAGGGAAAAAAGTAAACAAGATTTCAATGTGTCATTTAGCCTAACTTTTTTTTATAAGTTGATTTAGATTTTTGCTTGACAGGAAAAAAAGTTTGAACTTTTGTATGTTTATTGTCATAACAAAAAAAGTAAACCCACAAAGGGAAATGTTGCAATGGAATTTCTCAAAAAGGGAATATTCAGTCAAAATATTTTAGGAATAAAGAAGATGAAAACCTGACTGATCCTTCAACAGCTTCATCTCTTCAAGCAGAGTAGACTGAGGAGTGGTTGTTGTTGTTCCTCCATTAACCAAACCATTTGTTTTCATCTTGTCCTCAACACAAGCCAATGAAGCCATCATACAGAGAATTTTATTTATGTTCTGTTTTGTCTCTCCCACACTCAAACGCTAGGCTTTAAAGCGAGACTTAGACTATTTTTCTTTACAAACTCTTCATTATATCTTTTTTTTTTACCCAAGAAGAGACAAAGAGCCCTACAAGATAAATCAAGAAACAAGAAGAATTAAAGACAAACCCATTTCATGAAATCTGGTTTTATTTTGGTTTAAAGACAAACTCCAAATTCGAAGGACAAACTCCTTACACATGACAAAAAAAAACAGAACAGAAGAGAGATTAAAGGGACAACACACAGACAAGCATGTCTCTCTTGTGGGCCTCTTGCCTCAGATCAAATTCGACCCTTCAATGAAGAAGAGAAACCAAAGCTGCCATCATGAAACAACAGTTTCTTTCTTTTGTTTCCAGATGCAAACAAGAACAAGAAGGTCTTGAGAGAGAGAGACAACAAAACTTTCTTTTCTTTTATTTCTCTGAAAAATCCCACATTTTTCTTCTCTCTCTCTCTCTCTCTCTCTAGATGTATATAAAGTATAAGTGTGTATGTATAGTTGTTTTTTTGCTTGGAAATGGGAAAGAGTGTGCATGCTCTTATCCTGCGCTTAAACTTTCTGTATATGGCGATGCCGTTGCAGCTTTAGACTCTCCAAACGAATAATATTTTTATTTTTATTTTTATTTGTTTTCACATTAATTAAGATATCTTTGTTATTGAAGTTTATATATATACACATTAATTTATGTTTCAAACAGTTTACGTCAAAAATTAATAAAGTAGAGTAGTGAGCACACGTAATCTCTGATACGCACAGAAACGTAGTTGTTTGTACAAGTACTTTAAATGCTTATGTAATAAGACAGATAGCAAAGCTTAAAATACGTACCATGAGTGACATTGTGACAATATATTACTGCAATGTAATTTGCATAGATATTCAAAATTTAATAGTATTTTCTTCCAAAAGTGTTTTGCTTTTTCAACAGCTTTGGTTGATTTTTGTAACCTGAATTTATATGTGTATTATACAAAATAAATTAAGCCAAAAATGAAAACTTGCTTAGCTTTATGACAGCTAAAATATAATTTTTCAAAAAGTTTATTTTTCATGCTGATGTTTGAAAGATTAGCATGATGCCTAAGAGGTTGAAGAGAGGAAGTGTATGGTAGAAAAGCGTATATTAGCATGATGCCTGAGGGGACGTGCATGAGTTGTCAGGCTTTGGAAGATTTTAGAGAAAGTGCGTATGGTAGAAAAGCGTATATTAGCATGATGCCTAAGAGGTTGAAGAGAGGAAGTGTATCTTGCAACCTTTTGAGCTGGTGCTCTTTTTTTCTTTCCAAGTTATGACTCAAAGATGTCTTCCTTTTGTTAGAAAAGTTATACGATTACTAGAGTATTTGATAATATCTATTAGTAGAATTGCATAGTTTTTATGTGCTAAAGAGTCTAAAACCATCTCCAAAAAAAATTGAATTCTTGTATTAGCACTGAAATGGCCTTTACGAATTATTTTTTGAACGTCTACATACAAGACAGGTGAATATCTTGGTTGTGAAGATGTATCAACATACTTTGTCCCGTTAACACATACAACTCCTCAAACACATGTGTAATTGTGTGTGAGTGTGCAAGGTGTACATAGTGCGCCAGTGTGTGCTTAGCTTAATACATCTTTAGACTTTTTTGGTCACTTTTTATACATCTTTGTTTTGACTTTTCTTTTGGTTTTTATGCGGCGAAATAATTGACATGTAGTGATTGTACTAGATTGTGTGATTTGTTATGAAACGATATTTTCTTTTTCGTTAAAGGATGATACGAAATTATATCGCTTTTTCATATCATTAAATTTACGTTTTCATATATAAATGAAAATTGAGCACGCATTATCTTCTGATTTTAATACAGATTATCAAAGATTAGAGAAAACAATAAAACGTATTTTACACACTATAGTCGTATCTCTTCAGGACTGGAGCTAACATAAAAAAATATAGACATCATATATCACTATATAAGATAGTAACAAATGTGCTGATCATAATACTCTTTTGCCATAAACATGCTCAAAATGAATGATGCTTATCCTACGGTGATAGTGATACAAAGCTTGACTTAAATCTCCATAAACCCATGTCCATTTCCTATTAATACGTTCTGTCGACTTCAGAGAATATCAGGAGCATGTAACGAACAAGTTCTGTGGATGTTGGTCTTTGGCATACAATTTGGACCATCTCAGGATCATGTAACAACTAGCAAATCCCATAAGATATTTTATGTCATTTTTGTTGTTTTATAATAGACGATATTTTCACATATCTAGATAATCATTGGATGTGATTGGCTATTGCTGTAAATGCTCTCTACAACCACAATTAACATACAGCCCTAAATCACCACCAATCTTGATTTGTATTTTTTCTTAAATTCACAACCTTTTTTTTTGTTAAAGTCCACATCACTTCTTTAAACTCATGTTTTTATAATTGTTCTGCATAGACAAATATCTGCAACCCAAATTTAAAAACATTCAAAAATTAAGAATCTAGAGCTAAAAGCAAAAAAAAATCACAGCAATATTTTTACAGCTAAAAAAAAAATTACAGCTCTTACCAATCAAACCCATTATCAAAATATGTGTAACCAACATTTTCACTAAGTCATCAAAAGTTCAAACAAAAAAACATTTTCATTAAAATTAAAAATTAAAATTTTGAATATTATTTGAAAAATAGATTTGCATCAATGTAAAACATTATCTAATATGAAACATATAGAGTTATATTTTAGCTCTATTTATCGAACCATCATCATCCAAGATACAATATTCTCTTTATATTTGCAGCAGTTTGTAGCTACTAAATATTCAAAAATACAACACAATTGACAAATAATACTCCCTTCGTTTAGTTGTCGTTCTAGTGTTTTGCATACAAATTATGAAACTAGTTAAATGTTCAAATTTTTCCTTGTTTGACCACTAGAATTGCATAATATTTATAGTCAAGCTGAGTTTAATTTGAGACACAAAAGATAAATTAATAAAAAAAATTGAAATGAAATTATTAAACGATAATTATTTGAAAATAAAATTATACTACAACAATATTTAATTTGAAATGGATGAAGTATTTTTTACCCAAACTAGTCTTATTATGCAAACTCGCAACCTTAAACCTTATATAGAATGTCAACATGTAAAGAAAAAAACAAGTATTAGAAATAAGAAAACAACAACAACAAAAAGTGAGATGGAAAGTGAAAACATTATATGATACTTTTGCGTCTGAAAATCTTGACCGCTCGGCACGCGTGAAGTGGACGGCAAATCAATGGTCGAGTAAGAGAGATATAGTTTAAAAGATATATACATTTTGGACGGACACGGCACCGATTCTACGCTTCACACTTTCACAGTTCACATCTTTACCTCGGCGCTCTTCCTCTCGTCTTTCCATAGTAAGACCATTTCCAATGTATTTCTCTATTTTTTCTTCTATAATAGAGGAACTCTATAATAGAGGTGAGTTTCTCTCCAATGTATTCCTCTATTTTTTCCTCTAAAAAGAAATATTCTTGGAATATTCTTTTTTTATTTTACATTTTACACCTCTAACTTGTAAATGTTGAAAATTAACTCATTCATTATATTTTTTGAATTTTTTTCATAAAATTGCAATATTATTTAAATTAAACATTTTATTAAAAAAGACATTAGACAAAAAAAATAAAACAAAGTACCATTATCTAACAATCATTATTACTAAATGTTTCTTATAAATGATCAATTAATGCATTCCGAAATGAGAAATAAGCTTCTTTATCTTTGATTTTTCTGAATCGACTTAAAAACTCTTGGAATCGGTTATCTTCATTATCTGGTATTTGGACTTCCGGAGGTGGAGCTTCTCTTCCAATTCCAATCGGTGCATCGAGATCACGCTCGTCCTCAATAATCATATTATGTAAAATTATACATGTAGTCATTATATCATGTAGTACTTTTTTTTCCAAAACGTACATGCCTTTCACAATCGCAAAACGTGATTGTAAAACTCCGAATGCATGTTCTACATCTTTTCTACATGCTTCTTGTTGTGCTGCAAAATATATATTTTTTTGGAGTATTAAGTTGTTTTAATATGTTGTATTGATTAATATTTAAATAAAAAGTCTTTGACTTTTAAATAAAATAATAACTTTTTTTTAATTATAATTGACTTTTAAATAAATAATAATATTTTTATTTTAATTATAACTATAGTTATAAAAATTAATAATTAGTATGTAAACAAAAATGTGTGATTTTATATTGTAAGAATTGTATTTCTTCATACACAAGTATTTTAGTTACAATCATAAAAAGTTTGAGAACTACTTTGTAAATAAAAAAGTTTGCCTCTATTATAGAGGAATGCTATTTTTTCCTCTAAATATAGAGGAAAAAATAGTAATCTCTATTTTAGGAGAAGAAATAAGGGTGAGTTAGGGCATCTCCATTCCTACTCCATTTTTTCCTCTAAAATGGAGTAAAAGTGAATATGGAGTAAGGAATGCTCTAACCCAACTCCATATCTCACTCCATAATGAAATTTACTCCATAAATAGAGTAATCTCTTTTTTGTTTGTTCATAACTCTATTATGGAGTGGGAAATGGAGTAGGGTTGGAGCAATTTTACTCTATTTTCACTTTTACTTTATTTTGGAGGAAAAAATGGAGTTTTACATTGGAGATGCTCTTAGAACTGATTTTACTCTATTATAGCATTTAGAGGCAAATATAGGGAAGGGTTGGAGATGCTCTGAAGTAGGCAAGACCATTCCTTTTTGTTTTTGCTAGAACGTTTTTTTTGAACAAGCAAGCAAGCTTGAAGAAATCATCATTGGCCGGCCACTCCATTGATGACACGAAAAGAACCAGCATCCCAGGAAATAAAGTAAACTTCATCATTTGAGTAGTTATCATCGACGGGGGAGATCGGTTAATTGATTTCTAAGGATTTTGGAGCGCTCTAACGGAACGTGTTGGTTGAGTGAACGAAACTAGTGATGTAATATGTTGATTTAGAAAATTTTGTATAAATCAAGTTTGTAAACAGACACTTGAATTTTCGTTAATTCTGGTAGAACTAATAAAAGTAAATATTCCAAAAAGATGAGTTATTTAAGTATCATCTTACCCGTTTATTCGTAAGATTTTTATTTTTGGAACTTTAACGTGTTAATAAGGTTGCAAACTTGCAATCAAAATGAAAATACGAAAAATCTGGTAATGCTTGGAGAAATAACCCACGTCATATTCCAAATGTATGAAAATCCTATTTGGTCTTTCGCCAAGTAACCCACTCCAACTATAATATCATGCCATCTTCGTGATTATCATATTCCTTAACCGTTCAAATTCTTATTATCTAATTGTTTTAAATCAGACAAAAACATTCTTTGTTTTCTCATGTTTTTCTTTTTATTCTCCCATTTCATGTTTTCCTTAACATGTGTTTAATGTGCACCGTTTAGTGAGTCCTCCTTTTAAAATTGATTAGAATAAAAATAAAAATATCAAATTCCGATAAAAGGTCCCAAACGACCTTTTGGGTTATTAGGATTTGTGTCCTTTAAATTAATAGCTTTGGAGTTTGGACTATTTAATTAAGTGCTACCAATAAAGACACCATTAATAAGCTCGTTTATTAAAAATAGTAAAATACATAATAAATGTTTTTATTACCACTAGATATAAGGTTAAATTGTATTCTTTGCCTTTCCAAAGAAACATCTCAAACGGACTTAGCAACAAGTAAGCCACTCCCTTAAGGACACGTGATGATCATCGGAAACGGTTCATAACGGCATGTGCTTCGCGCACGCATCTATGTAGATCGATGATTTCTATCGGACGGTCAATATGCAACGACGTAAGAATCGAGCCTCACGCCTTTCAACGGCGTCGTAGTTCACCTCACGTCCTTTCTCAACTTCCCTAAGATCTCTCCTAACCGTCGATTCTGCAAACGTGTCACTTATACGAACGATTGCTAGTATTGTACTTACGACGTCGTTTATAGACACAATCAACGAGTATCGCCACAAACCATTGAATAAAAAATTACAAGCGGTAGGAGTAATTATGCCGCGTGTTTTCTGGCACTTGGACATTAAGGTGCAATTTTCTTATCCGTGAAAATAAATCCATAACTACTATCCAAATTCCAAAACATTAAATTACCACAAATAATTTACTTACCTTATCCTGACTCGTATCACTTTTGCACTATTACTAATAATTTATTTAATTAAAATGTTATAAAAAATCAAGAACTTTTTCCAAATAAACTCCCACAATAGTGCAATACTAATTACTAATTTCTTTCTCAAAAAAATACTAATCACTAAATAGGTGAATATTTATGATAGCAAAAGAATAAGGAATAAAATTGGAATATAGATGGACCCCAAAATCATTAAAGTAAAAGCCAAAATAATGGGAGTGACAGGACGTCTCTTATGAGCTATTGGTACGTATAGAGTAGAGCATACAGTTATGGACCAGTGGGTCTTATACAGAATCTATGGAGTAACATTTTAGGTTCAGGTTTAGTCAATCTATGGATGTCGACCCAACCCCATTTTTCAATATTAGAATCTGGACCTTCTCTTTTTGAAATTGCACTACTTACTCTTTTTTATAGAGTAACATTGCAATACAACGGCTCATAATTTTTTTTTTTTGAGATTAACATGATAGATGAACACATAACACTTTTCCACTACAATGTTATTAAAATCACTGGTAAAGTGGTATGTCGTAGGTTTATTAGAAAATAAGATAATGTTAGGAAAACGGCTTCCAACTTAAAATCTGTATATTCTAGCAAAATAAAAAACTTAAAATTTGTATAGGCATTTTTTGTGATTTAGTCATGTTTCCTATATTATTTATATTTTATATGAATGTGGCCATTCTGTATAATTAAAAGTTATGAAAAAGTGATGAAGATTTTTTAAAGGGAATAAAAGGGACCAAGAGAGGAAGGCTTGTATTATTACATTGAGAATGCGTAATAATGCCAACATGAAAAAGGCAAATACATAAATCATAATAATCAGCAATAGAGAATATATGAACAATCATAACTTATAACTAGATTTTCACCCGCACAACTGTGCGGGAATATATTTTCACATTTATATATATAGATATTTGTTTTACATAATTACTATATATTTTTAATGTTACTCACATATTTAAATATTTGTATAATTATGCCAAATATAATAATTTTATAGTTTTCATGCTGTAAATTAAAATCATCACATATATATGTTGCTTATTATATATTAGTCCTATTGAATTTGCGTTTGATTACTAAACTAAAATTTTTAATGCATGAAACAACATATATGAAAAAAAATTTGTATTTAATTTATTATAATCATGATCTGTAATTCAAATCGCTAGATTTTTTTAGTAATTTTTTAATATTTATTAATTTTATATAATAAATTACTGTATATTAAAAAATTTAAGATAAGATAAATTTGTATATATGTATTATATAGTTTACTAATATTAACCCGTTCAACCAACATATTATATTTTTAGCATAAATATTTTATATTTATGAAAATAAAATATGTTAACTTATCAATTTAAAATAATTTTATCATATTTTGTTCAATATAACGTTTTTATTTTAAAATGATAGATATTATTATAAAATTGATAAAATAGGATATAATTTTATTCTTTTAGTAACATTTCATTACTAATTACAAAATTAGTTGAAAATATTTATATTCAATTTATGACAATTAAGATCTTATTATAATCTTTTTCAAGAGATTTGTTAGAATTTTAATTTTTTTAAAAAAATTAAAAGATATAAAAGATATTATGATTAAAGTAATTAAAAATATTATATATATTAGCATTAGTGATATACATTTAATAGAAAATTTAAATGATGGTCCAAATAAAAATATCATTCATAAAAAAATCCTGATATTTATTTTATTAGAAAACAAATTTGAAAAAATTAAAATAGAAATATATACTTATTTCTAACAAAATCTTTAAAAATTATTAGTAAATATATTTTTGAAATTAATTAATTTCATTTTATTTAAAATTTCGTTTATAAACCAAAACTATATTCAATTTTAATTGGGAAAATTTGGAGAAATGCACTCAAATAAGAATAAAATTTGAAAATTACACCCTTATTTAAGTTTTTGGAAAAATACACTTATATATATATAAATTTACCTAATTGTCCATTCTTAATATTATTCAATTTCTAATATATTGTTTAAAATAGTTTTTAAAAAATCTTTAGAGAATCTACCAATTATCCTTTTTAATATATCTATACAATATCTTTTCAATATCTTTTTAATAATTATCTTAAATTATTTTATTATTTTGAAAAAAAATAAAGAACCCAAGACTCATCTCGTCTCCTTCCTTCTCAGTATCTTCTCCATTTCTGATTTTTTTTCCTTTCCCAGATTCTTCATCTCATCTCATTAAGAGAGGTTTGTTAATTCATGAATCAAATTTCAGTTTCTTACTGACAATAGTTCTTTTTTTTTTCTTTTAGAAAAATTATATTGCATTTGGCTGGAGTTTTAGGAGAGTGGAAAATGAATAATGAATCATGGAAATTTATGGTGAATACTAGAGCAGGAAGTAAATTATTTACCATTAAGGAAGGCTTGAAGTTTGACGAGATGGTTCAGATGGTTCATGAAGACTTTGGTATCAATAGATTGGGTAATGAGTTAGAACTTAGCTATGCACTACTGGAATCAATGCTTAGATGGACACCTTATGTTTTTTCTTCTATGATGCTGAATATGAATTTGGTTAATGAAGAAAGAAAATAATATGTATTTGGTTAAAACCTGTAAGAATTTTTTTTCTAGAAGCCTAAAGGAAGTGATCGTTACGAAGGAAGTTCTCTGGTTTAGCAAGACTAATAGTGGCTGTCAGATTTCACAACTTGCCGATCAAATATTTGCAATCAGACACAAACAACGAGGCAGAGCTTGCTTAAGAATGAGAAACAACTAAAAAATTGGAGATTCGAGTTTCTTTTACATAAGCCGTGCCTGACATATACAAGACTAGACGTAGACTCTTTTACCATCTAAGCTAATTGATTCTTTACGACATTGGCCCCAAAATTATTTTAACTAGACCCGTCCTCAAGCTAATGCTTGATCAGCCTCCATTAAAGCACGTCCATTACATTCTACGTCTAGTGAATTGAAAAGAACAACCAACTTGAATCAATGCATGTATCAACCTTCTCATCGCCAGCTAAAACATCTAGATAGTAAGGCATCCTCGACGTCAAGTCATAACAATAAGAAGCTATATAAGAAATTTATTTTACAACCAAGGCAGAAGTACACTAGTGGCAGATAAAGTTTCTCCAATTGATTGCCACAAATATCATCAACATATTTCAACTCAAATTTCTCAGTCATCACAAAGACATAGCCAATAAGTTGCTTTATGTTTTACCCCGTAGCCAATTTCATAACAATCTCAGGAACCATTGGATGGTAGAACGAACAAATGTTATTCAAGTATGTATACTACTGAAAGACTAAAGAGGAGAGGATAAGAGAGAGTAACGTAGTGTCATGAGTTATAAAAACTAAGAAATAATGAATTTTAATGATATTAGTTTATTAACTTCGAATTTATATTCTAATTTCGAATTTATTTATTAATTGTTGAAATATCCAATTTGGGTAAAAAAAGTCAATTCACAATTAAGGAAGTGTATTTTTCAAAAAATAAAATAGAAAATGCAATTATCAAAAATCAAACTGTTATTGGAGTAATTAACTAATTATCCCATTTTAATTTCTAATTATATTTTATGATAATTTAAATTAAAACTAACTAATTTTCAAAAGTAAATTTAAAAAGATTCTAAGAAGATTTTAAAAAGATTTTGTTAAAACATTTTAAATATATTCTTTGTATTTCAAATAAAAAGATAAAAATATTAAAAGATGTAATAATGAACTTATGTAAAATATGATATTTTTTAGGAATGGTCCAAACTAAAAAAATCACACATGAAAAGAAGTCATGACTTATGTTTTCATTTATGAGTTATTCTTGGGTTCACCCCCTAGGGTGAACCTTTTGGTTCACCAACCAATAGAAAATTGTCATTTTAGATCTAGTATCTTTTAATTAAGGAAACCAAATAATTTGACAAATTATATTATCTTTTCAAAATAAAATTTAAAAATAAATAAAAATAATATAGAAAAAACGAATTCAAAAAAAAAATAATGTTGTCAACAAAACACTAAACCCTAAACTCTAATACTAAACCCTAAACTCAAATCTTAAACTCTAAACCCTTGGATAAATCCTAAATCCTTGGGTAAACCCTAAACCCTTGGAAAAACACTAAACATGTTGTCAACAAAACACTAAACCCTAAACTCTAATCCTAAACCCTAAACCCTTGGGAAAACTCTAAACCCTTGGGTAAACCTTAAACCCTTAGGTAAACCTTAAACCCTTGGAAAAACATTAAACATTTGGATAAATTCTAAATTATAAATCTTAAACACTAAACTGTAAATCTTAAAAACAAATATTTTTTTTTTAAATAATCTTTTTTTTAGAACTTTTGTTATTTTTATTTATTTAATCTTTTATTTTTTATTTTAAAAGCATAATATAATTTGGTAAGTTATTTTGTTTTCTTAATTAAAAGATACTAGATCTAAAATGACAACTTTCTATTGGTTGGTGAACCTAAAGGTTCGCTCTAGGGGGTGAACCCAAAAATAACTCTTAATATATTAGATGCACAAACCATTTACACATCGATCATATATTAGATGCACAAACCATTTACACATCGATCACTCATACATATTATCCATTTCGACTGAGAAGCAAAACGAATAATGATAGTATGTTAGTTGACACAAATAATAAAAACATGTGAATGCTACGATATACGGATGCACTTATCCGTGCATACGTATAAACTACTGAATATAGATCATATATACTACAGTATATTTTTTGTTAAAGATCTATACTATACGGCACGTAAAAAAAGAGACGAGAGAGAGAGAGAGAGAGAGAGAGAGAGAGAGAGAGAGAGAGAGAGAGAGAGAGAGAGAGAGAGAGAGAGAGAGAGGCGTGATGTGAAGAAAACATGGACACTGTGGGTGCTTTGTAGGGTTTGAAGCCGACATTTTTATCTGTAATATATTTCTGAATCAAGTTATGTAAAAAGGAGAGTCCAATTATTTGTCTCTTCTGATATTTTTGTTTTTGTTTTCTAATTCCATATCCTTCTTTATTATTATTAGTATTATTTTAACTAAAGGAACGATATTCCTTATCTTCATGTATTATAATGCCAATCCTACTATATAAAAAGAGCTAAATCCTAGCTTCCTAAGCCTTGCCACATGGGCAAAATAATCAGAACCAACCATTATGCCATGTCATTTTGGACTGTGTTTTAAAAAAAAAAACCAACCATTAAAATATGTGAAGAGTCACGGTTTAACCCGGTTCAATTCCAGTTACATTACATCATAATAAAAAATGCATGCATTGATTGTTGATTATTAGGCTTCTAGCTACCACATCTTTGACATCCTAAATCAAAATCGATTTCTACAACTTTAACTTGCCCCATACTTAATATTCTTATAGCTGGTGAACAATTTAATTTAGGAAATCGTTATATTTTATGCAAAAAATCCTACTGCTTTCATTGAAAATTAAATAACATATATTCTACCATTAGGACCAAGAACTCTAATCTCAAGACCATATATGCATCCCCTCTCACTCTGAAAAAACCACCACCGCCAACCGTTCAAGATTTTGTGTAAGTCAATATTGAAAGTCCCAATTTTGTCAATTTCTTGGCGTAAGTGATATGTTTAAGAGTTGGATAGTTAAGTCCATATACGGTTGGGGACGTGGGGTTTGGCTCACCTTCCACTGTTTATTTTCAATTGTTTTAATAATAGATTCATATTGATAATATGTGCGAACAAACATATAAGATTTTAATTGGTTAAGATTAAACATAGACCGACAATCTTCCGTCTTTAGCTATTGGTCTCCGCCAAATTTTTTTGATTTAATATAATAGTTCCTGCCTGCTAAGCTACTATAATTGTAGTTCACATCTATCGGTCATATAAAATATTTAGTTTTTTTTTTGGCTTTATAAGATTTTAGTTTGTAATTAATCTCATGGTTCGATTTTATCCATTGGGACCTTTTTCACTATGTTTTATTATCAAACCATTTCACTTTGCCTAATATTTAAATATTCTTTCCTTTGTTTAAGGATTAATTTTTCCTCAATACCATGGTCAAACCAACCGCCAAAGATCCTCCGCCTTATGGGAGGTATTTTGAATTTACAAGTACATTTTTGAATCAAAAACATTATTAGTATTGATATATTAGTTTAATACTTTAATCAAAACTTTAATAAAACAAATATAAAATACAAATTATGTTTTATATATATATATATTTTTTTATATTTTTGACTATTTACATCTTATTAAATTTGAAGCGCACAAAAAAAAAGGTTATATCTTATTTGATAAGATTCCATATATGTAAATGAAATGCTACGTTTTGATTTTTATTTATTGCTACGAAACGTTTTAAAAACTTGAGAAAAGGTAAAAATACAGACGACATGACCGGCCACTCCTTTTCCCCCGGTTTGCAAGAATCTAATTGAGTTGCTTAATATTTGTTCCAAATTAATATATAGTCTCATTATAATCATAAATTAATAATCTATCTCTATATAATTTTATATAAGTACTAAATAAAGATATTTTTATTCATTTTATAGTTACAAAACTCTAATAAAAAAAATATAAACATTATTAGTAAAATATATTTTTTATTTAAAAATACAAATTATGAAAGAAACCACAATTAGTTCTTAATAAAAAAACTCTGCTCCCAACTGTATCAACAGATTCGTCATTCACCCCTAGAAAACACATATAGGCATAATTAAATGCTTTGGCAAAAAAAAAAATATTTTTGTGATGAAGATTCTTAGATGATGATTGTTTTCTATACAAACATGCACCTCTTCACCATTGTTTTAATCCCAGGAAAACGGGTAGGAATTTATTAACACAAATATTAACATATTTTAATTAAATATGTAATCCGCGCGGAGCGCGGACACCGGCTCTAGTATGAATAACGAGACTCGAAGCTGGAATATAGAATTACATATAATGTTTTTTTTTGGTGTAAAATTACATATGAATGTATTTTGACAACGTTCATAATTACATATGAATGTTGTCAAAATAAAATAAAAATATATTATATATGGATAATTTTTATTACGATTTACTATGCAAATTTTAACTCGTGCATCAGTTTGAAACTATTGTAATTAAATATTTTACAGTATTTTTTATAAATAGTATAAAGCGATATACTTGTATGTTTTCGTCCATGGCCATCATAAAACTCAATTTTACCGTCTACAGTGCCTACATAGTACATACTCACAGTAAAATGTGATGGATAAAGTTCAAAGTATGATTGATAATTATAAGCTATTACTTTAAACAGACAGAAAACAGTCAAAACACATGTAAAGAAATCATAATAATTGTAATAATTAAGTGTAGGAGATGCAATTTTTGTCTGTGGTTTAATTAAAGTGAGCAGCTAGTGGATGGAGGGGTGAATTAGTTGCAATGAATAGGCATTTTGGTATGTATTATTGGTAGGCCAATTATGTTTCTTGACCACATTATTAGATATTTTAGTCAAATACTTAAAGATCTGCCATGGCTCTCTTTATTTCCATGCTTACTAATTATTAACCTAGTTTTATCCTATCGCCACTACTTATTTATCCTTTTTAGATTCTAGATTAAGTAATTACGTAAGGTCGTAAACTTCCAAGGGGTAGACCTACATTTGGAAGTAAAAACAAAACTATAGAGATGTGCTTTAATGGTTTTGTTTGTATATATATATTTTGTTCTTATTGCTGGTTCAACAAGATTCGATTGTATTTGATTAATCTCTTCTAGCTTCACTGTTGACAATGTAAAAAAACGGGGCCCAAAATAAGCCCATTATTTGATTAATAGACTTTATACAATACGGAATTCATTCAAAGTCCATGGGAAAAGTACCTATCTATCTACTCTATTAAATAGAGTCCTAAATTTATCTACCATTAAAGTTATCATTTAAGTTTTGGACTGTTTCAAGTTTGTTAGTGTGTTACATAATTTATGGACCATATCCTATTAATTACAATTAATTATACAATAAAATTAAAACCAAATAACTTAAATTAAACCAACAATATATTATATTATAACAACCAAACGAATTATGTTCTATTGAATTATGTTCTATCTACTCTATTAAACTATACCGTATATTTACAATTATACTAGCAATTCAATAACTCTCACTTGGACCTCTTTTACAATAGATTAAACTTTGCTCTAAGTTGATTTATAATTTTCTCTTATCAACATCATATAATTTTCTCTATACCGAACATGTATATGTTTGGTTCCTCTTTGCTTCTATAATAGACTAGATATGATAACTCTTTTTACACCTCATTTTGTATATATGTTACTTGGCTCTAAGTTGATTGATTTTGTATTAGGCTTAGAGATACATGCCATTATGAACACATGACTTAGAGACTTAGAGATACCTGTCATTATATAAACTTCCTTAATATAATTTCAAAAGTGTCAAAATATGATATCTATTTATAAAAATCTATTTAAAAAAAAAGAGAGTATAAGTTAGGAATTACATGTATTATTTATTTAAAAAATATTTGTAACTACTAATTTCGAAAATATAATCCTTATCTACAAGAAAATTACAAAGATATTATTCAGCAAATATTTCAAAAATATAATCCTTATCTACAAGATTCTTAACAAGATATTATTCATACTAACTTGACTTGCACACCAAATAATTGATAACAACTTAATACAATTTATTTATTACGAGATTCTCTCATATTTGAAAGTTTATATTTTTAAAATAAATTAAACAATCACATTAACTATATAATAAAAAATTAGATTTTTTCTTATATGTTATATTTTGAATTTTTTAAAACGTCTATAAATTACTAAATCTCAGTCGATACAACAAAGATTTATTTAGAAGCTATTGAAATCACCTAGCGAGAATATGGATTGCACAACAAATTTGCTTTCGTGACCTTTACTCCCTTTCTCTTCGTCACAATACCGAAAATGAATAATTTGAAAGTGTCGATTAAAAATCTGAAATGGTAATGTTTTCTTTAGTTCAGTCCATTGTTTTCCTTAACTAGATGGGTCACGTACATTGAAGAATGTATTTTGGCCTAAAAATGATTGCATACTCAAAATCAATACGAATCATCATCAATTTCGTTTAAAATTTTGTTACAATAAAAAATATAGGTTTGGGCAAAAAATCTGAATCCAAAAAATCATACCAAATATAATCCGAAAGGTAGTAATGAACTTTAATCAAAATTGGTTAGATATCCGAACGGGTTCAAAATTTTGGTATCTAGAGAACCAGAATGGAACCGGATCCGAAACAAACTATTTCGGGTATCCGAATATATTCGAACCATATTTATATACTTCAATATATTAATTATTTTTAAATTTAATATTTAAAGAATATACAAAATATATAAGATGTTTTTAAGTTGTCCAAAATACTTAAAAATATATATAAATAGTTAAAAGTACATATTTAAAATAGTTAAAGGATACTCAAAATACCAAAATTACTTAAAATATCTATTTATTTCATATCCAAATATTTAAGGTAAACCAAATTTTATTTTAAGTTTAGGTATTTTGGCATACATTATTCAAATTTATATGTTATATATTATTTTTATTTTTAGATTTTGAGATATTTAAAGTATATATGAATTTTATTTTGTTTTTAAAGTTAAATGAGATATCCGAATCCAAACTCAAACCAAACCCGCAAAGATTCAAATTAAATCGAACTCGCAAAGATCATAACAAACCGAACCGAACCAAATCGAACCGAACCAAATGGTACCCGAGTGTCTACTCCTAAGATTCAAATGTAAAAAAAAAAGTTATTCATAGCAAAGTATACTATTTAAATACAACGTATTTTTAAAAAATCACTCCGCGCAGAGCGCGGGTTATCATCTAGTTCTATTATTAAAAGAGAAACATTCTGAAAAAATCTACCTATACAAAATTACTGCACCCTTTCATTTAAGTAACACTTATTTGGTCTTACCATCTATTAATCTAATAACAAATTATAACTGTATATTTAACTAACTATTATAACCGTACGTTTACCTAACATACTTATTTCGCCACATATAAACCGCTAATATACCAACTTTATATTTGACAGACCAAAACATGTTCTACACGATAAAGTAGAACACAATACATGTTATACACAAGACACTAATACACTATATAGTTCATTCATTGAGTGAATGAATACGTTATTCACAGATTTGTACAATAATCATATCACATTTATTCCTCTTTTAGACCCAAACGACAAGATGTCAATACTCTCATTCAATTGAGAGAGCATATTATACCCTAACCTCAATGAAAGAACACATTCATTCTCAATCTGCCAAAACATTAGTGCTTAAATAGTTATATACTCAGTCCATCTTTTATTATTTCATTCTCATCTATCAAAGTTAAAATCTGTTTTTAAGAAATCGGATAAGTTTTATAATAACCACGTTTTCCTGACTATTGTTAGAATATGTTACCAAATATTGTTACTAATTTTAAAAAGGATTTAATCATTATTTTATTAATTTACAAATTTTGTACTAACAACCATAATAATTTGCTAGCATAAATTTCTCTAATGTATTTTAACTGACTGGATTTTCAAAAAAATCTGTTCAAAACGATTTTAATTACATTAAATCCGAAATTTTAGAATACTTGATATACATGTTTCGTATTAACTACAATACGTGATAACTTTGTGTGCAAAAAATATATGCTACCTACTTTAACTGGATAAACATTAATTCCTATAAATTTATATTCCAATAATATTCCTTATACATCCAACTAGAAAATCATATTGGATCTTCTTAATATTCAACCCTAAATATGCGTACCCTACAACCACGGAAATCACTCCTATTATAAATACAGCTTGTGTTAACTCATAGCATCGTAAAATATATTGATACGAAACAATGGCAAACAATATGCAGCTCTCTTTCTTGAATAAAATCAAACTGCACAAGACTGCTTGGTGCATTCAAGTGAAAATCCTCCATTCATGGAGATTTTTCGTTAAAGGTGTTGGTGAATCTATGGAACTCATCCTAAATGATGCACATAAAACGTGATGGACTTTGGACGACTTTAAAAATTAGAAACCACCACCAGAAGGTCCAGAACTATTATAATTTAAAACCTGATGGGCTTAAACCCATTACACAAACAAAATAATTTAAATATATTAAAGCAAAAGCCCATCTCATAAAAATATATTAAAGCAAAAGCCCATCTCATAATAGTTAAACATCTAACAATATTTTGTTTTAAAAATTTTAGATTCTTAATCAAAAACAAATAATATTTTATATTATTGATTTTTCTGTATTTTGATAGTTAATATGAAGGAAAATTATTTATAAGTGGAATTGTTTCCATATATATTTTTAGTTCAGTTTACAAATATTTTTAAAACTAAATATACAAATTCCATTTTCAAACCGAACACCGCATAAAAACACGTTAGCTCGGCTCCGTATATAATACATTTTAAAATGTTCCTTCTTAATCGATATTCCTTACAAATGAGTATGTTCATACACATCATCTTATAAAACTTCATTTAAAACAATATTTTTAACGAAGACAAACCCGCGCTTTCGAAGAGCGGGTCAAAATCTAGTTACATTTTAAAAAGCCTTTTCTACGAGTGTTTCGGTTCCATATTCATCTCAAATGATAATGGAGTATAAATGACAATACAATGTGAAATGCTTGTAGAAGTTAAAAAAATATTAATAAACTTTTTGGGTAGAGAAAATCTTTGGAATAGTTTATTAGCAAGTTTTGTCTCGTGTGTCTCTGTATGCATGTTATGGAACCAGATTTAGAAGATCTTTTACGCAGACATATTTGATACGATATTTAAATATTATGGTGGTTAAAGACCCTTAAGATCTTTACATATGATCATGATTAATCTGGAAGATCTGAAACAATTTTTTGTTTTGTTTTTAATTTGCTTCTTACCGTATGGAATACGAATATATAGTCAGTGAGAAGTGGGTATTCCCTTCTCTTCAATTTCACAGAGGAGATTCATTTGTCAGTGTCAATTACATCATTATACGATATCACCTATCGTTGATTTTTCCATTTGATCGATTCAGCAAAGTTTGTTCCACAAAGATAACTTGAGTATTTTACAAACAAACTAAACATTTTTCAAACCTGAACTGAAAACAATGTTCTAGTACCTGATTTCTGGACAAGTTCTGGTTCAATCCTAATTGTAGTACAGCATTTGAATTAGTAAATGACAATGAGAGGTAAGCAACAATATCACCATTTGGAAAGAAATAAATGGAAGAAGACATGGTAAGGATCCATGTTCGAAATCGCGCTAGGCGTAACGCGTGCGGTATGTCCGGGCCTAGCGATTTAAGAAAAAATCGAAGATTAATCGGAGATTAATTGGGAATTAATTTTAAGTGTTTTATAATATATATTAGTATTCGTACAACAAAAACAAAGAATATATTGAAGTTTAGTGGTAAGTACTCTTACTAGACATGCTCTAAACCCGGGTTCAACTCCCAAAGTAGGGTAGATTTTTTTACTTTTTAATTCATGTCTTTAATGAACATTCAATTACTAAAATATCCTTATCTTAATCTTCTCCAATTTCAATCTGCAAACCCTAATTTCCGCCTCCTACCATTTTTTTTACGATTCTTCGCGATTCTAGATTATTTATGTGTGTTTTTTGTTCAATTGTAATATGTTTTCAACTATAAATTTGATTTTAGCATCAAAATTTAAAAAAGTAAAGTTTTTTTTTAAGATCCAAGTTTCTGAGCGATTTTGTTCAGTTCGACGCGGTTAATGGCCGATCAACGTTGACTCGCCGATTAAACGCCCGAGTTGTCCGCGTTTTAGAACATGGGTAAGGACCAAAATTCTAATCTTTCTGATGACATTTGATTTTATTCAGATTTAAAATTCGGTTAGGCAAAACTATCGTCGGCTGCTGTTACAACCATTGTGCAGAACAATTTTTCTAAAAATAAATTTAACATTCATTCAAAAAAAATTATTATAAAAAAATTGGCAACTGAACTTTGGTTCATGTGTATACTAATTGTGTTAGTGCAGTGAAGACTGAGTTTTAGAAGCTGGAGAAAAACAATTCCTCAAGGTGTCCATGTACCAGTCGTAAAGTACTACATGAAGTCATACAAGAAGTGCTACGTAAAGTGAAGCTGTGTAGCTGACTTGAAGCCGACGTACAGCTAAATTACAAGATACTTGGATGCTAAGCAAGCTATGATTTACCTTGGGGAAGGGTAAATCATCAAGGGAAGATTTCCAAAAGGCTTTGAAGAAGTTTTAGAAATATTTCATAAAGGAAGATTTGTGAATATCTCTTCGTTGAGAAGTTGGCAAGGATAAGCAACACAATCTACATGTATAAGTAGACAGAGACGTGCCTTGGGATAGGTACCACCTTAAGAGAAGGCCGTAAGCATAAGGGCTTTGGTGTTGAATTAGAGTAGACACAAAGCATAAGGGCTAGGGGTCATGAGGAGGCCAGAGGAGTTCTTGGGTTAGTTTGATCTAGGAATGTGTTAGGCTAGTGTCTCTGTCTTGTATGTAACATTTTAGTCAATTCGGAAGAGAGTTATTAAGACACTTTATCTATGTAAAGATAAACCTTCATTATATCATGTTGTAATACTTTGTGAAATAAATAAAAGCATTGTACTTGTATGTATTACTCTTTGTAACAGACTCGTCTTGCACCTTCAAGTGGTATCAAAGCGGGTCACCTAAGTTACTGGTGTGATCCTGAAGGCAAGAGGGAAGACTGAAGACAGAGTACAACAGGAAGCATGGTGGTTGAGCTGAAGCAGTGTATGAGCGCCGAAGCAGTGTATGGGTGCTATATTCTAGAACTCAATCATCAAGGGGGAGATTGTTAGTGCAGTGACGACTGAGTTTTAGAAGATGAAGAAAAATAACTCCTCAAGGTGTCCATGTACCAGTCGTAAAGTACTACATGAAGTCATACAAGAAGTTTTACGTGAAGTGAAGCTGAAGTGAAGTTGTGTAGCTGACTTGAAGACTGGACTTGAAGTCGACGTAGAGCTAAACTATAAGATATTTGGAGGCTAAGAAAGCTATGATTTACCTTGGAGAAGGGTAAATCATCAAGAAAAAATTACCAAAAAGTTTTGATGAAGTTTTGGAAATATTTCATAAAGGAAGATTTGTGAATATCTTTTCCTTGAGAAGTTGGCAAGGATAAGCTACGAAGTCTAAATGTATAAGTAGATAGAGACGTGCTTTGGGATAGGTACCACCTCAAGAGAAGGCCGTAAGCATAAAGACTTTGGTGTTGAATTAGAGTAGACACAAAGCATAAGGGCTAGGGATCATGAGGAGGTCATAAGGGTTCTTGGAGTAGTTTGATCTAGAAACGTGTTAGGCTAATGACTCTATCTGGAATGTGACATGTTAGTCAGTTCAGAAGACAGTTATTAAGACACTTTATCTATGTAAATATAAACTTTCATTATATTCTGCTGTAGTACTTTGTGAAATAAATAAATGTATTGTACGTGTATGTATTATTATGTGTAACAGACTCGTCTTGTACTTTCAAATTGCTCTATATTCAATCATGTCGGAACTAATAAGGGAGAAGTTGAAGAAAGAAGAGAGAAAATAAGGATTAGTTAATATAGTTGGTGCCAATGCCAAAAGAAATGTTCAACATTCAATCATTTCTAATCATTACGATACAATGATTGGGTTAAGACTGAAAACTAACATGATTTATAAGATTTTAATCAGCATACAAACACAAAGTAGCTACCAAAAAAAGTTATAAAACATATATGTAACTTTGATTTGGTTATGAGATTAGATTCTCATGATGATTAAGTCGCCCAATGTGTTCTATCATTAAACCTTTTCATTTTCTTAAAAATAGGATATCAAATGGCGATTCTGATTATATCTTGGTATAGATCACGTTCATGTCCATGCCAGATCTGTAATTGGTTATCTTCAGGTTAATTGATTTTTAATTATTAAAATTTCTACAATCTTGATACTCTGGTTAAAACATCGTCTAATATAAACGAAAGGACCTCCTCGTACAGATAATAATGAGTCGTACTTTTATTTGTAAACTGTGGGTATGATTGATCCCTTCAGTATAACATTTTTTCAATGATTTGAATATTCAAAGTGCATTTTAATATCATTTTAATATTTGTAAATTTTCTATTGCATCTTCCTTGGTATAACTTAACTATACAATGATATGGTTTCTTTTGAATGCTAGTTGTGAAAAGACTATTTCATTTCCACGTTTTTAGAGTTTGAGTGACAATAAAATTGATTTTATGGGGGAGAGCATTTTAACCGAACCGACAAGACTTTGGTTATAGATTCTTTGTAGGTTTGCTGAAACAAAACAAAATCAATTTTATATTAAACCACACGCACAAAAGATCAAAATGTCATACATGTTAGATCCGTTTAACTCGAGATCAAGCTCTAAAATGAACTGTGGAACCTCCTCAAACCTATTTGTTACAGTTATACCATCTTGAGATAAAGAGAACTAGCTTAGACAAAAAAAAACAGAGCAGCAAGCAATAAGGAGAAATTGACGAGTTCGTAAATACGCCAAGAAGACATTTTACATGACATTTGAGAGAATTGAAGAATTAAACAAAAACTAATAATGATACAAAAACGGTTTGCAACTCAAATAAACTGGTGAGTTCATAAGCATTGGTGCAGAGAAAAAATGGCTTAAAAATTCATTAAACGGGTAACCGTAGACTCCTACCATGTGGGTACAACTACATACTCCTAATGTAGGATGTTTTAAAGAATTTTGATGTTCCAATATATAAGATGTTTTTATTATAAGTAATTTTTTATTTTATTAAAAATTGTGTAAACAATAATATTTGATAATTTATTTTGTAATTTATTGAATAACATTAATTTATAATTTTAATGATATTTTCTAGATAAATAAATAATTTTTTTTAATATGCGTGTTTTTATCTAAATATCATATATTTATGAACAAAGGAGGGAGTAACTGCTTGTGATCTCATGAAATATTGGTGTCATTCAATTCCTGAATTCCAATCATATGAGACCCAATCATATATTTTCTAGCTTACTAACAAAAACAAATAACTATTTTCAAATAATGGCAATGCTATATTATTATGAAATATAATGGAGGGCAGAGCTTGCAACTAGATAAATATGGAAAGAGGTCTACGTACTATGCTTCTTATGGGCATTCATAATCTTTTTCTCATTTCTTGGAACTCATCACTTTTTTCATCGTCGTTATTAGCTCTGAAGCTTTTTCTGAAGCTTGAAAGTACATTTTGATTAAGTAAGACGTTGATCATCAAAGTGAGCTGAAAGTTAAAACCCGCTAGTCAACCCGCAATGCATCCTGATTCGTGCCATGACCCGTCTTAGATTATTATCACAATACTAATCTACTTCTACTGGTTAGCCCATTTTTACATTTAAGGGCATGACTGGTTCAACCGCATCGGTTGCGGGAGTTTGCAGATGCGGGTGGTTGCGGTTTCTAGCGGTTTTAAGAGATTTGTAAGACTGGTTCTGCGGTTAGAAATTGGTGCGTTTGCGGGATACTATGACTGTTTAACTACCAAATGCAGCAACGGTTAAATAATAAATTAACAATATTTACATTTTATATAATTATAAAAATATCAAAAATAATAATAATATAATAAATATAAAAGTTATATTTAGCAAGTTATAGTTTAATTTTTTTTTAAAATATAGAAAATATTTTTATTTTAAAGTTTTATAATATTAATTAAAATATAATAGATATATTTTAGCATTTTTATAATTCGAATTTAATTTTTTGTTTGAATATTTTTATTTTTGTATTTATATTGTTTTGGAAAAAAAAATTTATCCTCCCGCAACCGCAAACGCTAGCTGGAACCAGCTTTTGAATTTATAAGGTTCAGAGCGATTTAAAACGGTTTGGAGCGGTTTGAGCGATTGTTGCAAAACGTCAACAACCGCTACCAACCGTAAAAACTGCGTTTGTGGATAATAACAGGAAAATCAGTCATACCCTAAGGGCCTGACTGGTTTAACAGCAGCGGTTGCGATTGCGGTTGCGCGTGGCTGCGGTTGCGGGTGGTTGCGGTTTCTAGCGGTTTTAAGAGATTTGTACGACTGGTTATGCGGTTAGAAATTTGTGCGTTTGCGGGATACTTATGACTGGTTAACTACCAAATGCAGCAGCAGTTAAATAATAAATTAACAATATTTACATTTTATACAATTATAAAAATATCAAAAATAATAATATTATAATAAATATAAAATTTATATTTAGAAAGTTATAGTTTAAATTTTTAAAAAATATAGAAAATATTTTTATTTTAAAGTTTTATAATATTAATTAAAATTTAATTGATATATTTTAGCATTTTTATAATTTCAGTTTAATTTTTTTATTGAATTTTTTTATTTTTGTATTTATATTGTTTTGAAAAAAAATAATTTTTTTTTATCCTCCCGCAAACGCCCGCAACCGCAAACGCTAGTTGGAACCAGCTTTTGAATTTATGAGGTTCAGAGCGATTTGGAGCGATTTGGAGCGGTTTAGAGCGGTTTGAGCGATTGTTGCAAAACGCCGACAACCGCTACCAATCGCAAAAGCTGCGTTTGCGGGTGGTATGACTGGTTTTCCCGCTACCACCCGCAAACGCAGCTTTTGCGATTGGTAGCGGTTGTCGGCGTTTTGCAACAATCGCTCAAACCGCTCCAAACCGCTCTGAACCTCATAAATTCAAAAGCTGGTTCCAGCTAGCGTTTGCGGTTGCGGACGGTTGCGGGAGGATAAAAAAAATTTCTTTTTTTTCAAAAACAATATAAATACAAAAATAAAAATATTCAATAAAAAAAATAAATTGGAATTATAAAAATGCTAAAATATATCTATTATATTTTAATTAATATTATAAAACTTTAAAATAAAAATATTTTCTATATTTTTTAAAAAATTAAACTGTAACTTTCTAAATATAACTTCTATATTTATAATAATATTATTATTTTTGATATTTTTATAATTGTATAAAATGTAAATATTGTTAATTTATTATTTAACCGCTGCTGCATTTGGTAGTTAACCAGTCATAAGTATCACGCAAACGCACCAATTTCTAACCGTAGAACCAGTCGTACAAATCTCTTAAAACCGCTAAAAACCGCAACCACCCGCATCCGCAAACTCCCGCAACCGCAACCGCAACCGCTGCGGTTGAACCAGTCAGGCCCAAAGTCTGGTCCTTTTTTTGCGTTGTCAAATTCATATTAGCAAGTAGAGATGGCAAAACATGAACCTGCCCACGGGCCCGGCCCGTTTGAACTTACTGCGGGGCGGGATTGGTTACAAAGACTCAGGCCCGAATTTTTAGCAGGCCTAGCGGGTTGAGCTTGTGCGGGATTAGGCCAGAAGCGGGATGGGCTCGGTTTGTACCGCGGGACGCGCAGGGTCCGCAAAGACATCGTCACTTTCAGTCTTCAAACTCTCACCGACAAAATAACCTGAGAGAAGTGGCGATTAGAAAGCATGTCTCTTATGGCTTCTCTTCTTTGATCTCTTACGGCTTCTATTTTTCCTCTTAGATACTGGAGAGGGGAAGATAGTACATCTCTGCTATAGAGGAGAATATGTCTTACGTGAATGATAATTAAATCTGGAGCTGGTGATAAGAGCTGATAGACTTTAGGTTTGCATTTATTGTGAATGGTTGCTTACGTACAGAATACTGATTGTTGTTAGGACTTGAGCTGTTATGATAAATCAGGTTAGACTTGAAATGTTATGATAAATCAGGTTTGTATGAATTAAGTATACTGATCTGAGTCTGAATGGTTGCTTGATAGTTTAGTCTCATAGGATTTGATTTGTTAGACTTTAAGTTAAATTTGTGAATGATTCAGCACGTGTCAAGCGTCTATATAACAAATAAGAAATTTACATACGTTTGCGGCATCTGATTTGTTAAGAAACAAGCAAGACGTTGCTATGTTTCTTGATTATGTGTTTCTAAATCTTGTCCCTGAATATTCCAAAGCCTTTTGTTTCCTATAGCTGGACAACCAATCGTGCATGTTTTGATGTTTAGAGCTAATGAAAAAAAACTAGTTTTGATAACCGAACAAGAGTTTTTGTGTCCAGACGCAAGTGAGTTATGTCTGATCATGTTGTTTCGTTTATGCAGGTATGATGAACCGATGTCCCGCGGGCCGACCCGCAAAGCCCAAGTACTATGCGGGGCGGGATTGGTCAGCCCTCGACAAGACCGCATCCCGCGCGGGCCTGTCCCGCTGAGACCCGTTTGAACTGAAGACCGCGGCGGGGCGGGACGGGACGGGACGGGAAGACCCAATTGCCATCTCTATTAGCAAGTAGCTGTATAACCAAATCAATGAGTTGTATATTTAACTGTCCGCCGCCGGCCACAAACGGCACTGTTTTTAAATATATTTTTTTGTCAACTTTTTTTTTTTGTCAACGCACTGTTCTCCAATATATGTATAGTTTCGTGTCATACATGTATTATACGTAATATATATATATATATATATTCATCTATTGGAGAGTTAATAAAATGACTGATATTTTCTACATTTTAACGGAATTTTCTTTGACAAAAAAAAAAAACGGAATTTTCTAACAAATGGAAAAATCATTTTTCTCTTATGTATCGTTTGATATTGTTTAGAACTCCTATTTTATTTTGTTGGATAAATTGTTTTTTTTTTTTGAAAAAAGGCTTTTGTTGTTTAAATTGTTTACACATGTTGGGTAAATATAAATCCTTTATTGCTCATTCTTATAACTTTCTACTCAATCTTATTCCACTAAAAAATCCGGTTCTTCTAAAAAAAAATTGACCAGGTGATTACAAATTATTTAATATATTTTTCAATCATTCAAAATATTCAAAGTTTATGGATAATGGAAAACCTAATTATTAATTATTTATTCGAACCATATTAAAATGAGGCCTTTTGAAATTTATAGTTTTCACTTTTCGTAGACTAAATTTTGATGAGCTGGTCTACGAACTGGCTTCCCATTTACGTACTTCACGACTCAATCAAAAGCACTAACCATTTCCCAGATGAAACTTGGTTCTATTTTTCACATTTTTGTAATTCTAAGTTTGGTCTATATTTTTGTTTACGTATATACATTTAAGTTTTGCTAATTTTGTTTGACCGCAGAAATATATAGAGTAATGTTTAAACAAGAAGTTGACAAAATAAATGTTTAAACAAGAAAATTTATTTAACTAATTAATTCATTTTAAGCAAAAAACTAGTATCGCCTGCAAAATCAGGTATTTATTACATAGTTTGGATTAGGTCTGGGCGTTCGGGTCTTCGAAACGGGCTTAGGCCAGTTTTTCCCGGGTTCAGATATTTTGTGTTCTAAACATTTAGATCCAGTAGGTACTTGTAAATTTCATGTTCGAGTTTGAATCGGTACTTCTCGGGTCCGGATCGGTTCGGATCTATAATTAAATGTCTATAAAATATTAGTAATTTTTGAGTCTATATCGGGTCCGGGTATTTAGGATCTGAAAAGGACATGACATACCCAAATACCATCAAATTTAATCGATATTTATCATATATATCTAAAATTTTACAAAATAACTTAACTTAAACTATTTATAATTAAAATAAAACATTTTAAACTCTAAATTTTACATTTTAAAGTTTCATATTACTTAAAAATGTTAAAAAATAAAACAAATATTGTTAACAAAAGATATTTCAACTAAATCATAAAATAATAAATATAATATAGAACACAAAAAATCATAGTTTTGGATATACATGTTTTTAAGTCGGGTACAAATCGATTCTTATCGGGTCGGATCTATTCGGATCGGTTTTTTGGGTCCGGGTCTACTCGAGTCGGTTCCTTTCGGTTCTGTTTTTTTTAGATAAAAAGTCCTTGTAAATTTTCGGTATGATTTCAGGTCTGGTATTTTTGGATCGATTCAAGTTCGGATTTTCAGGTCCAAGTTAAATGTCCAGGCCTAGTTTGGACTTTGGATGATGAAACAAATAATGCTATCGTTGATTAAATTGTTATTTTTCTTGCACACAACTGGATTGTCAATTTTTATTTTATTCTATTTTGTCTTAGCTAACTCCATTTACTAGTTGATTAGTTATAAAAATCACAAACGTCAGTGCCTATTTAAATCCTCCACCCCTATAATCAATTCTATAAATCCTTATTTGTATAATTGCGATTCAAGGCTGTTATTCTCTGATTTTAATTTTTATGTTTAACCTTTCGGCTTGTTTTCATTCCATTCTTAAATCTAGTGTAAAAAAATAAAATAAAATCAAGTGAGACCAATCTTAAGATCAGAAAGAGTTTAAGTTATATCAAACATGTTGGACAGTGCATTATAATCGTTAACTAAATCATTACATTAAAAAAATATTTAAATAATTATATTTCCTTGAACCCAGGGATCAATTTACTTCTTTACACCAGAAATTCGGTTTATTCTTCTCGACTCATTTTTCATCAGTGTTACGACTTTAAAAGTTAGCTAAACATTATCGTTAACAGAAAAGAGTATATCTTTTTCTTTTTTTTTTTGTAAACAAGGCTTTAAAAGAGTATATCTTAACATTTTCATCAGCTGGAACTACAAGAAAACACAAGTTTTACGAATGCAGTTTTCCTCGTGACTTCGTCGTAAAAGCAGTGTTACGAGGAATTAGCGAGGAAACCCGTTTCGTCCTTATATGTTTGTCGTAATGCATATATCCTCGCTAATTCGTCGTAACATAGCGAGGAAATAATTTCGTCGTAAAAGCGAAGGGGAATATTTCGTCGTAAAGACCACGTAAAGCTTCCACGTAAGGACGTCGCTAAGTTTCCTCGTAAATACCACGAAAGACTTTCCTCGTAAAACCAACATAAATAAATACTCGTAAAGTAAACGTAAATACCTTGACAGCGTTCCACGTAAAGTAAACGTAAATACCTTGATAGATTTCCACGTTATTTCCTTGTAAACAATTTCTCGTAAAAACCACGTTAAGCTTCCACGTAAAGAAGCCGCAAAATTAGCTACTAATTTACTTCGTTTCGTTATTTTACAGAAATATAAAAAATTATAATTAAAAATATAATTAAAATTATTTAAATTATTAATAAAATTAAAATTCTAAAAAAATCAAAACCAAAATATTTTATATATAAATAAGTTTTGAATTCATAATACAAAAACCGAAATTAAAAAGAACTAAGGGTCGTTAATCGCCTGGTAGAATTCATCACTCCTCGCCATTACATCCGCCTCGGCATGTGAGTCGTCGGTTGGTGACTCACCTGGGATAGGATTTTGTTGTCGCATGGTCCTCAACAAAGTCTCCCATTCCGGATTTGTGGCCGTTACAACGTCCAAGAAGCCCTCGAGTCCACCCACACGAGCTGTGAACGCAGATTGCGTCGAGCTCAACTCGTGACGCAGCTGAGTAGACTCTCTACGCAGCTCTTCGGACTCCCTACGCAGCTGAGAGACTTCATCATCCCGTCGCTAAACATAAGACGATGTCGCTTTCGGAACATCGTTGACGGAACCAATCCCCAACGTCCGTCCCTTTTTTTTTAGGGACAACCTTAAAAACAAAAAATAAATTTTGTTAGTAAAAATTTAAAGTTAAATTAAATGAATATTTAAGAAAAATAAAATTTTAGAAAATTTACCTCCTCGTAAAGCTTATCCACTTCAGGTGTGGATAAGGTGACGGGTAATCCATCAGTGGACTGCTGGGTCAGCTGGGTCTGGCGTTCTTCAACCCGAGCAGCCAAATCGTTGTAGATTTGCTCGGACTTGCCATCTATAAATCGGTCCGCCTTGTTCTTGTGGGTCCTCTCGTAAAGTTGCATAAGAGACGGGAGAATTCCCGTCTCTTTGGCCTAAAAACATTTAAGAAAGTTGTTACAATATATATAAAAATTTACTAAAAATTTAATATAATTAAATTTTTAATTACCATTTCCAAACGGACACCGGCGTGGGGTTTTTGGCCCGTAGTGTGAAGCATCGGCCCGTTCCCGTTCCCTTTCACACATATTCCATAGTTACTGGTCGCCCGCTGTCTACCATACTCATATGTGTGAAAAGTGTAGCCTTGTGTGAAATACATCTGTGATGTGGTGACCTTTACAAGTGGAGATTGAATTACTTCGTGTAACCACTTAGGATAATCTGAATCGTCGTCATAATCAACCTGCAAAAATAAAGAGAACATTAAAATACAAATCATGTATGAAAAAATAGTTTGAGTTATAATACCTGATTCCGCAACCACTTAATGAAGTGCTGATCTTTCCTTTTGTCTACGTCACTTGTGGATATACCAGGAAATGTTTCTTCGACTTGAGAAACAAATAGGCTGTAAAATTAATCACATTTCATAGGAATGAATCTCTTGCAATTATATAATTAATTATATGTGTTTTGAAGTGTCCATATATGTTACCTTTCAAAATAACGCATCAATGGATCCTCGCAATTGAGTAGAATATAGGTGTGTGCACTATGAGCGTCTTGTTCACTCGACCACCAAACCTCTTTAGACTTCCCACTGAGTCGTCTAATCTGGCTAAAGATGTCTGGAACACCAGCAACTGCATATGTTGGCGCAACCCCACCATCATCATATCTTCTTGGAGCTCTTCTCCGGGTACGTACTTTTGACGCAAAGTAGTACGATGTGAAATGAGAAACTTCTTCCGTCAAACTTCCAGCAATTATAGAACCTTCAACTTTGGCGAGGTTCTTTTCTTTTCCCTTCAAATATTTCATGGCTCGCTCATACTGATACTTCCATCCGTAATGTACAGGTCCACGAAGCAATGCTTCATATGGGAGGTGGACAGCTAGATGCTCCATGACGTCAAAAAATTCAGGAGGAAATATCTTCTCCAAGTTGCACAATAAGATGAGAATGTTCTCCTGAAGCTGTTCCACAACTTCTTCTTTAAGAGTGCGTGTGCTTAGATCCTTGAAAATTGCTCCAATGCCTTTTATATTCCAAAAACAATTAAACACATTGTTAGTCATATATTATTTTGCAAACTAGACCGTTATAAAATTATTGTGATATAATACACTACGAACCTGCAAGTGCTTCATGTACATTTGTTGGAAGTAGTTCCGCAAATGCAAAGGGCAGTAGTCGTTGCATAAAGACATGACAATCATGACTCTTCATCCCGGAGAACTTTTGACCCTTTTCAACACATCTAGAGAGATTTGAAACATACCCATCGGGGAACTTCACTTCTGATGCCACCCAGTTGAACAACACCGACTTTTTTTCTGAAGACAGTCTGAATATCGGAACGGAAACTTGTCCATTGCTTTTAATATGTAACTCGCTTCTTGAGCAAATATCCGGCAAGTCCAACCTCGATTTTATGTTGTCTTTTGTCTTCCCTGGGACATTCAATATTGTATTCATGATGTTCTCAAAGAAATTCTTCTCTATATGCATCACATCGAGGTTGTGGCGCAGAAGAAGATCCTTCCAATATGGCAACTCCCAAAATATACTCTTCTTGTGCCAGTTGTGATGAACACCATAAGAATCAGGCATATTACGAGGGACATGCCAATTACCACCCCAACGAACTGTTTCGTTAGCTCCGTAGTAGTCGATTTGTGCTTTAATTTGTTCTCCAGTTAGATATGGTGGAGGAGTGTCTCTCACAACCCTTTTGTGCCTAAACAAATTCTTGTTTCTTCGGTAAGGATGGCCAATGGGAAGAAATCGACGATGACAATCAAACCAACTTGTCTTCCTACCATTCTTCAGTTGAAACGCATATGTCGTTCCATTACAATATGGACAAGCTAATCTCCCATGTGTAGTCCATCCAGACAATATCCCATATGCAGGAAAGTCACTTATGGTCCACAAAAGCATAGCTCACATCGTAAAATTCGTCTTCGTTGAACAGTCGTACGTCTTCACCTCTGTTGACCACAAATCCTTCAACTCTTTTATCAGTGGTTGTAGGAAAACATCCTGGGACCTTTTTGGATGGTTCGGACCAGGTATCAATATGGTCAAGAATATCAACTCCCGTTTCATGCACATCTCCGGTGGCAGGTTGTATGGTGTAAGAAAGACTGGCCACAATTAATATTGTCTCCCTGACATTTCGAACAGATTAAATCCATCTGTGCATAATCCGAGATACACATTCCGGCTATTGCTAGCAAAATCTGGATGTACTTTGTTGAAATGTTTTCAGGCTCTTGCATCTGATGGATGAGTCATCTCACCATCCGTTTGAGTATGCTCGGCATGCCATCTCATCTTTGCAGCAGTCTGCTCTGATTGATACAATCTTTTCAATCTGTCTGTAATTGGTAGGTACCACATCCTTTGGTACGGTACTCTATTACGTCCCCGTTCTTGCGGCTTGAATCGTGGCTTCTTGCAGAATCGACATTCTTCTAGCTTCTCATCATCTCCCCAATCGATCATGAAGTTGTCGATGCAGACATCTATCATCTCCGAAGGCAACCCAAGACTATAAACCAATTTCTGAATCTCATAATAAGAATCAGCAGACACATTGTCTTCTGGTAAATACTCTTTAAACAAGTCCGCCCATTTGTTCATGCAACTTTCAGGTAGATTGTGATCAGTTTTAATATTCATCATTCTAGCAGCCAACAACAATTTAGAGAGACCTTCTCTACAACCACTGTAAAGTGGTTGATTCGCCGCGTTTAACATTCCGTAAAACTTTTTTGCATCTATATTAGGTTCTTCATCTTCATCATGAGCTACGAATGCATCAACTACCATATCATGAACCCTATCATAATCTACCATCTCTTCCTGATGGTAACTATGTTCATTATTCAAATGATGATTAACCGGTTCTTCCTGAAAATTGCTATTACTACTACTAGCTTCATTCTGATCATAATTAAAACCTTCCCCATGTTGAAACTAGATATAGTAATTTGGCGTGAAACCTCTATTTATTAAATGCTTCTAAACATTTTCACGGTTTGCCAATTTCGAATTGTTGCATTTCCGACAATGACAGAACATCTTACCACTTTCTTGGGCGAGCGGTGTTGAATCTGCTTGGTGCATAAATGTCTCCAGCCCCGCAAGGTATTCTTTCGTCACTCTCCCGTTAGCATCTCTATGCATATACATCCAATTCCGCAACTCGTAAATAGTCCCAGAGCCAGCCATTTTTTTTCTTTCACGTTTTTTGTTGTTGGTGTGTTTAAAATGATGTTCAAACATCCATATTTATAGGAAATTTCGAATCTGGTAGTTGTAATTTTACTATGAAATTACGACGAAAATTAATTGGATGGCCAAAAAAAAAACGTGAGCCACCTGCCAAGTTGGTGGATTCAAAATTTCCTCGTTAAGTAAACGTAAAATATTTCGTCGTAAAGAATTCGCGAAATTTACGTCGTATATACGAGGAAATAGTGTTTCCTCGTAAAAGCCACGTCAATTTACATTGTCTTTACGACGAATATGTTTTGTCGTGACCTTACGACAAAATAACGATGCTTTTCTTTTTCCACGTACTTTCCTCACAAAATCAACGTACATTTACGAAGATTATTTTTCTTCGTTAAATTTCCTCGTTAAGCTTACGTTTTCTTGTAGTGTGGTAGTCTACAACAGATGATTAAATACAATAATTACGTATGTTATATGACTGATTCTTTAAATTATGACTAATAGCAGTATGGAAATAATTTTCTAGTTATGAATGTATATATTAAAAATGCTTTTCTCTAAAAAAATAATAATACGTATAATTTATCTACAAAAGAACATATCATTGTCCCAAATTTTAACAAAAAAAAGAACATCGTTGTTTGTATAATAGCGATGCA
Organism: Brassica napus; assembly: GCF_020379485.1. Taxonomy (NCBI): domain Eukaryota; kingdom Viridiplantae; phylum Streptophyta; class Magnoliopsida; order Brassicales; family Brassicaceae; genus Brassica; species Brassica napus. The sequence continues at coordinate 13,521,187 of NC_063440.1, forward strand.
AGGCTGCACTGCTCTCCTCATTTCATTCTTTTTACAATATAAATTGTCCTTTTTAACTTTTGGCCTGTTTTGTTTTCCATTCTACGTCCCGTGATGTAATAAAATCTAGTGTTACAAAAAGTTATAAAATAACAAAAATAAGTTTCTTATCATTAAACAAGCAATTTACTTGTCGAAGCCTTAGAAACTCTCTAGAAAACGCGGAAAAGGTGATTGCCTAAATACAAAGCGGACATAATTAATCCGGTTTTTTAGTAGGAGTTTTTAACTAATAATTTGATATTTTTTATTTTTTCTATTTTTTTTACATTTTTCAGTTAAAAAACAGTTTTTATATCTCTTGTTTAAAAGACGATTTTTAATTTTCTTTAATTAGAATCTAAGAAAAACTAAGAATGTCTTTTAACAGAAGCTAAGAACTCCAGCTAAGAAACTAGAGTTAATCATGGTATAATCCTGATCAATGTCTTAGTGATAAGTATGTCTCTCAATTCCTTTCACTAAACGTAAACATGGCATGTGCCACCTATAACCACACATACGACCACTTAATTACTGATAATTAAGGATTTCTCCATTATTCACAGTATAATCATATACTATTAACATCATTTTCAATTGTTTACTCTATTTTTTTCTTTAAAATAGAGTAATTCTATAATAAAGTTGGATGTTGCTCTAATGATACTCTATTTTAGAGTGAAAAATAAATTGATGAACAAAAAATATAAAAATTATTCTATATATAGAGTAAAAAATAGATTTATACTATTATAGAGTATAAAATAGAGTACTATTGAAATATTTTAATTCTAAACTCTATTTTCTTAGAAAAAAATAGAGTGGGATTGGAGATGCAGCAAGAACACAATTAAGGTTTGATGAAGTACGTACACAGCTGCAAACTGTCAACTCAATGTCTTTTTTCTGGTTACGTAATTCTGTGTTAGGTTATAATTTTACAAACATTTTATCTATTTTCTTATATTTTACAGGGTAAGATACCGAACTCAATGTTTTCTGTTTGGTAATCATGTTAGATTTCATACCATTTATCATTGTTGCTTAGCAACTTATTATTACATCATTACAAGATTACAAAAAAAAAAAAAACATTACGCAAAGAAGAAACAGAGGAAGAAAAGGAGAAATAAGTTTGCAGGAGAGAAACAGAGTTTACAGAGCTCAATGTTATTCCTAATTGATAATAATCAATGTCATATGGTCCGTGAAAGCTATGATTAGTTATTTCCTAGCTTGTGAGATAAGAGGAAGACTAAAACTTTTAATTAGGTTCATCCCCTCTGCTTATGATATAGCTAATCACCGACTCATAATGAAAACAAATTAGAAGAATACTTAAAGCGATAATACATAATCATTTAGGGAAATTGAAAATTTCTATTTAAAATATAACAAAAAAAAAGCAGAGTGACGGAGACGTTCCGTAGGTACAGACAGCTAAGCGCAGTGTTTCCTTTCCCTCTTTTTTGTTCGTGCGTAAACCCTCTGAGTAAGCTAGAGTGTCCCTTGTCTGTTGACTATTATTTGAGCAGAAGCCTAACACATCTCCTTCTAGTGCTGTTTAGAGCATAAGCAATAGGTCTTTTTTTTTTGTTACTGCAATAGGTCTTTCATATAGTGTTTTACAATTAGAATAAATAAAACAGTGAAAATAGTAGAGTAATTTTATTTGAGAAACTCTCATAACTTTGTGAGAAACTTATCTTTCACATGTTATTTATGTAGTGATTTTTTAAAGAAAATAATTAGATATTAACATTTTCATTTTTTTGAGAGATTCCTAGAGTATATACCATATCCTCTTATTTGTTAAAGAGTATTTGGCTTGTATTTTTTTTGAAAAAAAGAATGTTAAATTAATTCAATAATTTTTTTTTTACTGAAACTATTTAAAAAAATTTGAGCCATATCAATCTATTGTTACATCAAAAACAGAAGAAATTTATCTTAGCGAGAACTATGTTGCTATGGCCTTTCCATATACTGAATCATGTCGTGTATTCATGCTGGAAATGCGGTTTCTTACCTGCTAGTCTATGAAGTTAATCATAGTAGAAACTGAGTTATGCTTTTCACCAAATCTTCTCCCATTTCGTTTTCTCCATATTTTGTATAAGAAGGCCTGAAATACATATATGAGAATGAATAGCTCACGTGCTCAACCTTACCTTTTTGTTGATGCATAAGTAGTTGAATTATATCATCCCATTCATATGTATATTGTTTTACATTTTAATACTATGTTGTGGTAGAGAAAATTTGAGTATGAAATATACATCGATCGTAAATAGCGTAACTTTACGCTGACTCCTCTTTCCCTTCGATACGTGCCTGCTACTGCAGCAGCTAGAGAGAATGGCCTGCAGCTAATCTCGAAACCATTGAAGACCAACTAATTATCTGACTAAGAAATGATAGAAAAACTTTGTTTACTCGAATCAGCTGATTAAATTGACTCTTTAACATTTTCTTTTATTGTTATATGGGAAATGTTAATATCATGATCATAGTCAAATTGTAGGATTCTTGGATGGCCTACAAAAATCAGGATTTGTTTTGAATAGCTTTTTCCATTTTTAATCTTAAAGTTGAACCCAATATCCAATTTAGGCAATATAATACAAATGCAAGGTAAATTTTTAGCGTGAATTTTTTTAAAGCATGAATATATATGAGTGGTTTAAATAAATGATCGAATTTGACCAACTACAAACACTACTATGGTTATTATTTGGAAAAAATCGAATGGTATAGCTACCTAAATTTGTTTTTATCTAAACAGTGAAATTATATTTATCTCATACTTTTTCAGTATTCCTTACAAAAAATATTTCAATTTTACAAAAAATTGTATTCCAAAAATTGAATATGGGATGCAAAAGTACCAACTCCATTTGTTACTATTAGTTTGCCATCCTTTTGGTAAAATTCATAGACTTCTGTATAACTTTTACAATCAATATTTTCAATATTGAATGGCCTATCTGAAGCTGAGTAGCCTGATGAGTTATGTACGATTTGCTCGAATTATTTAATCAAAATAGTATTAAGCTGCATGTTTTGCATATATGTATATCTTTGCAATATAGTAAGTGAGGACAAATTGTAGTCTGATTCTTGGATCTCTTCTTCGACTTAGCTAATCCCTTTTGGACTGATTAGGAAAAAGGATCAGGATTTAATGGTATCAGACCTCCTGATAAGAGGAACCAATGTATGGAACCGGAAAAGAGTGGAGGACACCCTTCCAGCACTGGCCCCTGCTATCTTCTTAATTCAGAAGACAAAATCTGGGTCCTACGAAGTCAAGTCTAGATACTGTGCATTAATGGAATCCAAGATCAATCAATGCACCGTTACCTATGAGAGCAGACTCCAATTGGCAACGACATATATGGGGAAAAGATACACTACCTAAGCTAAAGTTATTTTTGTGGAAAATTTGCATAGGGCTGTGCATTACCTTTAGGAGTTAATCTCCAATCGCGAGGAATCTGTACTTCTGTTGTTTGTCCACACTAGGGATATTGAATCAGTGGTACATCTGTTTTGCCAATGTCCTTTGGCGTTGCAGGTGTGGTCACACGCTCCAGTTCAGGGCCTCCCGGACTTCACAAATCTTGAATCCTTTCCCCAGTTTCTCTCCCAAACGTCGAGTACTGTTTCACTAACTTTTACCAGACTACTTACTGATGTCATCTCCTGGTTCTTCTTGGTCACCAGTCTCTTCAAAGGCAGGTTTAGGCTGGGTTCTAGATGCGGGACAACCACAATACTCCATTAAAGGTGTAATCGCTACACCTAATGTGAGGTATCCTCTACTGGCGGAAGCATTGGCGCCTATAGAAGCAATGACTGCAGCCACCCAATATTCCTTTACCAACGTCTGGTTTCGATCAGATTCTCAGGAGATCATCCGAGCTATCGATTCTAACATCTATCCGATAGAGCTCTACGAAGTTCTCATGGATATTGAATCTCTATCTTCTACTTTCTCCCTTGTTTATTTCTCCTTTATTCGTAGAGAGTTCAGTATTGTTGCTGATTTGCTAGCGAAGAGCGCACTGTATTGGGACTGCTACTTTGTACTGAACCTTTCCTAATGCCATCTATTGTTGTTCAAAAAATAAGTAAGTGATGAATGGTCACGCAATTATTATTATAAGCAATAATATGCAGAGGCAAATAAGATTTGGTGATAAGAAGGCAAAATTGAAAATAGATTGGAAGATTCTTAAACCCAACAAGTGGGGTGTGTACGTACCGCATGAGGGGGATGCACCCTACCCTCCATATCATGCACTTGATTGACCCACCTTTATTTGTTGTTTAGGTTTACTTCTACATGTTTTACAATCATGTTTGCAAATACCTAAGCATTATAATTTGTTGCATATATTTCACTATAATATATGAACTCACATGTATATTCTTGCTAAGAATGTTAATTCACATGTATATTCAAGTAAATCGATAAGTGAAGTGTGCAAGGGATATATAATATTTGTAGGGAATATAATGATGATGATCGAATTTGGAGAGATAGACGCATCATATTAGACCGAGACTAACAATTGCATATGGAGTTACTTTTTATTATTCACATCTCTATTATTAAAAGAGAAGTACCAATATAAATTACCCCTTAGTTTTCAAAGTTATTTACATTTGAATGCCACTGAAATAATAAATTTACCTACCTTTTAGTATTCTTGTCTTTTATAGTTTAATTAATGCATTTTCCTAAAATAAAGTATAACAAATTATGTTTATTTATTTAAAAAATGTTTCCTATAATCTAGGTAAACAATAAATTATAACAAGATTTTATTATAACAAGATTTTAATCAATGTCAAAAATATAACAAGATTTTATTATTACGGGGGTGATTATTTTTATTTTGGTATATTAACGACGTCTAAAAAACATAAAAGTGTTATAAAAATACATAATATAAACCACAAAATTTTAAATAAAATATTAAATTATTTAATCGTATAAATCAAATATAAAAACAGATAACCATTTTATTTTACATTAAAATTTTGATCCATAAAAAATACATTTGCACGAACACACGAGTTATATTTTAAAAATATGGTTGTAACAGTTGACGGGTCAAAAAAATAAAATAAAATTATTCATTATAAATTCTAAAATGATTGTGTTTAGAAATATATTAAATAATTATTTAGTATATATATATATATATATAAATTTTAAAAACATATATTACCATTTATATAAGATAAATATTTTTTTTTTGCAAACCAAAAATGAATACCCGCGCGAATGCGCGGGTCAAGCTCTAGTTAAAAATTAAGATATAATGATTAGTTTTTGCATATTTTCTTTGGCTGCTTGTTGTTGTGAGAATATTTTTTTCCACAAGCCATATAAAAAAAACTATTGAGATGGGGTATCGCCGCACATGGGGGCATGGACAAATCCAAAAAATAAATGTTTCGGGACGTCGTGTTGATATTAGTTTAGTTTCTGTATAATAAGAATTGAGTCATTCTTGGGTTCACTCCCTAGGCTGAACCTCTAGGTTCACCAACCAATAGGATTTTATTATTTCAAATTCGATATCTTTTAAAAAAAAAAACAAAATATTCTCAAATTATATTATGTTTTTAAAATAAAAAAAGATAATAATTACAGAAAAAAGAATTAAAAAAATATATTTTTAATGTTCTCAACAAAATACTAAACCCTAAATCCTAATTCCTAAACCCTAAATCATAAACCCTAAACCCTTGGATAAACCCTAAACCCTTGGATAAATCCTAAACCCTTGGGTAAACCCTAAACTCTTGGGTAAACCCTAAACCCTTGGATAAATCCTAAACTCTAAATAAAAAATACTAAAATCCTAAACCTTAAACGCTTGAATGTTTTAGTGTATAGTGATTTTGATTTAGAGTTTTGGATTTATCCTAGAGTTTAGGGTTTATCCAAGGGTTTAGGATTAAGGGTTTAGGGATTAGAATTTAGGGTTTAGGGTTTAATGTTATGCTGACGTCGTAAAATATTTTTTTTGTAATTATTACCTTTTTTTTTACTTTTTAATTTTAAAAACATAATATAATTTGACAATATTTTATTTCCTTTTTTAAAAGATATCTAATATAAAATAAAACAATCCTATTGGTTGGTGAACCTAAAAGTTCATCCTAGGGGTGGACGTAAGAATAAGTCTAATAAAAAAACATATATTTTCTGGAAAATAAAATGAAGTTGTTTGGCCAGTATACAAAATAAAAGCATCTTCGGTTACCATTTAACTGCTAGTGGCGAGAGAGAAGCTTAAACAATTGCGTAGACTTATCATAAATGAATAATAATTCTAATAAATCATGTTGGCTACTACACCCATGTGTTGGTTTTACTTGTTTCAAACTTTCATCTGAAACAGAACTCACATAACTTACTTAATATCTGAAAGTTAAGGTTTGGTTTTATCGTGGCAATTTTTATGAATGATAATTTATATCTTAATGTCTTGTTTTTTCGTCAACAAATTCAATGCCTTTTGTTTGTTTGCCAGCAAAAAATGTCTTTTCAGTTTTACTGTTCAAAATTATAAAATATATACGTTTAGTCAATAATGTGATCGATGATACATCAAAACACGAATCTTATCATGTATTAATCAAATTTGCCAAAGTAATTATTTCCATAATCAGTTCAGTAACACAATTATCAAACACAAAGACTTTTAATACGAACCATACGAATTAACCAAATACATATCACTAATTCGAAAAGACAGAGAGGACAATTTCGTAGTTATATCAAAAACTTAATGGCATAGTTGTATATCCTTCACTATATAAACTTCGTCTCTCCCAAATGCTCAAACCCTCCCACGAGCCCACCTGACATTTTCTCTCTAGCTTTCTCGTGAAGAAATAAAGATTATACTTCGATTTGGACTAAACCGGAGAAAGAACCAAAATAATGGCCGGAGGTCTCGTAAAATGCAGCAAGATCCGCCACATTGTCAGTCTCAAGCAAATGCTCCGGCGATGGCGCAACAAAGCACGTTTATCTTCAGTCAGCCGTTGTGTACCGTCCGATGTTCCATCTGGACACGTGGCGGTATGTGTTGGTAGCAGTTGCAGGAGATTCGTGGTGCGCGCGTCGTACCTGAACCACCCAATCCTGAGTAATCTGCTTGTCCAAGCCGAGGAAGAGTTCGGTTTCGCGAACCAGGGACCGTTGGTTATCCCCTGCGAAGAATCGGTTTTCGAGGAAGCGATCCGGTTCATTTCCCGGTCTGATTCTTCCCGGTCAAGCCGGTTTACTTGTCCCGACGATCTTCAGAAATGCCACGGAGGAATCAAAAGCATGTTGATCGAATCTAGGCCGTTGCTTCACGCCGCCGTCGTCGAGAAAGTCGTATGGTGAAGAGTGTTGGTTCGTACGATTTCTGATTCAGTTTGACTCGAAATGAGTTGGTCGCCACGTGAAAGGAAGCAGACGAGTTTTGTAATAAAATCGTCAATGACTCCGCTGAGTTACCACCGGTTCGGGTGGTGCTAATTTTAATCGGGATCAGGGTTTTTTTTTTGTTTACTAAATATTTATTTATATGGGCCGAGTTACTCACTGAGTCGAGATGGACGAGGTTACGGATTGAGAAGGAGATGGCGGTTTAAAAGGTGGGGATGAGTCGTTCCACCGATGTCATCCCGGGTTCGAACTCATATTCAAGACTGTAAATGTAAATAAGACAAATAAACATTTGGTTTATCTGATTTGAGTATTTGTCAACTTTCTATGTCATTCCGTAATTTTATTACAATCGAATTTTGTGCTAATTACTTTAAAAAATCACTATACTTCTTGGAGTAATCGCAACGAGATAACATACCATACAAACTTAATTTGGTTTGAATTTTAATTTTTTAAAAAATACAATTTATCATCAATTAATATAATACATTAAAAATTCTTATAACCATAATTTTGCACGGTTTTTTAGTTTCAAATATATAAAAAGTTCAACGAGCGATAAGTATATTTTATGAATTAAAAATAGTGTATCCGACCAAGGCCATGTGAAGGAAAGACTATTAGCCCTATTTCGCCTGACTGTGCTCAACGTCTTCTTCTTTTGTCTTCACTTTCTCCATCCCAGTAAAAAGTACAGTCTTTTTTTTTTGGTAGGAAGTAAAAAGTACAGTCTATGGTACACATAATCATTCACTTGAATTTAATTAATGTTAAAATGATTTCTTAAGGAACCTCCGAAACTGTGTACTTTAGATTGTTAATCTAATTGTCTCTCTCTAGAAAATTTCCTCTACCTTCTCTCTAAGAAACTTCCCGATAAAGATTGCGAGTTAGGTGATCGGCGGCGGTTAACGTCGTCGGTCACCACCAACCCTTTTGTTTTTTGTTTCTTATGTATAATATTCCGGTTTAGCGGATCTAGTTTTCGCGGTGGCGAAGTTGTAGTATTTTCGCGGTGGCGATTTTGTGGTGTCTCAACCTCCGTTGAAGCAAGTCTTCAAGGTTATCTTTGTTGTTCTTCAATGGAGGCGTATGTATATACAATACTCCTCTTTCGCAATTCATACTCAGATTCCATTTGTCTAAGGTGGCGGCTTCTTAGCTTTCTCGGATTTGCACTTACTCCTCTTTTAAAGGAATCAATCTTTGCTCACTCAAAAGTAGGGCCGATAAATCGGCTAGAGCAAAGTATCCTAATAGCAAGGAAGAAGTGATGTTGGATTGATCTTGGCTGTTTCAAATGACGATTTAGATGAATCGGCATCTTCTTTAACTGAAGGTGGTCCGATAAAAATCGTTTATTGAAATGACTGAGAATTCTCAGTTTTAATATCCGATGGTGATGGAAGTTTCCCTGAAGATGATGGTTTAGGCGAAAGAGTAAAGGCAGGGGGAATTCATAAGCGTGCCCAGCAATGAAGCTTGAGCATATCGTGTTTTTGCCGGCGGAGTTGCATCCTGGATCTTTTCTTTCCATGCGGTGGCGCGTTAGGGAGCGTGTCTGCTTCAACCGCTTGAAGTCTCATGCAAAAGAAGAAAAAGACACGTGTCTAGACTTATCTCTTTGGAAGCTGCGTGGAATAGTAACAAGATCGAAGAAAACTCATAGTTATTAGGTTAAATATGGGCCTAATAATTTGGGCTTATACTTTATTCGAGTCTGTTGTTATATATAAATGGGTCGTTTGTAATTCTCATGTACTCTGCCCATCTGGGTCTCTCTAATGAAAGAGAATGTTGACAAAAAAAAAAAAAGATTGTTAATCTAATTAACATTATCTGGAAAAAAAATTACAACTCCTAAACTAATGCTAGAAGCTAGAAGGTAACTTAAATTATTACCTCGTCTCTCCCATAGTATATTTATAAAACAGGTCTTATGTCTATGTTTATGTGAAGAGAAGAGTTATGTTTAACTTGATAATAAAAATCTAATTTATCATTTTATTCAGTACTGTTACCACTGTAGAGTGCAGCATCTTCTCTTAAGTAAAGAAATATTTGCGTGTTGATAAAAAAAAAAAAATATTTGCGTAGTTTTTTATAGACATCAGTACCTTATATTTTTTCTTTTTTTTCTTTAACTGATCAGTACCTTATATTTACTTTTTTTTTTGGTAAGAAGTACCTTATATTTACTTGATGAGAAATAGTTACAACTATAAATCGAATAGTTGCGGCGGCATGAGTAATTTGATAGATGTGGAACAAGCATATGGAAATCACTAAGGTCAGTACGAAGTAAATGTGGTGGTCAAACAGATAATTGGTGAGTGGAAAGTGTAATAATTTTACGGGATTTGATCAATTTTTTTTTCTTTTTGTAGAAAATTTGATTTGATCAATTTTTACTACTTCATTTAAATAAATTCTAAGAAGTCTAAAGTCTGTTTAATTATTCATATTCACTTATGCAGTGCGTTTTTCAGTAACAAAAGAAAAAAACTCATTTGGATTCAAAGTCATTTCATATACGTTTCAACTGAGTATTTGATTTTTCATTCTTTTGGCAAAGAATCGGTAGATTAGATATGGAAATATCAGCTACCTGTTTTCAGTTACACCTAAGATTGTAAAGATTTGAAAAGGAAATGCACTTAGTGAGAAAATGTGTTATAATACTTTCTAAAAGTTATGATAATGTTATATATGTATATATGAAAATGACCCTGTCTCCATCCTAAACCCCACAAATATATGATATCTGGCATATGCTCTAACATTTTTTTGTACTTTCAAATTACCTCCCCCGAAAAAAGATAAAGAGAATACTTTACAGAACTATAAATTTATCAATATATACATAAATATCTACAGGCCCCTCTGTATATGTGGAAACATTGTACCGCCACTTGGAGTGACATGAATATATAAGGGTGAAAATAATTTAGAATTATAGAGTTTTATGAGATACGTTATTAGTGGATTCGTGTAAATAGTTTCATGAGAAAATTATTAGACAGAAACTTAATTAATTGTATTTTTTGGTTGACAGAAAGGACGAGAAAATTCTTTGAAAGAACAACGAAGAGAAACCAATTGGGAGCCTATCAATCCAATCACATAACTTATACACTATGAGTATAACTTATTTTTTGGAAAAACTAAAGAATTGGGTGTTTAGGGAAAAATTAGATGCTTTTTGAGCGAGTGCCCATTCAAGCTCCTTTGCGTTCATTCCATACAGTTATCTTGTTTTTGTTTTTCTTCTTCTAATGATTTAATATATATAATGTGATACTGAATATTATAAAAAAGATACTTGCAACTTTTTAAATTCCAACTAGAGCAACATGCAGAGAAGTTCATGTTCATGCATTTTAGAGTTTGATTTGAAATTTTGAAAGTGAAAGAAACCATTAGAAATTATGATTAAGGCTTATTCCGGTGGGTACGTATGAGGGTGTAGATAAAACTGAAACCAGCGGCCCTTTTGTCTCTTATCTTACGCGATTAGAGTCTTATTCTTTTACAAAGCGTATCTTGGTTTAGTTGTAATAATTTTTATATGATTCGCAAATCGTCTTCCATCTAGCTGAACTTAATAGAGTTGGATCGATGGATTATGGATTCAATATATTATTTCTCATCGAGTTAAGCCAAAATATGACAGAGAGACTGAGATGAAACTAGAAATGTTAATTAGAACATCAGTAAGAATTTCTGAGTACTAGAATAAATAAAAGGTATGTTTGTTTTTCAACCTTATATAAAGAAGGTTCTTATAGAATGGTACACATATAAAATCGTATTGATTTGTTACAGGCTGATCAGAAGCGGGACCGAGGAGTTTCATTTGGGAATTTAAATAACTATAAGACAATCACAAGATATATATTTATATTGGGTTGATCTTATGTGGCTTATATTTCCATAGGGGAATTATTTCGAGTAACTCTTACACAACTCTCACTTTTTCTAAGTTTATCAAACGAGTATAACATTTACACATACCAAACTCTATGACCATTATAGACCTTATACCCCATGTATATCATTAGCATATATATATAAAGGTTTGATGTACCAAAAAGGATTGAAAACGAACAAGTGAAGAAAACCACCCCAAACCCTGAAAAGTCACAATACAGAAATAGGTTTGCTTCACTGAGTGCATGTCTTTGTAGTTCTACCAACTTTTTATTTAAAAGGTCAGAAACTTTTTGAGGGAAAACCAAAGACTGAGGAAGGTAAGATATGTCACTTTGGTTGGCAACTGAGGAAATGGTTGTCAATTACATTAGTTTTTGGATTTCTTGCAGGTCTTGTCGATTGAAAGCCCATTGTTTAGGTTTTTAAAGAACGAATCTAGACCTAAATTGTATGTGACCAGTAGGGGTGAGCAATATTGGAAATGACTTATTACTTTAGCTGTCATTCATGAAAATGACATGGAAATAAAAACATAATCAAAATTGAGTGTTCAGCCGTGCTTCCCTTAACCAAAAAAAAAAACATTGGCTCAGAGCAGCTCTACAAAAAAAAAATACTATTTTAGAATTTCTTAAACTCTATATTTGAAGTTTAAAAATGTTCTTCTCGAAAATCAAAGTTTTAAACTCAAGTTCATAACTATTTGTATTTTATAATATAGTCCTTATATTTGTCATAACTAATTTAAATTCATAACACTTTTGTAAATAACTAGCACATATATAAATATATTACAACAATATTAATTAATAAAATATTCTATTAAAATATAAAAAATTAAATAAAAATGACTTAATTAATATTAAAATTCAAACAAAATATCATATTATTAAATAAAATGATTTTCGTAATGCATATATAATCTATTAGTGCATTTCGAAGTAAAAATGGCTCTCCTACTTTTTACTTTGTAGATTACGAGCTAAAAGTTGTTGAAATTAGGTGATATTGATACTTGTAAATACATTAGATCAGAACAAGAAAGTAAAAGAGAAACATAAAATATTGCTAAAAGACTAATTTCTTTTCGATGATATTAATATTTGTGAATATATTCGATATGAACAAGAAATAATTGTACGAAAAGGACATCAAAATTACAACAACAACAACCATCTTCAGTTACACAAAAAAAATTGGAAAATATTTGAAAATTTTAAAGGTTCCGGATCAAACTTACCTGACTATTAGTGTTGTTGTAATATTTAAATTTGTGTAATAGTTATGTCTTCATGTAATTTTTTAAATTCTTTTTATTAAGTTTTTTGTATATTATTAATGTCTAAATCTAATTTAAAATATTTAAATCTAATTTATAAATATTTTGGAGATGCTCTTAGGACGTCACTTTTTCAAAAACACTTAATAACATATACTGAACCATTACTAATTTGAAGTAATAATATTTGTTTATATGGGCTTAAGTATAAATTTTATAAATATTTATACACAAAATATGGACCACAGCAAAGAAAGACATTGATTAATCCATTAGTTCACTAATTAAAGTTATAGTTTAGTGACAAATCTAAAAAGATTAATTTTACAAAAATTCTAGGTAACAAAACAATTTAGCCGACTTACGTCTTCCTTTCACGAACCTGTTTTGAAGGTTCAAATCATATTAATAAAGTAGTTTCATCTCACTTTCTCTTACAGACCACTCTAATTAAGGTAAAACTATCCCTTATATTTTCTTATTTCCAACTATTTATTTATCTACCTTCAGTAATTTTCATTTATTTTTCCAAACTGTGGATAACAATCACAATTTCATACGTTGAAAAGATGTCACCGAACAAAGACATCAACGGAGTGATAGAAAGATATCATCGGTTACATCTTTTGAGAGGATATATTTCAGAGCTAAAGCTGATAAAATTTTATTTCGTTCAACTATGTTACAAGAAATATTAGGGATTTAACTATTTTATCTATCGAAAGAAAACTTTTAAGAAAAATTGATTTTGAAAGTCCAGTCAGTGAATTCATAGAGAAGAAAATTAGACAAAATATGTTTTAGAACTATTATTTAGTGTGTTGGTATTTTAGAAGTGACTAATTTTAAGACATTTTTTCTTTATAAATGAGGGCATTTTTTTGTCGCTTACATATGCTATTAGTAGTCGCATGGCTCTCAGCTGGTTTGGTTTCTGTTGATGTGTATAGTGTTTTTTATCCTTTTTTTTTGTCATTTGATGGATTAATATTAACTTGAACAAGGTAGTTCACAAAGCCAACAAAAGTGTTGGAACCTTTCCGGAACCATAAGCCAGCATGGTGATATGCACCATCCGGAGACAAAGTTTGATACATCCACTAAAACATACGCTAAACTAAAAGAAGAAGAGAAGTTGATAAGGAGCATAGGGAGATAAGCGAAGAATTTCAAAAATGGAAAAGCTAAACGGCCGAAAGCATATATGAAAGAAAAAGCGATGCAAGCTTAATTATCTGAGTTGGAAGATGATCTCCTATAACGTTTTCACCAGTGCAGCACGTTCAACCACCACACATAAAATTTCTTCCTCTACAAGAAGCCACATAGAACCAATCTTCAACCCGAGCAGCTAAAGAAGACGCGGTTGGTAATTAACTACTCAAAGATTGCATGCAATTGAGCTATGGCTCCACAATTCCTTACCAAGTAATCCGGAAAACCTGTTGGTTTCAAATCAAGGAACTACATTACATCTCAGCCCCGGAGTTTCACCGACTGAAGAGAACAAAACCAAGACCAGAGGACTAACAACGAGGGTATACCAAGGATAACCACCATTAAGAGCTAGAAACCTCAAAGGAGACAGAGCAAAACCAACTTCCATGGCAGAGAAACTCTACCGTAAAAAGCAGAAAATGATAACTCCCAACAAAACCATCAGACCAAACACACTCCACAAATCTCTCAAAACAAAACACCAAACCCCTAAATCTAAATTCGCTACACTCGCTCAAGTTGTCTCCATGAAGAAACCTCAGACTGAAGCTCCACAAGAACGACCCACAAGCGCCGACCTTGACACAGAACCGAACTTATATCGAGAGGTTTTGAACTTAGATCTAGGCTAAGACAGAACAAAGCTTAAAACCTATGTGAAACAGAGAGTTTTCAATACACACTGGAAGAGTCAAGAAACCAGGAGAGACACAACAGACCACCATAGAAATACTTTAGCTTTGCCTCACCTGAACCGATGGAAGAAGTACCACCCCACATCATAGCCGGTATAACCTGCACTGCACAGCAGAAAAAGCTTCGGATGTAGTCAATCAGCCTAAGCAATCGACAGGAAGAGATCGACATCGAGTCCCTTATCTCCAACTCCCCTGTTTCTTGGAAGCCTCTTCTCAGCCTACAAACGACACTATACTAGACTAAGGACCTTCTCACAGCACGGACGAAGGTCGCCGGATACCGGAGAAGGTAAGACCAATGAACACTCTTTTTCTCTTGCGGTAGCTCTAGGGTTTTCTCTCAAAGGTTTTTTTTTTCTGTGACCAAGTTTTAGTGGTTTTTTATCTTTTGAATTGTAGTTTTAAAGACATGGATCAAACAAGAAATATCTCAAACCACATGGATTTTTCTTTTTCCTTAAACCACATGAAAATTAGTTCTATTCAGTTCGATTTAACTGGACCTGCCCTCCCGTAACATTATGGTTGTGTGAATGAAAAACCTTACAGGTAATAATTATTTGGTTATTAAGACTAACATATTATTTTTTCTCTGTAAGCTTTTCCTTGGGTTTGTCTATTTTAAGCCTAGTCCACTTTACCTTATATCTTGCTTTGAAAGCCTACAATAGATAACAAAATATCTCTTGCAGCAAAAGAAAGGATAATCTACATTCTCTCGAGTTTCAACAAAAGAAAGGATAATTTACATTCTCTTGAGTTTCTATTACTTGTTATATATACCAACTTTTGTAAGGCCTTTTTAATGCCCAAATAACAATGGCTATTGTATAGCATTTAGTAAATACGTTAAGTCAATTGGTGAGCTATAATTCTAACCTATAAATAAGGAGGTAAGTTTAGGTGAAATTCATCGCTCTCTTATAATTCCTTTCCTACTTCTTCTTTGTTGCCCGATTGGCCGCCAGGGCTGGTCTATGGCATAAGCGGGTGAAGCTATGGCTTAGGGCAGAAAATTTTACAAGAGCATATGTTTTTGTTGTTAATGGGACATATTTTAGTTTTTTTTTTTTTTTGCTTTTTACAAATAATTAAGATTTGTAAGGTTTTCTTAGCTAAAACAATATTTGTGGGAATAATTAATCAGAATAAACATTTGTCGGATCCTTTAGCAATATTTATAAACTTGTATTAACAAATATATTTGTTAATTTCTATTTTAGACAACTAAAACCCTAATTAAAAGTTAGCTACTAAATGTTTTTCGTGTTGTCTCTTTATTTTCTGCCATTTTCCCAATTTATTTTCTATTGCTTCAATTCTTAGATCATAATCTTCGTATTGACGAGAGATACGTGACTAATTTATTAATTTCTAAATTTTTATAAAAACTAAAAAATTATGATGAGAGCAGTATCACGTGTTGACATTATTACGAGTCGTTACGAGTTTGCTCTTCTTTTGTGTTCACCAATCTTAATGATAGTTAGTTGAGACTGTTATTTTTGAAAAACTTGACTACATAAGTTTAAGTAGTGATTTGAAGGAAAAGAAGCAAAAAGATCGATATTTCGTTAATAAGTATTTTCTATTCGATTATTTTTGTTTCCTTACAAACCTTTTGTGAAACTTGATTGTTTAATGGAAGTTTATTTATTTCTATTACTGATGTTATATGATTTTGGATTATATATAAACTAGGTGATTTTTCTATGCTCATGCAAAGATATAAATATATACAAAATAATTAATAATTACTTAATTTTTAATTAATATATATATATATATATATATATCATTATAAAAATTATTAGTTATTTTCTTTTATTTAGAAATTTTATCTTATTTGAAAATATATATATATATATATATATATATATATATATATATATATATATATATATCATATGTAAATAGTGTTTAAATAATATATTTATTTTAGTTATATATGCAATCTAGGTTTAAAAATTTCATTGATTTACTTATTTATTTTTGGGGTTTACTAAGTCGAATTTTTACTACAACTATTTGAATTTTAAATAGCTAAAATCATATTAAATGTTATTAAAATTTCATTTTTTATTTTAGATTTGTAAATATATCTTTGTAATTTTTTTCATTTATTATGTATCCTTTTGATAAAATATTAAAAATAAATTAAAACTGTATTATTTTAGAAAATATAATTTTTGAATCTATTGACAAACATAATTTATTAATTCTTATTAGTTATTTAGTTTATAGTTAGTTGTAACATTAAGAAGATATTAAATTATCAATATATAAAGCAGATGGTTGATTTATATTATTAAAAATATTTTGTTTACACTTTTAATCTTTTGATCTAAACATATATATAGAAAATATTTTTGGTTGTTTTATTTTATTTTATTATTTATTATATTATTTAAGGTAAAATATTTTAAAAATTATCTTCTTTAAAAAATATATTCATTATTAGTTATTAAATAAAATATCGAAATTATATATATATATATATATACAATTTTCATATTTTAGTAGTTTAAGAAAATATTATGATAAAAAAAAGGAAATTAAAAGCAAAAAATTATGAAACAAAAAGGAAAATAAAATAAAAAAAATTATAATAATGGTATTATACATAATATTTTCAATTCATTAAGAATACTTTTGTAATTGACTACTCTAAAATTAACATGAAAACTATACATAAGAAACTGACTTCTCAAATAATATTATAGAGATATAAATACATATTTTTTTGAAATGGCTTAGGGCACGATAATATATTAGACCGGCACTGGAAAGAGCCAAACAGATTCTAAAGTTCACGTTGTTAGAAGATTTGAAAACAAAATATAAACTTAACAATTTTTATTTATTAACGGGACACTTAACGTTGACATCGGGAAGGTTATTTGGCGTTGTCAATGGTTTATTTGGAAAGAAAAGAGCTTGGTGTTTTTTTAGCCAATGTTTGATACTTGAGGGTTTAATCGACCTTATTCCCCTTGATTAAGCAAGCATATCTTTGCACACAGAAATAAACTCTACTAATTACCGACCAAACACAAAATTATTTATGTCCATTATTGCAACCACCCGGCGCAATAAATATCTCAATCACTTTAGTTTAGTTTTTAATTATATTCGTTAATTGAAAACGAAATAGTCCATGTAGACACTAAGAACATCTCCCAAAAGAAACTTTATTTTAAAGTTTCCAAAACTTTATATTTGAAGTTTAAAAGTGTTCTTCTCTAAAAGCAAAACTTCAAACTCAACTTTAAAACTATTTGTATTTTATAATATGGTCCTTATATTGTAAACAACTAGCAGATATATAAACATATTACAACAATATTAATTAATAAAATATTCTATTAAAATATAAAAATTTAAATAAAAATAACTTAATTAATATTGAACTTCAAACAAAATACCATATTATTCTATAAAATAATTTTCGTAATGCATATTTGATCTATTAGTGCATATCGAAGTAAAAATGGCTCTCTTCATTTTTACTTTGTAGATTACGAGCTAAATATTGTTGAAATCAGGTGATATTGATACTTGTAAATACATTAGATCGAAACAAGAAAGTAAAATAGAAACGTACAATATTGCTAAAATACTAATTTATTTTTGATGATATTAATACTCGTGAATATATTCGATATAAACAAAAAAAAATTGTACGAAAAATACATCAAAAACAACAACAACAACAACCATCTTAAGTTACACAAAAAAAAAATTGGACAATATTTGAAAATTTTGAAGTTTCCGGATCAAACTTACCTGACTATTAGTGTTGTTGTAATATTTAAATTTGTGTAATAGTTATGTCTTCATGTAACTTTTTATTTTTTTTGTTAAGTTTCGTACATTATGGTTGTCTAAATCTATTTTAAAATATTTTAAACCTTATTTAAAAGTTTTATTTAATTTTATGTGTAAAATTTAAAATCTGTAAAAAAAAATAAAATATTTATGAGATATATTTTTTTAAAGATTAAAACAATAAACAAGAAAATATTTATGAATCATAAAAGTGGTGTGTGATTGTAGGGACCAAAATGCAAATAAAATATGAAACTTCAAATTTGAAGTTTTGAGTAGTGAAACTTTAAATATAGAGTTTCACTTTTCAAAACTTCAAATTTGAAGTTTTGAAGTTCCTTTTTGGAGAACAGAAAACTTCATATTTGAAGTTATAGAGTGTTTTTTGGAAATGTTCTAATATACGTCTTTTCTATTTACAAACAACAAGACCAAAAAAAAAGAAATGAAAAAGAAGAGGGTGACGGAACAGAATGAAAATGGAAATGATATGGTGAACCTATTATGACATCTCACTCTGCGCTTGCTAGTTGCTACTTCCATCCATCATCTCTCCCTCCAAAATTTTTTTGAATCTATTGACAAACATAATTTATTAATTCTTATTAGTTACTAGATTTTTTAACCGCGCTACGCGCGGATAAGATATTATATGTATTTCTCTATTCTAAAAAAATAATGTATAATATTGTATTACATTATTTAAAGAATATAAAATAAGACTACATAACATAAATATATTTTTAAAATTTTCTTTATGGAAATCATTATGTTGTTTGATTTTTGTACTTGATTCACATATTTGCATAGTTATTTGTGATAGATGAATAACTATATTTTAATTATCAGTAAATAATATATATTTATTATATAATATAAGAAAAATAAATTTATTTACTTTTCTCATGTTGGGGACTCGGTTATAGACATATCATATTCGAAAGAGACATTTTTACAGTTATTAATCTTCTTAACAGTTAAGAAACAAATCTGAATATCAAAACAATATGTCATACGATCTCTTTGTGGAATAACTGCTCTGAAGAAATTCAATTTAGAAATCAAAAAGGACTGAAAATAGATGTGCAGATGTTTTATCTAAGTCAGCTTTACAAAATACTATTCATAGTTCATATATCATTTATGTCCATCCTATTTTTTTGTCTATCATTTCTTAAACATCTTGAAATAACTGATGCTAATTAATAATAAACTTTTGGCTGGCAAAAAAATCAATTTTGTCTAATTATCGCTTAATTTGTCTAAATGATATATATGTATTTCTCAATTCTAAAAAAATAATGTATAATATTGTATTACATTATTTAAAAAATATAAAATAAGAGTATCTAACGTAAATATATTTTTTAAATTTTCTTTGTGGAAATCATTATGTTGTTTGATTGTTGTACTTGATTCACATATTTGCATAGATATTTGTGATAGATGAATAACTTTATTTTT
This sequence comes from Brassica napus, assembly GCF_020379485.1. Classification (NCBI taxonomy): domain Eukaryota; kingdom Viridiplantae; phylum Streptophyta; class Magnoliopsida; order Brassicales; family Brassicaceae; genus Brassica; species Brassica napus. Next base: position 13,541,093 of record NC_063440.1, read on the forward strand.
ATTATCAGTAAATAATATATATTTATTATTTAATATAAGAAAAATGAAATTATTTACTTTTTAAACAAAGTTGTCTCATGTTGGGGATTCGGTTATAGACATATAATATTCGAATGAGATATTTTTACAGTTATCAATCTTCTTAATAGTCAAGAAACAAATCTTAATATCAAAACAATATCTCATACGATCTCTTTGTGGAATAACTACTCTGAAAAAATTGAATTTAGGCATCAAAAAGGACTGGAAATGATGTGCAGATGTGTTATCTAAGTCAGCTTTACAAAGTACTATTATTCATAGTTCATATATCATTTAAGTTCATCATTTCTTAAACATCTTGAAATAACTGATGCTAATTAATAATAAACTTTTGGCTGGAAAAAAAAATCAAATTTGTCTAATTATTGTTTAAATATTTTATTAATCTTGTCTAAGAAGCTTTCCATTGATATCATAGTTTAATTTTTATTAGTTTTTTTTGTTAATTTTAGAGTTTTTTGTATTTAAGATTTTTTCCATATTAAGCTTATATTTCTTTTACATAATATATATTTGTCATAAAAATTACCATCAAATCAGTTTTACTTATTTATTATTTTGTTTTTAATGAAAATACACTTTTTAAATAATTTAATTTAAAATAAAATTATATATTAATTTGTTGTATTCTAACAATTTGATTGATTTAATTAATTTGCTTTGGTGGATAACTTAAAAAGTTTTCATATGAATCGGGGAAAGCAAGCTTATGTTGTTATATTATATTTATTTGTGTATATGGAATCTATATATAATGCTAGTGTAATAAAGAAATAACATTATTTTTTTTGTAACTTCAAAAAGATACATTATTACAATTTGAAATTATTCAAAATTGAATAAAATGGTAATTAAATAAATATAATTGTTTTTTTTATCTTGTTTAGTTTGATTCTCATGAAAAGAAATCGATAGGTTAAACAAATGTTTCAAAATTTGTTGTGTTATTGTTTTGTCTATAAATTACAAAATTTATTGAATTGATATATTTAATTATTGCACCCTTAAATAATATTTTATTAAAACATTAGAGAACTGTGTTTTGAGTTGTTTTGTCAAAATTGTACAAAAATCTATGCTTTTTCATATTTGTCACGAAAATTTATATGTTAAACTTTCTTTTACAAAATTCCTAACTTTGTCACGAAAACAAAAATCTATGTTTTTCATATTTGTCAATGTTCTCACACTTTCAAATAATATATTAGCTTACTCACTTACTTATTTTTTTGTACAAAACAAAGTATCGGAGTCTTGAAAGTTGAATCCATATTATTGTAAATGTACATAAGAGTTTGTGATTACATATTTAGTTATTCTTGTATATGTATCCAAGAAAGTTTCAATGGCTTAGTGGTGTCTGTCCTATATTTATGTCATATTAACCCGGGTTCGATCCTTTCCTTTGCATTTTTTTTTTACGAAAAAATGAATGAGATGACGTGGCAACTTCGGACTATCTGATTGGACGATTTTTTATGCCTACGTGGACACTTTAAAAAGAGGTTATATCCCCCTTTTAGTATAGTATAGATTTAGTTTAAAGTTAGTTGTAACATTAAGAAGATATTAAATTATCAATATATAAAGCAGATGGTTGATTTATATTATTAAAAATATTTTGTTTCCACTTTTAATCTTTTGATCTAAACATATATATAGAAAATATTTTGGTTTTTTTATTTTATTTTTTTTATTTATTATATTATTTAAGGTAAAATATTTTAAAAATTATCTTCTTTAAAAATATATTCATTATTAGTTATTAAATAAAATATCGAAATTATATATATACATATATATACAATTTCCACATTTTAGTAGTTTAAGAAAATATTATGATAAGAAAAAAGGAACTTAAAAGCAAAAAATTATGAAACAAAAAGAAAAATAAAATAAAAAAATTATAATAATGGCATTATACATAATATTTTCAATTCATTAAGAATACTTTTGTAATTGACTACTCTAAAATTAACATGAAAACTACACATAAGAAACTGACTTCTCAAATAATATTATAGAGATATAAATATATATTTTTTTGAAATGGCTTAGGGCATTATAATATGTTAGACCGGCACTGTTGGCCGCTCAGAGATCTCCTGCGGTTGCTGGAGGATGAGAGTCTGATGTCCGGGAACGGCAAGCTACGGCTCGATCCTCCGGTATAAACAGAATCGTATATAAGGAGGTGGTGATGGAGATTCATAGAAACTGAGATTCTCTGTTTCTTTGTTGAGGGAAAAATCGAAAAAGATTTCACAGCCTGCGTTGGGAAAAACCTCCTCCAAGACCAAAGAAGATACCAAAGAACTTTTCAGAATCGAATGAATGTAAGTTCCCAGCTTTCTTTGTTGCTTAACATTTTCATTATTGGTTGCCGACTCTTTTTTCCTGGATTGTGGCTAGGAGAGGAAGTAACAACTGGCTCTATGAGTTAATGACGTCCAGGAGGCTGGGGAGACATGATCAAGGTGTGATCATTGGTTTCATCACTTTAGAGTCCACAAATTCATGTTCTATCAACTTTGTGTTCTACTTTTGAATATTTTCAGTTGTAAAACGGAAGAACAAATATAGCAAATGTGCCAATTTTTAGTGAATGAAGCTATTTTACTTGTGTTTCTTAATATTCTTTTCTTTGTTTTTGTAAAGAAGACAAGTGGAGTTTTTATTACCAGAGCTAATTATAATCTCCAGCTGTTTCTTAATCAATAATGCAGTTCTCTGCAACTTTCTTACATCTTTGTTTCTTATTTAATTTCTGGTTGGCTACAATTTTATTGTGGTATCAAAGAGATGGCGTCTACGAGTTTAATTTTGGTTCATGAAAAGATCCTGATGGTGATATCTCTTAAGGTTGGTTCCTGGATTACTTTTATGGTTTTCCCAATGCGTGCAATTAACATGTTTGCTACAAATGAAACATGAGGAATGCAACTTGGGGATCCTTCTCACGTTTGATTTTTCAAAAAAAAAAAAATCTCAGCTCTTACTGTTAAGAGAAGCTTTTGGTGTTATTACATCAGTATAATACTTCAAAAACTGAGATATGGGCGACAAATAAGAATCAGGAGACCAATGCAGTATCATGGAGCAAGGTCATAGGCTTGAATTTGACGTATGATCTTCAAATTTTGCTTCTTCCTGGTCTCGGAGAAGAGAGGAGAAAGTTGTAGTATGTTATGAGAGATGGAATAACTATGTGTCTATGTTCGTTTAAGGTCTCTCTCATATGGTTGTTTCTGTAAGGATGATGGAGATTTGATAAGTGGAATGACTAATCTTGAAGCCAATGCTATCGTCAAGGACCAATCAAATATTATTAGTAAAAAAGTTGAAACCATAGGTAAACGAGCAGAGGAGATTCTCTTAAACAATGGAATAGTGGGTCTATGCTTAAAAGGTTCAGTCTTTGTTGGAAGAAGCAACATCAATAGGAACTCAATTATGAGATCATGTCTTACATACATCAAGATGTCCAAGTACCACTGGAGCTATGTATCAAATCTAAAGCTCCTTTGTCTTTTCTTTTTATCACACAAGTGATCCAGCTGGGAGTACTTTGGAAAACAAGCCTTACACTTTTCAGCAGCAATTATATATCAGAAGTAAGTGCCTCAGACTATATTTCTCATGTTAAAATTCTAAGAGTGTAACTAATGTTTTGGTTTGAATATTTTGAGTCTTGGTTTAGTTGATTTGACTTTTGTGAAACAGTTTTGCTATTTACGGAAAATCTACACAAAAAAAAATCAACTTCTTCACAATCTCTCTCTCTATCAAGATATTTTTCATCATTTACATAAAAACATTAAATTTCAGATTCTCGATGGAGTATTGTAATGATCTCCATTTTCTATGTCAAGTAGCATAAATAATAAAATTCAACTAATTCTTTTTCTACAGCAATTACAAAGTCAGGTTTTTAAACTAACTAACAAAACATAAATCGTAATCAATTTATGACAATGAAAAAAAAAAACCAACATAATACATTAAAATTCTTCATTTAGCTCCACAAACTAACTCTACATTGTAAATCCTATAACTGCAGCATACATATACAAAGATCATGTCTCAATCAAACATGGAGTTTGCACAGACAACCAACACACAAACTCACAAATAATATGAACAAAGTGCTATATCTTGCGCAACGCACGGATTTACTCTAGTTTACTCTAAAAAAAAGAATGCCATTAGAGATGCTCTAAGGAATGCTATCGGAAATGTAAACATGTCATCAATTTATATATTTTATATAATGAAATAAATTAGTCTAACCCAATAAATTTTCACGTTTATCAATTATTCGGAAAAAAATTACTTCATTTATCTAACTGTATTTTAAAATACTAAACAACTGATTTAATAGAAATACCAATACTATGAAAATAGTAATAATTAATTGCTTACTTATAAACGAACTAAAAACTTATTATTTACAAATAATCTAGACAAACTTGTATATGTAAACAAAATTATTTTCAAAAGATTTGTTTCATTATTAAATAGGTAAAATAAATTAAAAAGATTCTAAAAGAACGCAATAGCATAACAATGTAAATAAATTAAAAACTAATGGTAGAATTCTAATAGGGATTCTGCTTTAATAGTATAGATAATTTTAAAATAAATTATATTAAAATTTTAAAATATATAAACAATGAAGGTTTGTAATTCCCATGGCATAAAATAATTTTTCCACCAAATATTAATCCAGCGTTTTTAAACATGGGTCAAAATCTAGTTTCACATTTAAAGCTTCATATTACTTGAAAATGCTACAAAAATAATAACAAAGATTGTTAACAAAAAAATATTTCAACTAACTCATAAAATAAAATATAGAAAATAGAATACAAAAAATCATAGTTTTGGTTCTTATCGGACCGGGTCCATTCGGATCGTTTTTTTTTCGGTTTTGGTTCTTTCGAGTAGAAGAATTTTGGATCCACTAGGTACTTGTAAATTTTCGGTTCGGTTTTGGATCAGGTATTTTCGGGTCCGGGAAACGCCCAGACCTAATCTTATCAGTGTTTTGTTTTCTTATCATCTCCATAAACATATGTGACCATATTTGGACATTGTTTAACCAGCCACAAGGATTTTTCGGTGGTTACTAGCAATTTTGCAGATCAGGGAGATTGTATGAGGTCTGATAAAGAGCGTTGGAAAGACCCTCAGATACTAAAGATGGAGTGATCCTTTCTTGATTGTTTGTTATGTCTTTATTATGCATATAATCATTCTAATGATTTTCTCAGCCTTCATGCATGATTATGGGAATGGGACGTGCTGTAGGCATGCTGTGGGACGTGCTGTAGGCATGCTGGTGCTGTCCTAAGCAGAGTGATTCCCAAATATCTTCATCTGATAATCCAACTTATTATGGGGTAAGAGTTTTATTTTGGTAGTTACAACATAAAGTTTCTACATATGTTTTCTTTGGGTGAATATTTTATGAAACTGCAATATTATATTCTCTCTTGGCTCAGATGAAAGCTAGGGACACAACAACAGCAGAGTCAGGGTCTGAATTGGAAGAGTTGACTTCACCGAAACAAATATGAATAGTCATGTACCTAAGTTGACTCCTGTTTCTGAAAATGTAGGCTTTCTCAATATGTAATAGTTGCATCAAAATAATGCAGACGTTCTTAGTTCTTACCTGACCTGACATATTAAGGCCAATGGTAAAACAAGTCCTACTGTTTTATCTGACTATGGAGACTGGGTGCCAATGGTTGTCAAAGTTGTGGATGTTGCTTGGGAGTCCCAAGAGATGTCAAATGCTTCTGAAGGTATGTAAGACTTGAATTTGTAAAGCTGGTGAATATCAGACATCTTATGGAATGTGTTGCAGGTATACATCAAGTAAGTTTGGGGAAAATAGTAACGGTTATTCATATCTGGCTCTGCCAAAGGCTATAAGCCACTTCACAGTTGATGTTTTCAAGCGCTAGAGCTGAGCTGTGTGATGAACCAAATGCAAGGGAATCTCGTCCTCTTTCGGCTTCATGTCCAAGTACTTTTAATGAAAGAGTCATCATTTCCTATGTTTTAAGCAGACAAAGCGATCTTGAGAAACAGATAGAAGCCCTTTACTTGACGAAATCCGAGATGCCTTACGAGCAAGAGGAGTTGATCAATGCTGCTGTTTATCGCGTGGATGCACTAGAAGCATAGCTCATCGACAAAAAAAAAGGTGTAAGAATCTATTTAAAACCCTGAATGATGCTTTATAAGGAGCTAATATTATGACATTGTAGGCATTACACGAGTCACGAGGCTTTAATGAAGCAATAAAAACTTTTGGGTTACATAGACCGGAAAGAGGAAGGTGCCAAATCTCCTTTGGCAGCTAATATTGTCAGGGTCGGGTTTGAATAGAGGCTGAACAAGCATTAGCTTGAGTGCCGGTTAGCTTAAAATACTTTAGGGGCCATTTTCATTAAAGTTCAGTTAGTTCTGATAGTAAACTTGGTTGGTAACTGTTGGATAAGCTTCAAAGGTTACTTAAGTAATAAGTTATTCAATAAGGAAAGAAGAATAACTTATACTAATAGGATTAGGATAAAGATAAGGTTCCTAGATCATTATGTAATAGGTTAAAGATAAGGATATCTATTGCTATATATAGAGATCATAATGTAAGAGATCTAATAAGAAAGTTAAGAAAGCATAGAAAGATAATAAAACAAAGAAACAGTTTTATAAGCTTGTGTGTTCTTGATTACTTTATTTGGTATCAGAGCCAGGTTGACGAAGATCTGTAAAAAGACCAAAATACCCTTCAAGTAAGAATAAGGGAGGTTCAGCAGAAACAGTCAAGATGATCATGGAACCTGTGATGACGATCTCAAAGGACCGAGATGTAGTGGGAGAAACATTCTCAAAGGAAGCCATGCGATTACCGGTACAAGGTGGTGCCAAAGATGATTCGCCGAAGGAAACACTCGAGATGGATGTGATCCTTAGCTTGAGGGGGAGAATGTGAGATAACAAGTTAAGTCCCACATCGGATATTAGACAAAGGAAAGTCTAATATATAAAGAGATATCCAACTCTAATAGTACGAGGCCTTTTGGGAAGGAAACCAAAAGTAAATCCATGCGGGCCTGCCTCTTAGGCCCAAAGTGGACAATATCGTACTAATAAGATAAGATAGAGTTGGATACGGGATTTCACAATCCCAACAATTGGTATCAGAGCCAGGTTGACGAAGATCTGCAAGAAGACCAAAATACCCTTCAAGTAAGAATAAGGGAGGTATCAGAGCTCTAGGTTTTGTTCTTAGAAGTCAAGAAAACACAAGATACGATGGGCGATACTAAACCCCTGTTGAAGATTAAAGACTCGATTCCATCTGCAATAGTTTGTCCAATGCTATCGACATCTAACTATACAGTATGGACAAAGAGGATGAAGGTTTTACTTAGAGTTCACAAGGTTTGGGAGGCGATAGATCCTGGAACGGATGATGAAGAAAAAAATGACATAGCCACGACACTTTTGTTTCAATCTATTCCTGAGAATCAGATTATGCAAGTTGGAGAAGAAGACACCCCTAAAGAGATTTGGGAAGCAATTAAATCCAAAAACCTTGGTGCCGACCGTGTCAAAGAAGCTCGCTTACAAACCCTGATGAACGAGTTTGAACGTTTAAGAATGCTGGAATCGGACACAATTGATATCTTCTCTGGCAAGATATCAGAAATAGCTGCGAAGTCTGCATCTCTAGGTCAAACGCTTGAAGAACCTAAACTAGTTAAAAAGTTTCTGAACAGCTTACCGAGGAGTAAGTACATTCACATCACAGCCTCGCTTGAACAAGTACTCGACCTCAATAAGACAAGTTATGAAGACATTGTTGGGAGACTTAAAGCTTTCGAGGAACGTGTACTAGGTGATGATACACACGATCAACAAGGAACCCTTCTCTATGCAAACTCTGAATATGGAAACAGAGGAAGAGGCAGAGGAAACCGTGGTCGTGGACGAGGAAACAGAGGAAGGGGACGTGGTAGAAGTGGCTCACAAGAGAGAAACAAAGAGAAGAAGGACTACTCGCAAATCGAATGCTTCAACTGCCATAAGAAAGGTCACTTTGCCTCTGTTTGTCCTGACAAGAAAGAAGATCAGGAGCTCAACAAAACAGAAACGGAAGATGCAGATGTAGCACTTTATATGCATGAAGTTGTGTTTCTTAATGAAGAGAAAGTAATGCCAAGGAAGTTAGAAACCAACAAAGAAGAAGGAATGTGGTATCTAGACAATGGCGCTAGTAATCACATGACAGGAGAGAGATCTTATTTCTCGGAGCTAAACGAAAACATAAAAGGGAAAGTAAAATTCGGGGATGGATCATATGTTGACATTAATGGGAAGGGATCTATTCTCTTTGAAGCAAAAACAGGAGAATAGAAACTGTTAACAGATATCTACTTCATACCTGAGCTAAGAAGTAATATACTAAGTCTAGGACAAGCGACAGAGCAAGGGTGTGATGTCAGAATGAAAGACGATTTCCTAACCCTTAGAGATCCTGATGGAAGATTGTTAGTGAAAGTCATGAGATCTCCGAACAGGCTCTACAAGCTAAAGCTTCAAGTAGGAAAAGCAGCTTGTCTACACGCTAGAATGGACGAGGAACCATGGAAGTGGCATGCAAGACTTGGCCACATCAGTTTCAAAACGTTGAGAACCATGGCTACACAAGGAATGGTTTACGGATTACCTGAGATAAAAGAAGAAAGACGTCTATGCGATTCTTGCTTGGTGGGCAAGCAAACTCGCCAATCCTTCCCAAAAGCAACAACGTTTAGATCCTCTCACGCTCTGGAACTCTTACATGCGGACCTTTGCGGTCCAATCTCTCCTGCAACACTATCTCATAACCGATATATCTTTGTCATAATCGACGATTGCACTAGGTATATGTGGTCTATATTACTAAGAGATAAAAGTGAAGCTTTTGGTAAGTTCAAAACGTTTAAAAACTTGGTTGAGAAGGACTTCAACAAGGAGATAATAACGTTGCGGACAGATAGAGGTGGTGAGTTTACCTCTCGGGAGTTTCAGGAGTACTGCAACAACAATGGCATAAGGCGACACTTAACCGCACCGTACACTCCGCAGCAGAACGGCGTAGTGGAGCGAAGGAACCGCACACTAATGGAGATGACTCGAAGTCTTCTTAAAGCAATGAGCCTTCCAAACTACTTATGGGGAGAGGCAGTTAGACATGCCACGTATTTGATTAACAGAGTCCCTACAAGGGCTTTGAAAAATCAAACTCCCTACGAGTGTATGCGAGGCAAGAAACCGAGTGTATCTCATATAAGAGTGTTCGGATGTATGGCGTATGCAAAGATTGATTCAGATCATCTAAGGAAGCTCGATGATCGATCTCAAGCGTTGGTTCACCTTGGTCTTGAACCTGGTTCCAAGGCTTATCGCCTTTACAACCCTACTACTAGACGAGTTATTGTTAGTAGAGACGTGATCTTCAATGAAAGGGCATGCTGGAACTGGAAGGGAGCTGATAAGGAAGTTCAGTACACGCCAGGCATGTTTCATATGTCATGGGGATCTACAGAGGATAATGGAAGTGGTCCTTATGTAGTAGGTTCCAACAATGAAGATATAGTTGCAGAGCCAGGAACAGAGAATAATGAGACAGCAGAGGTTGTTTCAGATACAGTCAATGATCAAGAGGTTACACAAGAAGTAAGAAGATCAAACCGACAAACAAATCGACCAAGCTACCTTGAAGATTACGTCATGCTGGCTGATCTTGAGTGTGAGATTTTGCTGCTTGCCTTGAATGATGAACCGTTAAACATTCAAGAAGCACTCAAGAGTAAGCGATGGAAGTTAGCATGTACAGATGAGATCGATTCCATATACAAAAACGAGACTTGGATACTAGTTGAGAAGCCGCAAGGAGTGAAAGTAATAGGCCTCAAATGGATATTTAAAGTCAAAAGGAACGCTGACGGAAGCATCAACAAATTCAAGTCAAGACTTGTTGCAAAGGGTTACGTTCAAGAACATGGAATCGACTTTGATGAGGTCTTTGCTCCGGTAGCTAGGTTGGAAACAATCAGATTGCTTATAGGCCTTGCTGCTACAAATGGGTGGGAGATCCACCATCTCGATGTCAAAACAGCTTTCTTGCATGGTGAACTGATAGAAGAAGTATATGTGTCACAACCAGAAGGGTTTGAAAAGAAGGGAGAGGAACACAAAGTTTTCAAACTAAAGAAGGCGTTATATGGATTGCGACAGGCTCCTAGAGCATGGAACACAAAACTCGACCAGATTCTAAAGGGCTTGAAGTTTAAGAAGTGCTCTAAAGAGAGTTCGGTCTATCGCAAGGAAGTAAAGAGTAAACTTCTTATAGTAGCCGTCTATGTCGACGATCTCTTCGTGACTGGAAGCTCAGTGCAAGCGATCATGGAGTTCAAAAGTTCTATGTCAAAAGAGTTTGAGATGTCTGATCTTGGAAGGTTGACATATTACCTTGGTATTGAGGTAAGACAAAGCGCAGAAGGAATAGAGATCAAGCAAGAGGCTTATGCGCGCCAAATATTGAAAGATGCAGGAATGGATACGTGCAATGCAAGCCAAATACCTATGGAGTTCGGTCTGAAGATATCTAAAGCTATAGAAGAACCTGAGATTGACGCAACAGTTTACAGGAGAAGGATTGGCTGTCTTAGGTATCTCCTACACACTAGACCAGACCTTACCTTCTCGATTGGGATCCTAAGCCGATACATGCACACACCTCGCAAGTCTCACGGTGATGCATTAAAGCAAGTACTAAGGTATCTAAAAGGCACACTTGGCTATGGTTTAAAGTTTAAGAGCAATGGATCGAAGAAACTACTTGGATATAGCGATAGTAGTCACAACACTGACTTGGACGACGGGAAGAGCACGACAGGTTATCTGTTCTGTCTTGGAGATACACCAATAACATGGTGTTTTCAGAAGCAAGAGACAGTAGCTCTATCATCCTGTGAGGCCGAATTTATGGCAGCAACTGAAGCAGCCAAGCAAGCAATTTGGCTCCAAGATTTGATGAGTGAGATAACTGAAAGGAAGAATGAAAAGACGCTGATCCGAGTGGACAACAAGTCAGCCATTGCATTAGCCAAGAATCCGGTGTTCCATCGACGAAGCAAACACATTCATAAAAGGTATCACTTCATAAGAGAATGTGTAGAAAAGAATCAAATCGATGTAGAACATGTTCCCGGAAAGGATCAACTTGCAGACATACTAACAAAAGCATTGGCGAAGATCAAGTTTACAGAAATGAGAGAGAAGATTCAAGTTCTTAACTTAAGCAAGGATGATATGAAGCTTAAGGGGGAGAATGTTGGATAAGCTTCAAAGGTTACTTAAGTAATAAGTTATTCAATAAGGAAAGAAGAATAACTTATACTAATAGGATTAGGATAAAGATAAGGTTCCTAGATCGTTATGTAATAGGTTAAAGATAAGGATATCTATTGCTATATATAGAGATCATAATGTAAGAGATCTAATAAGAAAGTTAAGAAAGCATAGAAAGATAATAAAACAAAGAAACAGTTTTATAAGCTTGTGTGTTCTTGATTACTTTAGTAACGTATTCAAAGTGCAGAGTTTGAACCCCCCCAATTCTGTATATTATAACACTAATTTTTTTTATAAAAAAGTTTATAGGGCCAAAAAAAAAATTGGTTGCTTCTGACCTTATATATGTCAGGCACAGCCGTGAATATTGCTTCCTGACTATTTCATTATCATTATAGAAATCAAGGTTTTGAGGTAATTAGCAAAGTTGCTTGTTCAGCAATCTGATTATAAAGCATGGAACATTGACACATATAGGACTGTAAGCAAATGTTTCAGTGGATTTTTATGTAAATAATATAAGAAGAAACTTGAAGTGAGATTAGAGATTTTAATCTAGTACTTGTAAAGTATTTTGTTAAATCTAATACTATTGGATTGAGTGAACTATTGGTGATTCTGACATTGGATTCTGTATTGGAGGTTCAAAAGTGAAAAGGAAATATAAGTATGAAAAAACTAAATTGGAAATCAACTAAGTTGTGACATAAGAGTGTAATTTATGTATGGTCCTGAATGTTAGAAGAAAGGGGACTCATCGACCATCCACATGTTTATATGACCAAACAAAAGGACACGTCACAGTTTTAGGTACACTTTGTTAACCTCTTTTATTTGTAAAGATGATACAATTTTCCCTAAAATGAGGAATCATCCTTCACAAGGCTTTGGGCCACACAACAATCGTTTTCTTTTTGCAGTGAGAGTACAATCCATTGAACTAAGGCTCACACAAACTTTAACCAAACGTGAATCGAATCTTGAAAATTGTACAATATGATTTTGACATAACAAGATATACTAATTAGGTCATGTGTAGTCTCTATCAAATTAAGTTGATATATACCAAAGTTAAACCAAACTTAGCGAATATGAAAGAGACTGCTTTTTCTCCAACCACAATAAAACTGACAAAATAGTATTTTCTTCTTTTTATAAAGTACGACGCCTTTGTCTCCACAAATATTGAAATCAAGAATGTTGTTTGGTTTTATACAAGTGGTTTGGTTATATATGCTTAAGAGATTTTGTAACTTTTTGGTTTGAATCATTGATCTTGCAGCCTATCAATTGGCAAAGAAAGTATGGATTCTATAATTGTTTGATCAAGATCTAGAGTCCCAAGTTGGATTAGAGATTGAATTTAAGTTGATATTTCAACTTTATAAAAGTGTCTCTTATAGGAATTCGAGTTGTTTGAAATAAGAAATAAAAACATTTCATTCATCTAATATGACACACATAATAATAAATAATTTAAAAATAAATTGCGAAAATGTTCTTGAAATCTGGTTATAAAAGCTAAACTGGTTAAATGGCATTAGATGTTTTGGGAGAAAAATAGATCATCAACTATACGTATGTAGTCCAATAAGTGTGTTATGTAGTCCAATAAGTGTGTGCCAAATTATCACTCCAGAAAAATAATTTGCCTTTTCTTTGACAGGTTTTTCTCTCGTCTGATCTCACCAAACATGTAAGCAAACACGTGTTAGACTTGACTCGTTTCTTTCACAATCATCTATAATTAACTTCCAAAGTTCTATATCTATATCGTTATTTCATATTCAAATATTCATAAAATCATAAATATTTTTAAATTAATTAATTCAGGCAAATCATCCTTAGTTTTATTCTTTTCTGAAGTCTCAACGCGTTAAAGGTCTAACGTATTTTAGAAGTACATTTTATATACCCACTTATCCTCGCAATATCTACAAAAGAAAGAAAAAAATGCCGAACATATATATATATTTTTTTAACGCTGATTTATTACGATTTTACAATTATGATATAGGAAATATTACATAGATGATTCGACAACCGACAATACTACCTGCCTTATGCCGAACATATTTAGTAATGTCAATCATGTGATTGTAGATTTCTTAGCTATCATATTTTAAGAAAAAAATCTAGCTTTCCTAATATTATATAAAAATAGCTGCATTTTTTTTGTAACAATATAAAAAATAGCTGCATAATTATTATTTTTCTGACTAAATATTATTTTTCGTTTGAAAAAGAGTTTTTGCTTTGTTCTAGGCTCTAGCTGCATGTTTTGCAAAATTGCCTAAAGAAAATTTAACAGATACAGGGTATAAATAGTATAAGACATAGCATCAGAAGTACTAATACTTATATTAGATTAAATTAGAAACTTATATCAAATTAGATTAAGTACTTTTAACAAATACTCTATATATATATATATAAGTACTCCATATATAAAAAGAAAAAGAGGGCCATCGTCGGAACGTGAAGAAGAATGTTCACGTGAATTAATACCTCATTTCGCAAACTATTCGCGTTGGAAAATTACTTCGCAGCAAAGACCACGTGGTTCACTTAAAATTGTTTTTCTATTTTCATTTTAATAATATAACAATGAAAATGGAGTATCAGTACATAAGGATCGGAGTAGCAAGATATTTCAAAATAAAATTGAAGAAAGTGCATTACTATTAGTTTTAGTATATCAATTCATTCTTAGATACCATTTATAACAACCCATGAATGCTTTAGACTTTCTCTCTACTGTGGAACAAAAGAAAAAAAAACGTGACAAATTGATGCAGATAAGTATTTGGAATATTTTTAAATATCTTATTGTTTATTTTATTAGTTATATTAATTTTAGATAATTATCTTTATTGTTTTAGGGTTTTATGGTTTTATTATATATAGCCGTATATGCTTAAGTTTGTATTCAGTTTATGATTTGATTAATAAAAAGTTAAGAGATTTCTCTTTAATCCTTGTTTTCGATTAGAACATAGGTGTTCCCAACGAATTTAAGAAGACATTGATGTTAGCATTTTTAAACTAAATAAGATCTTTGTGATTATTCTAGTTTTCCGGGTATTCTAAGAATCAACGGATCTCTAGTTCTATCCCTATAAGCTTCCGCTATATCAGGTGGTATCAGAGCAGACGTTTTGGTTTCTTAATCAAAACTCGTTTCTTGAATCATGGAGAATTTGTTTGTGGAAAGTGAAGAAATTGTTTACAAAGAAATTGTTGGTCCTGCTATTTATGATAGATATGGTGAGGACACAATGATGGTCGAGCCAATTGATTTCGTATTCAGCAAAGATGCGTTCAAGAGCACGCAATCATACGTTAGAGATTTCATAGGTCCTATCCAACGTGAGATTTTGGGATCTAATGGTGAAGAAAGTAATTGGGTTACACGTGCTTTGGAAGTTTGGGAATCATGTGGCTTCTTTATGATATATGCATTCACAAATAAAGAGATATGTGACTACATGGTGGATAGAGAAAAATTCATTGAAGACGTATTCATTAAGATGAATAGTTCAAAGATGTATCAAGGGTGGAATCAACGAGCAAAGAAAATAAAAGAAAAGGAATATCTACAGAAGAACAAGATTCGAGGGCGAATCTTCTCCAACCCGGAGAGAATGATGCAGATAAGTATTTGAAATATTTCCAAATATCTTATTGTTTATTTTATTAGTTATATTAATTTTAGATAACTATCTTTATTGTTTTAGGGTTTTATGGTTTTATTATATATAGCCGTATATGCTTAAGTTTGTACTCAGTTTATGATTTGATTAATAAAAAATTAAGAGATT
Source organism: Brassica napus (assembly GCF_020379485.1). Lineage (NCBI taxonomy): Eukaryota > Viridiplantae > Streptophyta > Magnoliopsida > Brassicales > Brassicaceae > Brassica > Brassica napus. The sequence continues at coordinate 13,556,374 of NC_063440.1, forward strand.
TTTCTTTATTCCTTATTTTCGGTTAGAACATAGGTGTTCCCAACGAATTTAAGAAGACATTGATCTTAGGCATTCTTAGACTAAATAAGATCTTTGTGATTATTCTAATTTTCCGGGTATTCTAAGAATCAACGGATCTCTAGTTCTATCCCTATAAGCTTCCGCTACATCAGCCTGATGGAGCAGAAGCAACGATAAACAGCTCAACCAAGGGGTTATGGAACCACGCTTGGGACCTGCCAGCTCAACCAAGGGATTTTGGGGAATCCTCACTTGGGACCTGCTTCTTGATTGATGAATCTAATCAAATCAATGCAAGGAATAGAAAATACAATTCTCCCAAAAGCCAAAGCTCTTTTATTAATCAAATCAAACTGAATACAACTTTAGGCTTAGATGCCTATTTATAATAAATCCTTAAATCTATGAAAACCCTAATCTTAATTAAAATAGGAAAGCCTCTAAAATATAAAAAATACATATAAAATGTAATTATCACAAACTAATAAATAATCAAGATATTTGGAAGTATTCCAAATATCTAGCTGCATCAGGTCTCGCCGGCTAAGAAAGATTCGTCCTCGAATCTTCAGCAGAGTTCTTGTCGCCAGATAGATACTTTGAAACCCTTCTTCGTACTTGTTCTTTTGCACAGAATTGAGATCAAACTGACTTCGCCCTAATTTTGCACGTATCATATTATCAATATGATTCTGCACAAAATCTTCAATAATCCGTTTTCGCACAAACTTTGCACGCCTCGGATTTTCAACAGTTTTTTTTTTGAAGACAGTCGATAACATAAACATCATCTTCATATGTGTCATAGATCGGATCACCATAGATCTCTCGATAGATCTCATGGTATTCTCTCTCGACAAAAGGACTTTCGTCCACGAAAGGATAGAGATTGCAACTGCTAATCAACATGACATCCAGAATCGTTCTTCGATTAAGAAACCAAAGAAACGCAGCTCTGATACCACCTGATGGAGCAGGAGCAACGATAAACAGCTCAACCAAGGGGTTATGAAACCACGCTTGGGACCTGCCAGCTCAACCAAGGGATTTTGGGGAATCCTCGCTTGGGACCTGCTTCTTGATTGATGAATCTAATCAAATCAATGCAAGGAATAGAGAATACAATTCTCCCAAAAGCCAAAGCTCTTTTATTAATCAAATCAAACTGAATACAACTTTAGGCTTAGATGCCTATTTATAATAAATCCTTAAATCTATGAAAACCCTAATCTTAATTAAAATAGGAAAGCCTCTAAAATATAGAAAATACATATAAAATGTAATTATCACAAACTAATAAATAATCAAGATATTTGGAATACTTCCAAATATTTAGCTGCATCACAAATCAATATAATGTGTTCTCTACAAATATTTATCTTGACGAATAATTATTCGAATATTATATGAAAGAACATATTGCACGAAACTACGAATCATAATGCCGTGTGGTCCAAGTGAAAAGAAGTCAAATCATATATTGTAAATCGGATCTTTACTCTTTACATGTGACACCTGTATATATAGGCTTAATTGATCTCGTATACATCTAAGTATTGAGTTGTGGCCTATGTATAGTGTTGATCCACACGGGTTCTTGACAAGCTCGGTCGTTTCGTCGAATATGTATAAAATAAATATGGGACCGTAAAATGTTGTTCATACTTGACAGAACATGTGAAAACCAAATCTGTTTTTTTCTTGCCTACCTTAAACTCGAAAAGTCAAAAAGAAAAATTTAAACAATACAAGTTTAACAGGAGCATGCAGTCGATTTAGACAAATCCTTTGGCGCGTCACTAAATTCAATCAAGCTAGTTTAAAGTTATATATTCAGATCTCTTAGAAACACAAAGATTTATAAGAACAACTTTTCTTATTAGCTTTAGAAACTACTCAAAACTAAAGCTCTCAATATGTTTCACTTAGATCTTATGGAACACCTCTCCATTAGACCTATATTTATATGAAAGACAATTCCCTTTAACATGTGGGATATGGAAAACACAAACCTAACCTAAATAGAAACTTTCTTTTCCTATTTCTAGGTTTCCTTATTGTGTTTATCTTAACATATTAAACATCTAATAATATGTTAAGTTTCCACAAGCTTGGAATTATCCAACATTCACCCCCTTAATTCCAACTTGAATTAGGGAGATCAACTTCTTGAACTCCGATTAAGCTCCTCATTTGCTTGAACATAATCCTTGCTAATGGCTTGGTAAGGATGTCAGCCTTCTGCTCAACACCCGACACATGCTCTACTTCGATATGCCCGTTCTCCACACGCTCACGAATGAAGTGATACTTCTTGAGTACATGCTTAATCCTTCCATGGAAAACTGGATTTTTGGTTAGAGCAATGGCTGATTTGTTGTCGATCCTAAGCTTGACTCTCTCGCCTTCTTTGCTTAGTATCTCACTCAACAATTCCTTGATCCATATAGCTTGCTTTGCTGCTTCTGTTGCTGCCATGAATTTTGCTTCGCATGATGACAATGCAACCGTCTGCTGCTTCTGCGATGTCCAAGTAATCAGTGATGAACCGTAGTAGAATGCATGTCCTGACGTGCTCCTCCCGTCATCGAGATCAATGTTGTGACTGCTGTCACTATAACCAACGACACTCCTTGACCCATCTCTCTTGAAGAACAGACCGTAGTTTGTTGTTCCTTTCACATATCGCAATATGTGTTTGATGGCTTGTCCGTGAGAGTCTCTTGGATTGTGCATGTATCTGCTAAGAACACCTACTGCGTAACACAGGTCGGGTCTTGTGTGAAGCAGATACCTCAAACATCCTATGATTCTTCTGAACTCGGTAGCATCTATCTCTTGCTCATCTTCAGTGTTGGGGTCAAAATCGGTCACGACGGAATCAATGTCTGAAAGTCCGTAAAAATCAGCATAACCGTTTTTACGAAAAGTAATCTTCGTAAAGAAATCTTTACGAAGAGCCTTGCAGTAAAATATCGTCCAAATCTCAATCGAACCACTAAATACCGATTGTCCGAAGGCAACGGACATGTATCCAAATCGGCCGCGGACAAGCTCGAGTATGAAAATCAGACCGCGGACAAGCCAAGCTCGATCGATACGCGGCAACCAAGCATGCACACAGCTCGGTCCCTACGTAGCGACCGAGCATCCGTCTCGCTCGGTCTCTACGTAGCGACCGAGCGATCGTCCCGCTCGGTCGCTACGTAGCGACCGAGCTCAGCCAAGCTCGGTCGCTACGTAGCGACCGAGCAATCGTCCCGCTCGGTCGCTACGTAGCGACCGAGCTCGAGCCAAAGCTCGGTCGCTACGTAGCGACCGAGCGATCGTCCCGCTCGGTCGCTACGTAGCGGCCGAGCTCGAGCCAAAGCTCGGTCGCTACATAGCGACCGAGCGATCGTCCCGCTCGGTCGCTACGTAGCGACTGAGCTCGAGCCAAAGCTCGGTCGCTACGTAGCGACCGAGCGATCGTCCCGCTCGGTCGCTACGTAGCGACCGAGCTCGAGCCAAAGCTCGGTCGCTACGTAGCGACCGAGCGATCGTCCCGCTCGGTCGCTACGTAGCGACCGAGCTCGAGCCAAAGCTCGGTCGCTACGTAGCGACCGAGCGATCGTCCCGCTCGGTCGCTACGTAGGGACCGAGCTCAGCCAAGCTCGGTCGCTACGTAGCGACCGAGCGCTCGTCCCGCTCGGTCGCTACGAAGCGACCGGGCTCGAGCCAAAGTTTGGTCGCTGTGTAGCGATTGAACCTTTCCGAACGTCAATACGACACCAGTTCTTGCATTCTCGTCAAAACCTTCGAATGCTATCTCCCGAATACCGTAGCAAGCTCAGTCCATGTTTCCCGCCATTCTAATTCATCGATCAAACTTCGCGGATTAGAAACCGCGGAAAACTCGTAGTAAACGTGTCGAGTCGGAAGACGGCCCAAAGGGACCTAAAACATGACTCGAGGCCCATCCTACGATTTTCCTAATCAAAAGCCCGTAAACCACAGCCTGGTTTACGCTTGGTCTACAAGGAAGGATAAATGTCAAGTTTCCGCGGATAAATACGGAAGTTTTGAAGATAATTGTGAAGATCGAGAAAAATGGAATATCTCCATTTTTATGCTATGACGGCTTAAGGGCAGAAGAGTAAAAGCGTAAACCGACCTTGGAGCTAGTATATAAGGAGTCCTAGGCGAGGAGCAAGAGAGGGAACTTTTTAGATTCGGAATTCTCTGCACTTAGAAACTTCAGGCTTATTCTCGACAAGTTCGGTTTCTATGACTGGCACTCAATTACTAGACGAACTCGCCCAGGCAGTTCGATCTCTTGTCCAGCTCTATCAATTGAACTACGTTCGGCTTGATCCTCGAAAGGGGTACGTAGGCAGCCTTTAACAAGGTTTCAGTCCGAAATCAATCCAAGCCTTTTAGATATCATTTTCGTCCTTTGTTATCGAGCTGCGACTCAACTAGGATTAGGATTTTATGTTGCTAGAACTAGGTAACTCGCTGACGGCCCCTGCGGCCAAAGCCTTTGTATTCTCTTGTAATGATCGCAACGCTCTTACGCGGACTCGAAATAAGATCTACTGTTTTCTCTAAACTCGTTTGTTATTTTTTCATGATTTCCGCATATATTCGATCACTTGTCGTTGGCTCTCGCAGAGATCCGGGACCTCTGGGAAATTAGGGTTTTCCTAGTTTCCTTATTTAAACGGAAATCAACAGTGCGAATTTCGGTTCCCACAGTTTGGCGCTAGAAGGAGGGGGGGTTACGGATTACTCTTACTCATGGCCACAAAACGCTTGATCGAAACGATGTTTGGATATATGAAAGACAAACTCGCAGCACTGACTGCTCCTATGGCCAACGCTTACGCAAACGCCGTAGTTTTCAACAAAATCGAAAACTTAGTCGCGACCTTCCGCCACAGGAAGAGCACTAAAACAAGCTCGTGATTTCTCCCTGTAAACAAGAAGGGAAACGATAAATCTTATCAAAACCCCGTAAACAAATCTCGATGCGTAAGGGTTTTACCAAAACACGTTTTCCGAAAACATTTCGGAAGGATAAAACTTGTTCTCCCAAAAAAAACCGCTGAAAAACCCCTACGTTAATCGCGGAAAAAGGAAACACAACAAAACGATTACACAGCTCGGTCGCTACGTAGCGACCAAGCACACACGCTGATCGGTCGCTACGTAGCGACCGAGCACGCACACGGCTCGGTCGCTACGTAGCGACCGAGCACGCACGCTGCTCGGTCGCTACGTAGCGACCGAGCACACACGCTGCTCGGTCGCTACGTAGCGACCGAGCACACACGCTGCTCGGTCGCTACGTAGCGACCAAGCACACACGCTGCTCGGTCGCTACGTAGCGACCGAGCACGCACGCTGCTCGGTCGCTACGTAGCGACCGAGCACACACGCTGCTCGGTCGCTACGTAGTGACCGAGCACGAACACGTTGCTCGGTCGCTACGTAGCGACCGAGCACGCACACTACTCGGTCGCTACGTAGCGACCGAGCACGCACACTGCTCGGTCGCTACGTAGCGACCAAGCACGCACACGCTGCTCGGTCGCTACGTAGCGACCGAGCACACACACTGCTCGGTCGCTACGTAGTGACCGAGCTCAAGCCAACTCTCCACTCGCTACATAGCGACCTGTAAGGCCTCAGAAAGGTCCTCCTTTGGGTTCTCTTTTGAATCCTCGTCGAAACGCTTTTCGTTTCGTCTCAATCGGAGTTTCCGTTGAGATTTTACGACGAACACATGTGGGAATCTTCTCGGCTTGCTTCCACTCGCTACGTAGCGACCTGTCAGACTGTCAGTCGCTACGTAGCGACCTGTAAGGCCTCAGAAAGGTCCTCCTTTGGGTTGTCTTTTGAATCCTCGTCGAAACGCTTTTCGTTTCGTCTCAATCGGAGTTTCCGTTGAGATTTTACGACGAAAACAAGTAGGACGCTTCTCGGCTTGCTTCCATTCGCTACTTAGCGACCTGTCAGACTGTCAGTCGCTACGTAGCGACCTGTAAGTCCTCAAAGGGTTCTTCCTTTGCGTTCTCCTTTGAATCCTCTTCGAAGTGCTTTTTGTTTCGTCTCAATCGGAGTTTCCGTTGAGATTTTACGACGAAAACAAGTAGGACGCTTCTTGGCTTGCTTCCATTCGCTACGTAGCGACCTGTCAGACTGTCAGTCGCTACGTAGCGACCTGTAAGTCCTCAAAGGGTTCTTCCTTTGCGTTCTCCTTTGAATCCTCTTCAAAATGCTTTTCGTTTCGTTTCAATCGGAGTTTCCGTTGAGATTTTACGACGAAAACAAGTGGGACTCGTCTCGGCTCCCTTCCACTCGCTATAGCGACCGAGATGACATCCTCACTCGCTATAACAACCTGTCAGGCCTCAAAGGGGTCCTCCTTTGCGTTCTCCTTTGAATTCTCATCGAAACGCTTTTGGTTTCGTCTCAATCGGAGTTTCCGTTGAGATTTTACGACAAAAACAAGTAAACCTCATCCTAAACTCCTTGGCTTGTTTCTGCTCACCCTACCTCCATCTTTGCGTTCACTTTCGAATCTCGATCGAAACGTCTCTTGTTTCGCCTCGATTGAAGTTACCATTGAGACTTTACGATATAAAATAAAAAAATAAAAAAATAAAAAAAACCGCAAAGACCTATTTTTCGCATGGATTCAGATTAATCGTATAAAACGGCAATGGTTAACTTAACACCTTAGCCGCCTTAACTATACGATTACGTTGGACCTTTTTACAAAAATCGACGTCTTATCTAAGGAGAAGATAACAGTCAAGTTCGGAAGATAAATGTCAAGTTTCAAAGGGTAAACACCAATATCGGAAATGGCGAACATACACGAGAATAGGAAACGGAAATGAGCACGCAAAACTGAGAAGGGACAAAACTGCATCTTCGAGAGAACTAAGGTATTTCCGACTTGAAATTTTTGAAATCAGACTTGGAATTTTCGTAGGAAATTACTTTGAGGCTGCCATAGAACTTTAGGGAACGTAAAACCTAGGCGGATAGTCTAGCGAACTAAGTTTTAAGCGATTTTTCCTGTCTCGATATATTGTCCCATAATTGTTCATCCAAATCTTGCAAACCGATCTAAACTCTCCGAAAGTCGAGAAATGATCGCCACGCATATCAAGCTCGCTTCCTAAAGAGAGAAAAAGATAGAGACATGAACGTCGTCTTAAAACCGATTCGTTTCTGGCAATTTTCTCGGAACCGACATATCTCAAGTTGTCAACGTGGAAACAACCAAATCACAGTCCAAGCGTCGTCTATAAATCGTCCCGAATTATCGATCATTCCAAACATCAGGAGAGGAAACGTACACAACCCTTCAAAGTATCGGTTCAACCGTTTTTCTTTCGTAAAAAAAAAAAGGGGGAGTAGGTACGTATACTATACTCGTATACTCCCAAACTTCAAAAAACTTCTGCAAATCGTCAAGAATAGGCAAACGACAATCTTAATATTCGTCTAAACGCTAGCAACATATCCAGACGATCATGAACATAATCTCAAAAACTATACATCATTTCTTGTCGCAATCATGCGTACAGAAAACTTGTACCAATATCAAACTGAAACTCGACGATTAGCCAAAGTATTGAAGCCTTTTCCGGCTTCAGAAAGCCAGTTTCGTTTCAAACTTAGCGGCGAGAAATCTTCAATCACCAAAGCATTTCTTTCAGTTTCCGTTGTACCAAGTAAGTCACGGAAAAGTATCGAAAACATTTGCGACGAAGAAAACTCTAGAATATATGTAGCATCGTGCACATTAAAAGAAGCACTTTCCTCCCGATGGTTAGCTAGATCCACTTCTGGTTGACCAATTCTTTCAAGAAACAAATGTGTCATGAGAATCCTCTCGAAAAACCTATGAAAAACGTTCCGCGACTAGATCGTATTGAAATAAACTTCGGTAATACTCCATGGGTAACGCCAAGCAACCTTCACCCAAGATCAAAATCACAGCGGGAACGTTTCTCGTAGAACCCGCAGAAACAATGCTACTTTGACATATGTATACATATCACTGATTTACGACCTTCGTAAAATCGGTTATATGATATGATAAATTATCGTATAGCCCACAATCGGAAATCATATGATAAATTCTTCATAACGAAACTAAGTCCTAACAACCAAACGGTTAACGGAAAATCTAAACTTTTCGAAAATTGACCAAGTTCAATACGCTCCACAATTCACTTTAAGCCCGCAACGTTTTAACCACAATACGCGGCATGTAAGGAAAAATTCGTAACAAAGCTTCTAGAGCTATACGAAACATCCTAAAAAATGCACGAAATACATCTCGGAAGGCCAACTCTTCACAAAGCACCATGAAGGAAAAACTTGTTTCCATGGACAAATTTACACGACACCTCAGTCATAATTCCTCGATCGCAAACAAAACTATTAGCATCCGAACATGAACAACAATTTTTGGCTGCAAACATTCTTAGTCAAACCAGAATGTTTCTCAAACACAGGGCTAATACTAAACCCTCGCAACATCGCGAAATATCTTCAAAGCCCGCGAACATTTCAAGCACGAAACGTGGCATACGAAAGAATAACAAATCTTCAGCATCGCGAGACGTCGCGGACGCCTGAAGATTAGTTCTTCGACGAAATTTCCTTCCTCGATAAAAACACCTTCATGGAAGACCAGACAGTCATACGCACTAACATCTTCTCAAAACATATTCTTCGCGAAGACTCAAAATAGTAATTTTTACCATTAAGTTTGTTGCTGATCACAACAAACTCTTAACGTCCTAAACAGACTTAGCCATCTCGTAGAAGATGACTCTCTTACATCCGACACAAGGATAATAGCGCTATAAAAGAAATCCGAAATTTTGGTCCAGCACTTCCGGTCTCCGGGGAGATGCTCGATTCCAACCATACAAGTCATATAAGCCGAGAACCTATCGCGGACTTTAAATCGGTATGGAATCAGGATGAAACTGAAACGGGATACGTAAGTCGAATTAGTCATCGCACCCTCTAAAACCAGGAGTAAACCTAGGTCTTGCCCTAAACCCAGCGCACTGGTCTCTAACATCTCTAGGCATAGTATCAAACACACTGATACGAGATCCCAAAATTTGTCTCTTTGCCAATATTAGAACGTCTTCAGAAAATCCCGCAAGTTTACACACTGCGGAAAACTCTCGAAACAGATTATGGATATGGCAATTCACACAGAGTTAGATTACGAGACGACAACTCGTAGTCTTCCCTCTACACCCATACAAAATGCCATCGGCAGCAACACGCCTTATAACCACTACATAAAAACTAGACCATAAAGGTCCTACTGGAAAACTAGTCATAAGAACCTTAACTCCAAGATGAACTACGAAAGGCTTGATCCCTTCAACAAGGGTACGTAGGCAGCCGTCATAAGGCGCAGCCCCAATCTTATCGCGTTTTCTACTTTTAGGAGAGCGAGAAGATCACTTACCACAGACCTTTTCAACCATTAATTCCGCCTAACTCACCTACCTTGCCTAACTTGCCAAGCCACTCGCTAGAACCTCACGATAGAAGCTCATGATTCTAACGAGCTGGGGGGCTAACTGTTGGGGTCAAAATCGGTCACGACGGAATCAATGTCTGAAAGTCCGTAAAAATCAGCATAACCGTTTTTTCGAAAAGTAATCTTCGTAAAGAAATCTTTACGAAGAGCCTTGCAGTAAAATATCGTCCAAATCTCAATCGAACCACTAAATACCGATTGTCCGAAGGCAACGGACATGTATCCAAATCGGCCGCGGACAAGCTCGAGTATGAAAATCAGACCGCGGACAAGCCAAGCTCGATCAATACGCGGCAACCAAGCATGCACACAGCTCGGTCGCTACGTAGCGACCGAGCAATCGTCCCGCTCGGTCGCTACGTAGCGACCGAGCTCGAGCCAAAGCTCGGTCGCTACGTAGCGACCGAGCGATCGTCCCGCTCGGTCGCTACGTAGCGGCCGAGCTCGAGCCAAAGCTCGGTCGCTACGTAGCGACCGAGCGATCGTCCCGCTCGGTCGCTACGTAGCGACTGAGCTCGAGCCAAAGCTCGGTCGCTACGTAGCGACCGAGCGATCGTCCCGCTCGGTCGCTACGTAACGACCGAGCGATCGTCCCGCTCGGTCGCTACGTAGCGACCGAGCTCGAGCCAAAGCTCGGTCGCTACGTAGCGACCGAGCGATCGTCCCGCTCGGTCGCTACGTAGCGACCGAGCGCTCGTCCCGCTCGGTCGCTACGAAGCGACCGGGCTCGAGCCAAAGTTTGGTCGCTGTGTAGCGATTGAACCTTTCCGAACGTCAATACGACACCAGTTCTTGCATTCTCGTCAAAACCTTCGAATGCTATCTCCCGAAGACCGTAGCAAGCTCAGTCCATGTTTCCCGCCATTCTAATTCATCGATCAAACTTCGCGGATTAGAAACCGCGGAAAACTCGTAGTAAACGTGTCGAGTCGGAAGACGGCCCAAAGGGACCTAAAACACGACTCGAGGCCCATCCTACGATTTTCCTAATCAAAAGCCCGTAAACCACAGCCTGGTTTACGCTTGGTCTACAAGGAAGGATAAATGTCAAGTTTCCGCGGATAAATACGGAAGTTTTGAAGATAATTGTGAAGATCGGGAAAAATGGAATATCTCCATTTTTATGCTATGACGGCTTAAGGGCAGAAGAGTAAAAGCGTAAACCGACCTTGGAGCTAGTATATAAGGAGTCCTAGGCGAGGAGCAAGAGAGGGAACTTTTTAGATTCGGAATTCTCTGCACTTAGAAACTTCAGGCTTATTCTCGACAAGTTCGGTTTCTATTACTGGCACTCAATTACTAGACGAACTCGCCCAGGCAGTTCGATCTCTTGTCCAGCTCTATCAATTGAACTACGTTCGGCTTGATCCTCGAAAGGGGTACGTAGGCAGCCTTTAACAAGGTTCAGTCCGAAATCAATCCAAGCCTTTTAGATATCATTTTCGTCCTTTGTTATCGAGCTGCGACTCAACTAGGATTAGGATTTTATGTTGCTAGAACTAGGTAACTCGCTGACGGCCCCTGCGGCCAAAGCCTTTGTATTCTCTTGTAATGATCGCAACGCTCTTACGCGGACTCGAAATAAGATCTACTGTTTTCTCTAAACTCGTTTGTTATTTTTTCATGATTTCCGCATATATTCGATCACTTGTCGTTGGCTCTCGCAGAGATCTGGGACCTCTGGGAAATTAGGGTTTTCCTAGTTTCCTTATTTAAACGGAAATCAACAGTGCGAATTTCGGTTCCCACATTCAGCTTTTGAGATCTTCAAATTCGCCTCCATTGGAATTTGAGTTGTGTTACATGCTTCCATCTTTGTGTCACGCAGGATTCCTTGAGCATACCTCTCTTGTTTTATTCTGATTCCGTCTGCTCCTTGAATCACCTCTATGCCAAGGTAGTACGTTAGCTTACCTAGATCTGACATCTCGAACTTCTTAGACATTTCCTCCTTGAATTGCCTAATCACCTTAAGTGAAGTTCCTGTCACAAATAGATCATCAACGTAGAAGGCAATGATCAAGACGTCTCCTCCTTCAGTCTTGCAGTACACTGATGGTTCCTTCATGCACTTCTCAAATCTCATCTCCTTGAGAACCTGATCAAGTTTCACACTCCATGCTCTGGGTGCCTGGCGTAACACATGCAACATCTTGTGTAACACACAAACTCGATCCTCTTCTCCTTTCTTCTCAGAACCAGTTGGTCTATCTACAAGCTCCCATATCTTGTTTCTTGTGATAGACTCCAACTCGTCTTCCATAGCTTCAACCCAATCTTCTTCACAAGATAGGTTGAACTCATCTGAGGCAATCTCGCCTCAGCTATGTTCAATTGTGAAATCCCGTGTCCAACTCTATCTTATCTTATTAGTACGATATTGTCCACTTTGGGCCTTATGATGCTAGCCCGCATGGTTTTACTTTTTGGTTTGCTTCCCAAAAGGCCTTGTACTATTAGAGTTGGACATCTCTTTATATATTAGATACTCCTTGTCTAATTATCCAATGTGGGACTTGGATTGACATCTCTCATTCTCCCCCTCAAGCTAAGGACCACACACCTTGTGCCCCTTTTCCTCTAGCGAATCATCTCGGTGCCTTGTCGCATCTTCGACATTCGACACCCTTAATCGCAAGGTTATTTTGAGTTGCTTTGAGGATGCTCTTTCCACAATTCCAGGATCTTCTGACTAATCTCTGCCGAACCTCCTTTACCACCTTGAAGGGTCCCGTTCCTATTCGAAGGGTATTTTGGTTTTCTTGCAGATTTCTTGTCAACCGCTCTGATACCAATTCAGATCTCTTAGAAACACAAAGAGTTATAAGAACAACTTTTCTTATTAGCCTTAAAAACTACTCAAAACTAAAGCTCTCAATATGTTTCACTTAGATCTTATGGAACACCTCTCCATTAGACCTATATTTATATGAAATACAATTCCCTTTAACATGTGGGATATGTAAAACACAAACCTAACCTAAATAGAAACTTCCTTTTCCTATTTCTAGGTTTCCTTATTGTGTTTATCTTAACATATTAAACATCTAATAATATGTTAAGTTTCCACAAGTTTGGAATTATCCGACATATATATATGCGCTACGATACGATCGCTCGAAATTTGGTTTTAAATTATGTTGTTAAGTATTATGTTACTAAAAAATATGCGTGTTAGTGTATAGCATTAGTGTTATCTGCATATATACTCAAGTTGACAGCGGACTATTTTAGCAAAAAAAGAAAAAAAGTTGACAGCGGACTAATTTATAAGGATATAAATTAAAATATATACAGACATAAATATATAAAATAATAATACTTAGTTATGAATATTATAATATAATATAACATAATATTTTATATCTATATTTTTTGAAACTTTTAAAGAAAGTGTTCTAACACGTTTCCTTCATGTATCAGTGACATCATCAATTAAGAAGTTTTATATTATTGTTTGCTTCTTGCTTCGTCAAAATTATAAATTTGTTTTGAAGTCCTAATAAGTTCATGTTAGAAACGTGAGGGCTTCAGTTAGTGTCAACTGTAAAAATTGATCCTAAAATAAAAGCTGATTGTTAGCAACTTAATAAGTCCTACCTACTGTCAATCGATAATACACCATCGTAATCACAAAGTCTTTAATTAAGTTTTGTAGACCTAAAAGGAAACAAAAAAAAAATTCCATATCCAAGAGAGAAACCAAATAGAACACTCATGTTAAGGTTGACGCATTAAGTGTAGGTTTCCATATAAGAACTAGATGATAATACTAATAGTTCCTTATACTAATAGTTTTAACATTTTGCAGTATTTATTGATTATAAAATGACGAATACAAATGTTGATCTGTTAAATGTGTTATCGTTGTTAAAGATTTAACGTATGCTCATTTTAATTATTTTTAATACTTTACATGGACAAAATAAAATTAAGTGTTGCGGCTGACACAAATCAAGAAAACCAGATATGCAACATCGATTTTAAAATGACGAAATAGAATTAGGTTTTCTGCTCTCAATTTGTTTACTATTGACTCTCCATAAGTGATTTTATTTTCTACCTCTATAATATTGTGCTTTCGTTATCTTTTCTATTTCACTGATATGAGTTTTGTTTCTGTTTTTTTAACTTCTTATGTGAATTTGGTGAATTACATAAGTGAATTTAAAAAGATGGACATCTGTAAAAAATTAGTTTCACTCTATGTACATATGTAATAATTAAATTTTTGAAGAAAATCACCGGCAAACTCTATTCACACGTTAATATTCAACTCTAATATATCAAGTTGTTATAGAATATAAATGCAGACCTAAAATATAAACGTATGTCTAATATATATTCACCAGCTCGGTCTAAAAATGATTTAATTCTAGAACAACAAAACAAATTACTTATTTTATTAACTTACGGTGTTGAGGTTTAGTTACTTAAGAGTATACCGGTAAATAATGTATATAATACTTTACCATTCTATTATATGTAAACTATATATAAAATAATAACTATTTTATTTATTAAATGATAAACCAGAAAACTTATAATAAATAGTTCAAATATCGTATTCTTACAATTATAATAACTAGATATGGTATTAGAGAAAATATATATTAAACGAATGATTAAATATCTCATTCTTCAAACAAACTTACAAGGAGGTGATTGAAATCTTCTCATAGTATTTCTTTAAAAGCTTTTTATGAATAAAAACCAAGAGTTAAATATTTAATCTGAATGAAATAATATATATATATAGTGCTTCCAATATTAAAAATTACTTTGATTTGAAAAATGTATTTATGGGATTGTTAGGATCAAATAACATATTAGAAACCACCTATTTAAAAAATAATTTATATATATAAATATATATATATTAGCGTAAGCACATAAATCAAAATCAATACCTTTTGTTTATTTACAATCATGTTTTTAGTAAATAAATCAAAACAATCATTTTGCTTTATATGGTATATAACTAAAATTTAGTGATATTGACATAGATATATATACATATATAATATATTTTAATATAAATATTTATAATTGACACTTCCTACTCATATGATTTTATTAATTAATATTATTTAAACCATTAATCACAAAACATTTAATGTGATATTTATCTATACAAATTTCAAAATTATTAAGATCTCAATAATGTTTCTATGCAAATTTTGAAATTAACATATATATACTTTTATATAGTATATAATTAATTTAAATTATATATATAATATAAATATCTATTAATAAGATTTGATATTCATATGATTTATGATTATTTGTATCTTGCTTGAACAAAAACAGTTAAACCATTGATCACAAAATTTTCAGTGTGAAACTTTTACCATCGTTCGTAAAGTTTAATTTAGTTTTCCTTAGCTTAGCATTTGTCAACAATTTGTTACACCATCGACCCGGCCATGTAGATTAAAAAAAAATTTCTTTTAATTTTTCCACCATGAAGTCGACCCAACAATTTATGAATTTTGAGGGTAATATGTTAAGAACAATATAAGATTTTACATTAGACTTTGAGTATTTGATATAGTATATTTAGATTGCAGTACAAATAATATGTATACTACAAGCACAAAGAATAGATCCCTTAATTATTATCATCCATCAGTATTCAGTACCTATATACGTATAAGCCTAAGAGAAGAACAAATACTGTGGACCCAATGTAAAGAGACCAATTTCCATGAGCCTTCCATAACCATTTGTTCGTGTTATCTGCTTTCCTTCGAAATCTGCTTTCCTTCGAAAGCAATATGAAACCACACGTGGTTAATAATAATCTATCTCTTACCCAGAGTAACACAAGACTGAATATCCTTGCAATAATCATTAACTTTTCATTAACTGTAATGAATAATTGAAACTCTTTGAAACAGTTTACTATGACGAGTTTCAAATCTATTTCTAAGTTCTGATCGAAAATGACTTATAACTACTGCTTTTAAATCAACTTGAACAATTTTTAATATATAGGAAATTCATAAATAAAACAGTATGAAGAGATAAACTTAATGTACATAAGATGCATCATGCATGTGGCTGTCATAGATAGAACTGCTCCCTTTACAACGCTTGCCCTCTTTCGTTATATATAGCGACCCAACATCACTTGTTATCATCATTTACCTTCTGTCTTAGAAAGAGACATAGAGAGAGAGAAATGGTAGTAATGCAAATTCTTCACATGAACAAAGGAAATGGTGAAACAAGTTATGCCAAAAACTCCATCGTTCAGGTTGGAATTTTATTTCAGAACATCTTCCTAGTAGTCTTGTGTACACATATAGCATATAGCCATCTATGTATTTTATATTTATTTTTGTTATGGCTAGACCTAAAAATATAATGATAAATGTGTACAATGTTTATGTAATCTGCAGAGCAACATAATATCTCTAGGCAGAAGGGCAGTGGACGAGGCCTTGAAAAAACTAATGTTGAGCAATTCAGATATTTCGAGTCTTGGAATCGCTGACTTAGGTTGCTCCTCCGGTCCCAATAGTCTCTTGTCTATCTCTAACATCGTAGACACAATCCAAAACGTGTGTCTTGACCTTGACCGTCCTGTCCCTGAGCTCAAAGTCTCTCTCAACGACCTCCCTAGCAACGACTTCAACTACATATTTGCTTCTTTGCCGGAGTTCTATGACCGGCTCAAGAAGAGAGACGACAATAATAATGATTGCTTAGGTTTTGACCGCAGAGGAGAAGGACCGTGTTTTATATCGGCGGTTCCTGGCTCTTTCTACGGACGTTTGTTTCCTCGCCAGAGCCTTCACTTTGTTCATTCTTCTTCTAGTTTGCACTGGTTGTCTCAGGTGTGTTTTCTTTTTCTTTGTTGATTCATATATTTAATTTTTTCTTTTTTTGGTAAAATGTTAAAATCATATATTTAATTATGTTCTTCAAAATATTAATGCCATTTGGCATTTGCCAACTTTTTTTATTTGGTAAAACCCATTTGCCAACTTGCATTTTGATAATGAATAATTAAACAGGATTACAGGAATACTATTATGACTGGAAATCATAGTTACAATAATTATTTATTTATAAATATATTTCAAGAAAATATGCTTTGCCATCGTTCGTAATTTTGAAATACAAGGAGTTTGTGATAATGACGATATTTTTTCATGAATAAGTACGTCGTTTCACGATACAGTACCAAAAAAACATTTACGCAAGTAATATACCTTTTAATTTTATTAAGGGAAATTTAGTGCGTGGGAATCTTTCTTATTCGAGAAAACCAAGACAAAACAAAAAAATCGGGAAACCTAGTGGTTCACACATGATACATAATCACACTAGAAAATACCAACGTGGTCCAGATAATTTTTTTCATTTCATCAAAATACCACACATTGTAAGGTAAATAGTGCATACTAACAAATTAAGTTATCAACCATATACAAGGTTCCATGTGGTGAGGTGAGCAAGGAAGATGGAGTGATCATAACAGCTGATTTAGACAACAAAGGGAAAATATACCTATCCAAGACAAGTCCTAAGAGTGTACATAAAGCCTATGCTCTTCAGTTCCAATCCGATTTCTTGGTGTTTCTTAGATCGCGATCCGAGGAGGTGGTTCCTGGAGGACGAATGGTCTTATCGCTCTTAGGTAGAAGCTCACTGGATCCTACAACCGAAGAGAGTTGCTATCAATGGGAGCTCCTAGCTCAAGCTCTCATGTCCATGGCAAATGAGGTATAGTGTTGCTTGTTTACCATTAATTCGAACCAACATGTAAACAGTCTGTTAGGGCTCGATATATATGGCCCATATTAATTACTCTATAGGGATCTGACCGTGGCACGCTACTTGACCAGTTAAATCCTACTAAAATGTGTGGCCCCATGTGTTCTTTCCAAATTTATTGAACTTTCTCAAATGATATTTTGCTTAAATGTAAGGACAACTGATACATTTAATACTATATACACATAGTTTTGCTACCATATAAATTTTGTTTGGTAGTGTGCCAAACAGTAGCTCAGCCATATGAATATTGGACCAATAGATAATATAACCCAATCAAGTTTAGTACTCAATAAGTAATAACTAAAATTTTCTTTCTTTTATGTTCTTCTTCTAAAGGGTATCATCGAAGAAGAGAAGATCGATGCTTTCAACGCTCCTTACTATGCTGCGAGCTCCGAAGAGTTGAAAATGGTGATCGAGAAAGAAGGTTCTTTTTTGATTGATCGACTTGAGGTAAGTCCTGTTAATTGGGAAGGTGGGAGTGTCACCGAGGAAAACTATGACATATTACGATCCAAACCGGAAGCCCTAGCTAGTGGAAGAAGAGTGGCTAAAACAATTCGAGCTGTGATAGAGCCGATGCTAGAACCTACATTTGGTCATAATGTGATGGACGAACTTTTTGAAAGGTATGCAAAAATAGTGGGAGAGTACTCATATGTGAGCTCACCTCGATACGCTATTGTTAATATTTCGCTCGTAAAGATGGGTTGATCACTTGTACTTTTTAATTAATGGAGTATTGTAACATTGTCACTTGCTTCAAGAATAAATATAAATAAAATGTGTGATTTTCATGGAAACCCAAAGTAAGTTAAAGCAAAGATGTTTACATGTGCTTTTTTAAAAAACAAGTCTGTTAATTTGTTGTTTAACTGACACTTTAGCTAATTGTAGTGAAATCATTAATTTTTAAGAACTGATTGTACAACTTAATGCCTTTGGTTGGATTATAATAAAATGGGCAATTCTCTCAAAATAAACTAAAATAATTTTTTTCATCAAAAGCACACAAAAAATAAAATGACCAAAATAAGTTTTATTAAAGAGTAAAAACCTCTGTACTTTTACTTTATAGATATATAAATAAAAAATAATTATTACAATAAATTATTATTACAATAAATAGTAATTAAAAAAATAAAAAAATTATCATTTTTGAATAATAAGTTTTTGAATTCGAACTTTTTATAATTTTTTCAAATTGTTTTTTTTCAAAAAAAAAATTCAAAATTTTATTATGGAATTCGAAAATTCTTTTGGAACTATTTAAAAAAATTATCATAAATTTGAAATATTTATTTTTTAAAAAAAATTCTAAACCCCATCCCAAAATTCTAAATCTAGATTAGTTAACCCCATTAATATAAATATCAGTTTACTTCTTTAGTGAAACATTTTGGATCCTTGTGTATCATATTTATATTTATGTTAAAAAAAATTAGTGTCATTCTAGAAAAAAGTTCTCTAATAAAATCATGTTTGTGCCTTGGAGTTACATATGTCTAGTGATAAAAATCTATAATAAGAGGCTGTCTCGCAGTTTTGCTTATCTACTTCAGCAGGGCAATAGCTTCTTGATAGAGCTACAACAATCAGATCATAAGCACTAGCTCTACTCTTAAATAGCTACTATCCATGTTTCGCCTTTAAATACTAAATACTAACTATCGCCTCAATCCACATGTGAAACTCAGCTAAATGGACTAATAACTAGTAACATTACTCTGTTTCCATGCTTCCTGAAGGAAGTAGCAGTAATCGTTTAGGCCCAATGGCCGAAAATTGATCCTTGTGATCCACAGAGAAATTTAAACCCCCTATAAACCCTTTTCACTCGGATATTTCTTTATCCGTCGGCTTAGCTAACCACGAATTAATCATGTGTTCGTTGGTCTTTGTTGATCTTGTATCAGTTGTTGAATATCTATAAAATCAATCTTTGATGGAAAAGAAAAAAAACCCTTTTCACTCGTTTGCACAGAAATCTGTACTGAATTAAAATGAGACTTCGGTACAGCCACAAGGCACTTTGCTTTAAGTTGGAGCCGTCAATTGGATTAGCCCACGTTCATTTATCCATATCTATTTGCCTATTTTTTGTTTGTGGACAAATAGTGACCATGTTTATTAAGTACCAAATCTATTAAGGACTAAATTCATTAACGCCAATGTTAACATAGATTGCCATAGAATCCATTATATTACCATATAATTAAACATGTTACAAACACAAATTTGCTATTGGGGTCGTTTAGATATTCAAAACATCATAATCCGTTCTTTGTGGTTTTAACGGAAAAAAACAAGTTTTTGTAGTTTTGGTGGAAATACTTGTTTTGCAGTTTTATTGGATAAATAATATTTTGTAATTTTTTTTTTGTTTTTATAGTTTTGGTGTGAAATATAACTTGTGGTTGTGGCCAAAAACTCATTTGGTTGAAAAAGAATTCAATTTTACAATTTTGGCGGTATAACTCAAATTTTGCGAATTTTGGCAGAAACTTAATTTGGCGATTTTAAAGGAAAATTTTAAATTTACGGTTTTGACGAAAAAACTAAAATTTGGGATTTTGGCAGGAAACGTCAATTTTGGCGAAAAACTCAATTTCACGATTTTGGCGAGAAAATTCGAATTTGTAATTTTGGCATGAAAACTCAATCTGATTTTTGTGGAAATTTTTGATTTTGGCGGAAAACACTGATTTTTCAATTTTGGTGAGAAAACTCGATTTTGTTATTTTAGCGAAAAAACTTAATTTTATAGTTTTGGCAAAAAACTCACTTTTAACGAAAACATGATTTTTGCGAGAAAACCTTATTTTGGCGAAAAAACCCAATTTTAAAAACTCTATTATTGGGCAAACCGCATCCACAGAGCTCAAATCCACTAAAGCCCATGGTCTTTTTTATTTTTGACTTCTTCAGCCATAAAATATTTTGCTTCTTGCATATCAGGTCCAGTCTCATGTCTTGTCGAGAGGATCCTCTCTTAAATCTAAAATATCCGAGCGTGAGACAGGCCCGCTACTTCCATTTGCGGAAGGGGTAAAAAGTGAAATTTTATAGGGAAAATTGTTTTTTTAGAGCAAAAAAATGATAACTATGTCCCTTTAAACTAATTTTATATATTTTATGTCCTATTAGACTAATTATTTTCAAAATAACAATAATGCCCTTAAAGTTGTAATTTTTTTTGTTTTTTCGTTTTTTTTTTGTTTTTTTTATAAAAAATCAATTTTTTTTCAAAATATGAATGTGAATATTCCCAAATATTTTGTTTCCATATTTTTAGGAACTGATTTTTTATCCGTAGAATACAACTAATTTGTAGAAATCGATTTCTACAGGTTTTTAAAATTATAGTAATATGTAGATTTTGATTTCTACATGTTTTAGATTTACAGTAAATCGGTAGAAGTCGGTTTCTACGTATTGTAGATTTATATTAATGTGTAGATTTTGATTTCTAAAGATTTTAGATCGGTAGGTTAAGCGCGAAATGTGTATTCTAAATATTTTTAGAATACTCTTATTTACGTAGATCATGTATTCTAAACATTGTAGATTCAATGAAAAAAATGAATTTTGTTTTCTACTTCGTAGAATGTCATTTCTACTTTATTTAGAACATAATCTAAAATTTATGATTTAACATTTTTAAAACTGAAAAAATACCACTAAGTTCATATTGGTATTTTATCAAAAGTTACCATTTTTCCTTCTTTTTTTTTGTTTGTAAAACTATTTATTAAATTTATTTTCAAAAATATTAAAGGGTGTTATGGGCAAAAATGACACAAAGTAGATATTAGTCTAGAGGGACATAGCATCAGCGAGCAAGATGAAAATAACCATCATCAATCACGCAGAACAGTCCCGTAGTGGTCATCAATCTTTCTTTCTGAATATATCTTGTGCTTATCTAGTTGTAAAGTTGGCATATTGTTATTGTTTCATAGGTTTGAAAGCGAGCCCAACAGAATCCAAAGGGAATATGAGGATCTTTTCTTGCAATATGAAACCGAGGTAATACCTTGTCCTTCTCAACATCAGTAGCTTGTGTTTTCTGTTTCTTATTACTCTGCACCTTCCAATAGAGAATCACCAACGAAAGACAATTGAGTGCTTTATGGCAAAGTTGGGCGAAAATGATTTATCTGGTGAAGCAACATGCACACATTTAGATCGTCAAGTCGTAGGTAATGTGCATCGGGATGAAAGCAATGTACATCTTAGGAATCCAGAAGTTATTCTTCTCATTAAGCAACTCCAAGAGAAGGTGCATTTATTCTTTTCCTACAACTGGAACGTCTAGTTAAGTAGCTTTTCTTTCTTCTATATTAGATTTGAGTGCTACAACTTGGAAACTTCACAAACAATACAAGCATCAGATATAAACGGCTCTGATCCTCTTATATCTTCCCCAAGTGGACACTGACGCTTCTTAGAAGGCCGCATAGTATCTGGATCAAAATCTTTAGATCCAAATATTTCCTATGAGAAGATATCAATAACCTAACAGAGTGACAAATCCCAAATCCAAATTCTAAATTCAAGCTTCAAAACCTACATGGTACATTTAGAAACTGAACCTATTTGTTAAGTTGTTCATATCTTCTCATAAGAGATTGATCCAGATACTGTGCGGCCTCACAAGAAGCGTCATTGTCCTCTTGGGGAAGATAGGATCAGAGCCACTTAAATCTGATACTTGTATTGTTTGTGAAGTTTCAAAAGAGCGAGTATCACATTGTTATGGGGTTGACTGTCTTGTTCGGTTTCATGGAGAGTGTTTGACCCGTGAGTTCGGTGGTAGTGAGGATCTCTCAAATCCAGTATGTCCTTATTGCTGGTTCCAATTTGTAGCACTCAAATCTAATATAGAATAAAGAAAAGATACTTAACTAGACGTTCCAGTTGAAGGTAAAGAAAAGAATAAATGCACTTCTCTTGGAGTTGCTTAATGAGAAGAATAGCTTCTTGATCCCTAAGATGTACACTGCTTTCATCCTGATGCACATTACCAACGACTCGACAAAAATGCTTGCATGTCGCTTCACCAGATAAATCATTTTAGCCCAACTTTGCCTTAAAGCACTCAATTTGTAGGTGTAGAGTAATAAGAAACAGAATACACAAGCTACTGATGTTGAGAAGGACAAAATATTACCTCCGTTTCATATTGCAAGAAAAGATTCTCATATTCCCTTTGTAGTTATGTCTAACTCATTTTCAAACCTATGAAACAGTAACAATATGCCAGCTTTACAACAAGATAAGCACAAGATATATTCAAAAAGAAAGACTGACAAATATTGGAATTTTCTGCCCGATTGATGGTTTCTTTCTGCTAGCTAGTCACATGTACTAAAGTACATGGATCTGGAAGTGCAGAATCTTCATGGGTTTCATCATACTATTTTCATTTTGCTCGTTGATGCTATATAAAAGTTTTTTGAAAATAAAAGATCTTTCAGTTTTAAGAAAGGATACCCTTGACAAGAAATGAGACTGAACCTGATATGCAATAAGCAAAGTAGTTTTATGGTTGAAGAAGTCAAAATTTTCTCATGTTTTTGTTGGCCATTTATATAATTTTACCTCTGATGTGGAGTCCCATGAAAGGTGACCAGTACACAGTGGCGGAGCCAGAAATATTTTTTATTGGGGGCAAAAATTAATTAAATTATTTATTAATAATTAATATTTAAATAAATTATATATATATATATATTTATTATTATATAAAGTAATAACTACTGGTATTTAAAAGAAAATATTTTTATTATTATATAGTTTAACATATAAATTTAATAGTTTTTATAAATAGTATTTATTTGTTAAGACTAAGCAAAATAACCAAAACATGGAAAATATAGAATTTTTAAACTAGTTATAGCATCAACTAGTTAATCAACTAAAAATATATAAAATGTTTTTAAGCAACCTCTTTAAATAAAATATCGACGATGTTAAAAAATATGGAGAGAAAAAATACATTAAATATTTTGTCAAAGATACTTGTCTACGTAAAGCCAGCAAAATAGGAAGGATCAATAATTTTTTTATAACTGATAAATGTTTTAAAAAATTGAAATGGAGGGACTAACTAGGTGTCGAACTATGGTATGGTGGGGGCAGGGACAATTTTTCACTAGAGGCAACACCAACTGAGCTACTAAGAATTTGGTTATTTTGGTAACAATGATGATAAATAATGAAAGTTGTTGGGGGCAGCTGCCCCCCTCTCCACTGCTGTAGCTCCGCCACTGCCAGTACACCTTGTATCCCTCTTCTTTCACTGCAATGATATCTTTTCGAATAAATGTATAACGCCTAGCAGGCTCAATTTAAGAAGGTGAGCATCTTCTATACCAAACTTAATCAGGAAGTATGTTACAAAGATAGAGAGAGAATAAGCCGAAGATGATTGGATCCTACCTCAGACATGGGCACAACTAGTGACACTTGTAGTGCTTGGCTAGCAAACTGAAGACTGCTATTTCATCTCCTTGCTTGAATGTACAAGGAAGAACCCTAAACCCTAGCTCAAGTATTAGGGCTGTCTTGCTGTGTACTCTTCACTAATTGGTATTTTTCATAAAGAACCCTCAAATTTATGAATAATACTCAAATCACCCTCTACATTTTAAATATCTATTCGACCCTATGCTATGCTCATCTCTCCAACTCTGAATCACAATCAAATTATTTAACATAATTTAAAACATATTATACGTCAAAAAAGATTTCTGAAAATAAAATTTATGCATTTCTGAATAAATTTTCACTGTCGCTCCAAATTATAACTAAAGCTTGTATGCCATAGCTAAGACATCTAGGTTTCGGTATTCAAATGGTCGGGGTGATAGTGTGTTCCTATGATGTAGTGGGATAGTTAGGATTGTTACAACTTCTAGCAGATGGTTCCAAATTGATTCTACCAAGTAGTAATTACCTTGTAGTAGTTCTTTCATATGCTATGTCGAGATTACACAATGATACTATGATCAATTTGTAACCAATGCCCGGTTTAGAATGTTTAATAAAATCATTCAAAATGAATGCTTAACTAACACTACAAATTAATATAGGGGCAATTCTATCAGATGACTCTAAAATCGGGGTTTTCACCAAAAAAGCACACAATGAGAACAATGATCAAAAATAGTTTTATTAAAAGAGAAAAAATAATTTCATCTTTATTTTATAGATATTTAAA
The DNA here is from genome assembly GCF_020379485.1 of Brassica napus. NCBI lineage: Eukaryota > Viridiplantae > Streptophyta > Magnoliopsida > Brassicales > Brassicaceae > Brassica > Brassica napus. Next base: position 13,580,985 of record NC_063440.1, read on the forward strand.
TACACCTAATTAATTTAATAAATAATAAAAAAATTATTATTATTTTGAATAATACTTTTTTGAATTCAAATCTTTTTCGATTTTTTTCAAAATTTTATTCTGAAATCAAAAAATTCTTGTTGAAACGATTTTTTAAAGTTTTATTGTAAATTTTAAATATTTATCTATTTATTTTTAAAAATCCTAAACCTACTTCCCAAAATCCACTTTCAAATCTAAACTATAAATCTAGATTAATTACTTCTACTGTATAAGTATATATCTATTCAACTATTTAATGAAACATTTTGATAATTTTTTACTCTTGTGTGCTATAATATTTATCTAAAGTTTTTAGGGTCATCCTATAGAATTATCTTAATATTTGAAATTTCAAACGACGAATTATACAGAAAAAAAATGTTACGATTTCTTTTCTTAATTATCTACGAACAAAAGGATAAGAACATTTGTCAAAATGACAACACAAATCAATGGGGAAAACGAGTTGCCTAGTGTCTGACTAAGAAACTAGTAGACAACTAGATGACAACAAAGTGATAACACCCCAAACTGGTAATCCGATAACCAAACCAAGGTCATATAATATATAAATACGCACTCATTCAAATGTTATGCCTATAAAACTATTGCGTGCACAAAAAAAAAAAACTATTGCATGGCTGTATGATAATATGATATATATGTTTGCTATCCCATAACAAACTGTTCATAGCATACCTTCGGCAATTGAGATCGCACGATAAATATTATTAGGTAAATGTTAAATAAAAAAATTTCGAAGTATTATATAAAGAACATGGGTCGATATATATATATATATATATATATATATATGAGACATATATTTTGTAATAATTATTAAGAAATTCATTTTCATAAACAAAATAAAAATACAAAATGATAAGAATCAATGCAGAGATAGAGATATTGGAATTTTATCCCCAAAGGAGATGATAATATCCCTTATGGTATTATTCTTTTTCAGAAAATTTTAAGTGGCTCGTATTTAAATGGTTGTCTCCAAAATTGGTTTTCTCCATCACACGAGATAAGTTATTAGATTCCAAGTGCCCCAAGAGTACTATCTCCATCTCCTTCAAATAACTATTTTGTCTATAAACAATATATATATTATAGTATAAAAGATATCATAAATCTCCATGAAGTTTGGTATATGAGATGACATATTGAATCCGTAATCACCTTTAGAATTTGTTCATCAAATCATTTTTCTTTTCACATCAAACAATGATTGTGTTAGACATTATCATGTGAATATGATATTATAATTTAATTTATCAGAGAAGATATTATAGTTCGTCTTATCAGCACATATTTCTATTGCATTATAGCTAAGGTGAATCTGATTCATTGGAGTGTAACAGACGGGATGGGTTCTTGTTCAGTCTTCCGTTTCTCTGCATATACCACTCTCTTCTAACGTTTTTGTTTTTTTATTTCATCGTTTGACGTTTTCAAAAAAAAAAATTCCTTTACTGCACTCTATAATATACTAACATATAGCAGATTAATATATAATTTCTTTTAATTAGGACCCGAGAGAGAAAAACATATCGATTTTTACATAGCATTTTTAGGATAACTCTACCCTCTCCCAATTCATAGAGTTCAACAGATAATCATGAATTGTTAAATCAAATAGTTTAATAGATAAATAAGGTTTAACAAACCAAAATAGATAAATGAAGTTTTATTTGATAGTTTATCTAGATATCATATAAAGTTAGAATACTTTTCTCTTATTGTGAATGATATAATCATATAAATACCATGATTAATACTTTTTGAAAACTATAGAACTGTAGTATATATGTATAACTACCATTAAATATAACATACCAACTTTCTTTACTATTGATTCAATGAAGTACCTTGGAAACGAGCTGCTAATTTCAGATTTTACTAGATCACTAATATATGAACGGTTGACTCTCGATACTATTCTCCCAAAGAACTATATGGACCCAAACAACGTAGACCCATAAGAACATTATACTTTTTTATTTATTTGGATAGCTAACCTGAAAAAGAAAATTGGATAAATACTACAAGTTGCGGAATCTCTCAACTCTCTTTTCCTCCATATAAGGAGCCTATCTTGGCATTCGTTTGTATTCGTAGCTTTGCATCGATCCCTTTTCTTTCTCTGAAATTGTTTCGCATAATATATATCTCACGGTTTTTCCTAAAGAAGCTTAAATAATACAAAGATGGCCTCAAGTTCTATGAGCTCCTCTTGGACGTCTAAGCAAAATAAGATATTCGAAAGGGCTTTAGCCGTTTACGACAAAGACACTCCAGACCGTTGGCAAAACGTGGCCAAAGCCGTCGGGAATAAATCGGCAGAGGAAGTCAAACGTCACTACGATATTCTCGTTGAAGATCTCATGAACATCGAGCAAGACTTAGTCCCTTTGCCTAAATACAAGACCGTCGATGTTGGAAATAAATCAAGAGGCATCAACGATTACGATTTGAGGTAAGATCTTTGTCTCGTTTTTTTTTTTTGAATTATTAGTTGTTTTTTAGAATCTGTGGTCGTTTTTTTTTGTGTGAATTTTACTGTGGCTTAGACTAAATCTATAGATTCTACTACATTCGTTTTGTGATTTCTAATGTGCGTAAACAGAATAAATGTTTAGTGAAAAATTGTTCCAAGTTTGAAGGTTATTGGACTAACATGAATTAGTTTTTGTGGTGAAATAATAACATTAACATTAGCAATGAACGTTGGATTATATAATAATATTAACATAATATTATTCTATATACTAAAATAATAGTTAGAATAATAAGAGACATGCAACCACACGCACCATCCCCTATAGTTTTGCATTCTCATTAAAGGTAAAGGAGTCACATGAAATCTAATCTTCCTTGTACATCATCACATGCACATTGTCTTCCATTGAATCTTATATACGTATGATAAGATAATGCATGTATAATATTTAAGTATGATCATATAGATAGCCGTCATTAGTATATAAATAGGTAAAAGTGATTGTAACTTTCTACTGGTCGGTGATCGACAAAATTGTTACTTTCGAAAAAGCTTTTATTAAACAAATCCTTTTTAAATATACTCTATTGCAGGTTAATGAAGAATATGAGGATCCAGTGAAGTCTGTTACATTGAAGCAATAGTGCTATAAAAGATTCAGAGCGATATATTTCCTTATATCACACACTGATGATCATTGATCAGAACTTATCTTTTCATTGTGCCACGTAATTACTTATTTAACCTTATTTTCACATCAAATGAGCCAAATCATGTTGCTATTGTGTTATTGTTTCTAGTTATTGATTATTATATATTTTTGCCAATTATTGTGTTTGATTTTCGATGGCTTTAGCTATCAATATAAACTAGTTTACACTGAGAGGTGGTCTCTAGTTTTCCACGTAGTAAAACATGTTGTGTACAAAAAACTTGTTGTGTACTATTGGCCAAAAACTTGAGAAACAAATTTGTAGCTATAAAATAGTAGTTCATCTCCAACCCAAACCTATTTTTTCCTCTATAATTCCCACAAAAATAGAGTAACTCTATTAGAGCATCTCCAAAGGCACTCTATTTTTTCCTCTATAATTTACACTAAAATAGAGTAACTCTATTATAGAGTTAAATTTGCTCCAATGGTTCACTCTATAATAGAGTTACTCTATAATAGAGTGAAATATAGAGTAATCCTATTATAGAGTGTGATTGGAGATGGTCTTATAGAGTAAGTTTTACTCCAATAGTTTACTCTATAATAGAGTTACTCTATTATAGAGAGAAAAATAGAGAGATTTCATTTTTTCACTCTATATTTGGAGTGAAAAGGTGAAATCCCTCTATTTTTCCCTCTATAATAGAGTAACTCTATTATAGAGTAAACCATTGGAGCAAAACTTACCTTATAATAGAGTTACTCTATTTTTGTGGGAATTATAGAGGAAAAAATAAGTTTGGGTTGGAGATGCCCTTAAGGTAAACATGAAATGAAATTACATGATGTATAAATTAGTTTTGTAATAGTTTATAAATTATGCATGTAGTATATCCAAATAAAATAGTTTTTTTTTTTTTTTTTTTTTTTTTTGACGTCAAAAGGCCATTCTATTACTCAAGCTTGAGGTGGTCTGGGTAACCAGACCGGGATAGAACAACCAATAAAATATAACTCCCTATGGAATGATCTAGCAGTCTTAGCTAAAAAATCTGAGAACTGATTTCGCGTTCGTGGAACATAGGTGATATTGAACTCCGGAAAGCAAGTCTTGAGCGTCTCAATCCTTTCCAGCTCCGTCGCAAAACTTGGCCAAGCCTGGGGCTCTTTTAACATTGCAATCATCTCCTTGCAGTCCGTTCCAAAGCTCTGGCATGTCGAATGTTGGAGCATGTTCTCCATTGCCCACCGCAGTGGTTCCAATTCTGTATGCAGGGGTGACTCGCGCCGCGTGAGATTCCTTATCCCCATAAGTTGGGTGTTCCCACCACTGTCCATCCACACCCATCCGCATCCACTGAAATGAGCTTCAGCCGTCCAGGATCCATCTATCAAACAAATATTACCCAAGCTTATGACTTGAGATTCCTCGGATCCATATAAAATAGTTTTAAAAACTAAAATCAAATGTAAATAATAGATTAAATATAATAATGTTCGATCTCCATGTATCACTTCGGACAGTCTTCCAATAATATATGTATCTTAGTTTTTTTTATAAACATCTAGAATTGAATATACTAGAACTCAAATAGATAAATACTACATGCAAATGTAATTAAATACAAGATTTGTGATTCTTTAAACTTTAATGAAATTTATAATATGCATGTCATTTGAAGAAAATGAAGAAAATAATAATTAAAAAACAAAAATTATTGATATGACAGTATTAGACTATTAATTTATTTTTTTAGATTTAAATTAATTTTATAATATTTTTGCTTATTTATTATGTTATTTTTGCTTAAGTTCTTATTTGGTATTAAAATTAATCAAAAAATTTATTTTCATGTCGGATGAAAATGAAGCTGGAGAATTTTTAATTATTTATACTATTCTTTGCGAAGTGATTTTTCACATTCGAAATCTCTCATTAAAAATTATAGTGGTCAAAGTTGTTGCTACCCTTGATTAATAATTAACTTATTTTATCATTTAAAAAAACTAACTAATGGTTTTATTTTTTAACTAGATATATATATATATATATATATATATTATTTATCTTTCTGTTTTAATTAATTTCGATTATCACAACAAATAATAATTTTTAGATAATGATAATATAAAATTCATTTTCGTTTAATTCAGTTAATATGTATACAAATTTGTTTATACTATTTTTGGATTATTATTATTATATAAAACGAAATGTATATTATATGATATAAAAATGTTTATACAAAATATAAAATATATTATATACATATATTTTCCATGATAACGAATTGTTTCACAAATTATGATTACATTAAATTTCAGAAACTATAATTAACATAATTATTGTTTAATGTTAAACTGTCCAAAACAGTATAATATAATACGTCCACATTATTACTTCTAAAAAAACTAAACTCAAACAAACATAATACATCATAATTTTTTTCAATTGCTCGATAAGTGTTGGTTCAGTCAAAGCATATTTGCTTTGATTAAAGATTCTTCTAATTTTGTATGGATAAAGGTCCAACAATGTGTAAACAATGTTTTAAATTTTACATAGAACTATGAGAGATATTCAACTGTTATAACATTTTAGTTGTAAGTTATGTCTTCTATGATGATTTTTGCTGATTTTACCCGTCATAAAATAAAGATAATAGAGTTGAATTGTGATGATTTTTGAATTAATAATAAACTTTTGTAAAATCCTAAGTTAATTATACTTTGTTAAAAAAATGATATTATTTTATATTTTTAGTGGTTTATATTATTATATTTATATATGATTATATATTATAATTTATTAACCTGCAGTTTAACAATGTTGACCTAGGTTAACTCGTTGACTCAGCTGAGAGTAATATGATTCAGTATTCGTGTCAGATTTAAAAATATTGGTGTGGTGTGTTTATTGATGGAAATAGTTGTATTGATTTTATCTTCAATATATAAATATAAATATATGTGTCCCAATGTTTAAAATGCATGAGCTTAAATATCCCTCTAATCGTACCTTACAATCAACTAACTAGATTTTGACCTCCATATATGTGTGGATAAATTTTTATTTTATAAATTTATAATTTTGATATATCATAAATGTTTTAAATATATGATTTACATTTTATTGTTATATAGTGTGTAACTCTATAATCTTATTATCTATGTTTCTTATTCGACATTATTTATATATAATTATTTTTTATACATTTTACTTTGTTATTAATTATTATTATAAAAAAAAAAAAAATTTGAGTTCGGTATAATAAATTCATAATATGAAATAATCAAATAGAGAAACTCTTTCAATATATATATTTTTAAAAAATTTCCACAGTTTGCATACAATATATTTTTAAATTTTATTTAATTATACTATGAACGGATATTTGTTTAGGATAATTTATATTTTCATGTTGTGTTTAAAAATATACTTTAGCATTTCTATTATTTTAGTATATTGTGAGATTTTATAAGTAAATACACTGTTCAGTTTAAGCAATTTGGTTCGATTATCTTAGTATATTTTATACATATAGGATCTATCACATTATTTTAGTATGTTATTTTAATTTTAGGGTTACTTTTGAGCTGATCTTGAGTTGTTGTCATCGCCGACTGTGCTTTTCTATACTTCATGTTTCCGGTTTACTTCCGGTGGAACGCCGACTAAACCGTTCGGCGATGATTTTTCAATGGGTGAAGTTAGGTGACGTCTCTGCTCCAAAACATATGTCCTTCTTGGTTGGTGTTTAACACATGTGAGCTTTCGTGGCTGATCATTGTTTTATTTTAGCCGTCTTTTTTTTCTGGGTTTTGGACCTCTTATATATTTTTTTTATTTGTCTTTTTGGACCTTTAGTTGTAAATGTTTGTCCTCCATTAATAATACTAGATGACAAAGAAAATAAGGAAAAAAAATGTTGATCATACATAAACATGGCCTAGAGTCTAGAGACCAAAATGATTGTGTGTTGGTGGATGCACCAAAAGCTCAAGTCAACCGTAAGATACGGACCAGTTATCGACCACTTAATCTCATGGAGGTCACCACGTAAAGACCTAATAAACGCATTACAAGTGGCGAGATTTGAGCTCCTCAAACCGACCTTTCACCTAAAACTCAGCGCCTCTTCCCAGAGCTGTGAGATAGGACGGTCCCAAATACGCACGCCTCACTCGGCACGTGCTAGTGTTGCTGACTTGGTGCAAAGTGAGACGTGGTGGGCCATGAGCTATTGTTAAGCCGAAAAAGTGTCAATTTCGACCCTAATAATTTAGGTCGTGCCAAATACGACCCAAACAATTGATCAGTGTCAAATACGACTTCAATTCAATTACAATTCGCAAAGCAGAAGATTCGCCGGAGACAGGTATAGTTGATGTACCCTATGGACTGAGTTTGGTTTATGCTTATTTCTTTTGAAACTAGTGTTATGTGTTTACTTCTGTATGTATATATATACAGGCAATGTGTGAGGAGTTGAGTAGAAATGCAGCTGATCTAACATATGAGAATGAGAATCTGAGAAGGGTATGCAAACCCATTCATTAGTGAGCCTGTGAGGCCGTTGTTATTAGCTAGCTAACATTAAATCTGGCAGGCAAAGATTGGGCCTTGAGATAGTTTAGTCTTTGGAGACCATTAACAAGCATTTAAAAGAACAGGTCACACTTTCTATCATACACCATATCACTACCAGAGCACTATTATCTCATGTGCCATCTGTTTTTTTTATACAGGTATCGAAGTCGGTAAAACCAGGGACGAATGTAATGTTTCTCATAATTTGTAATAGCATAATTAACCAGACAAAAAAAAAGATACGATATGATACTATTACTACCTACTTTAATATGCACTTGCAAATATTTTCCCGGATTAAAACCTGAGTGATTAGTTGTTAGACCAATATCCATCTACACAACTCAGCACCTAAGTCGAATCTAATTATGAGACCATTTTGACTCGATTTGGCGAGCGGATTGTTTAGTATGAGTTTCAGAAGAAGGGCTTGAATTAGATTGAGAAATCTGAGAGTCATGAAAACTATTTAAGATCTATGAAATGGCCAGTATTTGGAAGCGTGCATGCAGCTTGATATCGTGAAAATTCAGATCTTTATTCAGGTTCAGGGTCTAGTTTCATTACCTTTCTGATGTCGTCACTATATTTTTTGCGTAGGTTTAAAATTTGGAAGGTTATCAATTTTATTTTCAATAACTATTGATACGCATACGCTTAACTAACCATGGATAAAATAATCTCAGTCGAACCCCAACTAGAAGACGTTGTTAACTTAATTATTGTAACAACGCTGGGTTAAGTAAATTAACACTTTGACATCATTTTTAGTTGGGACTGACAAAATGAAACAAAACCACTCTCAAAATAAAAGCAAAATCATCTAAACTTAACGATAGGTATTGCAAATTGTTAACCGGAATAAGTGAAGTATTGCAAATTTTTATCAAAATATACAGAATAAAAAAATTGTTGGTACAAGATAATAATCATATACCATTAGACACGTCCGTAATATGAAAACGAAACTACTTCTACAAACATGATAATTCTCTATACCTAATTGACGTTAGAAATGAAATTACAAATGACTAATCACAAAAAACTATATAAAAATTCATATCCTTTTAGTCAAAAGAACATTCATATCCTAATCAATTAATTTAGAATATGTCAAAAACTTAATAATCACTCACTCATATCACTTTCAATCTACAGAATTCATCTATAATAGCATATCTATATTATTTTTAATTTTCTTTTGCTACACAATCACAACCACAACTTAAGAGATCCGAACACACCCACACACAGACAAAAAATGATATAAAGGTAGTATAAACTAAATGGAAACCGTCGAGCTTAACATATTAAACCCACAAAAAGTTTGATTGTCTTAAGCAGATTTGCTTAGTTGAGCAACTTGCTGCATTTATCTTTAACCCACTTGAAGCTTTTTCTGAAAGAGCCTTTAAGCTTACCTTCAACAGTGTAAGCTCTGTAACTCACAACTCTTTTCTTCCTCTTTATATCTGGATCCACAAATCCCCATGAAGAAGATGACGATTTTCCTTTCTTCAGATTCGGGTTATCTTCGGGTATCCGGGTCGGGTGATCGGTGTAGGAAGTGCTGTAAGACCTGAGATCTTGCATACCATTACCACCGAGTGAACCTGGACCGTCGGATCTCCGGTCTGATGTTCTACCGTCACCGTACGATCTGGATCTGAAGTCTTCCATATTGGTCTTACACGAACAAGTAGTAGAGGAAGAAGTGAAGGTGGAGATCGAAGGTTTTGTAATAAAAGTCGACGAGTGGCTTTTTTGGTCTTGTTTCTTTCTTTTACGAGAAGGAAAGAATCTTCTGTTTACTTTACCTATATATTTTTTCCTTTTATTAGTTTCTTCATATCTTTGAATGAAGACAACTACTATTGCCATCGAATATTTATAGTAAAAGTTTCTGCAAAATAAAATGAAAATTATTTGTCCAAAAAACAAATAAATAAATAAAATGAAAATTCATAATATCAAAAATTCACATATGTAAATAATACTCAACTAAATACTTAAAATATTTAATAAATATAAATACAATAAAAGACTGACAAGTCAACATGAGGCGCTGAGTCATATGCAGCTGTAGCCGAGTCGGTGGAACGTACACATTAATTTCTTTTTAACTGAATTTCTCTGTTTGACCAATATTTCCACGTGATCTTCACGTGATCCCTTTTGAACATTTTCTCATTTTTTGCCTTTGAATACAATATTTTTTTGTTTGTTGAATTCCTTTGTATAGTTGACTACTTCTAATAGCATTGATTTTTTGATGACATGATGTCAGTTTGTTAAGGTTATTTTAATCAACTAATCATATGATTAAACCGATTTTGACGAATATATATAAGTACAAAATCAAGATCCAAATTTAAAACCCCGTCAACTTTATCAGTGCAGTGGACAGTGGTATCTGTTTATTTGTGTTAGGTTTTTTTAATAGGAGTACTGTATGCTTTAAATAAAGTTAGTTACAAAAGCTGAAAAGTGAAAACTTATAACTTGTCCATGATCTAACTAATTTGGTTACTCTTAACTTAACTAAAAAAAAAAAAAAAGGGTGCTCAAAAAAAAAAAGTCCGTTTCTCCCGTCATAGGCTCGTAGTTATATTAGCCTTTCATATTCAAAAGTTGCATTATCACCTTTTGTGTTTGCTATTTTTTTTTTTGGTTAACATGCTATTTCTCTACAGGATCTGTCAAATAACATTAAGATTCTGAATGGTAATATGTGCGGAACAAACAGATAAGATACTACGATAAAATTTAACTGCTGTTTGTATGAAAAAAATACATGCTGCAGAATAACTGCAGATCGTCTAAAATAAACGGTTCGAAACAAAGAACGAACGGTAAATTGTTTATATTTTACAAACAAAAAAATCAGTAATACTAATATATTTTCTAAAATATATATTTTATAAAAAATATATTTTATAGCTTATTTCATAAATAGGAATATTTTATTTTAATTTTTTAAACAAAATTAAATAAATTATATAATTTATTATAATTCAAAAAATTTATAACTTAATTTATAATAAAAGTATTTTTAGCAATATGTGAAACATAACGAATACAATAAATAGTATAGTTACGTGATATATAAAATATATTTGTATTTTAAAAATTAAAAAGTAAATGATACTAAGCTGTAAATACCAGATTATATTTACAATTATTCAAAGCTATATTTGTTATGATTTTATATATTTATTAATTATTTAAATTTATACTAACTAAATATTAGTAGAGTTGATTGATTAATTAGATAGTACACATATAAATTTCAATTTGTGATTATGTAGATTTATGTTTTAATATCTGTTTAAAAAAAATTGTTTCCAACAGAAACTACCACACCTTATTTGTTTTTTTTTTCAGGTTGAAGTGTGGTTTAGAACAAAATTCATCCCGCACCTATTTTTCTTTATAATTTATAATTGTTTAATTTATGAAAAACAATAGCAATAAAATAACATGAATAGTGACAGCATTGTGTTCCTGCATTGTGTTTCTTATCTCTCACTGATAACATTTATTGCTTTAATGTTCACAGAACTATGAATTTGTACTATATATACATTAATTGACTATTGTAAACTTATTTCTCTTCAAAATTAAAAATAAATTTGATAACTGTAAAATCACAAAGACTTTCTAAACCCAAAGATTAATTTCACGAGGTTTTACATTCGGATCTCATGAAACGTTACTTTGACACTTAAAAACTTACTAGTTTACCAAATTTTTGAACATGGAATGATTATTTTTATAAGAATTAAATGGCTGTTGAATTGTTTTTTCTTTTTGGAAAATGTTTGTTTGATCAGAAAAAATAGAATTCAAAATATTTCGCAAAGGTCGATAGTTGTAAAAACTAAAACTCATTTTTATCCTTGCATCATGTCATATATCTAAGTGAGAAGAAAATCTCTTCGCTGGTAGATATAAAAATTCGGTAAAACTAGTTTGTCTTCTCTTTATATTAGATAAAATTGTTTTTTTAAAGCAAAAAAATGGTAACTATGTCCCTTTATACTAATCTATATTACTTTATGTCCCATTAGACTAATATTTTTCAAAATGGCAGTAATGCCCTTAAAATTGTAAATTTTTATTCCTTTTTTTTTTTTTTTTTTTTGTTTTTTTGTTCCTTTTTCGTTTTTTTATGTTTTTTTTTTAAATCGATTTTTTTTTTCAAAATATAAAAGTTAATATTCCCAAATATTTTGTTTCCATATTTTTAGGAACTGATTTCTTATCCGTAGAATACAACTAATATGCAGAAATCGGTTACTACAATTTTTTAGAATTATAGTAATGTTTAGATTTTGATTTCTACATGTTTTAGATTTATAGTAAATCTGTAGAAGTCAGTTTCTACGTGTTTTAGATTTATATTAATGTGTAGATTTTGATTTCTAAAGATTTTAGAACGATAGGTTAAGCGTGGAATGTGTATTCTAAATATTTTTAGAATACTCCTATTTACGTAGATCACGTATTCTAAACATTGTAGATTCAATGAAAAAAGTGGATTTCGTTTTCTACTTCGTAAAATGCCATTTCTACTTTATTTAGAACATAATTTGAAATTTATAATTTTAACTTTTTTATAACTGGAAAAAATATCACTAAGTTCATATAGGTATTTTATCAAAAGTTACTATTTTTTCAATTTTTTTTGTTTGTAAAACTATTTATTAAATTTATTTTCAAAAATATTAAAGGGTGTTATAGGAAAATATGACACAAAATATAGATTAGTCTAAAAGGACATAGTTACCATTTTTTTGCTCTAAAAAACAGTTTTCCCTAGATTCTTTTAGTTGTTTGTATGATTTATTTGAAAGTTTTAGCATAACAGATTCCTAGGATCCATAATCTATATCGACTTCTTAGCAAAATAAACTAGCACACGAAGTATATTATTTTTCATGCAAGTCATATAAAACATATTCTTTTTTTCATTATCAACTTGATTTAATTAGAGCTGGGCAAATAAACCGAACCCGAAAATCCAAACCGAACCCGATCCTATAAAAATAAATCCGAACCGATCCGAACCCGACATAAATACCGAATGGATCCTGTTTTTTGGTATTTTGGATTATGGGTATTATCCGAACCGAACCCGGACCTAAATGGATATCCGATAAAAACCCGAAACATTTAAAATCACAAAAAGAACTTCTACCAAATATGATCTTAATTCTTAATATGTATCCAAAATACTTTAAGATATTATTGAACTTCTAAAATAATTATATGTTACATGAAGGTTTATGGTGGAATGTGACGGTTGATGCCTGAAGTTTTTAGATTTTGGTTTTGTTTTTATTGAATAATGTTTCTCATTTCATGAGAACTTATTTTTTGTTTTATGATTTCATTTATCTGGTTTTCTTTTTATCACTAACTATGTTTATCTTTCGCTTGATTTTGATTGAATGATCACGTTTGATTTTTTTCTTATTTTTGAATCGATTATACTTATGTTTTGGCTATTAAAATATGTACAAATCATGTATTTTAAATCCGAAGAACCGATTTCATTTATGTTTTAGTTACAAAATAGGTACAAATCAAGTATTTTTAAACCGAAGAACCGATTGGGATCCGAACCCGAAAGTACAATGGGTTATACCGGTTTTTTTAAGATTTACTAACCCCGATCCGAACCCGATAGAATCCGAACCGATCCCGAACCGATCTTTTATATAACCCGAAAGGGATTGATTTTGATAAACCCGAAAAACCGAAACCCGAATGGATAAAACCGAAACCCGATTGGGACTCCGAATGCCCATGCCTAGATTTAATAAAAGATAATGAACAAATGAAACACACCAAAATAAAATGAATAGGCCGCTAATGGGCCAACAATCAACTTGATTTGTTTTCAATCTTTTCATATAATCCTCATGCATCGGGTTACGATATTTCCTTTGTCGTTTTCCTGTTAATTACTAGATTTGGTCTAGCAGTAAATTTCCAAAAACAGAAAAACAAGAAAGAGGGAACTGGTGTAATTTTTTTGGTGAAGTATTTTTATGATTGCAAAAGAAAAACAAATAATGGAAAAGAGAAATAGAGATGTGACGTGAGAGCATCTCCAACCTCCACTCTATTTTTAACTTTAAAATAGAGTTTAGAGTAAAAAATGTTCCAATGGTGCACTATTTCTCACTCTATAATAGAGTGAAAAATAAGTTTACTCCGAATATAGAGTAATTTATTTTTTTTGTTTATCACTCTATTTTCTATTCTAAAATAAAGTACTATTGGAGCAAATTCAAACTCTATTATAGAGTTACTCTATTTTAGAGTAAAAAATAGAGTAAGCTATTGGAGATGGTGTGAGAGTGAGAGAAAAAGGGAGTGATATTGATTTTGTGTGTGTGTGTGTTTACACGAGAGAGAGAGGAAAAACATGGACTACTTTTCCTTTTTGTTTATTATTATTTCTACTGATTCTTGTTACAAAAGAACAATGAAGCATTTATCTATTTATAAGAGTTTCAAGTCGGTTAAACCCAGCTAAAAGACATAATTATAAATCTGACATGTGTCCCGATGATAGTGCAAAAGCCTCTTGACTCATATGACATGTGGGGGTGATAAGGATATTATGAGAGCATGGCAAGTGTCTTTGAAGATGATTAATCACTTTTATAACATTTTCTCTTGATTACTCATCTTCTATTACGTAGTGCCTCGTTAAAAATTTGGTCACGGAAAAAATTCACTGAGACAAAAACCATGAAAGAAAAAAAGAGTACACTGCCGTAATTTTCCCCTAAAAGTAGTGAACTTAGCTTTTTCGTTACAGGTCACGCAAATGCCGCATTCCGATACCGTAGACGTGTTTTCTCTCAGTTGTTGAGTCTCTCTCTCTCCCTCTATCATTTCCTGAGTATTTGATAAAGCTTAAGAACAATGATGAGTGTAAAGAAGGAAATACCAAATGAAATAAAGAGAGTGTGTGGGAATCAAAATCTTTTATGGATTTGTCTCTGTGGGAATCAAATCTCTTTTTTGAATTTTTAGATTTTAGGGTCTAAATAAATTGATTTGGGGGATTCTAATAGGGGTTCGGGTTGGATTTTAATCGATTTGTATTTGGATCTTCGTTTGAGTCGGATTGTACCAATATCAACTGGTTTACTGTTGGTTAATGTTATAAACCATTAAAACCAACCTAAATCTCGGCTTGTGTGGAAACGGGTTTCGATCTTTCGGGATAGGGAATAATGGTTTTCAACTTTTCATACTTAAATTGTATGCAATTAGGCCGATGTTGAAAGATTGTATACTTTTGTTACTATATGATAGTTATGGTGTAGAAATAGGTAGTTAACCCAAAAAAATGCAACTTTGGTGGAATTAAGAAAAGAAGCATTATACCAACACATGAAAAGCGGCCAATCTCGCAGCGACGCTGAACTTAACCAGAAATCAGTTCTGATCAACTAACCGTACTACAGTAGACAACAAAAGTAAGGTCTTGTGCTCATAAGTTGCAAGTAAGAGGAGAAAGAAGAAACTATCCTTGTGTGACACTTGTCAGACTATGTGTTAGACAACACTAAACAGAAACAAAAATTTCAGCCTTTACAAGGAAATTAAGACTCTGTTTATCTGTGTTTGAGTATATATATATATATATATATTTTTTTTTTCTAAATTTCAGCTGCGTTGATACTAGGAAAACCTATTAAGCTCTTGGTAAACAAACAACACTACGGCTTCCCAGACTTATGATTACACGAGTTAGATTTTAGCTAATCTAGTGCTGCTTACCTGAGGAAATTGAAAGTGCAAGATGGGTCTGATAGAAAGAGTAACATGTACAAGTACTATGTTTTATTTATTTCACAAAGAACTATCGCAGAATAATAATGAGCTTTTCTCTTTACAAAGGAAAAAATATCTGTCTTCACTGCACTAATAAAAATCATAGCAATAACAATAAATCCCCAGTCTCTAAACTTAACAATCCATCAGTAAAAAGTAGTTATACGCTCATTGTGGAAATGCAATGAGTTGTCCATTTGCTTCACTCTTACCAGCCAGCTTTCACTTCCATACGGGACTTTTTTTTTCTTCCTGGGAACCAATTACTTTAATGTATTTCCCTGTTTATCAATCTGGGTTTGACAAAATAGAAGGAAGCCCTTGAGCTTAGTCTAAGAGTCAAGCCCTTGAGCTTCACTCTTACCAACCAGCTTTCACTTCCATATTGGTACTTCATATTGGAAGTAAGCATAGTTTTGTAATCACTAAAAGATTTACAATTGAGTTTTGAGAAGCCGTAAAAAAAATAAGCAATGGTTTTAAAGTACCAATATGAAGATTCTAATCATTTCGAAAGTTCTATAATCACAGATAATCCAAACATAATCACAGATTACCTCCTTAACTTTTCAAAACATTTTTGATACTATAATAAGTAATGATAACCACCGTCTGCGGCAACCGAACCGACGGATACGTTGTTAAATTGAACTAACAGATACAAAAGCATTTGTAATGTCTATTTTCTATTTTCAATGTTTAATTTTGTTATATAAAGCTGTTCTATAGTTGAGTAAGTATTTAAAGGAGGAGATAGCAACTTGCAAACTCTTCAGTGATTGTGTTGAGGATTGGTCTCTTGAAGAAGGTTCATATTTTAAAATTTATAAACTAGATTTCGACCCGCGCAACCGCACGGGTTTTTGTGTTCATTTATTTTTATATAAATATTTTGCTTTCAATTCTAAATTGGTATATATTATAATATATATGTGTCTATCAATTTTTAAAACATAATAAGTTTACGGTATATTTTTTTCGTTAAATAGATTGTTTCAAACTTTCACATGTATTTGTATCTTCTTTTATATATATATATTTTCGGATTATTATTTCATTATTAAAATCGTAACTATATATATAAGGATTAATAAAATATTGTTTTATTGTCATATTCAAAAATATTGTAACATTTCACAAATTTAGAAATTTTTTAAAAAATTAAACTTTTCGCTTCCTAGATTTATATTATCGAGTAAATAATTAAATAATTAGTTTTTGTTTAATTTTTAAAATAAACTCTATAATTTAAAATTTGTTTTCATTGGTTTAAGGTAGTAAAAATTAATCATTATTAGATAATATAATTTTTGTTATTTAAAAAAATCTTTATAATTTTAAAAGTTAACATCGACAAATATTTAAATAATTAACATATAGAGGTATAGTATTACAATATTAAATTATATCTATTTAATTTATAATATATATATATATATATTTAATGAATTATCAATTGTTTAAATTCAATTATTGATAGCCCAATAAAAAATTCTAGTAGGCCCAAAATTTAAATGGTAAGATTAGAAATTAAATGTAACATGATTTTCTAGTAATAAATCCATTAGGTCCATTTTTTAAAAAATCACACATGAATCAAGGTTGTGACTTCTCTTTTAATATATAAGACTAGATTTTGACCCGCGCTTTCAAAGCGCGGAATTATTTTCGAAACATTCCAAATTTATTTGATATAAATTTGTATTTAATTGTATCTACACTTAGATATTACAAATGAAACATTATATTCAATGTTTTGAAACCCGACCCGACCCGCAGTTAAATTGCCAAATTCAGTGGTTCATATGTAATTCATTTTAGTTTTTTTTTTAAAAACTGTTATTTAAAAATTCTATAAAACCCGTAACAACCGCTAAAACCCGAGATCTGGTTATCGATTGAAATGATATATGACCCAATATGTAATCAGGTTTGATTTAATATTATATTTAGAGTATTGTAATATATATTCATGAACGTTCAGATGAATAGAAAATATATTATGAAATTGATATTCCAATTTTAATACAATTTTAGTCCAACTAAAATTTCATCTTGTTAATGGATTAATATTTGAGTGGATGCATACTAAAAATAAAATAGATTTGAGCATCAATAATGTGTATACGTTAATTACAAATTAATGATTTACGTTTGCAAAAAAATACAATTGTTTATTTAGTTAGTTTATTTTTGTTATTCACATATTATTAGATACTTTTTGATGTTTTGTCTATGGCTTATTTTAAATTTTAAATTTAATTTCATTATTCGCATTAGAAATGTAAATATTTATTATTTTAATTTTGATATATATTTTTATTATATTTAGTTCTTAATTTTTCTAATTTATATATATAATTATATTTTTAAACAATTAAAATATCGACTCTTACTCTCTGGCTTCGATTTATGTTAATGTAATGTTTTATGATATATTTGTGTTAATATATTTGTTCAATTAGTTTATATTTGATATATATATTACATGTCTGTTTGAGTAACCCGTAAAAAATATATTCATTAAACTATCAATAGTAACATGTTTCATCATATAATTTCTATTAATATTTATTTTATAATATATATTTATATATATTTTAAAACTCTAACTATAAGAATTATATTTTTATGTATTTGGTGAGGGTTTTGAACAAATTTTTTTTTTTTGCATTTGAATTAATATATAGTTGTATATATACGAATGAATAGACATATATTTTTTTGCATTTTAAAACATGCTTCTGTTTTAATAGTATTGATAGTTGTATTCAAATACGCAGCTGACATGGAAAATAAAAAATCACTACGTAAAACCCTACAAAATAGTAGAAAATTGGGAAAACAACCATTTAAATCCCGAACTTTCAAAAATAAGCTAAACAAAGCTCCAACTTCTAAGCAAGCCAAATAAATTCTACACTTTTGTAAAAAATTCCAAATTAATCCTAAACTTTTATTGATTAAGCCTTTTTAGTCATGTAGAAGTCAAACGTTAATTAGACGTTTACGTAGTAAAACGGTTCATTTTGATGATTCATTAAAAGTAGGAATTTTTCTCGAGTTGTGAACCCTAATTCCCATAACGAACTAAATCCTGTAAAATTTCCAGTGATTGCAGAGAGAAAGAAGGTGAAGATCTTGAGGACTTGAAAATATTGATGATGCAGAGGAATAAGCTTGTAACGAGACGAGCTAAAACGCACTGTGAGGATGGACATGATCAATGTGACACGTCACTGGCCATGCCAGCTAAGTGAGGGAAAATAACAAGAAGTACAAAAACAGAGTATGCTTTCACTTGGAGAATTATCCAAGAAAATAGATCGTGAGTTTGTTAGAGTTTTGTTCATTTTTTTTTATTTTTTGGTCAAATTTTTGTTCATTTTTATAGAGATAAGGATACTACTTAGAGATAAACATAACTTGTATAATAAGATTATCCATGTTATATAAGTCCCCGTTGTATTAGGACTTCATACGATGTATATATACGCTGCTTAGCACATGAATACAAACAACACTTCTATATTATTTCATGGTATTCTTGATACTCTTTAATGGAGTTCTCTCATTGTGTTTGAGTTGATTCTTAGTATATACTCTTGAGAAGTGTGAGAAATGATATTTCGTATCATGAACGTTATTCCATTATTGTGTTGTTGAAGCTTTCATACGGATTTACCGTATCAGAAATTCACGAGCCTTATTTTAACCCATGGTGAAAAGGAAAAAGAAATATTTCTGCAATTAAAGATTGCAGTCCACGAAGAAGGGAAGAACTCTTAATTTTATCGAGTCACCAAAACTCACCGTTTTTACTATTTAACAGATATAAACGTCTAATTAACGTTTGACTTGTACATGACTAAAAAGGCTGAGTCAATAGAAGTTTAGGATTAATTCGGAATTTTCAAAAAATTTAGTATTTATTTGACTTGCTTAAAAGTTGGAAATTTGTTTAGCTTATTTTTGAAAGTTTAGAATTTAAATGGCTATTTTCCGTAGAAATTTAGAAGACTTCGGATAGTAAAGTTGCACGCAATAATAATAAATAACTATTTGGCCGTCCATAAAAGTATTTAGACTTTGAAAAGTATAACTAGATGAATATTTAAACCTTGAAGGCCATCTCCACGACTCCATCCCGTCAATTACTTTCTGCGTCTTGCCTTCAAATATCTATAGTTTATTTTCGAATAAACTATATATAAAGGACTGCAAGATTCATGACTACCAGAAAATCCCAACATAGACCAAACTATCTTTTGTTAGTTCCTAAAGCCAAATAGGCAAATTCAACGATACCTATCCAACCTATGAGCCCACTTCAAAATCTTTTTCTTATATACTTTATTAAAATAGAGAGAAACAGTTATGAACCGATCCTCTAAGGTATTATTGGGATACCAATATTTTCGTAACAGAATATTCCCTTTATGCAAGCTTTTGATCACCTTTTTTTTTTGTCAAGTCTTATTGATCACCGTAAGATAAATTATTGAACAACACTCAATATGTATTGTAAGTTTTATTTGAAATCAATAACACAATCTGAGAGCAAGAAATTCCTACTTTATCATTCATGGTACCACAGCCAATGTTTGGCCTGTAAAATTGATCTAAATTAATGCCAACCACTTTTCTTAGCATGACTAGCATCAATTACAAGAATACCGTTAAACAACACGTAGCATCCGCAATTGATGTGTAGACAAGTTGACACACTTATCAAATCCCTTCCTAATTTAAAATCGCCCCCATTAAAAAAGGTGTCTAGAAAGAAAATATTAAAAAAAAAACTGGCAAGAAACAGAAAAGAAAGCCATTCTTTTTTTGTCAACAAAGCAAGTCATTCAATAAAAGAAAACAATTTAAAGAAATAAAGTCTAAAAGAAATAAAAGAACGACTTAAAATTTGTGTAAATAAAAACATAGTAGTATATTTTTTGTAATTTTCTTAATCTATATAAAATATGTCGATACTTTTTGCGAAAATAAATGGGTACCATTATAACTATTATAGATACATTTCTCACTAATTATCATTCATATATTAATTTATTTATCAACACTTGGTAATCAACACTTGGTGATTAACTATCTAAAATTCTCTCTCCTCCCGTTTTTCTCTCTAGACTCAAACTCACTCGCCTTCTGTTTGCTCCGGCTCCGGCAGCGCGTGAGCGCTCAATCCGGCGTCGGAGGCTTCACCTTCGCTTTTCTTAGCTCTTCTGTCTGCTGTCTCTCCGACTATGGTGCTCACCTCCGATATGCTCGATTTTCTGGGTTAGGGTTTGGCTCCGGGGTCTGCTCCGCTCGAGAGGAGTTCGACTCCGACGGCTTCTCTGCTTTCTCTGGACTCTCGGTGAGGAGGGTGAGCGGTGGTTCGTGGACGCAGTCGGCTTTTTGGGTTCAAGATTGAGGTCGGTTTTCAATTCTAGATCTCGATTTGTTTCCTTTGCGCTTGTGGAAGAAGGACGGTTTGCTTCTCTTTGGTTTCGGTAGTTCTCTGCCTCGGTCCTTAGAGTTTCAAGCGGCTACGGAGGGTGATTCTCGGTTCTTGGCGGCGTCGTCAATCACCGGTCTCTCATCTCTTTAGTCAAAGCGCGTGCCGGTGGATTTCATTACCACGGTGACGAGTCTTGAGCGATGAGTATGCAGGCGGTGATGGTGCTCTCTCTCTGTTGTGGCTCGTGAAGGTCTTGTGAGAGGAGTCAAGGGGTAGTCGTCTATGGCTCCCCGATGCCCTCTTGCAATGCCTCAGCGCTTTCAGTTCTCCTCTACTTGTCTCCTTGGTTTGTGTTTCTCTTAAGGCGACGGCCTTCGAAGAGAATGCCTCTGTTTTAGATTGGTGTTACATCTCTGTCGGTACCGGAGGTGGATTTAGCAGCACAGATATTAGCTTCTCGGTTCTCGACAGCTTCAGGCGTAGTGGCGGTTCTCATCAGTCATTGGCCGTCATGGTGCCACGCTTGGTCACGCTCACATCCCAGCACCACCTTTGGTTTCGCTTGGACTTTGGTGGTGGTGTGCGTGTCATAATTGTGCAGGTTTGGGGCCTCAGGTCAAGGAGTAGCAGGGTTTACAACCCGTTTCTTGCAGGTTCGGAGTGGCATTAGCGTGTGTATTGTTCGGTCTCGCGTTTCTCTTCAGGTACGGGTCTCTCGGACCACTCGCTTATTGTTTGCTCGCGCTTCATTGAAGGATGATATTGCAAGAGAGACAAGATCATCGGAAGCTAGCTACACTGGAAATGACCCGGGAAGACCCCGGCATCCGTGGCAACACGGAGAATCTCTCTTTCCCGTGGGTTAAGTTGATGGTGAGAACGGTTTTCGATGCCTGATGATTATGAATTCGAACTAGCAGAACGCGCCGGGGACATGGGTCGAGCGAAACTAGCTAGAAGTTGTTTGATTTTGGTATTTTGTTCGAGTCGAATCTTGTAATCGAATCTTAATGCCCGTTCTCGGGAAGAAATTATAATATTTCATTTAAAAAAAAGAAAAAAAAAATTAAATATCTATACAGAGAGACATAAAAATACAATATAGCCGTGATCAGAGAAATACCCATCTCTGCAACATCATTTCCCAATCCACTTGGAAACAAAATCGTATCCGTCACAAAGAAAAGAAAGAAAAAAAAACATATTTGGGTTACTTGAGCCATGTGTATTAAATTGATTTACATGCTGGGGATGTTGATTTAAAAGGGTCTAGAAATGAGCGGCGGCAGCGGTGGTCCAAAGGCGCAGGAGGGTGAGTTGTTTGTGGCAGTGGCCGTGAAGGGTATGATCGGAGATAAATTGGGCGGCGGTGGAAGCCGCCGCGCAGTACGGTGGGCCGTGGATAATCTCTTACCTAAGGCTGATAGATTTGTGATGATTCACGTCATCCCCACAATTACTACTATCCCTACCCCTAGTAAGTCTCTCAATCAACACATTTCACATGTTTCCTGCTTCTGTTTTTGACTTTTTTCTTTGATTTTCCACTTGAATTAAATGTAACATAAAAACATATATAAGCCAAATACGAAAGGCAATATGCTTTGGCAAAAAAAAGGGAAATATGTTTTCCTGTAAAACATTTAGAGTGTGGACTGCTTGATTAAATTCAGAGATTTGTTTTGTAACATGCATGAGTTGATAACATGGTAACTGAATCATATTCCAATTAATTATTATGAGAATGGTGTTTGTTGCAGCCGGAGAGAGATTACCGCTGAAGGAAGTGGAGGAGAGGTTGGTGGAAATGTATGTGAGAGAAGTGAAACAAGAACATGAATCAGTCTTTGTTCCCTTCTTGAAAATGTGCAAGAGGAGTAGTCGCAGCAAGGTGCGTTCATTTCATTTTCAGAACAAATTAAACGTAGAAAAGTTTTAGGGTCAAACTGTAAATCCCCTGAATTATAAAACCTTCAATTTCAGGTAGAAACTCTGTTGCTAGAGTATGATGATCCTGCAAAAGCGCTTCTGCGATTCATCTTCAAATCAGGAGTTAACAGTTTGGTTATGGGATCATTCACGCCAAGCATGTTCACACGGTACATTACATAGTTCAGTGTGGTTAAGTTTTCCTTAAACAACACGGTTATTTACACTAACCGACCCGTTAATCTTGCTTTAGGATAACAAAAGGCCCAGGAGTACCGTTGACTGTCTTAAGATACGCTCCAGAAACATGTGAAGTATACATTGTGTGCAAAGACAGGATCACTACAAAATCTATGAATCCGTTAATCAACGCAGGTAAAAACAAAATTATGTGTTTGTAAATATTTATTTTATAGGCAATTCTCTTTAATAGCATGAGAAAATTATCATAAAAATAGCAAACAATAGAAAAATCACAAAATAATACTTAACACACTAAGGGAATGTATTGAATATGAAATTTGAAGTGATTTGATTTTAATGAATTTTTTTATGATTGTAGATGAACTGGAGAGATTGGTGTGTTTGTTGTTAAAACATTCTAGAATTTCATCTAAAATTATGAAATTTGGATTTTTATTTTTATAACTAAGAAACTTCTATCAAAAAATTTAGAAATATTTGAAGCACTGTGAAATCTCTAATTAAAATTTTGTTCAATAAATGTGGATTTCAGTGTTTTATGAAATGATAAGTTCAATAACATTAAATTTAAAGTATTTTTTTTTTTAAATCCACGTTTGAATAATATTGGATTTGACATTTTATAATAAATCACCTCAAAATCCTAGTTGAATACTCTTAGATAGTGGTATTGGATTGAAGAATTAAATTGATTTTCAAAGAATTAAGTTAAAGACATAAATAATTGATTTCATAGTATGCAATTGTCTAATTCTTATGTTTTAGATTTTAAGGGAATACAAAAAAAATTGATAGAAACCTATTCCTATAATTTCCATGAATTTTTTGAATCTATGTATACTAAAATTCAAATAAAATTTTAATAGTGAAAATAATAAAAATCTAATCATTTATATATCAATAAAAAGTCATTTAAAGAAACAATCGAATAAAAACTTTGATAATAAAAAAATTGACGAACAAAAAATAGTAAACTCGATCATTTTAATATCACTGTGTAAAATGTAAAAGATAGCATTGTATCTGAATATAAAAGATTATTGTCATGAGTCATCTATTAATAAATTTGATAGGAAAATAATCGAAGAGGTTCATCCGTGCATTGAGACATGAACTAGGTAGGCCTGGGCATTTTATCAGGACCCGAAGACCCGATCTGAAACCGATCCAAAAAAACCTGGTTCGGGTAGGAACCGATCCGATCAAATTACCTTATCGGGTCTTGTTGTAGAGGACCCGCGGGTCTTGGATCCGACCCGACCCGAATCCGAAACCCGATGGGTATCCGAATTAATAATGTAAATTAAATAAAATGCATCAAGGGAGAATCGAAGACGGGTTATTTGTCTAGAGAATATGGGGGTCAACCACTAGGAGACAACGAATTGTTGTTATATTTCGCATAGTTTAGTATATATACACATTTTAATATAATAAAAACATAAATTTTGAATATTTTCGGATATATAAATATTTTCAGATATTTTTTTGTATTTTTAGGTCTTTTTTAGATCGAACCCGAACCGAACCCGATTCGAAACCGAACCGAATCCGAACCGATAAATTCTAATTACCTGAATGGGTCTAACTATCTAAGACCCGATCCGATCCGGACCCGGCACGACCCGAACCGATCCGGAACCGAAAATTTGAAATTACCCTATCGGGTCCTAAACTCTTAGACCCGAAAGACCCGGACCCGAAAGGATCCGACCCGAATCCGACCCTACGACCCGAATGCCCAGGCCTAGAACTAGGATATTATATTTTTGTAATTTTCTAGGACGATAATATACTTTTTAAAGTTATAAAAAAAAGTTACATTCCACCGTATCATAGTGATCAATAATCTTTACGTACATAACATAATAGATATACAATATAAAGAATTATCTACAAATCCCAACCTAGTACACAATTGGTTCTTTACATTTTTATAGTAAACTTTCCACTAAATACTTTACCAATATCAATAGCACAAAATCCACAAAAATTGAATAACACAAATATTTCATATAATTAAAAACTACTAAATTGAATAGTACTAGAAGTTAAGGTATTTTATAAGAATGATTACAAATAATGCTTAATCAAGTAACACAAAAATTTGTAAAAATAATGAAAATACATAATTGAATAACACTAAATTTAATAAAAAAACTAACTAGCTCTTTCAAATTCAATCAAATATCTAGGTTCAGTACCCAACCTAAAATATTTTAATAAACAATAAATTGAATAGTAATAAATATTTCAATATATATTTTTTAAAAAACTATTTATTATCCTAATTTTCAATACTAAACCCTAAACTGTATTCCCCAATTAATTTCTACAGACTTCTAAGCTCTAGTTTCTAAAAATTATATCGTAAACATTAAATATATGTGTATTCTTATCATTTGATGCATCTAATCTTGTGATTTTTGTTGTTGTGTTATTTATTCTGGGATAAAATATTTCTTTTGTATTATTTGAGAGTAATTTTAACTGTCTAATTATTCAGGGCCGTCCACAGGACCAAAAGCAGCTGCGTCCGCCCGCGGTTACCTGAAAGACGGGGCGGCTAGCTTCCACACTGTACAGTCTCAAAATTTGTCTGATCATCGAGAAACCATAGGTAAATTATATAAAATATCTGCTGGAGATCGATATGATATAAGATGATGTAGTTAAAGACTAAAGTCGGCGTTGAAAGTTGCACCGAACCTATGCAATAACCAATTAGAGATTCATGTGATCTCTTTGAAAGCTCAGATTCTACCTTTTTCTTCTTATTTTGGTGTTAAAGAGCCAGGCACGAGGAGGTCAGTATCGGCTAAAGAGCTGAGATCAACAGTTTATAGTCAACTCAAAACACCTCCAAGTAGTAAGGATACTAGTACAAAAGTTTCAGAGATTGTAAGGCGGCGTGGAGCATCAGATATCCCACACCTAAATTACTTGGAGTTTGATCAAACAACCCAACCCCAACCTAATCTTGAGAACATCGACGAAGGACCACCTGCAACATCTAAAAAAGCAAAGAAGGTAAATTAATATCATCTTTTGGTTCAGTGATGAGACCAGTAAGAAGGACGAGAGAGAGTTTGAAGTTTTGGTGTTTGTTTGATAGGTTGACATTGAAGCAGAGGTCAATCGTTTGAAGAAAGAGTTAGAAAATACGGTCACTAAATACAAACAAACTTGTGAACAGCTAACTTCCACCAAATACAAGGTACATATGTATATGATGGCCGTCCAAACCTAAAGTACATGAAATTTTATAGGTTCTTAGGGGTTGATTGGAAATGGCCTTAGGTACATTTATTTTTTCTTTGTAAAGCATTTTTTATAAAACAATCATGCTTGACTTTATAAAATAAACCTAGCCAACAAGTTAGAAAATGAAATATGTTACTTCTCGAAATCAATATTTTAGAGATTTTATTTAGTGATTTGAAAATAAATCTACATCAAAAAAAAAAAAAAGTCAAAAGCAAGAAAATTCAAATCTTGCTTGTTCTTCAAGTAAAGTGTTTCTCGTGGGGGTGCTGCTAGGTTCAGGTGCTAGCGCGGGAATGTTCGGAAGACGCACAAAGAATGAACAGTGCCGTGGAGAAAGAAGAGTTGCAGAGAAAAACGGCGGTGCTGGAGAAAGAGCGGTACATGAAGGCTGTTAAAGAGGTAGAAACAGCGAAAGCGTTGCTTGCGAGGGAGTTTTGTCAGCGACAAATCGCGCAGGTAAATGCTTTAAGGACTTACTTGGAGAAGAAGAAAGTGATCGATCAGCTTTTAGGAACCGATCAACGGTACAGGAAGTACACAGTCGGGGAGATAATAACAGCCACCGAAGGATTCTCCCCAGAGAAAGTGATCGGAGAAGGAGGATACGGAAAAGTTTACCACTGTAGTCTTGATAGTACTCCGGCTGCTGTTAAGGCTGTCAGGCTAGATACGCCGGAGAAGAAACAAGAGTTTTTGAAAGAGGTAACTAGAGTAAAAACCTAATCTTTATTTATAGTTTTTTTTTTAATTATAGTGGAAAAAATGTGCTTATGTTTGATGATGGATCTTGGTTAAGCTTCTGGTTCTTATCCGGTTTTGACATTTTTTGGTTTGGTATATTTCTCTTATAGGTTGAGGTTCTAAGCCAGCTCCGACACCCACACCTGGTTCTTCTCCTCGGAGCTTGTCCGGAGAATGGTTGTCTGGTTTATGAGTATTTGGAAAATGGAAGCCTCGAGGAATATATATTTCACCAAAAAAATAAACCGCCTCTGCCTTGGTTTATCCGGTTTAGGGTGGTTTTCGAGGTAGCTTGTGGTTTAGCCTTCTTACACAGCTCTAAACCGGAACCAATTGTACACCGCGACCTAAAACCGGGAAACATCTTGTTAAACCGGAACTATGTGAGTAAAATCGCAGACGTCGGTTTAGCTAAGCTGGTTACGGATGTTGCACCAGATAATATCACAACCTATCGACACTCACTTCTTGCTGGTACATTGCATTACATTGACCCAGAGTACCATCGAACCGGAACGATTAGACCAAAATCTGATCTCTACGCGTTTGGGATAATCATTCTTCAGTTGTTGACGGCTCGTAAGCCCAACGGGCTTGTACACGCAGTTGAAAATGCTGTACAGAAAGGAACATTAACCGAAATGCTAGACAAGTCTGTTACGGATTGGCCTTTGGCAGAAACCGAGGAATTGGCACGGATTGGTTTAAAGTGTGCGGAGTTTCGGTGCCGAGATAGACCGGATCTTAAAGAAGAGGTTATACCCGTTTTGAAACGGCTTGTAGAGACTGCAAACTCAAAAATAAAGAAAGAACAATGCAACGTGCGTGCACCAAGTCATTACTTTTGTCCTATCTTACGAGTGAGTAAAAGCTTACCCGTTTCGTGTATGATTTTAACAACCAAAATTCATATGATTCTTTATCTTTTGAAAAACAGGAGCTAATGGAGGAACCAGAGATTGCAGCTGATGGATTCACGTACGAGAAGAAAGCGATCTTAGCCTGGTTTGAGAAACACAATGTTTCACCAGTGACTCGACAAAAGCTCGACCACTTCAAGCTGACACCGAACAATACACTCCGGTCTGCGATTCGCGATTGGAAATCAAGAGTCCGGTTTTCTAATGCCTTTATTGATGCATCATGTTGATTCGTTATTGGGGATTTTTTCTACAACATTTTCATTCGGAGTTGTAATTTCTTTTTGCCGTATATGCATGTAACTATATATGGTGG